>NW_027363166.1:0-1200000 GCF_046119375.1 Phyllobates terribilis | reverse complement strand
GCACATTGCAATGCGGAGAAATTACTGTTTGTGCATTTACAATATTCATTGATTTTTGCCATTGAAAAACATCATGTTATTCATATACCAGAAATGTTTGAAGCTACTGACTGAATGAAAAGAGCTGGCATCTCACTCTCTTTGAATCTTCTTTATCATGCTAAGAGGAGCAGGAAAAAGCAAAAAATTTCAGAATTGCACGTTGCAATGTGGAGATATTACTGTTTGTGTATTTACAATATTCATTGATTTTTGACATTGAAAAACGTCCAGAAATGTTTGAAGCTACTGACTGAATGAAAAGAGCTGGCATCTCACTCTCTTTGAATCTTCTTTATCATGCCAGGATTAGCAGGAAAAAGCAAAAAATTTCAGAATTGCACCTTGCAATGTGGAGATATTACTGTTTGTGCATTTACAATATTCATTGATTTTTGCCATTGAAAAACGTCCAGAAATGTTTGAAGCTACTGACTGAATGAAAGGAGCTGGCATCTCACTCTCTTTGAATCTTCTTTATCATGCTAGGATTAGCAGGAAAAAGCAAAAAATTTCAGAATTGCACCTTGCAATGCGGAGAAATTACTGTTTGTGCATTTACAATATTCATTGATTTTTGCCATTGAAAAACATGTTATTCATATACCAGAAATGTTTGAAGCTACTGACTGAATGAAAAGAGCTGGCATCTCACTCTCTTTGAATCATCTTTATCATGCCAGGATTAGCAGGAAAAAGCAAAAAATTTCAGAATTGCACCTTGCAATGTGGAGATATTACTGTTTGTGCATTTACAATATTCATTGATTTTTGCCATTGAAAAACGTCCAGAAATGTTTGAAGCTACTGACTGAATGAAAGGAGCTGGCATGTCACTCTCTTTGAATCTTCTTTATCATGCTAGGATTAGCAGGAAAAAGCAAAAAATTTCAGAATTGCACCTTGCAATGCGGAGAAATTACTGTGTGTGCATTTACAATATTCATTGATTTTTGCCATTGAAAAACATCATGTTATTCATATACCAGAAATGTTTGAAGCTACTGACTGAATGAAAAGAGCTGGCATCTCACTCTCTTTGAATCTTCTTTATCATGCCAGGATTAGCAGGAAAAAGAAAAAAAATTCAGAATTGCACCTTGCAATGTGGAGATATTACTGTTTGTGCATTTACAATATTCATTGATTTTTGCCATTGAAAAACGTCCAGAAATGTTTGAAGCTACTGACTGAATGAAAGGAGCTGGCATCTCACTCTCTTTGAATCTTCTTTATCATGCTAGGATTAGCAGGAAAAAGCAAAAAATTTCAGAATTGCACCTTGCAATGCGGAGAAATTACTGTGTGTGCATTTACAATATTCATTGATTTTTGCCATTGAAAAACATCGTTATTCATATACCAGAAATGTTTGAAGCTACTGACTGAATGAAAAGAGCTGGCATCTCACTCTCTTTGAATCTTCTTTATCATGCCAGGATTAGCAGGAAAAAGCAAAAAATTTCAGAATTGCACCTTGCAAAGTGGAGATATTACTGTTTGTGCATTTACAATATTCATTGATTTTTGCCATTGAAAAACGTCCAGAAATGTTTGAAGCTACTGACTGAATGAAAGGAGCTGGCATCTCACTCTCTTTGAATCTTCTTTATCATGCTAGGATTAGCAGGAAAAAGCAAAAAATTTCAGAATTGCACCTTGCAATGCGGAGAAATTACTGTGTGTGCATTTACAATATTCATTGATTTTTGCCATTGAAAAACATCGTTATTCATATACCAGAAATGTTTGAAGCTACTGACTGAATGAAAAGAGCTGGCATCTCACTCTCTTTGAATCTTCTTTATCATGCCAGGATTAGCAGGAAAAAGCAAAAAATTTCAGAATTGCACCTTGCAATGTGGAGATATTACTGTTTGTGTATTTACAATATTCATTGATTTTTGCCATTGAAAAACATCATGTTATTCATATACCAGAAATGTTTGAAGCTACTGACTGAATGAAAAGAGCTGGCATCTCACTCTCTTTGAATCTTCTTTATCATGCCAGGATTAGCAGGAAAAAGCAAAAAATTTCAGAATTGCACCTTGCAATGTGGAGATATTACTGTTTGTGCATTTACAATATTCATTGATTTTTGCCATTGAAAAACGTCCAGAAATGTTTGAAGCTACTGACTGAATGAAAAGAGCTGGCATCTCACTCTCTTTGAATCTTCTTTATCATGCCAGGATTAGCAGGAAAAAGCAAAAAATTTCAGAATTGCACCTTGCAATGTGGAGATATTACTGTTTGTGCATTTACAATATTCATTGATTTTTGCCATTGAAAAACATCATGTTATTCATATACCAGAAATGTTTGAAGCTACTGACTGAATGAAAAGAGCTGGCATCTCACTCTCTTTGAATCTTCTTTATCATGCCAGGATTAGCTGGAAAAAGCAAAAAATTTCAGAATTGCACCTTGCAATGTGGAGATATTACTGTTTGTGCATTTACAATATTCATTGATTTTTGCCATTGAAAAACGTCCAGAAATGTTTGAAGCTACTGACTGAATGAAAAGAGCTGGCATCTCACTCTCTTTGAATCTTCTTTATCATGCCAGGATTAGCAGGAAAAAGCAAAAAATTTCAGAATTGCACCTTGCAATGTGGAGATATTACTGTTTGTGCATTTACAATATTCATTGATTTTTGCCATTGAAAAACATCATGTTATTCATATACCAGAAATGTTTGAAGCTACTGACTGAATGAAAAGAGCTGGCATCTCACTCTCTTTGAATCTTCTTTATCATGCTAAGAGGAGCAGGAAAAAGCAAAAAATTTCAGAATTGCACGTTGCAATGTGGAGATATTACTGTTTGTGTATTTACAATATTCATTGATTTTTGCCATTGAAAAACGTCCAGAAATGTTTGAAGCTACTGACTGAATGAAAGGAGCTAGCATCTCACTCTCTTTGAATCTTCTTTATCATGCTAGGATTAGCAGGAAAAAGCAAAAAATTTCAGAATTGCACCTTGCAATGCGGAGAAATTACTGTTTGTGCATTTACAATATTCATTGATTTTTGCCATTGAAAAACATCATGTTATTCATATACCAGAAATGTTTGAAGCTACTGACTGAATGAAAAGAGCTGGCATCTCACTCTCTTTGAATCTTCTTTATCATGCCAGGATTAGCAGGAAAAAGCAAAAAATTTCAGAATTGCACCTTGCAATGCGGAGAAATTACTGTTTGTGCATTTACAATATTCATTGATTTTTGCCATTGAAAAACGTCCAGAAATGTTTGAAGCTACTGACTGAATGAAAGGAGCTGGCATCTCACTCTCTTTGAATCTTCTTTATCATGCTAGGATTAGCAGGAAAAAGCAAAAAATTTCAGAATTGCACCTTGCAATGCGGAGAAATTACTGTTTGTGCATTTACAATATTCATTGATTTTTGCCATTGAAAAACATGTTATTCATATACCAGAAATGTTTGAAGCTACTGACTGAATGAAAAGAGCTGGCATCTCACTCTCTTTGAATCATCTTTATCATGCCAGGATTAGCAGGAAAAAGCAAAAAATTTCAGAATTGCACCTTGCAATGTGGAGATATTACTGTTTGTGCATTTACAATATTCATTGATTTTTGCCATTGAAAAACGTCCAGAAATGTTTGAAGCTACTGACTGAATGAAAGGAGCTGGCATGTCACTCTCTTTGAATGTTCTTTATCATGCTAGGATTAGCAGGAAAAAGCAAAAAATTTCAGAATTGCACCTTGCAATGCGGAGAAATTACTGTGTGTGCATTTACAATATTCATTGATTTTTGCCATTGAAAAACATCATGTTATTCATATACCAGAAATGTTTGAAGCTACTGACTGAATGAAAAGAGCTGGCATCTCACTCTCTTTGAATCTTCTTTATCATGCCAGGATTAGCAGGAAAAAGAAAAAAAATTCAGAATTGCACCTTGCAATGTGGAGATATTACTGTTTGTGCATTTACAATATTCATTGATTTTTGCCATTGAAAAACGTCCAGAAATGTTTGAAGCTACTGACTGAATGAAAGGAGCTGGCATCTCACTCTCTTTGAATCTTCTTTATCATGCTAGGATTAGCAGGAAAAAGCAAAAAATTTCAGAATTGCACCTTGCAATGCGGAGAAATTACTGTGTGTGCATTTACAATATTCATTGATTTTTGCCATTGAAAAACATCGTTATTCATATACCAGAAATGTTTGAAGCTACTGACTGAATGAAAAGAGTTGGCATCTCACTCTCTTTGAATCTTCTTTATCATGCCAGGATTAGCAGGAAAAAGCAAAAAATTTCAGAATTGCACCTTGCAATGTGGAGATATTACTGTTTGTGCATTTACAATATTCATTGATTTTTGCCATTGAAAAACGTCCAGAAATGTTTGAAGCTACTGACTGAATGAAAAGAGCTGGCATCTCACTCTCTTTGAATCTTCTTTATCATGCCAGGATTAGCAGGAAAAAGCAAAAAATTTCAGAATTGCACCTTGCAATGTGGAGATATTACTGTTTGTGCATTTACAATATTCATTGATTTTTGCCATTGAAAAACATCATGTTATTCATATACCAGAAATGTTTGAAGCTACTGACTGAATGAAAAGAGCTGGCATCTCACTCTCTTTGAATCTTCTTTATCATGCCAGGATTAGCAGGAAAAAGCAAAAAATTTCAGAATTGCACCTTGCAATGTGGAGATATTACTGTTTGTGCATTTACAATATTCATTGATTTTTGCCATTGAAAAACGTCCAGAAATGTTTGAAGCTACTGACTGAATGAAAAGAGCTGGCATCTCACTCTCTTTGAATCTTCTTTATCATGCCAGGATTAGCAGGAAAAAGCAAAAAATTTCAGAATTGCACCTTGCAATGTGGAGATATTACTGTTTGTGCATTTACAATATTCATTGATTTTTGCCATTGAAAAACATCATGTTATTCATATACCAGAAATGTTTGAAGCTACTGACTGAATGAAAAGAGCTGGCATCTCACTCTCTTTGAATCTTCTTTATCATGCTAAGAGGAGCAGGAAAAAGCAAAAAATTTCAGAATTGCACGTTGCAATGTGGAGATATTACTGTTTGTGTATTTACAATATTCATTGATTTTTGCCATTGAAAAACGTCCAGAAATGTTTGAAGCTACTGACTGAATGAAAGGAGCTAGCATCTCACTCTCTTTGAATCTTCTTTATCATGCTAGGATTAGCAGGAAAAAGCAAAAAATTTCAGAATTGCACCTTGCAATGCGGAGAAATTACTGTTTGTGCATTTACAATATTCATTGATTTTTGCCATTGAAAAACATCATGTTATTCATATACCAGAAATGTTTGAAGCTACTGACTGAATGAAAAGAGCTGGCATCTCACTCTCTTTGAATCTTCTTTATCATGCCAGGATTAGCAGGAAAAAGCAGAAAATTTCAGAATTGCACCTTGCAATGCGGAGAAATTACTGTTTGTGCATTTACAATATTCATTGATTTTTGCCATTGAAAAACATGTTATTCATATACCAGAAATGTTTGAAGCTACTGACTGAATGAAAGGAGCTGGCATCTCACTCTCTTTGAATCTTCTTTATCATGCTAGGATTAGCAGGAAAAAGCAAAAAATTTCAGAATTGCACGTTGCAATGCGGAGAAATTACTGTTTGTGCATTTACAATATTCATTGATTTTTGCCATTGAAAAACATCATGTTATTCATATACCAGAAATGTTTGAAGCTACTGACTGAATGAAAAGAGCTGGCATCTCACTCTCTTTGAATCTTCTTTATCATGCTAGGATTAGCAGGAAAAAGCAAAAAATTTCAGAATTGCACCTTGCAATGCGGAGATATTACTGTTTGTGCATTTACAATATTCATTGATTTTTGCCATTGAAAAATGTTCAGAAATGTTTGAAGCTACTGAATGAATGAAAAGAGCTGGCATCTCACTCTCTTTGAATCTTCTTTATCATGCTAAGAGGAGCAGGAAAAAGCAAAAAATTTCAGAATTGCACATTGCAATGTGGAGATATTACTCTTTGTGCATTTACAATATTCATTGATTTTTGCCATTGAAAAACATCATGTTATTCATATACCAGAAATGTTTGAAGCTACTGACTGAATGAAAAGAGCTGGCATCTCACTCTCTTTGAATCTTCCTTATCATGCCAGGATTAGCAGGAAAAAGCAAAAAATTTCAGAATTGCACCTTGCAATGCGGAGATATTACTGTTTGTGCATTTACAATATTCATTGATTTTTGCCATTGAAAAACATGTTATTCATATACCAAAATGTTTGAAGCTACTGACTGAATGAAAAGAGCTGGCATCTCACTCTCTTTGAATCTTCTTAATCATGCCAGGATTAGCAGGAAAAAGCAAAAAATTTCAGAATTGCACCTTGCAATGTGGAGATATTACTGTTTGTGCATTTACAATATTCATTGATTTTTGCCATTGAAAAACGTCCAGAAATGTTTGAAGCTACTGACTAAATGAAAAGAGCTGGCATCTCACTCACTTTGAATCTTCTTTATCATGCCAGGATTAGCAGGAAAAAGCAAAAAATTTCAGAATTGCACCTTGCAATGTGGAGATATTACTGTTTGTGCATTTACAATATTCATTGATTTTTGCCATTGAAAAACATCATGTTATTCATATACCAGAAATGTTTGAAGCTACTGACTGAATGAAAAGAGCTGGCATCTCACTCTCTTTGAATCTTCTTTATCATGCCAGGATTAGCAGGAAAAAGCAAAAAATTTCAGAATTGCACCTTGCAATGTGGAGATATTACTGTTTGTGCATTTACAATATTCATTGATTTTTGCCATTGAAAAACGTCCAGAAATGTTTGAAGCTACTGACTGAATGAAAAGAGCTGGCATCTCACTCTCTTTGAATCTTCTTTATCATGCCAGGATTAGCAGGAAAAAGCAAAAAATTTCAGAATTGCACCTTGCAATGTGGAGATATTACTGTTTGTGCATTTACAATATTCATTGATTTTTGCCATTGAAAAACATCATGTTATTCATATACCAGAAATGTTTGAAGCTACTGACTGAATGAAAAGAGCTGGCATCTCACTCTCTTTGAATCTTCTTTATCATGCTAAGAGGAGCAGGAAAAAGCAAAAAATTTCAGAATTGCACGTTGCAATGTGGAGATATTACTGTTTGTGTATTTACAATATTCATTGATTTTTGCCATTGAAAAACGTCCAGAAATGTTTGAAGCTACTGACTGAATGAAAGGAGCTAGCATCTCACTCTCTTTGAATCTTCTTTATCATGCTAGGATTAGCAGGAAAAAGCAAAAAATTTCAGAATTGCACCTTGCAATGCGGAGAAATTACTGTTTGTGCATTTACAATATTCATTGATTTTTGCCATTGAAAAACATCATGTTATTCATATACCAGAAATGTTTGAAGCTACTGACTGAATGAAAAGAGCTGGCATCTCACTCTCTTTGAATCTTCTTTATCATGCCAGGATTAGCAGGAAAAAGCAAAAAATTTCAGAATTGCACCTTGCAATGCGGAGAAATTACTGTTTGTGCATTTACAATATTCATTGATTTTTGCCATTGAAAAACATGTTATTCATATACCAGAAATGTTTGAAGCTACTGACTGAATGAAAGGAGCTGGCATCTCACTCTCTTTGAATCTTCTTTATCATGCTAGGATTAGCAGGAAAAAGCAAAAAATTTCAGAATTGCACGTTGCAATGCGGAGAAATTACTGTTTGTGCATTTACAATATTCATTGATTTTTGCCATTGAAAAACATCATGTTATTCATATACCAGAAATGTTTGAAGCTACTGACTGAATGAAAAGAGCTGGCATCTCACTCTCTTTGAATCTTCTTTATCATGCTAGGATTAGCAGGAAAAAGCAAAAAATTTCAGAATTGCACCTTGCAATGCGGAGATATTACTGTTTGTGCATTTACAATATTCATTGATTTTTGCCATTGAAAAATGTCCAGAAATGTTTGAAGCTACTGAATGAATGAAAAGAGCTGGCATCTCACTCTCTTTGAATCTTCTTTATCATGCTAAGAGGAGCAGGAAAAAGCAAAAAATTTCAGAATTGCACATTGCAATGTGGAGATATTACTGTTTGTGCATTTACAATATTCATTGATTTTTGCCATTGAAAAACATCATGTTATTCATATACCAGAAATGTTTGAAGCTACTGACTGAATGAAAAGAGCTGGCATCTCACTCTCTTTCAATCTTCCTTATCATGCCAGGATTAGCAGGAAAAAGCAAAAAATTTCAGAATTGCACCTTGCAATGCGGAGATATTACTGTTTGTGCATTTACAATATTCATTGATTTTTGCCATTGAAAAACATGTTATTCATATACCAAAATGTTTGAAGCTACTGACTGAATGAAAAGAGCTGGCATCTCACTCTCTTTGAATCTTCTTAATCATGCCAGGATTAGCAGGAAAAAGCAAAAAATTTCAGAATTGCACCTTGCAATGTGGAGATATTACTGTTTGTGCATTTACAATATTCATTGATTTTTGCCATTGAAAAACGTCCAGAAATGTTTGAAGCTACTGACTGAATGAAAGGAGCTGGCATCTCAGTCTCTTTGAATCTTCTTTATCATGCTAGGATTAGCAGGAAAAAGCAAAAAATTTCAGAATTGCACCTTGCAATGCGGAGAAATTACTGTGTGTGCATTTACAATATTCATTGATTTTTGCCATTGAAAAACATCGTTATTCATATACCAGAAATGTTTGAAGCTACTGACTGAATGAAAAGAGCTGGCATCTCACTCTCTTTGAATCTTCTTTATCATGCCAGGATTAGCAGGAAAAAGCAAAAAATTTCAGAATTGCACCTTGCAATGTGGAGATATTACTGTTTGTGCATTTACAATATTCATTGATTTTTGCCATTGAAAAACGTCCAGAAATGTTTGAAGCTACTGACTGAATGAAAAGAGCTGGCATCTCACTCTCTTTGAATCTTCTTTATCATGCCAGGATTAGCAGGAAAAAGCAAAAAATTTCAGAATTGCACCTTGCAATGTGGAGATATTACTGTTTGTGCATTTACAATATTCATTGATTTTTGCCATTGAAAAACATCATGTTATTCATATACCAGAAATGTTTGAAGCTACTGACTGAATGAAAAGAGCTGGCATCTCACTCTCTTTGAATCTTCTTTATCATGCCAGGATTAGCAGGAAAAAGCAAAAAATTTCAGAATTGCACCTTGCAATGTGGAGATATTACTGTTTGTGCATTTACAATATTCATTGATTTTTGCCATTGAAAAACGTCCAGAAATGTTTGAAGCTACTGACTGAATGAAAAGAGCTGGCATCTCACTCTCTTTGAATCTTCTTTATCATGCCAGGATTAGCAGGAAAAAGCAAAAAATTTCAGAATTGCACCTTGCAATGTGGAGATATTACTGTTTGTGCATTTACAATATTCATTGATTTTTGCCATTGAAAAACATCATGTTATTCATATACCAGAAATGTTTGAAGCTACTGACTGAATGAAAAGAGCTGGCATCTCACTCTCTTTGAATCTTCTTTATCATGCTAAGAGGAGCAGGAAAAAGCAAAAAATTTCAGAATTGCACGTTGCAATGTGGAGATATTACTGTTTGTGTATTTACAATATTCATTGATTTTTGCCATTGAAAAACGTCCAGAAATGTTTGAAGCTACTGACTGAATGAAAGGAGCTGGCATCTCACTCTCTTTGAATCTTCTTTATCATGCTAGGATTAGCAGGAAAAAGCAAAAAATTTCAGAATTGCACATTGCAATGCGGAGAAATTACTGTTTGTGTATTTACAATATTCATTGATTTTTGCCATTGAAAAACATCATGTTATTCATATACCAGAAATGTTTGAAGCTACTGACTGAATGAAAAGAGCTGGCATCTCACTCTCTTTGAATCTTCTTTATCATGCTAAGAGGAGCAGGAAAAAGCAAAAAATTTCAGAATTGCACGTTGCAATGTGGAGATATTACTGTTTGTGTATTTACAATATTCATTGATTTTTGACATTGAAAAACGTCCAGAAATGTTTGAAGCTACTGACTGAATGAAAAGAGCTGGCATCTCATTCTCTTTGAATCTTCTTTATCATGCCAGGATTAGCAGGAAAAAGCAAAAAATTTCAGAATTGCACCTTGCAATGTGGAGATATTACTGTTTGTGCATTTACAATATTCATTGATTTTTGCCATTGAAAAACGTCCAGAAATGTTTGAAGCTACTGACTGAATGAAAGGAGCTGGCATCTCACTCTCTTTGAATCTTCTTTATCATGCTAGGATTAGCAGGAAAAAGCAAAAAATTTCAGAATTGCACCTTGCAATGCGGAGAAATTACTGTTTGTGCATTTACAATATTCATTGATTTTTGCCATTGAAAAACATGTTATTCATATACCAGAAATGTTTGAAGCTACTGACTGAATGAAAAGAGCTGGCATCTCACTCTCTTTGAATCTTCCTTATCATGCCAGGATTAGCAGGAAAAAGCAAAAAATTTCAGAATTGCACCTTGCAATGCGGAGATATTACTGTTTGTGCATTTACAATATTCATTGATTTTTGCCATTGAAAAACATGTTATTCATATACCAGAAATGTTTGAAGCTACTGACTGAATGAAAAGAGCTGGCATCTCACTCTCTTTGAATCTTCTTTATCATGCCAGGATTAGCAGGAAAAAGCAAAAAATTTCAGAATTGCACCTTGCAATGTGGAGATATTACTGTTTGTGCATTTACAATATTCATTGATTTTTGCCATTGAAAAACGTCCAGAAATGTTTGAAGCTACTGACTGAATGAAAGGAGCTGGCATCTCAGTCTCTTTGAATCTTCTTTATCATGCTAGGATTAGCAGGAAAAAGCAAAAAATTTCAGAATTGCACCTTGCAATGCGGAGAATTTACTGTGTGTGCATTTACAATATTCATTGATTTTTGCCATTGAAAAACATCGTTATTCATATACCAGAAATGTTTGAAGCTACTGACTGAATGAAAAGAGCTGGCATCTCACTCTCTTTGAATCTTCTTTATCATGCCAGGATTAGCAGGAAAAAGCAAAAAATTTCAGAATTGCACCTTGCAATGTGGAGATATTACTGTTTGTGCATTTACAATATTCATTGATTTTTGCCATTTAAAAATGTCCAGAAATGTTTGAAGCTACTGACTGAATGAAAAGAGCTGGCATCTCACTCTCTTTGAATCTTCTTTATCATGCCAGGATTAGCAGGAAAAAGCAAAAAATTTCAGAATTGCACCTTGCAATGTGGAGATATTACTGTTTGTGCATTTACAATATTCATTGATTTTTGCCATTGAAAAACGTCCAGAAATGTTTGAAGCTACTGACTGAATGAAAAGAGCTGGCATCTCACTCTCTTTGAATCTTCTTTATCATGCCAGGATTAGCAGGAAAAAGCAAAAAATTTCAGAATTGCACCTTGCAATGTGGAGATATTACTGTTTGTGCATTTACAATATTCATTGATTTTTGCCATTGAAAAACATCATGTTATTCATATACCAGAAATGTTTGAAGCTACTGACTGAATGAAAAGAGCTGGCATCTCACTCTCTTTGAATCTTCTTTATCATGCCAGGATTAGCAGGAAAAAGCAAACAATTTCAGAATTGCACCTTGCAATGTGGAGATATTACTGTTTGTGCATTTACAATATTCATTGATTTTTGCCATTGAAAAACGTCCAGAAATGTTTGAAGCTACTGACTGAATGAAAAGAGCTGGCATCTCACTCTCTTTGAATCTTCTTTATCATGCCAGGATTAGCAGGAAAAAGTAAAAAATTTCAGAATTGCACCTTGCAATGTGGAGATATTACTGTTTGTGCATTTACAATATTCATTGATTTTTGCCATTGAAAAACATCATGTTATTCATATACCAGAAATGTTTGAAGCTACTGACTGAATGAAAAGAGCTGGCATCTCACTCTCTTTGAATCTTCTTTATCATGCCAGGATTAGCAGGAAAAAGCAAAAAATTTCAGAATTGCACCTTGCAATGCGGAGATATTACTGTTTGTGCATTTACAATATTCATTGATTTTTGCCATTGAAAAACATGTTATTCATATACCAGAAATGTTTGAAGCTACTGACTGAATGAAAAGAGCTGGCATCTCACTCTCTTTGAATCTTCTTTATCATGCCAGGATTAGCAGGAAAAAGCAAAAAATTTCAGAATTGCACCTTGCAATGTGGAGATATTACTGTTTGTGCATTTACAATATTCATTGATTTTTGCCATTGAAAAACGTCCAGAAATGTTTGAAGCTACTGACTGAATGAAAGGAGCTGGCATCTCACTCTCTTTGAATCTTCTTTATCATGCTAGGATTAGCAGGAAAAAGCAAAAAATTTCAGAATTGCACCTTGCAATGCGGAGAAATTACTGTTTGTGCATTTACAATATTCATTGATTTTTGCCATTGAAAAACATCATGTTATTCATATACCAGAAATGTTTGAAGCTACTGACTGAATGAAAAGAGCTGGCATCTCACTCTCTTTGAATCTTCTTTATCATGCCAGGATTAGCAGGAAAAAGCAAAAAATTTCAGAATTGCACCTTGCAATGCGGAGAAATTACTGTTTGTGCATTTACAATATTCATTGATTTTTGCCATTGAAAAACATGTTATTCATATACCAGAAATGTTTGAAGCTACTGACTGAATGAAAGGAGCTGGCATCTCACTCTCTTTGAATCTTCTTTATCATGCTAGGATTAGCAGGAAAAAGCAAAAAAATTTCAGAATTGCACGTTGCAATGTGGAGAAATTACTGTGTGTGCATTTACAATATTCATTGATTTTTGCCATTGAAAAACATCATGTTATTCATATACCAGAAATGTTTGAAGCTACTGACTGAATGAAAGGAGCTGGCATCTCACTCTCTTTGAATCTTCTTTATCATGCTAGGATTAGCAGGAAAAAGCAAAAAATTTCAGAATTTCACCTTGCAATGCGGAGAAATTACTGTTTGTGCATTTTCAATATTCATTGATTTTTGCCATTGAAAAACATCATGTTATTCATATACCAGAAATGTTTGAAGCTACTGACTGAATGAAAAGAGCTGGCATCTCACTCTCTTTGAATCTTCTTTATCATGCTAGGATTAGCAGGAAAAAGCAAAAAATTTCAGAATTGCACCTTGCAATGCGGAGATATTACTGTTTGTGCATTTACAATATTCATTGATTTTTGCCATTGAAAAACGTCCAGAAATGTTTGAAGCTACTGACTGAATGAAAAGAGCTGGCATCTCACTCTCTTTGAATCTTCTTTATCATGCTAAGAGGAGCAGGAAAAAGCAAAAAATTTCAGAATTGCACGTTGCAATGTGGAGATATTACTGTTTGTGCATTTACAATATTCATTGATTTTTGCCATTGAAAAACATCATGTTATTCATATACCAGAAATGTTTGAAGCTATTGACTGAATGAAAAGAGCTGGCATCTCACTCTCTTTGAATCTTCTTTATCATGCCAGGATTAGCAGGAAAAAGCAAAAAATTTCAGAATTGCACCTTGCAATGCGGAGATATTACTGTTTGTGCATTTACAATATTCATTGATTTTTGCCATTGAAAAACATGTTATTCATATACCAGAAATGTTTGAAGCTACTGACTGAATGAAAAGAGCTGGCATCTCACTCTCTTTGAATCTTCTTTATCATGCCAGGATTAGCAGGAAAAAGCAAAAAATTTCAGAATTGCACCTTGCAATGTGGAGATATTACTGTTTGTGCATTTACAATATTCATTGATTTTTGCCATTGAAAAACGTCCAGAAATGTTTGAAGCTACTGACTGAATAAAAGGAGCTGGCATCTCACTCTCTTTGAATCTTCTTTATCATGCTAGGATTAGCAGGAAAAAGCAAAAAATTTCAGAATTGCACCTTGCAATGCGGAGAAATTACTGTGTGTGCATTTACAATATTCATTGATTTTTGCCATTGAAAAACATCGTTATTCATATACCAGAAATGTTTGAAGCTACTGACTGAATGAAAAGAGCTGGCATCTCACTCTCTTTGAATCTTCTTTATCATGCCAGGATTAGCAGGAAAAAGCAAAACATTTCAGAATTGCACCTTGCAATGTGGAGATATTACTGTTTGTGCATTTACAATATTCATTGATTTTTGCCATTGAAAAACGTCCAGAAATGTTTGAAGCTACTGACTGAATGAAAGGAGCTGGCATCTCACTCTCTTTGAATCTTCTTTATCATGCTAGGATTAGCAGGAAAAAGCAAAAAATTTCAGAATTGCACCTTGCAATGCGGAGAAATTACTGTGTGTGCATTTACAATATTCATTGATTTTTGCCATTGAAAAACATGTTATTCATATACCAGAAATGTTTGAAGCTACTGACTGAACGAAAAGAGTTGGCATCTCACTCTCTTTGAATCTTCTTTATCATGCCAGGATTAGCAGGAAAAAGCAAAAAATTTCAGAATTGCACCTTGCAATGTGGAGATATTACTGTTTGTGCATTTACAATATTCATTGATTTTTGCCATTGAAAAACGTCCTGAAATGTTTGAAGCTACTGACAATGAAAAAAGCTGGCATCTCACTCTCTTTGAATCTTCTTTATCATGCTAGGATTAGCAGGAAAAAGCAAAAAATTTCAGAATTGCACGTTGCAATGTGGAGAAATTACTGTGTGTGCATTTACAATATTCATTGATTTTTGCCATTGAAAAACATCATGTTATTCATATACCAGAAATGTTTGAAGCTACTGACTGAATGAAAGGAGCTGGCATCTCACTCTCTTTGAATCTTCTTTATCATGCTAGGATTAGCAGGAAAAAGCAAAAAATTTCAGAATTTCACCTTGCAATGCGGAGAAATTACTGTTTGTGCATTTACAATATTCATTGATTTTTGCCATTGAAAAACATCATGTTATTCATATACCAGAAATGTTTGAAGCTACTGACTGAATGAAAAGAGCTGGCATCTCACTCTCTTTGAATCTTCTTTATCATGCTAGGATTAGCAGGAAAAAGCAAAAAATTTCAGAATTGCACCTTGCAATGCGGAGAAATTACTGTGTGTGCATTTACAATATTCATTGATTTTTGCCATTGAAAAACATGTTATTCATATACCAGAAATGTTTGAAGCTACTGACTGAATGAAAAGAGTTGGCATCTCACTCTCTTTGAATCTTCTTTATCATGCCAGGATTAGCAGGAAAAAGCAAAAAATTTCAGAATTGCACCTTGCAATGTGGAGATATTACTGTTTGTGCATTTACAATATTCATTGATTTTTGCCATTGAAAAACGTCCAGAAATGTTTGAAGCTACTGACAATGAAAGGAGCTGGCATCTCACTCTCTTTGAATCTTCTTTATCATGCTAGGATTAGCAGGAAAAAGCAAAAAATTTCAGAATTGCACATTGCAATGTGGAGAAATTACTGTGTGTGCATTTACAATATTCATTGATTTTTGCCATTGAAAAACATCATGTTATTCATATACCAGAAATGTTTGAAGCTACTGACTGAATGAAAGGAGCTGGCATCTCACTCTCTTTGAATCTTCTTTATCATGCTAGGATTAGCAGGAAAAAGCAAAAAATTTCAGAATTTCACCTTGCAATGCGGAGAAATTACTGTTTGTGCATTTACAATATTCATTGATTTTTGCCATTGAAAAACATCATTTTATTCATATACCAGAAATGTTTGAAGCTACTGACTGAATGAAAAGAGCTGGCATCTCACTCTCTTTGAATCTTCTTTATCATGCTAGGATTAGCAGGAAAAAGCAAAAAATTTCAGAATTACACCTTGCAATGCGGAGATATTACTGTTTGTGCATTTACAATATTCATTGATTTTTGCCATTGAAAAACGTCCAGAAATGTTTGAAGCTACTGACTGAATGAAAAGAGCTGGCATCTCACTCTCTTTGAATCTTCTTTATCATGCTAAGAGGAGCAGGAAAAAGCAAAAAATTTCAGAATTGCACGTTGCAATGTGGAGATATTACTGTTTGTGCATTTACAATATTCATTGATTTTTGCCATTGAAAAACATCATGTTATTCATATACCAGAAATGTTTGAAGCTACTGACTGAATGAAAAGAGCTGGCATCTCACTCTCTTTGAATCTTCTTTATCATGCCAGGATTAGCAGGAAAAAGCAAAAAATTTCAGAATTGCACCTTGCAATGCGGAGATATTACTGTTTGTGCATTTACAATATTCATTGATTTTTGCCATTGAAAAACATGTTATTCATATACCAGAAATGTTTGAAGCTACTGACTGAATGAAAAGAGCTGGCATCTCACTCTCTTTGAATCTTCTTTATCATGCCAGGATTAGCAGGAAAAAGCAAAAAATTTCAGAATTGCACCTTGCAATGTGGAGATATTACTGTTTGTGCATTTACAATATTCATTGATTTTTGCCATTGAAAAACGTCCAGAAATGTTTGAAGCTACTGACTGAATGAAAGGAGCTGGCATCTCACTCTCTTTGAATCTTCTTTATCATGCTAGGATTAGCAGGAAAAAGCAAAAAATTTCAGAATTGCACCTTGCAATGCGGAGCAATTACTGTGTGTGCATTTACAATATTCATTGATTTTTGCCATTGAAAAACATCGTTATTCATATACCAGAAATGTTTGAAGCTACTGACTGAATGAAAAGAGCTGGCATCTCACTCTCTTTGAATCTTCTTTATCATGCCAGGATTAGCAGGAAAAAGCAAAAAATTTCAGAATTGCACCTTGCAATGTGGAGATATTACTGTTTGTGCATTTACAATATTCATTGATTTTTGCCATTGAAAAACGTCCAGAAATGTTTGAAGCTACTGACTGAATGAAAGGAGCTGGCATCTCACTCTCTTTGAATCTTCTTTATCATGCTAGGATTAGCAGGAAAAAGCCAAAAATTTCAGAATTGCACCTTGCAATGCGGAGAAATTACTGTGTGTGCATTTACAATATTCATTGATTTTTGCCATTGAAAAACATGTTATTCATATACCAGAAATGTTTGAAGCTACTGACTGAATGAAAAGAGTTGGCATCTCACTCTCTTTGAATCTTCTTTATCATGCCAGGATTAGCAGGAAAAAGCAAAAAATTTCAGAATTGCACCTTGCAATGTGGAGATATTACTGTTTGTGCATTTACAATATTCATTGATTTTTGCCATTGAAAAACGTCCAGAAATGTTTGAAGCTACTGACAATGAAAGGAGCTGGCATCTCACTCTCTTTGAATCTTCTTTATCATGCTAGGATTAGCAGGAAAAAGCAAAAAATTTCAGAATTGCACATTGCAATGCGGAGAAATTACTGTTTGTGTATTTACAATATTCATTGATTTTTGCCATTGAAAAACATGTTATTCATATACCAGAAATGTTTGAAGCTACTGACTGAATGAAAGGAGCTGGCATCTCACTCTCTTTGAATCTTCTTTATCATGCCAGGATTAGCAGGAAAAAGCAAAAAATTTCAGAATTGCACCTTGCAATGTGGAGATATTACTGTTTGTGCATTTACAATATTCATTGATTTTTGCCATTGAAAAACGTCCAGAAATGTTTGAAGCTACTGACTGAATGAAAAGAGCTGGCATCTCACTCTCTTTGAATCTTCTTTATCATGCTAAGAGGAGCAGGAAAAAGCAAAAAATTTCAGAATTGCACGTTGCAATGTGGAGATATTACTGTTTGTGCATTTACAATATTCATTGATTTTTGCCATTGAAAAACATGTTATTCATATACCAGAAATGTTTGAAGCTACTGACTGAATGAAAAGAGCTGGCATCTCACTCTCTTTGAATCTTCTTTATCATGCCAGGATTAGCAGGAAAAAGCAAAAAATTTCAGAATTGCACCTTGCAATTGTGGAGATATTACTGTTTGTGCATTTACAATATTCATTGATTTTTGCCATTGAAAAACGTCCAGAAATGTTTGAAGCTACTGACTGAATGAAAAGAGCTGGCATCTCACTCTCTTTGAATCTTCTTTATCATGCCAGGATTAGCAGGAAAAAGCAAAAAATTTCAGAATTGCACCTTGCAATGCGGAGAAATTACTGTTTGTACATTTACAATATTCATTGATTTTTGCCATTGAAAAACATCGTTATTCATATACCAGAAATGTTTGAAGCTACTCACTGAATGAAAGGAGCTGGCATCTCACTCTCTTTGAATCTTCTTTATCATGCCAGGATTAGCAGGAAAAAGCAAAAAATTTCAGAATTGCACCTTGCAATGCGGAGATATTACTGTTTGTGCATTTACAATATTCATTGATTTTTGCCATTGAAAAACATGTTATTCATATACCAGAAATGTTTGAAGCTACTGACTGAATGAAAAGAGCTGGCATCTCACTCTCTTTGAATCTTCTTTATCATGCCAGGATTAGCAGGAAAAAGCAAAAAATTTCAGAATTGCACCTTGCAATGTGGAGATATTACTGTTTGTGCATTTACAATATTCATTGATTTTTGCCATTGAAAAACGTCTAGAAATGTTTGAAGCTACTGACTGAATAAAAGGAGCTGGCATCTCACTCTCTTTGAATCTTCTTTATCATGCTAGGATTAGCAGGAAAAAGCAAAAAATTTCAGAATTGCACCTTGCAATGCGGAGAAATTACTGTGTGTGCATTTACAATATTCATTGATTTTTGCCATTGAAAAACATCGTTATTCATATACCAGAAATGTTTGAAGCTACTGACTGAATGAAAAGAGCTGGCATCTCACTCTCTTTGAATCTTCTTTATCATGCCAGGATTAGCAGGAAAAAGCAAAACATTTCAGAATTGCACCTTGCAATGTGGAGATATTACTGTTTGTGCATTTACAATATTCATTGATTTTTGCCATTGAAAAACGTCCAGAAATGTTTGAAGCTACTGACTGAATGAAAGGAGCTGGCATCTCACTCTCTTTGAATCTTCTTTATCATGCTAGGATTAGCAGGAAAAAGCAAAAAATTTCAGAATTGCACCTTGCAATGCGGAGAAATTACTGTGTGTGCATTTACAATATTCATTGATTTTTGCCATTGAAAAACATGTTATTCATATACCAGAAATGTTTGAAGCTACTGACTGAACGAAAAGAGTTGGCATCTCACTCTCTTTGAATCTTCTTTATCATGCCAGGATTAGCAGGAAAAAGCAAAAAATTTCAGAATTGCACCTTGCAATGTGGAGATATTACTGTTTGTGCATTTACAATATTCATTGATTTTTGCCATTGAAAAACGTCCTGAAATGTTTGAAGCTACTGACAATGAAAAAAGCTGGCATCTCACTCTCTTTGAATCTTCTTTATCATGCTAGGATTAGCAGGAAAAAGCAAAAAATTTCAGAATTGCACGTTGCAATGTGGAGAAATTACTGTGTGTGCATTTACAATATTCATTGATTTTTGCCATTGAAAAACATCATGTTATTCATATACCAGAAATGTTTGAAGCTACTGACTGAATGAAAGGAGCTGGCATCTCACTCTCTTTGAATCTTCTTTATCATGCTAGGATTAGCAGGAAAAAGCAAAAAATTTCAGAATTTCACCTTGCAATGCGGAGAAATTACTGTTTGTGCATTTACAATATTCATTGATTTTTGCCATTGAAAAACATCATGTTATTCATATACCAGAAATGTTTGAAGCTACTGACTGAATGAAAAGAGCTGGCATCTCACTCTCTTTGAATCTTCTTTATCATGCTAGGATTAGCAGGAAAAAGCAAAAAATTTCAGAATTGCACCTTGCAATGCGGAGAAATTACTGTGTGTGCATTTACAATATTCATTGATTTTTGCCATTGAAAAACATGTTATTCATATACCAGAAATGTTTGAAGCTACTGACTGAATGAAAAGAGTTGGCATCTCACTCTCTTTGAATCTTCTTTATCATGCCAGGATTAGCAGGAAAAAGCAAAAAATTTCAGAATTGCACCTTGCAATGTGGAGATATTACTGTTTGTGCATTTACAATATTCATTGATTTTTGCCATTGAAAAACGTCCAGAAATGTTTGAAGCTACTGACAATGAAAGGAGCTGGCATCTCACTCTCTTTGAATCTTCTTTATCATGCTAGGATTAGCAGGAAAAAGCAAAAAATTTCAGAATTGCACATTGCAATGTGGAGAAATTACTGTGTGTGCATTTACAATATTCATTGATTTTTGCCATTGAAAAACATCATGTTATTCATATACCAGAAATGTTTGAAGCTACTGACTGAATGAAAGGAGCTGGCATCTCACTCTCTTTGAATCTTCTTTATCATGCTAGGATTAGCAGGAAAAAGCAAAAAATTTCAGAATTTCACCTTGCAATGCGGAGAAATTACTGTTTGTGCATTTACAATATTCATTGATTTTTGCCATTGAAAAACATCATTTTATTCATATACCAGAAATGTTTGAAGCTACTGACTGAATGAAAAGAGCTGGCATCTCACTCTCTTTGAATCTTCTTTATCATGCTAGGATTAGCAGGAAAAAGCAAAAAATTTCAGAATTACACCTTGCAATGCGGAGATATTACTGTTTGTGCATTTACAATATTCATTGATTTTTGCCATTGAAAAACGTCCAGAAATGTTTGAAGCTACTGACTGAATGAAAAGAGCTGGCATCTCACTCTCTTTGAATCTTCTTTATCATGCTAAGAGGAGCAGGAAAAAGCAAAAAATTTCAGAATTGCACGTTGCAATGTGGAGATATTACTGTTTGTGCATTTACAATATTCATTGATTTTTGCCATTGAAAAACATCATGTTATTCATATACCAGAAATGTTTGAAGCTACTGACTGAATGAAAAGAGCTGGCATCTCACTCTCTTTGAATCTTCTTTATCATGCCAGGATTAGCAGGAAAAAGCAAAAAATTTCAGAATTGCACCTTGCAATGCGGAGATATTACTGTTTGTGCATTTACAATATTCATTGATTTTTGCCATTGAAAAACATGTTATTCATATACCAGAAATGTTTGAAGCTACTGACTGAATGAAAAGAGCTGGCATCTCACTCTCTTTGAATCTTCTTTATCATGCCAGGATTAGCAGGAAAAAGCAAAAAATTTCAGAATTGCACCTTGCAATGTGGAGATATTACTGTTTGTGCATTTACAATATTCATTGATTTTTGCCATTGAAAAACGTCCAGAAATGTTTGAAGCTACTGACTGAATGAAAGGAGCTGGCATCTCACTCTCTTTGAATCTTCTTTATCATGCTAGGATTAGCAGGAAAAAGCAAAAAATTTCAGAATTGCACCTTGCAATGCGGAGCAATTACTGTGTGTGCATTTACAATATTCATTGATTTTTGCCATTGAAAAACATCGTTATTCATATACCAGAAATGTTTGAAGCTACTGACTGAATGAAAAGAGCTGGCATCTCACTCTCTTTGAATCTTCTTTATCATGCCAGGATTAGCAGGAAAAAGCAAAAAATTTCAGAATTGCACCTTGCAATGTGGAGATATTACTGTTTGTGCATTTACAATATTCATTGATTTTTGCCATTGAAAAACGTCCAGAAATGTTTGAAGCTACTGACTGAATGAAAGGAGCTAGCATCTCACTCTCTTTGAATCTTCTTTATCATGCTAGGATTAGCAGGAAAAAGCAAAAAATTTCAGAATTGCACCTTGCAATGCGGAGAAATTACTGTGTGTGCATTTACAATATTCATTGATTTTTGCCATTGAAAAACATGTTATTCATATACCAGAAATGTTTGAAGCTACTGACTGAATGAAAAGAGTTGGCATCTCACTCTCTTTGAATCTTCTTTATCATGCCAGGATTAGCAGGAAAAAGCAAAAAATTTCAGAATTGCACCTTGCAATGTGGAGATATTACTGTTTGTGCATTTACAATATTCATTGATTTTTGCCATTGAAAAACGTCCAGAAATGTTTGAAGCTACTGACAATGAAAGGAGCTGGCATCTCACTCTCTTTGAATCTTCTTTATCATGCTAGGATTAGCAGGAAAAAGCAAAAAATTTCAGAATTGCACATTGCAATGCGGAGAAATTACTGTTTGTGTATTTACAATATTCATTGATTTTTGCCATTGAAAAACATGTTATTCATATACCAGAAATGTTTGAAGCTACTGACTGAATGAAAGGAGCTGGCATCTCACTCTCTTTGAATCTTCTTTATCATGCCAGGATTAGCAGGAAAAAGCAAAAAATTTCAGAATTGCACCTTGCAATGTGGAGATATTACTGTTTGTGCATTTACAATATTCATTGATTTTTGCCATTGAAAAACGTCCAGAAATGTTTGAAGCTACTGACTGAATGAAAAGAGCTGGCATCTCACTCTCTTTGAATCTTCTTTATCATGCTAAGAGGAGCAGGAAAAAGCAAAAAATTTCAGAATTGCACGTTGCAATGTGGAGATATTACTGTTTGTGCATTTACAATATTCATTGATTTTTGCCATTGAAAAACATGTTATTCATATACCAGAAATGTTTGAAGCTACTGACTGAATGAAAAGAGCTGGCATCTCACTCTCTTTGAATCTTCTTTATCATGCCAGGATTAGCAGGAAAAAGCAAAAAATTTCAGAATTGCACCTTGCAATTGTGGAGATATTACTGTTTGTGCATTTACAATATTCATTGATTTTTGCCATTGAAAAACGTCCAGAAATGTTTGAAGCTACTGACTGAATGAAAAGAGCTGGCATCTCACTCTCTTTGAATCTTCTTTATCATGCCAGGATTAGCAGGAAAAAGCAAAAAATTTCAGAATTGCACCTTGCAATGCGGAGAAATTACTGTTTGTACATTTACAATATTCATTGATTTTTGCCATTGAAAAACATCGTTATTCATATACCAGAAATGTTTGAAGCTACTCACTGAATGAAAGGAGCTGGCATCTCACTCTCTTTGAATCTTCTTTATCATGCCAGGATTAGCAGGAAAAAGCAAAAAATTTCAGAATTGCACCTTGCAATGTGGAGATATTACTGTTTGTGCATTTACAATATTCATTGATTTTTGCCATTGAAAAACGTCCAGAAATGTTTGAAGCTACTGACTGAATGAAAAGAGCTGGCATCTCACTCTCTTTGAATCTTCTTTATCATGCTAAGAGGAGCAGGAAAAAGCAAAAAATTTCAGAATTGCACGTTGCAATGTGGAGATATTACTGTTTGTGCATTTACAATATTCATTGATTTTTGCCATTGAAAAACATGTTATTCATATACCAGAAATGTTTGAAGCTACTGACTGAATGAAAAGAGCTGGCATCTCACTCTCTTTGAATCTTCTTTATCATGCCAGGATTAGCAGGAAAAAGCAAAAAATTTCAGAATTGCACCTTGCAATGTGGAGATATTACTGTTTGTGCATTTACAATATTCATTGATTTTTGCCATTGAAAAACGTCCAGAAATGTTTGAAGCTACTGACTGAATGAAAAGAGCTGGCATCTCACTCTCTTTGAATCTTCTTTATCATGCCAGGATTAGCAGGAAAAAGCAAAAAATTTCAGAATTGCACCTTGCAATGTGGAGATATTACTGTTTGTGCATTTACAATATTCATTGATTTTTGCCATTGAAAAACGTCCAGAAATGTTTGAAGCTACTGACAATGAAAGGAGCTGGCATCTCACTCTCTTTGAATCTTCTTTATCATGCTAGGATTAGCAGGAAAAAGCAAAAAATTTCAGAATTGCACGTTGCAATGTGGAGAAATTACTGTGTGTGCATTTACAATATTCATTGATTTTTGCCATTGAAAAACATCATGTTATTCATATACCAGAAATGTTTGAAGCTACTGACTGAATGAAAGGAGCTGGCATCTCACTCTCTTTGAATCTTCTTTATCATGCTAGGATTAGCAGGAAAAAGCAAAAAATTTCAGAATTTCACCTTGCAATGCGGAGAAATTACTGTTTGTGCATTTACAATATTCATTGATTTTTGCCATTGAAAAACATCATGTTATTCATATACCAGAAATGTTTGAAGCTACTGACTGAATGAAAAGAGCTGGCATCTCACTCTCTTTGAATCTTCTTTATCATGCTAGGATTAGCAGGAAAAAGCAAAAAATTTCAGAATTACACCTTGCAATGCGGAGATATTACTGTTTGTGCATTTACAATATTCATTGATTTTTGCCATTGAAAAACGTCCAGAAATGTTTGAAGCTACTGACTGAATGAAAAGAGCTGGCATCTCACTCTCTTTGAATCTTCTTTATCATGCTAAGAGGAGCAGGAAAAAAGCAAAAAATTTCAGAATTGCACGTTGCAATGTGGAGATATTACTGTTTGTGCATTTACAATATTCATTGATTTTTGCCATTGAAAAACATCATGTTATTCATATACCAGAAATGTTTGAAGCTACTGACTGAATGAAAAGAGCTGGCATCTCACTCTCTTTGAATCTTCTTTATCATGCCAGGATTAGCAGGAAAAAGCAAAAAATTTCAGAATTGCACCTTGCAATGCGGAGATATTACTGTTTGTGCATTTACAATATTCATTGATTTTTGCCATTGAAAAACATGTTATTCATATACCAGAAATGTTTGAAGCTACTGACTGAATGAAAAGAGCTGGCATCTCACTCTCTTTGAATCTTCTTTATCATGCCAGGATTAGCAGGAAAAAGCAAAAAATTTCAGAATTGCACCTTGCAATGTGGAGATATTACTGTTTGTGCATTTACAATATTCATTGATTTTTGCCATTGAAAAACGTCCAGAAATGTTTGAAGCTACTGACTGAATCAAAGGAGCTGGCATCTCACTCTCTTTGAATCTTCTTTATCATGCTAGGATTAGCAGGAAAAAGCAAAAAATTTCAGAATTGCACCTTGCAATGCGGAGAAATTACTGTGTGTGCATTTACAATATTCATTGATTTTTGCCATTGAAAAACATCGTTATTCATATACCAGAAATGTTTGAAGCTACTGACTGAATGAAAAGAGCTGGCATCTCACTCTCTTTGAATCTTCTTTATCATGCCAGGATTAGCAGGAAAAAGCAAAAAATTTCAGAATTGCACCTTGCAATGTGGAGATATTACTGTTTGTGCATTTACAATATTCATTGATTTTTGCCATTGAAAAACGTCCAGAAATGTTTGAAGCTACTGACTGAATGAAAGGAGCTGGCATCTCACTCTCTTTGAATCTTCTTTATCATGCTAGGATTAGCAGGAAAAAGCAAAAAATTTCAGAATTGCACCTTGCAATGCGGAGAAATTACTGTGTGTGCATTTACAATATTCATTGATTTTTGCCATTGAAAAACATGTTATTCATATACCAGAAATGTTTGAAGCTACTGACTGAATGAAAAGAGTTGGCATCTCACTCTCTTTGAATCTTCTTTATCATGCCAGGATTAGCAGGAAAAAGCAAAAAATTTCAGAATTGCACCTTGCAATGTGGAGATATTACTGTTTGTGCATTTACAATATTCATTGATTTTTGCCATTGAAAAACGTCCAGAAATGTTTGAAGCTACTGACAATGAAAGGAGCTGGCATCTCACTCTCTTTGAATCTTCTTTATCATGCTAGGATTAGCAGGAAAAAGCAAAAAATTTCAGAATTGCACATTGCAATGCGGAGAAATTACTGTTTGTGTATTTACAATATTCATTGATTTTTGCCATTGAAAAACATGTTATTCATATACCAGAAATGTTTGAAGCTACTGACTGAATGAAAGGAGCTGGCATCTCACTCTCTTTGAATCTTCTTTATCATGCCAGGATTAGCAGGAAAAAGCAAAAAATTTCAGAATTGCACCTTGCAATGTGGAGATATTACTGTTTGTGCATTTACAATATTCATTGATTTTTGCCATTGAAAAACGTCCAGAAATGTTTGAAGCTACTGACTGAATGAAAAGAGCTGGCATCTCACTCTCTTTGAATCTTCTTTATCATGCTAAGAGGAGCAGGAAAAAGCAAAAAATTTCAGAATTGCACGTTGCAATGTGGAGATATTACTGTTTGTGCATTTACAATATTCATTGATTTTTGCCATTGAAAAACATGTTATTCATATACCAGAAATGTTTGAAGCTACTGACTGAATGAAAAGAGCTGGCATCTCACTCTCTTTGAATCTTCTTTATCATGCCAGGATTAGCAGGAAAAAGCAAAAAATTTCAGAATTGCACCTTGCAATGTGGAGATATTACTGTTTGTGCATTTACAATATTCATTGATTTTTGCCATTGAAAAACGTCCAGAAATGTTTGAAGCTACTGACTGAATGAAAAGAGCTGGCATCTCACTCTCTTTGAATCTTCTTTATCATGCCAGGATTAGCAGGAAAAAGCAAAAAATTTCAGAATTGCACCTTGCAATGCGGAGAAATTACTGTTTGTACATTTACAATATTCATTGATTTTTGAAATTGAAAAACATCGTTATTCATATACCAGAAATGTTTGAAGCTACTGACTGAATGAAAGGAGCTGGCATCTCACTCTCTTTGAATCTTCTTTATCATGCCAGGATTAGCAGGAAAAAGCAAAAAATTTCAGAATTGCACCTTGCAATGTGGAGATATTACTGTTTGTGCATTTACAATATTCATTGATTTTTGCCATTGAAAAACGTCCAGAAATGTTTGAAGCTACTGACTGAATGAAAAGAGCTGGCATCTCACTCTCTTTGAATCTTCTTTATCATGCTAAGAGGAGCAGGAAAAAGCAAAAAATTTCAGAATTGCACGTTGCAATGTGGAGATATTACTGTTTGTGCATTTACAATATTCATTGATTTTTGCCATTGAAAAACATGTTATTCATATACCAGAAATGTTTGAAGCTACTGACTGAATGAAAAGAGCTGGCATCTCACTCTCTTTGAATCTTCTTTATCATGCCAGGATTAGCAGGAAAAAGCAAAAAATTTCAGAATTGCACCTTGCAATGTGGAGATATTACTGTTTGTGCATTTACAATATTCATTGATTTTTGCCATTGAAAAACGTCCAGAAATGTTTGAAGCTACTGACTGAATGAAAAGAGATGGCATCTCACTCTCTTTGAATCTTCTTTATCATGCCAGGATTAGCAGGAAAAAGCAAAAAATTTCAGAATTGCACCTTGCAATGTGGAGATATTACTGTTTGTGCATTTACAATATTCATTGATTTTTGCCATTGAAAAACGTCCAGAAATGTTTGAAGCTACTGACAATGAAAGGAGCTGGCATCTCACTCTCTTTGAATCTTCTTTATCATGCTAGGATTAGCAGGAAAAAGCAAAAAATTTCAGAATTGCACGTTGCAATGTGGAGAAATTACTGTGTGTGCATTTACAATATTCATTGATTTTTGCCATTGAAAAACATCATGTTATTCATATACCAGAAATGTTTGAAGCTACTGACTGAATGAAAGGAGCTGGCATCTCACTCTCTTTGAATCTTCTTTATCATGCTAGGATTAGCAGGAAAAAGCAAAAAATTTCAGAATTTCACCTTGCAATGCGGAGAAATTACTGTTTGTGCATTTACAATATTCATTGATTTTTGCCATTGAAAAACATCATGTTATTCATATACCAGAAATGTTTGAAGCTACTGACTGAATGAAAAGAGCTGGCATCTCACTCTCTTTGAATCTTCTTTATCATGCTAGGATTAGCAGGAAAAAGCAAAAAATTTCAGAATTACACCTTGCAATGCGGAGATATTACTGTTTGTGCATTTACAATATTCATTGATTTTTGCCATTGAAAAACATCATGTTATTCATATACCAGAAATGTTTGAAGCTACTGACTGAATGAAAAGAGCTGGCATCTCACTCTCTTTGAATCTTCTTTATCATGCCAGGATTAGCAGGAAAAAGCAAAAAATTTCAGAATTGCACCTTGCAATGCGGAGATATTACTGTTTGTGCATTTAAAATATTCATTGATTTTTGCCATTGAAAAACATGTTATTCATATACCAGAAATGTTTGAAGCTACTGACTGAATGAAAAGAGCTGGCATCTCACTCTCTTTGAATCTTCTTTATCATGCCAGGATTAGCAGGAAAAAGCAAAAAATTTCAGAATTGCACCTTGCAATGTGGAGATATTACTGTTTGTGCATTTACAATATTCATTGATTTTTGCCATTGAAAAACGTCCAGAAATGTTTGAAGCTACTGACTGAATGAAAGGAGCTGGCATCTCACTCTCTTTGAATCTTCTTTATCATGCTAGGATTAGCAGGAAAAAGCAAAAAATTTCAGAATTGCACCTTGCAATGCGGAGAAATTACTGTGTGTGCATTTACAATATTCATTGATTTTTGCCATTGAAAAACATCGTTATTCATATACCAGAAATGTTTGAAGCTACTGACTGAATGAAAAGAGCTTGCATCTCACTCTCTTTGAATCTTCTTTATCATGCCAGGATTAGCAGGAAAAAGCAAAAAATTTCAGAATTGCACCTTGCAATGTGGAGATATTACTGTTTGTGCATTTACAATATTCATTGATTTTTGCCATTGAAAAACGTCCAGAAATGTTTGAAGCTACTGACTGAATGAAAGGAGCTGGCATCTCACTCTCTTTGAATCTTCTTTATCATGCTAGGATTAGCAGGAAAAAGCAAAAAATTTCAGAATTGCACCTTGCAATGCGGAGAAATTACTGTGTGTGCATTTACAATATTCATTGATTTTTGCCATTGAAAAATATGTTATTCATATACCAGAAATGTTTGAAGCTACTGACTGAATGAAAAGAGTTGGCATCTCACTCTCTTTGAATCTTCTTTATCATGCCAGGATTAGCAGGAAAAAGCAAAAAATTTCAGAATTGCACCTTGCAATGTGGAGATATTACTGTTTGTGCATTTACAATATTCATTGATTTTTGCCATTGAAAAACGTCCAGAAATGTTTGAAGCTACTGACAATGAAAGGAGCTGGCATCTCACTCTCTTTGAATCTTCTTTATCATGCTAGGATTAGCAGGAAAAAGCAAAAAATTTCAGAATTGCACATTGCAATGCGGAGAAATTACTGTTTGTGTATTTACAATATTCATTGATTTTTGCCATTGAAAAACATGTTATTCATATACCAGAAACGTTTGAAGCTACTGACTGAATGAAAGGAGCTGGCATCTCACTCTCTTTGAATCTTCTTTATCATGCCAGGATTACCAGGAAAAAGCAAAAAATTTCAGAATTGCACCTTGCAATGTGGAGATATTGCTGTTTGTGCATTTACAATATTCATTGATTTTTGCCATTGAAAAACGTCCAGAAATGTTTGAAGCTACTGACAATGAAAAGAGCTGGCATCTCACTCTCTTTGAATCTTCTTTATCATGCTAAGAGGAGCAGGAAAAAGCAAAAAATTTCAGAATTGCACGTTGCAATGTGGAGATATTACTGTTTGTGCATTTACAATATTCATTGATTTTTGCCATTGAAAAACATGTTATTCATATACCAGAAATGTTTGAAGCTACTGACTGAATGAAAAGAGCTGGCATCTCACTCTCTTTGAATCTTCTTTATCATGCCAGGATTAGCAGGAAAAAGCAAAAAATTTCAGAATTGCACCTTGCAATGTGGAGATATTACTGTTTGTGCATTTACAATATTCATTGATTTTTGCCATTGAAAAACGTCCAGAAATGTTTGAAGCTACTGACTGAATGAAAAGAGCTGGCATCTCACTCTCTTTGAATCTTCTTTATCATGCCAGGATTAGCAGGAAAAAGCAAAAAATTTCAGAATTGCACCTTGCAATGCGGAGAAATTACTGTTTGTACATTTACAATATTCATTGATTTTTGCCATTGAAAAACATCGTTATTCATATACCAGAAATGTTTGAAGCTACTGACTGAATGAAAGGAGCTGGCATCTCACTCTCTTTGAATCTTCTTTATCATGCCAGGATTAGCAGGAAAAAGCAAAAAATTTCAGAATTGCACCTTGCAATGTGGAGATATTACTGTTTGTGCATTTACAATATTCATTGATTTTTGCCATTGAAAAACGTCCAGAAATGTTTGAAGCTACTGACTGAATGAAAAGAGCTGGCATCTCACTCTCTTTGAATCTTCTTTATCATGCTAAGAGGAGCAGGAAAAAGCAAAAAATTTCAGAATTGCACGTTGCAATGTGGAGATATTACTGTTTGTGCATTTACAATATTCATTGATTTTTGCCATTGAAAAACATGTTATTCATATACCAGAAATGTTTGAAGCTACTGACTGAATGAAAAGAGCTGGCATCTCACTCTCTTTGAATCTTCTTTATCATGCCAGGATTAGCAGGAAAAAGCAAAAAATTTCAGAATTGCACCTTGCAATGTGGAGATATTACTGTTTGTGCATTTACAATATTCATTGATTTTTGCCATTGAAAAACGTCCAGAAATGTTTGAAGCTACTGACTGAATGAAAAGAGCTGGCATCTCACTCTCTTTGAATCTTCTTTATCATGCCAGGATTAGCAGGAAAAAGCAAAAAATTTCAGAATTGCACCTTGCAATGCGGAGAAATTACTGTTTGTGCATTTACAATATTCATTGATTTTTGCCATTGAAAAACATCGTTATTCATATACCAGAAATGTTTGAAGCTACTGACTGAATGAAAGGAGCTGGCATCTCACTCTCTTTGAATCTTCTTTATCATGCTAGGATTAGCAGGAAAAAGCAAAAAATTTCAGAATTGCACCTTGCAATGCGGAGAAATTACTGTGTGTGCATTTACAATATTCATTGATTTTTGCCATTGAAAAACATCGTTATTCATATACCAGAAATGTTTGAAGCTACTGACTGAATGAAAAGAGCTGGCATCTCACTCTCTTTGAATCTTCTTTATCATGCCAGGATTAGCAGGAAAAAGCAAAAAATTTCAGAATTGCACCTTGCAATGTGGAGATATTACTGTTTGTGCATTTACAATATTCATTGATTTTTGCCATTGAAAAACGTCCAGAAATGTTTGAAGCTACTGACTGAATGAAAAGAGCTGGCATCTCACTCTCTTTGAATCTTCTTTATCATGCTAGGATTAGCAGGAAAAAGCAAAAAATTTCAGAATTGCACCTTGCAATGCGGAGAAATTACTGTTTGTGCATTTACAATATTCATTGATTTTTGCCATTGAAAAACATGTTATTCATATACCAGAAATGTTTGAAGCTACTGACTGAATGAAAAGAGCTGGCATCTCACTCTCTTTGAATCTTCTTTATCATGCCAGGATTAGCAGGAAAAAGCAAAAAATTTCAGAATTGCACCTTGCAATGTGGAGATATTACTGTTTGTGCATTTACAATATTCATTGATTTTTGCCATTGAAAAACGTCCAGAAATGTTTGAAGCTACTGACTGAATGAAAGGAGCTGGCATCTCACTCTCTTTGAATCTTCTTTATCATGCTAGGATTAGCAGGAAAAAGCAAAAAATTTCAGAATTGCACCTTGCAATGCGGAGAAATTACTGTGTGTGCATTTACAATATTCATTGATTTTTGCCATTGAAAAACATCGTTATTCATATACCAGAAATGTTTGAAGCTACTGACTGAATGAAAAGAGCTGGCATCTCACTCTCTTTGAATCTTCTTTATCATGCCAGGATTAGCAGGAAAAAGCAAAAAAATTCAGAATTGCACCTTGCAATGTGGAGATATTACTGTTTGTGCATTTACAATATTCATTGATTTTCGCCATTGAAAAACATCGTTATTCATATACCAGAAATGTTTGAAGCTACTGACTGAATGAAAAGAGCTTGCATCTCACTCTCTTTGAATCTTCTTTATCATGCCAGGATTAGCAGGAAAAAGCAAAAAATTTCAGAATTGCACCTTGCAATGTGGAGATATTACTGTTTGTGCATTTACAATATTCATTGATTTTTGCCATTGAAAAACGTCCAGAAATGTTTGAAGCTACTGACTGAATGAAAGGAGCTGGCATCTCACTCTCTTTGAATCTTCTTTATCATGCTAGGATTAGCAGGAAAAAGCAAAAAATTTCAGAATTGCACCTTGCAATGCGGAGAAATTACTGTGTGTGCATTTACAATATTCATTGATTTTTGCCATTGAAAAACATGTTATTCATATACCAGAAATGTTTGAAGCTACTGACTGAATGAAAAGAGTTGGCATCTCACTCTCTTTGAATCTTCTTTATCATGCCAGGATTAGCAGGAAAAAGCAAAAAATTTCAGAATTGCACCTTGCAATGTGGAGATATTACTGTTTGTGCATTTACAATATTCATTGATTTTTGCCATTGAAAAACGTCCAGAAATGTTTGAAGCTACTGACAATGAAAGGAGCTGGCATCTCACTCTCTTTGAATCTTCTTTATCATGCTAGGATTAGCAGGAAAAAGCAAAAAATTTCAGAATTGCACATTGCAATGCGGAGAAATTACTGTTTGTGTATTTACAATATTCATTGATTTTTGCCATTGAAAAACATGTTATTCATATACCAGAAATGTTTGAAGCTACTGACTGAATGAAAGGAGCTGGCATCTCACTCTCTTTGAATCTTCTTTATCATGCCAGGATTACCAGGAAAAAGCAAAAAATTTCAGAATTGCACCTTGCAATGTGGAGATATTGCTGTTTGTGCATTTACAATATTCATTGATTTTTGCCATTGAAAAACGTCCAGAAATGTTTGAAGCTACTGACAATGAAAAGAGCTGGCATCTCACTCTCTTTGAATCTTCTTTATCATGCTAAGAGGAGCAGGAAAAAGCAAAAAATTTCAGAATTGCACGTTGCAATGTGGAGATATTACTGTTTGTGCATTTACAATATTCATTGATTTTTGCCATTGAAAAACATGTTATTCATATACCAGAAATGTTTGAAGCTACTGACTGAATGAAAAGAGCTGGCATCTCACTCTCTTTGAATCTTCTTTATCATGCCAGGATTAGCAGGAAAAAGCAAAAAATTTCAGAATTGCACCTTGCAATGTGGAGATATTACTGTTTGTGCATTTACAATATTCATTGATTTTTGCCATTGAAAAACGTCCAGAAATGTTTGAAGCTACTGACTGAATGAAAAGAGCTGGCATCTCACTCTCTTTGAATCTTCTTTATCATGCCAGGATTAGCAGGAAAAAGCAAAAAATTTCAGAATTGCACCTTGCAATGCGGAGAAATTACTGTTTGTACATTTACAATATTCATTGATTTTTGCCATTGAAAAACATCGTTATTCATATACCAGAAATGTTTGAAGCTACTGACTGAATGAAAGGAGCTGGCATCTCACTCTCTTTGAATCTTCTTTATCATGCCAGGATTAGCAGGAAAAAGCAAAAAATTTCAGAATTGCACCTTGCAATGTGGAGATATTACTGTTTGTGCATTTACAATATTCATTGATTTTTGCCATTGAAAAACGTCCAGAAATGTTTGAAGCTACTGACTGAATGAAAAGAGCTGGCATCTCACTCTCTTTGAATCTTCTTTATCATGCTAAGAGGAGCAGGAAAAAGCAAAAAATTTCAGAATTGCACGTTGCAATGTGGAGATATTACTGTTTGTGCATTTACAATATTCATTGATTTTTGCCATTGAAAAACATGTTATTCATATACCAGAAATGTTTGAAGCTACTGACTGAATGAAAAGAGCTGGCATCTCACTCTCTTTGAATCTTCTTTATCATGCCAGGATTAGCAGGAAAAAGCAAAAAATTTCAGAATTGCACCTTGCAATGTGGAGATATTACTGTTTGTGCATTTACAATATTCATTGATTTTTGCCATTGAAAAACGTCCAGAAATGTTTGAAGCTACTGACTGAATGAAAAGAGCTGGCATCTCACTCTCTTTGAATCTTCTTTATCATGCCAGGATTAGCAGGAAAAAGCAAAAAATTTCAGAATTGCACCTTGCAATGCGGAGAAATTACTGTTTGTGCATTTACAATATTCATTGATTTTTGCCATTGAAAAACATCGTTATTCATATACCAGAAATGTTTGAAGCTACTGACTGAATGAAAGGAGCTGGCATCTCACTCTCTTTGAATCTTCTTTATCATACTAGGATTAGCAGGAAAAAGCAAAAAATTTCAGAATTGCACCTTGCAATGCGGAGAAATTACTGTGTGTGCATTTACAATATTCATTGATTTTTGCCATTGAAAAACATCGTTATTCATATACCAGAAATGTTTGAAGCTACTGACTGAATGAAAAGAGCTGGCATCTCACTCTCTTTGAATCTTCTTTATCATGCAAGGATTAGCAGGAAAAAGCAAAAAATTTCAGAATTGCACCTTGCAATGTGGAGATATTACTGTTTGTGCATTTACAATATTCATTGATTTTTGCCATTGAAAAACGTCCAGAAATGTTTGAAGCTACTGACTGAATGAAAAGAGCTGGCATCTCACTCTCTTTGAATCTTCTTTATCATGCTAGGATTAGCAGGAAAAAGCAAAAAATTTCAGAATTGCACCTTGCAATGCGGAGAAATTACTGTTTGTGCATTTACAATATTCATTGATTTTTGCCATTGAAAAACATGTTATTCATATACCAGAAATGTTTGAAGCTACTGACTGAATGAAAAGAGCTGGCATCTCACTCTCTTTGAATCTTCTTTATCATGCCAGGATTAGCAGGAAAAAGCAAAAAATTTCAGAATTGCACCTTGCAATGCGGAGAAATTACTGTGTGTGCATTTACAATATTCATTGATTTTTGCCATTGAAAAACGTCCAGAAATGTTTGAAGCTACTGACTGAATGAAAGGAGCTGGCATCTCACTCTCTTTGAATCTTCTTTATCATGCTAGGATTAGCAGGAAAAAGCAAAAAATTTCAGAATTGCACCTTGCAATGCGGAGAAATTACTGTGTGTGCATTTACAATATTCATTGATTTTTGCCATTGAAAAACATCGTTATTCATATACCAGAAATGTTTGAAGCTACTGACTGAATGAAAAGAGCTGGCATCTCACTCTCTTTGAATCTTCTTTATCATGCCAGGATTAGCAGGAAAAAGCAAAAAAATTCAGAATTGCACCTTGCAATGTGGAGATATTACTGTTTGTGCATTTACAATATTCATTGATTTTTGCCATTGAAAAACGTCCAGAAATGTTTGAAGCTACTGACTGAATGAAAGGAGCTGGCATCTCACTCTCTTTGAATCTTCTTTATCATGCTAGGATTAGCAGGAAAAAGCAAAAAATTTCAGAATTGCACCTTGCAATGCGGAGAAATTACTGTGTGTGCATTTACAATATTCATTGATTTTTGCCATTGAAAAACATGTTATTCATATACCAGAAATGTTTGAAGCTACTGACTGAATGAAAAGAGTTGGCATCTCACTCTCTTTGAATCTTCTTTATCATGCCAGGATTAGCAGGAAAAAGTAAAAAATTTCAGAATTGCACCTTGCAATGTGGAGATATTACTGTTTGTGCATTTACAATATTCATTGATTTTTGCCATTGAAAAACGTCCAGAAATGTTTGAAGCTACTGACAATGAAAGGAGCTGGCATCTCACTCTCTTTGAATCTTCTTTATCATGCTAGGATTAGCAGGAAAAAGCAAAAAATTTCAGAATTGCACGTTGCAATGTGGAGAAATTACTGTGTGTGCATTTATAATATTCATTGATTTTTGCCATTGAAAAACATCATGTTATTCATATACCAGAAATGTTTGAAGCTACTGACTGAATGAAAGGAGCTGGCATCTCACTCTCTTTGAATCTTCTTTATCATGCTAGGATTAGCAGGAAAAAGCAAAAAATTTCAGAATTTCACCTTGCAATGTGGAGAAATTACTGTTTGTGCATTTACAATATTCATTGATTTTTGCCATTGAAAAACATCATGTTATTCATATACCAGAAATGTTTGAAGCTACTGACTGAATGAAAAGAGCTGGCATCTCACTCTCTTTGAATCTTCTTTATCATGCTAGGATTAGCAGGAAAAAGCAAAAAATTTCAGAATTGCACCTTGCAATGCGGAGATATTACTGTTTGTGCATTTACAATATTCATTGATTTTTGCCATTGAAAAACGTCCAGAAATGTTTGAAGCTACTGACTGAATGAAAAGAGCTGGCATCTCACTCTCTTTGAATCTTCTTTATCATGCTAAGAGGAGCAGGAAAAAGCAAAAAATTTCAGAATTGCACGTTGCAATGTGGAGATATTACTGTTTGTGCATTTACAATATTCATTGATTTTTGCCATTGAAAAACATCATGTTATTCATATACCAGAAATGTTTGAAGCTACTGACTGAATGAAAAGAGCTGGCATCTCACTCTCTTTGAATCTTCTTTATCATGCCAGGATTAGCAGGAAAAAGCAAAAAATTTCAGAATTGCACCTTGCAATGCGGAGATATTACTGTTTGTGCATTTACAATATTCATTGATTTTTGCCATTGAAAAACATGTTATTCATATACCAGAAATGTTTGAAGCTACTGACTGAATGAAAAGAGCTGGCATCTCACTCTCTTTGAATCTTCTTTATCATGCCAGGATTAGCAGGAAAAAGCAAAAAATTTCAGAATTGCACCTTGCAATGTGGAGATATTACTGTTTGTGCATTTACAATATTCATTGATTTTTGCCATTGAAAAACGTCCAGAAATGTTTGAAGCTACTGACTGAATGAAAGGAGCTGGCATCTCACTCTCTTTGAATCTTCTTTATCATGCTAGGATTAGCAGGAAAAAGCAAAAAATTTCAGAATTGCACCTTGCAATGCGGAGAAATTACTGTGTGTGCATTTACAATATTCATTGATTTTTGCCATTGAAAAACATCGTTATTCATATACCAGAAATGTTTGAAGCTACTGACTGAATGAAAAGAGCTGGCATCTCACTCTCTTTGAATCTTCTTTATCATGCCAGGATTAGCAGGAAAAAGCAAAAAATTTCAGAATTGCACCTTGCAATGTGGAGATATTACTGTTTGTGCATTTACAATATTCATTGATTTTTGCCATTGAAAAACGTCCAGAAATGTTTGAAGCTACTGACTGAATGAAAGGAGCTGGCATCTCACTCTCTTTGAATCTTCTTTATCATGCTAGGATTAGCAGGAAAAAGCAAAAAATTTCAGAATTGCACCTTGCAATGCGGAGAAATTACTGTGTGTGCATTTACAATATTCATTGATTTTTGCCATTGAAAAACATGTTATTCATATACCAGAAATGTTTGAAGCTACTGACTGAATGAAAAGAGTTGGCATCTCACTCTCTTTGAATCTTCTTTATCATGCCAGGATTAGCAGGAAAAAGCAAAAAATTTCAGAATTGCACCTTGCAATGTGGAGATATTACTGTTTGTGCATTTACAATATTCATTGATTTTTGCCATTGAAAAACGTCCAGAAATGTTTGAAGCTACTGACAATGAAAGGAGCTGGCATCTCACTCTCTTTGAATCTTCTTTATCATGCTAGGATTAGCAGGAAAAAGCAAAAAATTTCAGAATTGCACGTTGCAATGTGGAGAAATTACTGTGTGTGCATTTACAATATTCATTGATTTTTGCCATTGAAAAACATCATGTTATTCATATACCAGAAATGTTTGAAGCTACTGACTGAATGAAAGGAGCTGGCATCTCACTCTCTTTGAATCTTCTTTATCATGCTAGGATTAGCAGGAAAAAGCAAAAAATTTCAGAATTTCACCTTGCAATGCGGAGAAATTACTGTTTGTGCATTTACAATATTCATTGATTTTTGCCATTGAAAAACATCATGTTATTCATATACCAGAAATGTTTGAAGCTACTGACTGAATGAAAAGAGCTGGCATCTCACTCTCTTTGAATCTTCTTTATCATGCTAGGATTAGCAGGAAAAAGCAAAAAATTTCAGAATTACACCTTGCAATGCGGAGATATTACTGTTTGTGCATTTACAATATTCATTGATTTTTGCCATTGAAAAACGTCCAGAAATGTTTGAAGCTACTGACTGAATGAAAAGAGCTGGCATCTCACTCTCTTTGAATCTTCTTTATCATGCTAAGAGGAGCAGGAAAAAGCAAAAAATTTCAGAATTGCACGTTGCAATGTGGAGATATTACTGTTTGTGCATTTACAATATTCATTGATTTTTGCCATTGAAAAACATCATGTTATTCATATACCAGAAATGTTTGAAGCTACTGACTGAATGAAAAGAGCTGGCATCTCACTCTCTTTGAATCTTCTTTATCATGCCAGGATTAGCAGGAAAAAGCAAAAAATTTCAGAATTGCACCTTGCAATGCGGAGATATTACTGTTTGTGCATTTACAATATTCATTGATTTTTGCCATTGAAAAACATGTTATTCATATACCAGAAATGTTTGAAGCTACTGACTGAATGAAAAGAGCTGGCATCTCACTCTCTTTGAATCTTCTTTATCATGCCAGGATTAGCAGGAAAAAGCAAAAAATTTCAGAATTGCACCTTGCAATGTGGAGATATTACTGTTTGTGCATTTACAATATTCATTGATTTTTGCCATTGAAAAACGTCCAGAAATGTTTGAAGCTACTGACTGAATGAAAGGAGCTGGCATCTCACTCTCTTTGAATCTTCTTTATCATGCTAGGATTAGCAGGAAAAAGCAAAAAATTTCAGAATTGCACCTTGCAATGCGGAGAAATTACTGTGTGTGCATTTACAATATTCATTGATTTTTGCCATTGAAAAACATCGTTATTCATATACCAGAAATGTTTGAAGCTACTGACTGAATGAAAAGAGCTGGCATCTCACTCTCTTTGAATCTTCTTTATCATGCCAGGATTAGCAGGAAAAAGCAAAAAATTTCAGAATTGCACCTTGCAATGTGGAGATATTACTGTTTGTGCATTTACAATATTCATTGATTTTTGCCATTGAAAAACGTCCAGAAATGTTTGAAGCTACTGACTGAATGAAAGGAGCTGGCATCTCACTCTCTTTGAATCTTCTTTATCATGCTAGGATTAGCAGGAAAAAGCAAAAAATTTCAGAATTGCACCTTGCAATGCGGAGAAATTACTGTGTGTGCATTTACAATATTCATTGATTTTTGACATTGAAAAACATGTTATTCATATACCAGAAATGTTTGAAGCTACTGACTGAATGAAAAGAGTTGGCATCTCACTCTCTTTGAATCTTCTTTATCATGCCAGGATTAGCAGGAAAAAGCAAAAAATTTCAGAATTGCACCTTGCAATGTGGAGATATTACTGTTTGTGCATTTACAATATTCATTGATTTTTGCCATTGAAAAACGTCCAGAAATGTTTGAAGCTACTGACAATGAAAGGAGCTGGCATCTCACTCTCTTTGAATCTTCTTTATCATGCTAGGATTAGCAGGAAAAAGCAAAAAATTTCAGAATTGCACATTGCAATGCGGAGAAATTACTGTTTGTGTATTTACAATATTCATTGATTTTTGCCATTGAAAAACATGTTATTCATATACCAGAAATGTTGGAAGCTACTGACTGAATGAAAGGAGCTGGCATCTCACTCTCTTTGAATCTTCTTTATCATGCCAGGATTAGCAGGAAAAAGCAAAAAATTTCAGAATTGCACCTTGCAATGTGGAAATATTACTGTTTGTGCATTTACAATATTCATTGATTTTTGCCATTGAAAAACGTCCAGAAATGTTTGAAGCTACTGACTGAATGAAAAGAGCTGGCATCTCACTCTCTTTGAATCTTCTTTATCATGCTAAGAGGAGCAGGAAAAAGCAAAAAATTTCAGAATTGCACGTTGCAATGTGGAGATATTACTGTTTGTGCATTTACAATATTCATTGATTTTTGCCATTGAAAAACATGTTATTCATATACCAGAAATGTTTGAAGCTACTGACTGAATGAAAAGAGCTGGCATCTCACTCTCTTTGAATCTTCTTTATCATGCCAGGATTAGCAGGAAAAAGCAAAAAATTTCAGAATTGCACCTTGCAATGTGGAGATATTACTGTTTGTGCATTTACAATATTCATTGATTTTTGCCATTGAAAAACATCGTTATTCATATACCAGAAATGTTTGAAGCTACTGACTGAATGAAAGGAGCTGGCATCTCACTCTCTTTGAATCTTCTTTATCATGCCAGGATTAGCAGGAAAAAGCAAAAAATTTCAGAATTGCACCTTGCAATGTGGAGATATTACTGTTTGTGCATTTACAATATTCATTGATTTTTGCCATTGAAAAACGTCCAGAAATGTTTGAAGCTACTGACTGAATGAAAAGAGCTGGCATCTCACTCTCTTTGAATCTTCTTTATCATGCTAAGAGGAGCAGGAAAAAGCAAAAAATTTCAGAATTGCACGTTGCAATGTGGAGATATTACTGTTTGTGCATTTACAATATTCATTGATTTTTGCCATTGAAAAACATGTTATTCATATACCAGAAATGTTTGAAGCTACTGACTGAATGAAAAGAGCTGGCAACTCACTCTCTTTGAATCTTCTTTATCATGCCAGGATTAGCAGGAAAAAGCAAAAAATTTCAGAATTGCACCTTGCAATGTGGAGATATTACTGTTTGTGCATTTACAATATTCATTGATTTTTGCCATTGAAAAACGTCCAGAAATGTTTGAAGCTACTGACTGAATGAAAAGAGCTGGAATCTCACTCTCTTTGAATCTTCTTTATCATGCTAGGATTAGCAGGAAAAAGCAAAAAATTTCAGAATTGCACCTTGCAATGCGGAGAAATTACTGTTTGTGCATTTACAATATTCATTGATTTTTGCCATTGAAAAACATCGTTATTCATATACCAGAAATGTTTGAAGCTACTGACTGAATGAAAGGAGCTGGCATCTCACTCTCTTTGAATCTTCTTTATCATGCTAGGATTAGCAGGAAAAAGCAAAAAATTTCAGAATTGCACCTTGCAATGCGGAGAAATTACTGTGTGTGCATTTACAATATTCATTGATTTTTGCCATTGAAAAACATCGTTATTCATATACCAGAAATGTTTGAAGCTACTGACTGAATGAAAAGAGCTGGCATCTCACTCTCTTTGAATCTTCTTTATCATGCCAGGATTAGCAGGAAAAAGCAAAAAATTTCAGAATTGCACCTTGCAATGTGGAGATATTACTGTTTGTGCATTTACAATATTCATTGATTTTTGCCATTGAAAAACGTCCAGAAATGTTTGAAGCTACTGACTGAATGAAAAGAGCTGGCATCTCACTCTCTTTGAATCTTCTTTATCATGCTAGGATTAGCAGGAAAAAGCAAAAAATTTCAGAATTGCACCTTGCAATGCGGAGAAATTACTGTTTGTGCATTTACAATATTCATTGATTTTTGCCATTGAAAAACATGTTATTCATATACCAGAAATGTTTGAAGCTACTGACTGAATGAAAAGAGCTGGCATCTCACTCTCTTTGAATCTTCTTTATCATGCCAGGATTAGCAGGAAAAAGCAAAAAATTTCAGAATTGCACCTTGCAATGTGGAGATATTACTGTTTGTGCATTTACAATATTCATTGATTTTTGCCATTGAAAAACGTCCAGAAATGTTTGAAGCTACTGACTGAATGAAAGGAGCTGGCATCTCACTCTCTTTGAATCTTCTTTATCATGCTAGGATTAGCAGGAAAAAGCAAAAAATTTCAGAATTGCACCTTGCAATGCGGAGAAATTACTGTGTGTGCATTTACAATATTCATTGATTTTTGCCATTGAAAAACATCGTTATTCATATACCAGAAATGTTTGAAGCTACTGACTGAATGAAAAGAGCTGGCATCTCACTCTCTTTGAATCTTCTTTATCATGCCAGGATTAGCAGGAAAAAGCAAAAAATTTCAGAATTGCACCTTGCAATGTGGAGATATTACTGTTTGTGCATTTACAATATTCATTGATTTTTGCCATTGAAAAACGTCCAGAAATGTTTGAAGCTACTGACTGAATGAAAGGAGCTGGCATCTCACTCTCTTTGAATCTTCTTTATCATGCTAGGATTAGCAGGAAAAAGCAAAAAATTTCAGAATTGCACCTTGCAATGCGGAGAAATTACTGTGTGTGCATTTACAATATTCATTGATTTTTGCCATTGAAAAACATGTTATTCATATACCAGAAATGTTTGAAGCTACTGACTGAATGAAAAGAGTTGGCATCTCACTCTCTTTGAATCTTCTTTATCATGCCAGGATTAGCAGGAAAAAGCAAAAAATTTCAGAATTGCACCTTGCAATGTGGAGATATTACTGTTTGTGCATTTACAATATTCATTGATTTTTGCCATTGAAAAACGTCCAGAAATGTTTGAAGCTACTGACAATGAAAGGAGCTGGCATCTCACTCTCTTTGAATCTTCTTTATCATGCTAGGATTAGCAGGAAAAAGCAAAAAATTTCAGAATTGCACGTTGCAATGTGGAGAAATTACTGTGTGTGCATTTACAATATTCATTGATTTTTGCCATTGAAAAACATCATGTTATTCATATACCAGAAATGTTTGAAGCTACTGACTGAATGAAAGGAGCTGGCATCTCACTCTCTTTGAATCTTCTTTATCATGCTAGGATTAGCAGGAAAAAGCAAAAAATTTCAGAATTTCACCTTGCAATGCGGAGAAATTACTGTTTGTGCATTTACAATATTCATTGATTTTTGCCATTGAAAAACATCATGTTATTCATATACCAGAAATGTTTGAAGCTACTGACTGAATGAAAAGAGCTGGCATCTCACTCTCTTTGAATCTTCTTTATCATGCTAGGATTAGCAGGAAAAAGCGAAAAATTTCAGAATTGCACCTTGCAATGCGGAGATATTACTGTTTGTGCATTTACAATATTCATTGATTTTTGCCATTGAAAAACGTCCAGAAATGTTTGAAGCTACTGACTGAATGAAAAGAGCTGGCATCTCACTCTCTTTGAATCTTCTTTATCATGCTAAGAGGAGCAGGAAAAAGCAAAAAATTTCAGAATTGCACGTTGCAATATGGAGATATTACTGTTTGTGCATTTACAATATTCATTGATTTTTGCCATTGAAAAACATCATGTTATTCATATACCAGAAATGTTTGAAGCTACTGACTGAATGAAAAGAGCTGGCATCTCACTCTCTTTGAATCTTCTTTATCATGCCAGGATTAGCAGGAAAAAGCAAAAAATTTCAGAATTGCACCTTGCAATGCGGAGATATTACTGTTTGTGCATTTACAATATTCATTGATTTTTGCCATTGAAAAACATGTTATTCATATACCAGAAATGTTTGAAGCTACTGACTGAATGAAAAGAGCTGGCATCTCACTCTCTTTGAATCTTCTTTATCATGCCAGGATTAGCAGGAAAAAGCAAATAATTTCAGAATTGCACCTTGCAATGTGGAGATATTACTGTTTGTGCATTTACAATATTCATTGATTTTTGCCATTGAAAAACGTCCAGAAATGCTTGAAGCTACTGACTGAATGAAAGGAGCTGGCATCTCACTCTCTTTGAATCTTCTTTATCATGCTAGGATTAGCAGGAAAAAGCAAAAAATTTCAGAATTGCACCTTGCAATGCGGAGAAATTACTGTGTGTGCATTTACAATATTCATTGATTTTTGCCATTGAAAAACATCGTTATTCATATACCAGAAATGTTTGGAGCTACTGACTGAATGAAAAGAGCTGGCATCTCACTCTCTTTGAATCTTCTTTATCATGCCAGGATTAGCAGGAAAAAGCAAAAAATTTCAGAATTGCACCTTGCAATGTGGAGATATTACTGTTTGTGCATTTACAATATTCATTGATTTTTGCCATTGAAAAACGTCCAGAAATGTTTGAAGCTACTGACTGAATGAAAGGAGCTGGCATCTCACTCTCTTTGAATCTTCTTTATCATGCTAGGATTAGCAGGAAAAAGCAAAAAATTTCAGAATTGCACCTTGCAATGCGGAGAAATTACTGTGTGTGCATTTACAATATTCATTGATTTTTGCCATTGAAAAACATGTTATTCATATACCAGAAATGTTTGAAGCTACTGACTGAATGAAAAGAGTTGGCATCTCACTCTCTTTGAATCTTCTTTATCATGCCAGGATTAGCAGGAAAAAGCAAAAAATTTCAGAATTGCACCTTGCAATGTGGAGATATTACTGTTTGTGCATTTACAATATTCATTGATTTTTGCCATTGAAAAACGTCCAGAAATGTTTGAAGCTACTGACAATGAAAGGAGCTGGCATCTCACTCTCTTTGAATCTTCTTTATCATGCTAGGATTAGCAGGAAAAAGCAAAAAATTTCAGAATTGCACGTTGCAATGTGGAGAAATTACTGTGTGTGCATTTACAATATTCATTGATTTTTGCCATTGAAAAACATCATGTTATTCATATACCAGAAATGTTTGAAGCTACTGACTGAATGAAAAGAGCTGGCATCTCACTCTCTTTGAATCTTCTTTATCATGCTAGCATTAGCAGGAAAAAGCAAAAAATTTCAGAATTACACCTTGCAATGCGGAGATATTACTGTTTGTGCATTTACAATATTCATTGATTTTTGCCATTGAAAAACGTCCAGAAATGTTTGAAGCTACTGACTGAATGAAAAGAGCTGGCATCTCACTCTCTTTGAATCTTCTTTATCATGCTAAGAGGAGCAGGAAAAAGCAAAAAATTTCAGAATTGCACGTTGCAATGTGGAGATATTACTGTTTGTGCATTTACAATATTCATTGATTTTTGCCATTGAAAAACATCATGTTATTCATATACCAGAAATGTTTGAAGCTACTGACTGAATGAAAAGAGCTGGCATCTCACTCTCTTTGAATCTTCTTTATCATGCCAGGATTAGCAGGAAAAAGCAAAAAATTTCAGAATTGCACCTTGCAATGCGGAGATATTACTGTTTGTGCATTTACAATATTCATTGATTTTTGCCATTGAAAAACATGTTATTCATATACCAGAAATGTTTGAAGCTACTGACTGAATGAAAAGAGCTGGCATCTCACTCTCTTTGAATCTTCTTTATCATGCCAGGATTAGCAGGAAAAAGCAAAAAATTTCAGAATTGCACCTTGCAATGTGGAGATATTACTGTTTGTGCATTTACAATATTCATTGATTTTTGCCATTGAAAAACGTCCAGAAATGTTTGAAGCTACTGACTGAATGAAAGGAGCTGGCATCTCACTCTCTTTGAATCTTCTTTATCATGCTAGGATTAGCAGGAAAAAGCAAAAAATTTCAGAATTGCACCTTGCAATGCGGAGAAATTACTGTGTGTGCATTTACAATATTCATTGATTTTTGCCATTGAAAAACATCGTTATTCATATACCAGAAATGTTTGAAGCTACTGACTGAATGAAAAGAGCTGGCATCTCACTCTCTTTGAATCTTCTTTATCATGCCAGGATTAGCAGGAAAAAGCAAAAAATTTCAGAATTGCACCTTGCAATGTGGAGATATTACTGTTTGTGCATTTACAATATTCATTGATTTTTGCCATTGAAAAACGTCCAGAAATGTTTGAAGCTACTGACTGAATGAAAGGAGCTGGCATCTCACTCTCTTTGAATCTTCTTTATCATGCTAGGATTAGCAGGAAAAAGCAAAAAATTTCAGAATTGCACCTTGCAATGCGGAGAAATTACTGTGTGTGCATTTACAATATTCATTGATTTTTGCCATTGAAAAACATGTTATTCATATACCAGAAATGTTTGAAGCTACTGACTGAATGAAAAGAGTTGGCATCTCACTCTCTTTGAATCTTCTTTATCATGCCAGGATTAGCAGGAAAAAGCAAAAAATTTCAGAATTGCACCTTGCAATGTGGAGATATTTCTGTTTGTGCATTTACAATATTCATTGATTTTTGCCATTGAAAAACGTCCAGAAATGTTTGAAGCTACTGACAATGAAAGGAGCTGGCATCTCACTCTGTTTGAATCTTCTTTATCATGCTAGGATTAGCAGGAAAAAGCAAAAAATTTCAGAATTGCACATTGCAATGCGGAGAAATTACTGTTTGTGTATTTACAATATTCATTGATTTTTGCCATTGAAAAACATGTTATTCATATACCAGAAATGTTTGAAGCTACTGACTGAATGAAAGGAGCTGGCATCTCACTCTCTTTGAATCTTCTTTATCATGCCAGGATTAGCAGGAAAAAGCAAAAAATTTCAGAATTGCACCTTGCAATGTGGAGATATTACTGTTTGTGCATTTACAATATTCATTGATTTTTGCCATTGAAAAACGTCCAGAAATGTTTGAAGCTACTGACTGAATGAAAGAGCTGGCATCTCACTCTCTTTGAATCTTCTTTATCATGCTAAGAGGAGCAGGAAAAAGCAAAAAATTTCAGAATTGCACGTTGCAATGTGGAGATATTACTGTTTGTGCATTTACAATATTCATTGATTTTTGCCATTGAAAAACATGTTATTCATATACCAGAAATGTTTGAAGCTACTGACTGAATGAAAAGAGCTGGCATCTCACTCTCTTTGAATCTTCTTTATCATGCCAGGATTAGCAGGAAAAAGCAAAAAATTTCAGAATTGCACCTTGCAATGTGGAGATATTACTGTTTGTGCATTTACAATATTCATTGATTTTTGCCATTGAAAAACGTCCAGAAATGTTTGAAGCTACTGACTGAATGAAAAGAGCTGGCATCTCACTCTCTTTGAATCTTCTTTATCATGCCAGGATTAGCAGGAAAAAGCAAAAAATTTCAGAATTGCACCTTGCAATGCGGAGAAATTACTGTTTGTGCATTTACAATATTCATTGATTTTTGCCGTTGAAAAACATCGTTATTCATATACCAGAAATGTTTGAAGCTACTGACTGAATGAAAGGAGCTGGCATCTCACTCTCTTTGAATCTTCTTTATCATGCCAGGATTAGCAGGAAAAAGCAAAAAATTTCAGAATTGCACCTTGCAATGTGGAGATATTACTGTTTGTGCATTTACAATATTCATTGATTTTTGCCATTGAAAAACGTCCAGAAATGTTTGAAGCTACTGACTGAATGAAAAGAGCTGGCATCTCACTCTCTTTGAATCTTCTTTATCATGCTAAGAGGAGCAGGAAAAAGCAAAAAATTTCAGAATTGCACGTTGCAATGTGGAGATATTACTGTTTGTGCATTTACAATATTCATTGATTTTTGCCATTGAAAAACATGTTATTCATATACCAGAAATGTTTGAAGCTACTGACTGAATGAAAAGAGCTGGCATCTCACTCTCTTTGAATCTTCTTTATCATGCCAGGATTAGCAGGAAAAAGCAAAAAATTTCAGAATTGCACCTTGCAATGTGGAGATATTACTGTTTGTGCATTTACAATATTCATTGATTTTTGCCATTGAAAAACGTCCAGAAATGTTTGAAGCTACTGACTGAATGAAAAGAGCTGGCATCTCACTCTCTTTGAATCTTCTTTATCATGCCAGGATTAGCAGGAAAAAGCAAAAAATTTCAGAATTGCACCTTGCAATGCGGAGAAATTACTGTTTGTGCATTTACAATATTCATTGATTTTTGCCATTGAAAAACATCGTTATTCATATACCAGAAATGTTTGAAGCTACTGACTGAATGAAAGGAGCTGGCATCTCACTCTCTTTGAATCTTCTTTATCATGCTAGGATTAGCAGGAAAAAGCAAAAAATTTCAGAATTGCACCTTGCAATGCGGAGAAATTACTGTGTGTGCATTTACAATATTCATTGATTTTTGCCATTGAAAAACATCGTTATTCATATACCAGAAATGTTTGAAGCTACTGACTGAATGAAAAGAGCTGGCATCTCACTCTCTTTGAATCTTCTTTATCATGCCAGGATTAGCAGGAAAAAGCAAAAAATTTCAGAATTGCACCTTGCAATGTGGAGATATTACTGTTTGTGCATTTACAATATTCATTGATTTTTGCCATTGAAAAACGTCCAGAAATGTTTGAAGCTACTGACTGAATGAAAAGAGCTGGCATCTCACTCTCTTTGAATCTTCTTTATCATGCTAGGATTAGCAGGAAAAAGCAAAAAATTTCAGAATTGCACCTTGCAATGCGGAGAAATTACTGTTTGTGCATTTACAATATTCATTGATTTTTGCCATTGAAAAACATGTTATTCATATACCAGAAATGTTTGAAGCTACTGACTGAATGAAAAGAGCTGGCATCTCACTCTCTTTGAATCTTCTTTATCATGCCAGGATTAGCAGGAAAAAGCAAAAAATTTCAGAATTGCACCTTGCAATGTGGAGATATTACTGTTTGTGCATTTACAATATTCATTGATTTTTGCCATTGAAATACGTCCAGAAATGTTTGAAGCTACTGACTGAATGAAAGGAGCTGGCATCTCACTCTCTTTGAATCTTCTTTATCATGCTAAGATTAGCAGGAAAAAGCAAAAAATTTCAGAATTGCACCTTGCAATGCGGAGAAATTACTGTGTGTGCATTTACAATATTCATTGATTTTTGCCATTGAAAAACATCGTTATTCATATACCAGAAATGTTTGAAGCTACTGACTGAATGAAAAGAGCTGGCATCTCACTCTCTTTGAATCTTCTTTATCATGCCAGGATTAGCAGGAAAAAGCAAAAAATTTCAGAATTGCACATTGCAATGTGGAGATATTACTGTTTGTGCATTTACAATATTCATTGATTTTTGCCATTGAAAAACGTCCAGAAATGTTTGAAGCTACTGACTGAATGAAAGGAGCTGGCATCTCACTATCTTTGAATCTTCTTTATCATGCTAGGATTAGCAGGAAAAAGCAAAAAATTTCAGAATTGCACCTTGCAATGCGGAGAAATTACTGTGTGTGCATTTACAATATTCATTGATTTTTGCCATTGAAAAACATGTTATTCATATACCAGAAATGTTTGAAGCTACTGACTGAATGAAAAGAGTTGGCATCTCACTCTCTTTGAATCTTCTTTATCATGCCAGGATTAGCAGGAAAAAGCAAAAAATTTCAGAATTGCACCTTGCAATGTGGAGATATTACTGTTTGTGCATTTACAATATTCATTGATTTTTGCCATTGAAAAACGTCCAGAAATTTTTGAAGCTACTGACAATGAAAGGAGCTGGCATCTCACTCTCTTTGAATCTTCTTTATCATGCTAGGATTAGCAGGAAAAAGCAAAAAATTTCAGAATTGCACGTTGCAATGTGGAGAAATTACTGTGTGTGCATTTACAATATTCATTGATTTTTGCCATTGAAAAACATCATGTTATTCATATACCAGAAATGTTTGAAGCTACTGACTGAATGAAAGGAGCTGGCATCTCACTCTCTTTGAATCTTCTTTATCATGCTAGGATTAGCAGGAAAAAGCAAAAAATTTCAGAATTTCACCTTGCAATGCGGAGAAATTACTGTTTGTGCATTTACAATATTCATTGATTTTTGCCATTGAAAAACATCATGTTATTCATATACCAGAAATGTTTGAAGCTACTGACTGAATGAAAAGAGCTGGCATCTCACTCTCTTTGAATCTTCTTTATCATGCTAGGATTAGCAGGAAAAAGCAAAAAATTTCAGAATTGCACCTTACAATGCGGAGATATTACTGTTTGTGCATTTACAATATTCATTGATTTTTGCCATTGAAAAACGTCCAGAAATGTTTGAAGCTACTGACTGAATGAAAAGAGCTGGCATCTCACTCTCTTTGAATCTTCTTTATCATGCTAAGAGGAGCAGGAAAAAGCAAAAAATTTCAGAATTGCACGTTGCAATGTGGAGATATTACTGTTTGTGCATTTACAATATTCATTGATTTTTGCCATTGAAAAACATCATGCTATTCATATACCAGAAATGTTTGAAGCTACTGACTGAATGAAAAGAGCTGGCATCTCACTCTCTTTGAATCTTCTTTATTATGCCAGGATTAGCAGGAAAAAGCAAAAAATTTCAGAATTGCACCTTGCAATGCGGAGATATTACTGTTTGTGCATTTACAATATTCATTGATTTTTGCCATTGAAAAACATGTTATTCATATACCAGAAATGTTTGAAGCTACTGACTGAATGAAAAGAGCTGGCATCTCACTCTCTTTGAATCTTCTTTATCATGCCAGGATTAGCAGGAAAAAGCAAAAAATTTCAGAATTGCACCTTGCAATGTGGAGATATTACTGTTTGTGCATTTACAATATTCATTGATTTTTGCCATTGAAAAACGTCCAGAAATGTTTGAAGCTACTGACTGAATGAAAGGAGCTGGCATCTCACTCTCTTTGAATCTTCTTTATCATGCTAGGATTAGCAGGAAAAAGCAAAAAATTTCAGAATTGCACCTTGCAATGCGGAGAAATTACTGTGTGTGCATTTACAATATTCATTGATTTTTGCCATTGAAAAACATCGTTATTCATATACCAGAAATGTTTGAAGCTACTGACTGAATGAAAAGAGCTGGCATCTCACTCTCTTTGAATCTTCTTTATCATGCCAGGATTAGCAGGAAAAAGCAAAAAATTTCAGAATTGCACCTTGCAATGTGGAGATATTACTGTTTGTGCATTTACAATATTCATTGATTTTTGCCATTGAAAAACGTCCAGAAATGTTTGAAGCTACTGACTGAATGAAAGGAGCTGGCATCTCACTCTCTTTGAATCTTCTTTATCATGCTAGGATTAGCAGGAAAAAGCAAAAAATTTCAGAATTGCACCTTGCAATGCGGAGAAATTACTGTGTGTGCATTTACAATATTCATTGATTTTTGCCATTGAAAAACATGTTATTCATATACCAGAAATGTTTGAAGCTACTGACTGAATGAAAAGAGTTGGCATCTCACTCTCTTTGAATCTTCTTTATCATGCCAGGATTAGCAGGAAAAAGCAAAAAATTTCAGAATTGCACCTTGCAATGTGGAGATATTACTGTTTGTGCATTTACAATATTCATTGATTTTTGCCATTGAAAAACGTCCAGAAATGTTTGAAGCTACTGACAATGAAAGGAGCTGGCATCTCACTCTCTTTGAATCTTCTTTATCATGCTAGGATTAGCAGGAAAAAGCAAAAAATTTCAGAATTGCACGTTGCAATGTGGAGAAATTACTGTGTGTGCATTTACAATATTCATTGATTTTTGCCATTGAAAAACATCATGTTATTCATATACCAGAAATGTTTGAAGCTACTGACTGAATGAAAAGAGCTGGCATCTCACTCTCTTTGAATCTTCTTTATCATGCCAGGATTAGCAGGAAAAAGCAAAAAATTTCAGAATTGCACATTGCAATGTGGAGATATTACTGTTTGTGCATTTACAATATTCATTGATTTTTGCCATTGAAAAACGTCCAGAAATGTTTGAAGCTACTGACTGAATGAAAGGAGCTGGCATCTCACTCTCTTTGAATCTTCTTTATCATGCTAGGATTAGCAGGAAAAAGCAAAAAATTTCAGAATTGCACCTTGCAATGCGGAGAAATTACTGTGTGTGCATTTACAATATTCATTGATTTTTGCCATTGAAAAACATGTTATTCATATACCAGAAATGTTTGAAGCTACTGACTGAATGAAAAGAGTTAGCATCTCACTCTCTTTGAATCTTCTTTATCATGCCAGGATTAGCAGGAAAAAGCAAAAAATTTCAGAATTGCACCTTGCAATGTGGAGATATTACTGTTTGTGCATTTACAATATTCATTGATTTTTGCCATTGAAAAACGTCCAGAAATGTTTGAAGCTACTGACAATGAAAGGAGCTGGCATCTCACTCTCTTTGAATCTTCTTTATCATGCTAGGATTAGCAGGAAAAAGCAAAAAATTTCAGAATTGCACGTTGCAATGTGGAGAAATTACTGTGTGTGCATTTACAATATTCATTGATTTTTGCCATTGAAAAACATCATGTTATTCATATACCAGAAATGTTTGAAGCTACTGACTGAATGAAAGGAGCTGGCATCTCACTCTCTTTGAATCTTCTTTATCATGCTAGGATTAGCAGGAAAAAGCAAAAAATTTCAGAATTTCACCTTGCAATGCGGAGAAATTACTGTTTGTGCATTTACAATATTCATTGATTTTTGCCATTGAAAAACATCATGTTATTCATATACCAGAAATGTTTGAAGCTACTGACTGAATGAAAAGAGCTGGCATCTCACTCTCTTTGAATCTTCTTTATCATGCTAGGATTAGCAGGAAAAAGCAAAAAATTTCAGAATTGCACCTTACAATGCGGAGATATTACTGTTTGTGCATTTACAATATTCATTGATTTTTGCCATTGAAAAACGTCCAGAAATGTTTGAAGCTACTGACTGAATGAAAAGAGCTGGCATCTCACTCTCTTTGAATCTTCTTTATCATGCCAAGAGGAGCAGGAAAAAGCAAAAAATTTCAGAATTGCACGTTGCAATGTGGAGATATTACTGTTTGTGCATTTACAATATTCATTGATTTTTGCCATTGAAAAACATCATGTTATTCATATACCAGAAATGTTTGAAGCTACTGACTGAATGAAAAGAGCTGGCATCTCACTCTCTTTGAATCTTCTTTATTATGCCAGGATTAGCAGGAAAAAGCAAAACATTTCAGAATTGCACCTTGCAATGCGGAGATATTACTGTTTGTGCATTTACAATATTCATTGATTTTTGCCATTGAAAAACATGTTATTCATATACCAGAAATGTTTGAAGCTACTGACTGAATGAAAAGAGCTGGCATCTCACTCTCTTTGAATCTTCTTTATCATGCTAGGATTAGCAGGAAAAAGCAAAAAATTTCAGAATTGCACCTTACAATGCGGAGATATTACTGTTTGTGCATTTACAATATTCATTGATTTTTGCCATTGAAAAACGTCCAGAAATGTTTGAAGCTACTGACTGAATGAAAAGAGCTGGCATCTCACTCTCTTTGAATCTTCTTTATCATGCTAAGAGGAGCAGGAAAAAGCAAAAAATTTCAGAATTGCACGTTGCAATGTGGAGATATTACTGTTTGTGCATTTACAATATTCATTGATTTTTGCCATTGAAAAACATCATGTTATTCATATACCAGAAATGTTTGAAGCTACTGACTGAATGAAAAGAGCTGGCATCTCACTCTCTTTGAATCTTCTTTATTATGCCAGGATTAGCAGGAAAAAGCAAAAAATTTCAGAATTGCACCTTGCAATGCGGAGATATTACTGTTTGTGCATTTACAATATTCATTGATTTTTGCCATTGAAAAACATGTTATTCATATACCAGAAATGTTTGAAGCTACTGACTGAATGAAAAGAGCTGGCATCTCACTCTCTTTGAATCTTCTTTATCATGCCAGGATTAGCAGGAAAAAGCAAAAAATTTCAGAATTGCACCTTGCAATGTGGAGATATTACTGTTTGTGCATTTACAATATTCATTGATTTTTGCCATTGAAAAACGTCCAGAAATGTTTGAAGCTACTGACTGAATGAAAGGAGCTGGCATCTCACTCTCTTTGAATCTTCTTTATCATGCTAGGATTAGCAGGAAAAAGCAAAAAATTTCAGAATTGCACCTTGCAATGCGGAGAAATTACTGTGTGTGCATTTACAATATTCATTGATTTTTGCCATTGAAAAACATCGTTATTCATATACCAGAAATGTTTGAAGCTACTGACTGAATGAAAAGAGCTGGCATCTCACTCTCTTTGAATCTTCTTTATCATGCCAGGATTAGCAGGAAAAAGCAAAAAATTTCAGAATTGCACCTTGCAATGTGGAGATATTACTGTTTGTGCATTTACAATATTCATTGATTTTTGCCATTGAAAAACGTCCAGAAATGTTTGAAGCTACTGACTGAATGAAAGGAGCTGGCATCTCACTCTCTTTGAATCTTCTTTATCATGCTAGGATTAGCAGGAAAAAGCAAAAAATTTCAGAATTGCACCTTGCAATGCGGAGAAATTACTGTGTGTGCATTTACAATATTCATTGATTTTTGCCATTGAAAAACATGTTATTCATATACCAGAAATGTTTGAAGCTACTGACTGAATGAAAAGAGTTGGCATCTCACTCTCTTTGAATCTTCTTTATCATGCCAGGATTAGCAGGAAAAAGCAAAAAATTTCAGAATTGCACCTTGCAATGTGGAGATATTACTGTTTGTGCATTTACAATATTCATTGATTTTTGCCATTGAAAAACGTCCAGAAATGTTTGAAGCTACTGACAATGAAAGGAGCTGGCATCTCACTCTCTTTGAATCTTCTTTATCATGCTAGGATTAGCAGGAAAAAGCAAAAAATTTCAGAATTGCACGTTGCAATGTGGAGAAATTACTGTGTGTGCATTTACAATATTCATTGATTTTTGCCATTGAAAAACATCATGTTATTCATATACCAGAAATGTTTGAAGCTACTGACTGAATGAAAGGAGCTGGCATCTCACTCTCTTTGAATCTTCTTTATCATGCTAGGATTAGCAGGAAAAAGCAAAAAATTTCAGAATTTCACCTTGCAATGCGGAGAAATTACTGTTTGTGCATTTACAATATTCATTGATTTTTGCCATTGAAAAACATCATGTTATTCATATACCAGAAATGTTTGAAGCTACTGACTGAATGAAAAGAGCTGGCATCTCACTCTCTTTGAATCTTCTTTATCATGCTAGGATTAGCAGGAAAAAGCAAAAAATTTCAGAATTGCACCTTACAATGCGGAGATATTACTGTTTGTGCATTTACAATATTCATTGATTTTTGCCATTGAAAAACGTCCAGAAATGTTTGAAGCTACTGACTGAATGAAAAGAGCTGGCATCTCACTCTCTTTGAATCTTCTTTATCATGCCAAGAGGAGCAGGAAAAAGCAAAAAATTTCAGAATTGCACGTTGCAATGTGGAGATATTACTGTTTGTGCATTTACAATATTCATTGATTTTTGCCATTGAAAAACATCATGTTATTCATATACCAGAAATGTTTGAAGCTACTGACTGAATGAAAAGAGCTGGCATCTCACTCTCTTTGAATCTTCTTTATTATGCCAGGATTAGCAGGAAAAAGCAAAACATTTCAGAATTGCACCTTGCAATGCGGAGATATTACTGTTTGTGCATTTACAATATTCATTGATTTTTGCCATTGAAAAACATGTTATTCATATACCAGAAATGTTTGAAGCTACTGACTGAATGAAAAGAGCTGGCATCTCACTCTCTTTGAATCTTCTTTATCATGCTAGGATTAGCAGGAAAAAGCAAAAAATTTCAGAATTGCACCTTACAATGCGGAGATATTACTGTTTGTGCATTTACAATATTCATTGATTTTTGCCATTGAAAAACGTCCAGAAATGTTTGAAGCTACTGACTGAATGAAAAGAGCTGGCATCTCACTCTCTTTGAATCTTCTTTATCATGCTAAGAGGAGCAGGAAAAAGCAAAAAATTTCAGAATTGCACGTTGCAATGTGGAGATATTACTGTTTGTGCATTTACAATATTCATTGATTTTTGCCATTGAAAAACATCATGTTATTCATATACCAGAAATGTTTGAAGCTACTGACTGAATGAAAAGAGCTGGCATCTCACTCTCTTTGAATCTTCTTTATTATGCCAGGATTAGCAGGAAAAAGCAAAAAATTTCAGAATTGCACCTTGCAATGCGGAGATATTACTGTTTGTGCATTTACAATATTCATTGATTTTTGCCATTGAAAAACATGTTATTCATATACCAGAAATGTTTGAAGCTACTGACTGAATGAAAAGAGCTGGCATCTCACTCTCTTTGAATCTTCTTTATCATGCCAGGATTAGCAGGAAAAAGCAAAAAATTTCAGAATTGCACCTTGCAATGTGGAGATATTACTGTTTGTGCATTTACAATATTCATTGATTTTTGCCATTGAAAAACGTCCAGAAATGTTTGAAGCTACTGACTGAATGAAAGGAGCTGGCATCTCACTCTCTTTGAATCTTCTTTATCATGCTAGGATTAGCAGGAAAAAGCAAAAAATTTCAGAATTGCACCTTGCAATGCGGAGAAATTACTGTGTGTGCATTTACAATATTCATTGATTTTTGCCATTGAAAAACATCGTTATTCATATACCAGAAATGTTTGAAGCTACTGACTGAATGAAAAGAGCTGGCATCTCACTCTCTTTGAATCTTCTTTATCATGCCAGGATTAGCAGGAAAAAGCAAAAAATTTCAGAATTGCACCTTGCAATGTGGAGATATTACTGTTTGTGCATTTACAATATTCATTGATTTTTGCCATTGAAAAACGTCCAGAAATGTTTGAAGCTACTGACTGAATGAAAGGAGCTGGCATCTCACTCTCTTTGAATCTTCTTTATCATGCTAGGATTAGCAGGAAAAAGCAAAAAATTTCAGAATTGCACCTTGCAATGCGGAGAAATTACTGTGTGTGCATTTACAATATTCATTGATTTTTGCCATTGAAAAACATGTTATTCATATACCAGAAATGTTTGAAGCTACTGACTGAATGAAAAGAGTTGGCATCTCACTCTCTTTGAATCTTCTTTATCATGCCAGGATTAGCAGGAAAAAGCAAAAAATTTCAGAATTGCACCTTGCAATGTGGAGATATTACTGTTTGTGCATTTACAATATTCATTGATTTTTGCCATTGAAAAACGTCCAGAAATGTTTGAAGCTACTGACAATGAAAGGAGCTGGCATCTCACTCTCTTTGAATCTTCTTTATCATGCTAGGATTAGCAGGAAAAAGCAAAAAATTTCAGAATTGCACGTTGCAATGTGGAGAAATTACTGTGTGTGCATTTACAATATTCATTGATTTTTGCCATTGAAAAACATCATGTTATTCATATACCAGAAATGTTTGAAGCTACTGACTGAATGAAAAGAGCTGGCATCTCACTCTCTTTGAATCTTCTTTATCATGCCAGGATTAGCAGGAAAAAGCAAAAAATTTCAGAATTGCACATTGCAATGTGGAGATATTACTGTTTGTGCATTTACAATATTCATTGATTTTTGCCATTGAAAAACGTCCAGAAATGTTTGAAGCTACTGACTGAATGAAAGGAGCTGGCATCTCACTCTCTTTGAATCTTCTTTATCATGCTAGGATTAGCAGGAAAAAGCAAAAAATTTCAGAATTGCACCTTGCAATGCGGAGAAATTACTGTGTGTGCATTTACAATATTCATTGATTTTTGCCATTGAAAAACATGTTATTCATATACCAGAAATGTTTGAAGCTACTGACTGAATGAAAAGAGTTAGCATCTCACTCTCTTTGAATCTTCTTTATCATGCCAGGATTAGCAGGAAAAAGCAAAAAATTTCAGAATTGCACCTTGCAATGTGGAGATATTACTGTTTGTGCATTTACAATATTCATTGATTTTTGCCATTGAAAAACGTCCAGAAATGTTTGAAGCTACTGACAATGAAAGGAGCTGGCATCTCACTCTCTTTGAATCTTCTTTATCATGCTAGGATTAGCAGGAAAAAGCAAAAAATTTCAGAATTGCACGTTGCAATGTGGAGAAATTACTGTGTGTGCATTTACAATATTCATTGATTTTTGCCATTGAAAAACATCATGTTATTCATATACCAGAAATGTTTGAAGCTACTGACTGAATGAAAGGAGCTGGCATCTCACTCTCTTTGAATCTTCTTTATCATGCTAGGATTAGCAGGAAAAAGCAAAAAATTTCAGAATTTCACCTTGCAATGCGGAGAAATTACTGTTTGTGCATTTACAATATTCATTGATTTTTGCCATTGAAAAACATCATGTTATTCATATACCAGAAATGTTTGAAGCTACTGACTGAATGAAAAGAGCTGGCATCTCACTCTCTTTGAATCTTCTTTATCATGCTAGGATTAGCAGGAAAAAGCAAAAAATTTCAGAATTGCACCTTACAATGCGGAGATATTACTGTTTGTGCATTTACAATATTCATTGATTTTTGCCATTGAAAAACGTCCAGAAATGTTTGAAGCTACTGACTGAATGAAAAGAGCTGGCATCTCACTCTCTTTGAATCTTCTTTATCATGCCAAGAGGAGCAGGAAAAAGCAAAAAATTTCAGAATTGCACGTTGCAATGTGGAGATATTACTGTTTGTGCATTTACAATATTCATTGATTTTTGCCATTGAAAAACATCATGTTATTCATATACCAGAAATGTTTGAAGCTACTGACTGAATGAAAAGAGCTGGCATCTCACTCTCTTTGAATCTTCTTTATTATGCCAGGATTAGCAGGAAAAAGCAAAACATTTCAGAATTGCACCTTGCAATGCAGAGATATTACTGTTTGTGCATTTACAATATTCATTGATTTTTGCCATTGAAAAACATGTTATTCATATACCAGAAATGTTTGAAGCTACTGACTGAATGAAAGGAGCTGGCATCTCACTCTCTTTGAATCTTCTTTATCATGCCAGGATTAGCAGGAAAAAGCAAAAAATTTCAGAATTGCACCTTGCAATGTGGAGATATTACTGTTTGTGCATTTACAATATTCATTGATTTTTGCCATTGAAAAACGTCCAGAAATGTTTGAAGCTACTGACTGAATGAAAGGAGCTGGCATCTCACTCTCTTTGAATCTTCTTTATCATGCTAGGATTAGCAGGAAAAAGCAAAAAATTTCAGAATTGCACCTTGCAATGCGGAGAAATTACTGTGTGTGCATTTACAATATTCATTGATTTTTGCCATTGAAAAACATCGTTATTCATATACCAGAAATGTTTGAAGCTACTGACTGAATGAAAAGAGCTGGCATCTCACTCTCTTTGAATCTTCTTTATCATGCCAGGATTAGCAGGAAAAAGCAAAAAATTTCAGAATTGCACCTTGCAATGTGGAGATATTACTGTTTGTGCATTTACAATATTCATTGATTTTTGCCATTGAAAAACGTCCAGAAATGTTTGAAGCTACTGACTGAATGAAAGGAGCTGGCATCTCACTCTCTTTGAATCTTCTTTATCATGCTAGGATTAGCAGGAAAAAGCAAAAAATTTCAGAATTGCACCTTGCAATGCGGAGAAATTACTGTGTGTGCATTTACAATATTCATTGATTTTTGCCATTGAAAAACATGTTATTCATATACCAGAAATGTTTGAAGCTACTGACTGAATGAAAAGAGTTGGCATCTCACTCTCTTTGAATCTTCTTTATCATGCCAGGATTAGCAGGAAAAAGCAAAAAATTTCAGAATTGCACCTTGCAATGTGGAGATATTACTGTTTGTGCATTTACAATATTCATTGATTTTTGCCATTGAAAAACGTCCAGAAATGTTTGAAGCTACTGACTGAATGAAAGGAGCTGGCATCTCACTCTCTTTGAATCTTCTTTATCATGCTAGGATTAGCAGGAAAAAGCAAAAAATTTCAGAATTGCACCTTGCAATGCGGAGAAATTACTGTGTGTGCATTTACAATATTCATTGATTTTTGCCATTGAAAAACATCGTTATTCATATACCAGAAATGTTTGAAGCTACTGACTGAATGAAAAGAGCTGGCATCTCACTCTCTTTGAATCTTCTTTATCATGCCAGGATTAGCAGGAAAAAGCAAAAAATTTCAGAATTGCACCTTGCAATGTGGAGATATTACTGTTTGTGCATTTACAATATTCATTGATTTTTGCCATTGAAAAACGTCCAGAAATGTTTGAAGCTACTGACTGAATGAAAGGAGCTGGCATCTCACTCTGTTTGAATCTTCTTTATCATGCTAGGATTAGCAGGAAAAAGCAAAAAATTTCAGAATTGCACCTTGCAATGCGGAGAAATTACTGTGTGTGCATTTACAATATTCATTGATTTTTGCCATTGAAAAACATGTTATTCATATACCAGAAATGTTTGAAGCTACTGACTGAATGAAAAGAGTTGGCATCTCACTCTCTTTGAATCTTCTTTATCATGCCAGGATTAGCAGGAAAAAGCAAAAAATTTCAGAATTGCACCTTGCAATGTGGAGATATTACTGTTTGTGCATTTACAATATTCATTGATTTTTGCCATTGAAAAACGTCCAGAAATGTTTGAAGCTACTGACAATGAAAGGAGCTGGCATCTCACTCTCTTTGAATCTTCTTTATCATGCTAGGATTAGCAGGAAAAAGCAAAAAATTTCAGAATTGCACATTGCAATGCGGAGAAATTACTGTTTGTGTATTTACAATATTCATTGATTTTTGCCATTGAAAAACATCATGTTATTCATATACCAGAAATGTTTGAAGCTACTGACTGAATGAAAGGAGCTGGCATTTCACTCTCTTTGAATCTTCTTTATCATGCCAGGATTAGCAGGAAAAAGCAAAAAATTTCAGAATTGCACCTTGCAATGTGGAGATATTACTGTTTGTGCATTTACAATATTCATTGATTTTTGCCATTGAAAAACGTCCAGAAATGTTTGAAGCTACTGACTGAATGAAAAGAGCTGGCATCTCACTCTCTTTGAATCTTCTTTATCATGCTAAGAGGAGCAGGAAAAAGCAAAAAATTTCAGAATTGCACATTGCAATGTGGAGATATTACTGTTTGTGCATTTACAATATTCATTGATTTTTGCCATTGAAAAACATGTTATTCATATACCAGAAATGTTTGAAGCTACTGACTGAATGAAAAGAGCTGGCATCTCACTCTCTTTGAATCTTTTTTATCATGCCAGGATTAGCAGGAAAAAGCAAAAAATTTCAGAATTGCACCTTGCAATGTGGAGATATTACTGTTTGTGCATTTACAATATTCATTGATTTTTGCCATTGAAAAACGTCCAGAAATGTTTGAAGCTACTGACTGAATGAAAAGAGCTGGCATCTCACTCTCTTTTAATCTTCTTTATCATGCCAGGATTAGCAGGAAAAAGCAAAAAATTTCAGAATTGCACCTTGCAATGCGGAGAAATTACTGTTTGTGCATTTACAATATTCATTGATTTTTGCCATTGAAAAACATCGTTATTCATATACCAGAAATGTTTGAAGCTACTGACTGAATGAAAGGAGCTGGCATCTCACTCTCTTTGAATCTTCTTTATCATGCCAGTATTAGCAGGAAAAAGCAAAAAATTTCAGAATTGCACCTTGCAATGTGGAGATATTACTGTTTGTGCATTTACAATATTCATTGATTTTTGCCATTGAAAAACGTCCAGAAATGTTTGAAGCTACTGACTGAATGAAAAGAGCTGGCATCTCACTCTCTTTGAATCTTCTTTATCATGCTAAGAGGAGCAGGAAAAAGCAAAAAATTTCAGAATTGCACGTTGCAATGTGGAGATATTACTGTTTGTGCATTTACAATATTCATTGATTTTTGCCATTGAAAAACATGTTATTCATATACCAGAAATGTTTGAAGCTACTGACTGAATGAAAAGAGCTGGCATCTCACTCTCTTTGAATCTTCTTTAGCATGCCAGGATTAGCAGGAAAAAGCAAAAAATTTCAGAATTGCACCTTGCAATGTGGAGATATTACTGTTTGTGCATTTACAATATTCATTGATTTTTGCCATTGAAAAACGTCCAGAAATGTTTGAAGCTACTGACTGAATGAAAAGAGCTGGCTTCTCACTCTCTTTGAATCTTCTTTATCATGCCAGGATTAGCAGGAAAAAGCAAAAAATTTCAGAATTGCACCTTGCAATGCGGAGAAATTACTGTTTGTGCATTTACAATATTCATTGATTTTTGCCATTGAAAAACATCGTTATTCATATACCAGAAATGTTTGAAGCTACTGACTGAATGAAAGGAGCTGGCATCTCACTCTCTTTGAATGTTCTTTATCATGCAAGGATTAGCAGGAAAAAGCAAAAAATTTCAGAATTGCACCTTGCAATGCGGAGAAATTACTGTGTGTGCATTTACAATATTCATTGATTTTTGCCATTGAAAAACATCGTTATTCATATACCAGAAATGTTTGAAGCTACTGACTGAATGAAAAGAGCTGGCATCTCACTCTCTTTGAATGTTCTTTATCATGCTAGGATTAGCAGGAAAAAGCAAAAAATTTCAGAATTGCACCTTGCAATGCGGAGAAATTACTGTGTGTGCATTTACAATATTCATTGATTTTTGCCATTGAAAAACATCGTTATTCATATACCAGAAATGTTTGAAGCTACTGACTGAATGAAAAGAGCTGGCATCTCACTCTCTTTGAATCTTCTTTATCATGCCAGGATTAGCAGGAAAAAGCAAAAAATTTCAGAATTGCACCTTGCAATGTGGAGATATTACTGTTTGTGCATTTACAATATTCATTGATTTTTGCCATTGAAAAACGTCCAGAAATGTTTGAAGCTACTGACTGAATGAAAAGAGCTGGCATCTCACTCTCTTTGAATCTTCTTTATCATGCTAGGATTAGCAGGAAAAAGCAAAAAATTTCAGAATTGCACCTTGCAATGCGGAGAAATTACTGTTTGTGCATTTACAATATTCATTGATTTTTGCCATTGAAAAACATGTTATTCATATACCAGAAATGTTTGAAGCTACTGACTGAATGAAAAGAGCTGGCATCTCACTCTCTTTGAATCTTCTTTATCATGCCAGGATTAGCAGGAAAAAGCAAAAAATTTCAGAATTGCACCTTGCAATGTGGAGATATTACTGTTTGTGCATTTACAATATTCATTGATTTTTGCCATTGAAAAACGTCCAGAAATGTTTGAAGCTACTGATTGAATGAAAGGAGCTGGCATCTCACTCTCTTTGAATCTTCTTTATCATGCTAGGATTAGCAGGAAAAAGCAAAAAATTTCAGAATTGCACCTTGCAATGCGGAGAAATTACTGTTTGTGCATTTACAATATTCATTGATTTTTGCCATTGAAAAACATGTTATTCATATACCAGAAATGTTTGAAGCTACTGACTGAATGAAAAGAGCTGGCATCTCACTCTCTTTGAATCATCTTTATCATGCCAGGATTAGCAGGAAAAAGCAAAAAATTTCAGAATTGCACCTTGCAATGTGGAGATATTACTGTTTGTGCATTTACAATATTCATTGATTTTTGCCATTGAAAAACGTCCAGAAATGTTTGAAGCTACTGACTGAATGAAAGGAGCTGGCATGTCACTCTCCTTGAATCTTCTTTATCATGCTAGGATTAGCAGGAAAAAGCAAAAAATTTCAGAATTGCACCTTGCAATGCGGAGAAATTACTGTGTGTGCATTTACAATATTCATTGATTTTTGCCATTGAAAAACATCATGTTATTCATATACCAGAAATGTTTGAAGCTACTGACTGAATGAAAAGAGCTGGCATCTCACTCTCTTTGAATCTTCTTTATCATGCCAGGATTAGCAGGAAAAAGCAAAAAATTTCAGAATTGCACCTTGCAATGTGGAGATATTACTGTTTGTGCATTTACAATATTCATTGATTTTTGCCATTGAAAAACGTCCAGAAATGTTTGAAGCTACTGACTGAATGAAAGGAGCTGGCATCTCACTCTCTTTGAATCTTCTTTATCATGCTAGGATTAGCAGGAAAAAGCAAAAAATTTCAGAATTGCACGTTGCAATGTGGAGAAATTACTGTGTGTGCATTTACAATATTCATTGATTTTTGCCATTGAAAAACATCATGTTATTCATATACCAGAAATGTTTGAAGCTACTGACTGAATGAAAGGAGCTGGCATCTCACTCTCTTTGAATCTTCTTTATCATGCTAGGATTAGCAGGAAAAAGCAAAAAATTTCAGAATTGCACCTTGCAATGCGGAGAAATTACTGTTTGTGCATTTACAATATTCATTGATTTTTGCCATTGAAAAACATCATGTTATTCATATACCAGAAATATTTGAAGCTACTGACTGAATGAAAGGAGCTGGCATCTCACTCTCTTTGAATCTTCTTTATCATGCTAGGATTAGCAGGAAAAAGCAAAAAATTTCAGAATTGCACCTTGCAATGCGGAGAAATTACTGTTTGTGCATTTACAATATTCATTGATTTTTGCCTTTGAAAAACATCATGTTATTCATATACCAGAAATGTTTGAAGCTACTGACTGAATGAAAAGAGCTGGCATCTCACTCTCTTTGAATCTTCTTTATCATGCTAAGAGGAGCAGGAAAAAGCAAAAAATTTCAGAATTGCACTTTGCAATGTGGAGATATTACTGTTTGTGTATTTACAATATTCATTGATTTTTGCCATTGAAAAACGTCCAGAAATGTTTGAAGCTACTGACTGAATGAAAGGAGCTAGCATCTCACTCTCTTTGAATCTTCTTTATCATGCTAGGATTAGCAGGAAAAAGCAAAAAATTTCAGAATTGCACCTTGCAATGCGGAGAAATTACTGTTTGTGCATTTACAATATTCATTGATTTTTGCCATTGAAAAACATCATGTTATTCATATACCAGAAATGTTTGAAGCTACTGACTGAATGAAAAGAGCTGGCATCTCACTCTCTTTGAATCTTCTTTATCATGCCAGGATTAGCAGGAAAAAGCAAAAAATTTCAGAATTGCACCTTGCAATGCGGAGAAATTACTGTTTGTGCATTTACAATATTCATTGATTTTTGCCATTGAAAAACATGTTATTCATATACCAGAAATGTTTGAAGCTACTGACTGAATGAAAGGAGCTGGCATCTCACTCTCTTTGAATCTTCTTTATCATGCTAGGATTAGCAGGAAAAAGCAAAAAATTTCAGAATTGCACGTTGCAATGTGGAGAAATTACTGTGTGTGCATTTACAATATTCATTGATTTTTGCCATTGAAAAACATCATGTTATTCATATACCAGAAATGTTTGAAGCTACTGACTGAATGAAAGGAGCTGGCATCTCACTCTCTTTGAATCTTCTTTATCATGCTAGGATTAGCAGGAAAAAGCAAAAAATTTCAGAATTGCACCTTGCAATGCGGAGAAATTACTGTTTGTGCATTTACAATATTCATTGATTTTTGCCATTGAAAAACATGTTATTCATATACCAGAAATGTTTGAAGCTACTGACTGAATGAAAAGAGCTGGCATCTCACTCTCTTTGAATCATCTTTATCATGCCAGGATTAGCAGGAAAAAGCAAAAAATTTCAGAATTGCACCTTGCAATGTGGAGATATTACTGTTTGTGCATTTACAATATTCATTGATTTTTGCCATTGAAAAACGTCCAGAAATGTTTGAAGCTACTGACTGAATGTAAGGAGCTGGCATGTCACTCTCTTTGAATCTTCTTTATCATGCTAGGATTAGCAGGAAAAAGCAAAAAATTTCAGAATTGCACCTTGCAATGCGGAGAAATTACTGTGTGTGCATTTACAATATTCATTGATTTTTGCCATTGAAAAACATCATGTTATTCATATACCAGAAATGTTTGAAGCTACTGACTGAATGAAAAGAGCTGGCATCTCACTCTCTTTGAATCTTCTTTATCATGCCAGGATTAGCAGGAAAAAGCAAAAAATTTCAGAATTGCACCTTGCAATGTGGAGATATTACTGTTTGTGCATTTACAATATTCATTGATTTTTGCCATTGAAAAACGTCCAGAAATGTTTGAAGCTACTGACTGAATGAAAGGAGCTGGCATCTCACTCTCTTTGAATCTTCTTTATCATGCTAGGATTAGCAGGAAAAAGCAAAAAATTTCAGAATTGCACGTTGCAATGTGGAGAAATTACTGTGTGTGCATTTACAATATTCATTGATTTTTGCCATTGAAAAACATCATGTTATTCATATACCAGAAATGTTTGAAGCTACTGACTGAATGAAAGGAGCTGGCATCTCACTCTCTTTGAATCTTCTTTATCATGCTAGGATTAGCAGGAAAAAGCAAAAAATTTCAGAATTGCACCTTGCAATGCGGAGAAATTACTGTTTGTGCATTTACAATATTCATTGATTTTTGCCATTGAAAAACATCATGTTATTCATATACCAGAAATATTTGAAGCTACTGACTGAATGAAAGGAGCTGGCATCTCACTCTCTTTGAATCTTCTTTATCATGCTAGGATTAGCAGGAAAAAGCAAAAAATTTCAGAATTGCACCTTGCAATGCGGAGAAATTACTGTTTGTGCATTTACAATATTCATTGATTTTTGCCATTGAAAAACATCATGTTATTCATATACCAGAAATGTTTGAAGCTACTGACTGAATGAAAAGAGCTGGCATCTCACTCTCTTTGAATCTTCTTTATCATGCTAAGAGGAGCAGGAAAAAGCAAAAAATTTCAGAATTGCACTTTGCAATGTGGAGATATTACTGTTTGTGTATTTACAATATTCATTGATTTTTGCCATTGAAAAACGTCCAGAAATGTTTGAAGCTACTGACTGAATGAAAGGAGCTAGCATCTCACTCTCTTTGAATCTTCTTTATCATGCTAGGATTAGCAGGAAAAAGCAAAAAATTTCAGAATTGCACCTTGCAATGCGGAGAAATTACTGTTTGTGCATTTACAATATTCATTGATTTTTGCCATTGAAAAACATCATGTTATTCATATACCAGAAATGTTTGAAGCTACTGACTGAATGAAAAGAGCTGGCATCTCACTCTCTTTGAATCTTCTTTATCATGCCAGGATTAGCAGGAAAAAGCAAAAAATTTCAGAATTGCACCTTGCAATGCGGAGAAATTACTGTTTGTGCATTTACAATATTCATTGATTTTTGCCATTGAAAAACATGTTATTCATATACCAGAAATGTTTGAAGCTACTGACTGAATGAAAGGAGCTGGCATCTCACTCTCTTTGAATCTTCTTTATCATGCTAGGATTAGCAGGAAAAAGCAAAAAATTTCAGAATTGCACGTTGCAATGTGGAGAAATTACTGTGTGTGCATTTACAATATTCATTGATTTTTGCCATTGAAAAACATCATGTTATTCATATACCAGAAATGTTTGAAGCTACTGACTGAATGAAAGGAGCTGGCATCTCACTCTCTTTGAATCTTCTTTATCATGCTAGGATTAGCAGGAAAAAGCAAAAAATTTCAGAATTGCACCTTGCAATGCGGAGAAATTACTGTTTGTGCATTTACAATATTCATTGATTTTTGCCATTGAAAAACATCGTTATTCATATACCAGAAATGTTTGAAGCTACTGACTGAATGAAAGGAGCTGGCATCTCACTCTCTTTGAATGTTCTTTATCATGCTAGGATTAGCAGGAAAAAGCAAAAAATTTCAGAATTGCACCTTGCAATGCGGAGAAATTACTGTGTGTGCATTAACAATATTCATTGATTTTTGCCATTGAAAAACATCGTTATTCATATACCAGAAATGTTTGAAGCTACTGACTGAATGAAAAGAGCTGGCATCTCACTCTCTTTGAATGTTCTTTATCATGCTAGGATTAGCAGGAAAAAGCAAAAAATTTCAGAATTGCACCTTGCAATGCGGAGAAATTACTGTGTGTGCATTTACAATATTCATTGATTTTTGCCATTGAAAAACATCGTTATTCATATACCAGAAATGTTTGAAGCTACTGACTGAATGAAAAGAGCTGGCATCTCACTCTCTTTGAATCTTCTTTATCATGCCAGGATTAGCAGGAAAAAGCAAAAAATTTCAGAATTGCACCTTGCAATGTGGAGATATTACTGTTTGTGCATTTACAATATTCATTGATTTTTGCCATTGAAAAACGTCCAGAAATGTTTGAAGCTACTGACTGAATGAAAAGAGCTGGCATCTCACTCTCTTTGAATCTTCTTTATCATGCTAGGATTAGCAGGAAAAAGCAAAAAATTTCAGAATTGCACCTTGCAATGCGGAGAAATTACTGTTTGTGCATTTACAATATTCATTGATTTTTGCCATTGAAAAACATGTTATTCATATACCAGAAATGTTTGAAGCTACTGACTGAATGAAAAGAGCTGGCATCTCACTCTCTTTGAATCTTCTTTATCATGCCAGGATTAGCAGGAAAAAGCAAAAAATTTCAGAATTGCACCTTGCAATGTGGAGATATTACTGTTTGTGCATTTACAATATTCATTGATTTTTGCCATTGAAAAACGTCCAGAAATGTTTGAAGCTACTGACTGAATGAAAGGAGCTGGCATCTCACTCTCTTTGAATCTTCTTTATCATGCTAGAATTAGCAGGAAAAAGCAAAAAATTTCAGAATTGCACCTTGCAATGCGGAGAAATTACTGTTTGTGCATTTACAATATTCATTGATTTTTGCCATTGAAAAACATGTTATTCATATACCAGAAATGTTTGAAGCTACTGACTGAATGAAAAGAGCTGGCATCTCACTCTCTTTGAATCATCTTTATCATGCCAGGATTAGCAGGAAAAAGCAAAAAATTTCAGAATTGCACCTTGCAATGTGGAGATATTACTGTTTGTGCATTTACAATATTCATTGATTTTTGCCATTGAAAAACGTCCAGAAATGTTTGAAGCTACTGACTGAATGAAAGGAGCTGGCATGTCACTCTCTTTGAATCTTCTTTATCATGCTAGGATTAGCAGGAAAAAGCAAAAAATTTCAGAATTGCACCTTGCAATGCGGAGAAATTACTGTGTGTGCATTTACAATATTCATTGATTTTTGCCATTGAAAAACATCATGTTATTCATATACCAGAAATGTTTGAAGCTACTGACTGAATGAAAAGAGCTGGCATCTCACTCTCTTTGAATCTTCTTTATCATGCCAGGATTAGCAGGAAAAAGCAAAAAATTTCAGAATTGCACCTTGCAATGTGGAGATATTACTGTTTGTGCATTTACAATATTCATTGATTTTTGCCATTGAAAAACGTCCAGAAATGTTTGAAGCTACTGACTGAATGAAAGGAGCTGGCATCTCACTCTCTTTGAATCTTCTTTATCATGCTAGGATTAGCAGGAAAAAGCAAAAAATTTCAGAATTGCACATTGCAATGCGGAGAAATTACTGTTTGTGCATTTACAATATTCATTGATTTTTGCCATTGAAAAACATCATGTTATTCATATACCAGAAATGTTTGAAGCTACTGACTGAATGAAAAGAGCTGGCATCTCACTCTCTTTGAATCTTCTTTATCATGCTAAGAGGAGCAGGAAAAAGCAAAAAATTTCAGAATTGCACGTTGCAATGTGGAGATATTACTGTTTGTGTATTTACAATATTCATTGATTTTTGCCATTGAAAAACGTCCAGAAATGTTTGAAGCTACTGACTGAATGAAAGGAGCTAGCATCTCACTCTCTTTGAATCTTCTTTATCATGCTAGGATTAGCAGGAAAAAGCAAAAAATTTCAGAATTGCACCTTGCAATGCGGAGAAATTACTGTTTGTGCATTTACAATATTCATTGATTTTTGCCATTGAAAAACATCATGTTATTCATATACCAGAAATGTTTGAAGCTACTGACTGAATGAAAAGAGCTGGCATCTCACTCTCTTTGAATCTTCTTTATCATGCCAGGATTAGCAGGAAAAAGCTAAAAATTTCAGAATTGCACCTTGCAATGCGGAGAAATTACTGTTTGTGCATTTACAATATTCATTGATTTTTGCCATTGAAAAACATGTTATTCATATACCAGAAATGTTTGAAGCTACTGACTGAATGAAAGGAGCTGGCATCTCACTCTCTTTGAATCTTCTTTATCATGCTAGGATTAGCAGGAAAAAGCAAAAAATTTCAGAATTGCACGTTGCAATGTGGAGAAATTACTGTGTGTGCATTTACAATATTCATTGATTTTTGCCATTGAAAAACATCATGTTATTCATATACCAGAAATGTTTGAAGCTACTGACTGAATGAAAGGAGCTGGCATCTCACTCTCTTTGAATCTTCTTTATCATGCTAGGATTAGCAGGAAAAAGCAAAAAATTTCAGAATTGCACCTTGCAATGCGGAGAAATTACTGTTTGTGCATTTACAATATTCATTGATTTTTGCCATTGAAAAACATCATGTTATTCATATACCAGAAATATTTGAAGCTACTGACTGAATGAAAGGAGCTGGCATCTCACTCTCTTTGAATCTTCTTTATCATGCTAGGATTAGCAGGAAAAAGCAAAAAATTTCAGAATTGCACCTTGCAATGCGGAGAAATTACTGTTTGTGCATTTACAATATTCATTGATTTTTGCCATTGAAAAACATCATGTTATTCATATACCAGAAATGTTTGAAGCTACTGACTGAATGAAAAGAACTGGCATCTCACTCTCTTTGAATCTTCTTTATCATGCTAAGAGGAGCAGGAAAAAGCAAAAAATTTCAGAATTGCACTTTGCAATGTGGAGATATTACTGTTTGTGTATTTACAATATTCATTGATTTTTGCCATTGAAAAACGTCCAGAAATGTTTGAAGCTACTGACTGAATGAAAGGAGCTAGCATCTCACTCTCTTTGAATCTTCTTTATCATGCTAGGATTAGCAGGAAAAAGCAAAAAATTTCAGAATTGCACCTTGCAATGCGGAGAAATTACTGTTTGTGCATTTACAATATTCATTGATTTTTGCCATTGAAAAACATCATGTTATTCATATACCAGAAATGTTTGAAGCTACTGACTGAATGAAAAGAGCTGGCATCTCACTCTCTTTGAATCTTCTTTATCATGCCAGGATTAGCAGGAAAAAGCAAAAAATTTCAGAATTGCACCTTGCAATGCGGAGAAATTACTGTTTGTGCATTTACAATATTCATTGATTTTTGCCATTGAAAAACATGTTATTCATATACCAGAAATGTTTGAAGCTACTGACTGAATGAAAGGAGCTGGCATCTCACTCTCTTTGAATCTTCTTTATCATGCTAGGATTAGCAGGAAAAAGCAAAAAATTTCAGAATTGCACGTTGCAATGTGGAGAAATTACTGTGTGTGCATTTACAATATTCATTGATTTTTGCCATTGAAAAACATCATGTTATTCATATACCAGAAATGTTTGAAGCTACTGACTGAATGAAAGGAGCTGGCATCTCACTCTCTTTGAATCTTCTTTATCATGCTAGGATTAGCAGGAAAAAGCAAAAAATTTCAGAATTGCACCTTGCAATGCGGAGAAATTACTGTTTGTGCATTTACAATATTCATTGATTTTTGCCATTGAAAAACATCATGTTATTCATATACCAGAAATGTTTGAAGCTACTGACTGAATGAAAGGAGCTGGCATCTCACTCACTTTGAATCTTCTTTATCATGCTAGGATTAGCAGGAAAAAGCAAAAAATTTCAGAATTGCACGTTGCAATGTGGAGATATTACTGTTTGTGCATTTACAATATTCATTGATTTTTGCCATTGAAAAACATGTTATTCATATACCAGAGATGTTTGAAGCTACTGACTGAATGAAAAGAGCTGGCATCTCACTCTCTTTGAATCTTCATCATGCCAGGATTAGCAGGAAAAAGCAAAAAATTTCAGAATTGCACCTTGCAATGCGGAGAAATTACTGTGTGTGCATTTACAATATTCATTGATTTTTGCCATTGAAAAACATCGTTATTCATATACCAGAAATGTTTGAAGCTACTGACTGAATGAAAAGAGCTGGCATCTCACTCTCTTTGAATCTTCTTTATCATGCCAGGATTAGCAGGAAAAAGCAAAAAATTTCAGAATTGCACCTTGCAATGTGGAGATATTACTGTTTGTGCATTTACAATATTCATTGATTTTTGCCATTGAAAAACGTCCAGAAATGTTTGAAGCTACTGACTGAATGAAAAGAGCTGGCATCTCACTCTCTTTGAATCTTCTTTATCATGCTAGGATTAGCAGGAAAAAGCAAAAAATTTCAGAATTGCACCTTGCAATGCGGAGAAATTACTGTTTGTGCATTTACAATATTCATTGATTTTTGCCATTGAAAAACATGTTATTCATATACCAGAAATGTTTGAAGCTACTGACTGAATGAAAAGAGCTGGCATCTCACTCTCTTTGAATCTTCTTTATCATGCCAGGATTAGCAGGAAAAAGCAAAAAATTTCAGAATTGCACCTTGCAATGTGGAGATATTACTGTTTGTGCATTTACAATATTCATTGATTTTTGCCATTGAAAAACGTCCAGAAATGTTTGAAGCTACTGATTGAATGAAAGGAGCTGGCATCTCACTCTCTTTGAATCTTCTTTATCATGCTAGGATTAGCAGGAAAAAGCAAAAAATTTCAGAATTGCACCTTGCAATGCGGAGAAATTACTGTTTGTGCATTTACAATATTCATTGATTTTTGCCATTGAAAAACATGTTATTCATATACCAGAAATGTTTGAAGCTACTGACTGAATGAAAAGAGCTGGCATCTCACTCTCTTTGAATCATCTTTATCATGCCAGGATTAGCAGGAAAAAGCAAAAAATTTCAGAATTGCACCTTGCAATGTGGAGATATTACTGTTTGTGCATTTACAATATTCATTGATTTTTGCCATTGAAAAACGTCCAGAAATGTTTGAAGCTACTGACTGAATGAAAGGAGCTGGCATGTCACTCTCTTTGAATCTTCTTTATCATGCTAGGATTAGCAGGAAAAAGCAAAAAATTTCAGAATTGCACCTTGCAATGCGGAGAAATTACTGTGTGTGCATTTACAATATTCATTGATTTTTGCCATTGAAAAACATCATGTTATTCATATACCAGAAATGTTTGAAGCTACTGACTGAATGAAAAGAGCTGGCATCTCACTCTCTTTGAATCTTCTTTATCATGCCAGGATTAGCAGGAAAAAGCAAAAAATTTCAGAATTGCACCTTGCAATGTGGAGATATTACTGTTTGTGCATTTACAATATTCATTGATTTTTGCCATTGAAAAACGTCCAGAAATGTTTGAAGCTACTGACTGAATGAAAGGAGCTGGCATCTCACTCTCTTTGAATCTTCTTTATCATGCTAGGATTAGCAGGAAAAAGCAAAAAATTTCAGAATTGCACGTTGCAATGTGGAGAAATTACTGTGTGTGCATTTACAATATTCATTGATTTTTGCCATTGAAAAACATCATGTTATTCATATACCAGAAATGTTTGAAGCTACTGACTGAATGAAAGGAGCTGGCATCTCACTCTCTTTGAATCTTCTTTATCATGCTAGGATTAGCAGGAAAAAGCAAAAAATTTCAGAATTGCACCTTGCAATGCGGAGAAATTACTGTTTGTGCATTTACAATATTCATTGATTTTTGCCATTGAAAAACATCATGTTATTCATATACCAGAAATATTTGAAGCTACTGACTGAATGAAAGGAGCTGGCATCTCACTCTCTTTGAATCTTCTTTATCATGCTAGGATTAGCAGGAAAAAGCAAAAAATTTCAGAATTGCACCTTGCAATGCGGAGAAATTACTGTTTGTGCATTTACAATATTCATTGATTTTTGCCATTGAAAAACATCATGTTATTCATATACCAGAAATGTTTGAAGCTACTGACTGAATGAAAAGAGCTGGCATCTCACTCTCTTTGAATCTTCTTTATCATGCTAAGAGGAGCAGGAAAAAGCAAAAAATTTCAGAATTGCACTTTGCAATGTGGAGATATTACTGTTTGTGTATTTACAATATTCATTGATTTTTGCCATTGAAAAACGTCCAGAAATGTTTGAAGCTACTGACTGAATGAAAGGAGCTAGCATCTCACTCTCTTTGAATCTTCTTTATCATGCTAGGATTAGCAGGAAAAAGCAAAAAATTTCAGAATTGCACCTTGCAATGCGGAGAAATTACTGTTTGTGCATTTACAATATTCATTGATTTTTGCCATTGAAAAACATCATGTTATTCATATACCAGAAATGTTTGAAGCTACTGACTGAATGAAAAGAGCTGGCATCTCACTCTCTTTGAATCTTCTTTATCATGCCAGGATTAGCAGGAAAAAGCAAAAAATTTCAGAATTGCACCTTGCAATGCGGAGAAATTACTGTTTGTGCATTTACAATATTCATTGATTTTTGCCATTGAAAAACATGTTATTCATATACCAGAAATGTTTGAAGCTACTGACTGAATGAAAGGAGCTGGCATCTCACTCTCTTTGAATCTTCTTTATCATGCTAGGATTAGCAGGAAAAAGCAAAAAATTTCAGAATTGCACGTTGCAATGTGGAGAAATTACTGTGTGTGCATTTACAATATTCATTGATTTTTGCCATTGAAAAACATCATGTTATTCATATACCAGAAATGTTTGAAGCTACTGACTGAATGAAAGGAGCTGGCATCTCACTCTCTTTGAATCTTCTTTATCATGCTAGGATTAGCAGGAAAAAGCAAAAAATTTCAGAATTGCACCTTGCAATGCGGAGAAATTACTGTTTGTGCATTTACAATATTCATTGATTTTTGCCATTGAAAAACATCGTTATTCATATACCAGAAATGTTTGAAGCTACTGACTGAATGAAAGGAGCTGGCATCTCACTCTCTTTGAATGTTCTTTATCATGCTAGGATTAGCAGGAAAAAGCAAAAAATTTCAGAATTGCACCTTGCAATGCGGAGAAATTACTGTGTGTGCATTAACAATATTCATTGATTTTTGCCATTGAAAAACATCGTTATTCATATACCAGAAATGTTTGAAGCTACTGACTGAATGAAAAGAGCTGGCATCTCACTCTCTTTGAATGTTCTTTATCATGCTAGGATTAGCAGGAAAAAGCAAAAAATTTCAGAATTGCACCTTGCAATGCGGAGAAATTACTGTGTGTGCATTTACAATATTCATTGATTTTTGCCATTGAAAAACATCGTTATTCATATACCAGAAATGTTTGAAGCTACTGACTGAATGAAAAGAGCTGGCATCTCACTCTCTTTGAATCTTCTTTATCATGCCAGGATTAGCAGGAAAAAGCAAAAAATTTCAGAATTGCACCTTGCAATGTGGAGATATTACTGTTTGTGCATTTACAATATTCATTGATTTTTGCCATTGAAAAACGTCCAGAAATGTTTGAAGCTACTGACTGAATGAAAAGAGCTGGCATCTCACTCTCTTTGAATCTTCTTTATCATGCTAGGATTAGCAGGAAAAAGCAAAAAATTTCAGAATTGCACCTTGCAATGCGGAGAAATTACTGTTTGTGCATTTACAATATTCATTGATTTTTGCCATTGAAAAACATGTTATTCATATACCAGAAATGTTTGAAGCTACTGACTGAATGCAAAGAGCTGGCATCTCACTCTCTTTGAATCTTCTTTATCATGCCAGGATTAGCAGGAAAAAGCAAAAAATTTCAGAATTGCACCTTGCAATGTGGAGATATTACTGTTTGTGCATTTACAATATTCATTGATTTTTGCCATTGAAAAACGTCCAGAAATGTTTGAAGCTACTGACTGAATGAAAGGAGCTGGCATCTCACTCTCTTTGAATCTTCTTTATCATGCTAGGATTAGCAGGAAAAAGCAAAAAATTTCAGAATTGCACCTTGCAATGCGGAGAAATTACTGTTTGTGCATTTACAATATTCATTGATTTTTGCCATTGAAAAACATGTTATTCATATACCAGAAATGTTTGAAGCTACTGACTGAATGAAAAGAGCTGGCATCTCACTCTCTTTGAATCATCTTTATCATGCCAGGATTAGCAGGAAAAAGCAAAAAATTTCAGAATTGCACCTTGCAATGTGGAGATATTACTGTTTGTGCATTTACAATATTCATTGATTTTTGCCATTGAAAAACGTCCAGAAATGTTTGAAGCTACTGACTGAATGAAAGGAGCTGGCATGTCACTCTCTTTGAATCTTCTTTATCATGCTAGGATTAGCAGGAAAAAGCAAAAAATTTCAGAATTGCACCTTGCAATGCGGAGAAATTACTGTGTGTGCATTTACAATATTCATTGATTTTTGCCATTGAAAAACATCATGTTATTCATATACCAGAAATGTTTGAAGCTACTGACTGAATGAAAAGAGCTGGCATCTCACTCTCTTTGAATCTTCTTTATCATGCCAGGATTAGCAGGAAAAAGCAAAAAATTTCAGAATTGCACCTTGCAATGTGGAGATATTACTGTTTGTGCATTTACAATATTCATTGATTTTTGCCATTGAAAAACGTCCAGAAATGTTTGAAGCTACTGACTGAATGAAAGGAGCTGGCATCTCCCTCTCTTTGAATCTTCTTTATCATGCTAGGATTAGCAGGAAAAAGCAAAAAATTTCAGAATTGCACATTGCAATGCGGAGAAATTACTGTTTGTGCATTTACAATATTCATTGATTTTTGCCATTGAAAAACATCATGTTATTCATATACCAGAAATGTTTGAAGCTACTGACTGAATGAAAAGAGCTGGCATCTCACTCTCTTTGAATCTTCTTTATCATGCTAAGAGGAGCAGGAAAAAGCAAAAAATTTCAGAATTGCACGTTGCAATGTGGAGATATTACTGTTTGTGTATTTACAATATTCATTGATTTTTGCCATTGAAAAACGTCCAGAAATGTTTGAAGCTACTGACTGAATGAAAGGAGCTAGCATCTCACTCTCTTTGAATCTTCTTTATCATGCTAGGATTAGCAGGAAAAAGCAAAAAATTTCAGAATTGCACCTTGCAATGCGGAGAAATTACTGTTTGTGCATTTACAATATTCATTGATTTTTGCCATTGAAAAACATCATGTTATTCATATACCAGAAATGTTTGAAGCTACTGACTGAATGAAAAGAGCTGGCATCTCACTCTCTTTGAATCTTCTTTATCATGCCAGGATTAGCAGGAAAAAGCTAAAAATTTCAGAATTGCACCTTGCAATGCGGAGAAATTACTGTTTGTGCATTTACAATATTCATTGATTTTTGCCATTGAAAAACATGTTATTCATATACCAGAAATGTTTGAAGCTACTGACTGAATGAAAGGAGCTGGCATCTCACTCTCTTTGAATCTTCTTTATCATGCTAGGATTAGCAGGAAAAAGCAAAAAATTTCAGAATTGCACGTTGCAATGTGGAGAAATTACTGTGTGTGCATTTACAATATTCATTGATTTTTGCCATTGAAAAACATCATGTTATTCATATACCAGAAATGTTTGAAGCTACTGACTGAATGAAAGGAGCTGGCATCTCACTCTCTTTGAATCTTCTTTATCATGCTAGGATTAGCAGGAAAAAGCAAAAAATTTCAGAATTGCACCTTGCAATGCGGAGAAATTACTGTTTGTGCATTTACAATATTCATTGATTTTTGCCATTGAAAAACATCATGTTATTCATATACCAGAAATATTTGAAGCTACTGACTGAATGAAAGGAGCTGGCATCTCACTCTCTTTGAATCTTCTTTATCATGCTAGGATTAGCAGGAAAAAGCAAAAAATTTCAGAATTGCACCTTGCAATGCGGAGAAATTACTGTTTGTGCATTTACAATATTCATTGATTTTTGCCATTGAAAAACATCATGTTATTCATATACCAGAAATGTTTGAAGCTACTGACTGAATGAAAAGAACTGGCATCTCACTCTCTTTGAATCTTCTTTATCATGCTAAGAGGAGCAGGAAAAAGCAAAAAATTTCAGAATTGCACTTTGCAATGTGGAGATATTACTGTTTGTGTATTTACAATATTCATTGATTTTTGCCATTGAAAAACGTCCAGAAATGTTTGAAGCTACTGACTGAATGAAAGGAGCTAGCATCTCACTCTCTTTGAATCTTCTTTATCATGCTAGGATTAGCAGGAAAAAGCAAAAAATTTCAGAATTGCACCTTGCAATGCGGAGAAATTACTGTTTGTGCATTTACAATATTCATTGATTTTTGCCATTGAAAAACATCATGTTATTCATATACCAGAAATGTTTGAAGCTACTGACTGAATGAAAAGAGCTGGCATCTCACTCTCTTTGAATCTTCTTTATCATGCCAGGATTAGCAGGAAAAAGCAAAAAATTTCAGAATTGCACCTTGCAATGCGGAGAAATTACTGTTTGTGCATTTACAATATTCATTGATTTTTGCCATTGAAAAACATGTTATTCATATACCAGAAATGTTTGAAGCTACTGACTGAATGAAAGGAGCTGGCATCTCACTCTCTTTGAATCTTCTTTATCATGCTAGGATTAGCAGGAAAAAGCAAAAAATTTCAGAATTGCACGTTGCAATGTGGAGAAATTACTGTGTGTGCATTTACAATATTCATTGATTTTTGCCATTGAAAAACATCATGTTATTCATATACCAGAAATGTTTGAAGCTACTGACTGAATGAAAGGAGCTGGCATCTCACTCTCTTTGAATCTTCTTTATCATGCTAGGATTAGCAGGAAAAAGCAAAAAATTTCAGAATTGCACCTTGCAATGCGGAGAAATTACTGTTTGTGCATTTACAATATTCATTGATTTTTGCCATTGAAAAACATCATGTTATTCATATACCAGAAATGTTTGAAGCTACTGACTGAATGAAAGGAGCTGGCATCTCACTCACTTTGAATCTTCTTTATCATGCTAGGATTAGCAGGAAAAAGCAAAAAATTTCAGAATTGCACGTTGCAATGTGGAGATATTACTGTTTGTGCATTTACAATATTCATTGATTTTTGCCATTGAAAAACATGTTATTCATATACCAGAGATGTTTGAAGCTACTGACTGAATGAAAAGAGCTGGCATCTCACTCTCTTTGAATCTTCATCATGCCAGGATTAGCAGGAAAAAGCAAAAAATTTCAGAATTGCACCTTGCAATGCGGAGAAATTACTGTGTGTGCATTTACAATATTCATTGATTTTTGCCATTGAAAAACATCGTTATTCATATACCAGAAATGTTTGAAGCTACTGACTGAATGAAAAGAGCTGGCATCTCACTCTCTTTGAATCTTCTTTATCATGCCAGGATTAGCAGGAAAAAGCAAAAAATTTCAGAATTGCACCTTGCAATGTGGAGATATTACTGTTTGTGCATTTACAATATTCATTGATTTTTGCCATTGAAAAACGTCCAGAAATGTTTGAAGCTACTGACTGAATGAAAGGAGCTGGCATCTCACTCTCTTTGAATCTTCTTTATCATGCTAGGATTAGCAGGAAAAAGCAAAAAATTTCAGAATTGCACCTTGCAATGCGGAGAAATTACTGTGTGTGCATTTACAATATTCATTGATTTTTGCCATTGAAAAACATCGTTATTCATATACCAGAAATGTTTGAAGCTACTGACTGAATGAAAAGAGCTGGCATCTCACTCTCTTTGAATCTTCTTTATCATGCCAGGATTAGCAGGAAAAAGCAAAAAATTTCAGAATTGCACCTTGCAATGTGGAGATATTACTGTTTGTGCATTTACAATATTCATTGATTTTTGCCATTGAAAAACGTCCAGAAATGTTTGAAGCTACTGACTGAATGAAAGGAGCTGGCATCTCACTCTCTTTGAATCTTCTTTATCATGCTAGGATTAGCAGGAAAAAGCAAAAAATTTCAGAATTGCACATTGCAATGCGGAGAAATTACTGTTTGTGCATTTACAATATTCATTGATTTTTGCCATTGAAAAACATCATGTTATTCATATACCAGAAATGTTTGAAGCTACTGACTGAATGAAAAGAGCTGGCATCTCACTCTCTTTGAATCTTCTTTATCATGCTAAGAGGAGCAGGAAAAAGCAAAAAATTTCAGAATTGCACGTTGCAATGTGGAGATATTACTGTTTGTGTATTTACAATATTCATTGATTTTTGCCATTGAAAAACGTCCAGAAATGTTTGAAGCTACTGACTGAATGAAAGGAGCTAGCATCTCACTCTCTTTGAATCTTCTTTATCATGCTAGGATTAGCAGGAAAAAGCAAAAAATTTCAGAATTGCACCTTGCAATGCGGAGAAATTACTGTTTGTGCATTTACAATATTCATTGATTTTTGCCATTGAAAAACATCATGTTATTCATATACCAGAAATGTTTGAAGCTACTGACTGAATGAAAAGAGCTGGCATCTCACTCTCTTTGAATCTTCTTTATCATGCCAGGATTAGCAGGAAAAAGCAAAAAATTTCAGAATTGCACCTTGCAATGCGGAGAAATTACTGTTTGTGCATTTACAATATTCATTGATTTTTGCCATTGAAAAACATGTTATTCATATACCAGAAATGTTTGAAGCTACTGACTGAATGAAAAGAGCTGGCATCTCACTCTCTTTGAATCTTCTTTATCATGCCAGGATTAGCAGGAAAAAGCAAAAAATTTCAGAATTGCACTTTGCAATGTGGAGATATTACTGTTTGTGCATTTACAATATTCATTGATTTTTGCCATTGAAAAACGTCCAGAAATGTTTGAAGCTACTGACTGAATGAAAGGAGCTGGCATCTCACTCTCTTTGAATCTTCTTTATCATGCTAGGATTAGCAGGAAAAAGCAAAAAATTTCAGAATTGCACCTTGCAATGCGGAGAAATTACTGTTTGTGCATTTACAATATTCATTGATTTTTGCCATTGAAAAACATGTTATTCATATACCAGAAATGTTTGAAGCTACTGACTGAATGAAAAGAGCTGGCATCTCACTCTCTTTGAATCATCTTTATCATGCCAGGATTAGCAGGAAAAAGCAAAAAATTTCAGAATTGCACCTTGCAATGTGGAGATATTACTGTTTGTGCATTTACAATATTCATTGATTTTTGCCATTGAAAAACGTCCAGAAATGTTTGAAGCTACTGATTGAATGAAAGGAGCTGGCATGTCACTCTCTTTGAATCTTCTTTATCATGCTAGGATTAGCAGGAAAAAGCAAAAAATTTCAGAATTGCACCTTGCAATGCGGAGAAATTACTGTGTGTGCATTTACAATATTCATTGATTTTTGCCATTGAAAAACATCATGTTATTCATATACCAGAAATGTTTGAAGCTACTGACTGAATGAAAAGAGCTGGCATCTCACTCTCTTTGAATCTTCTTTATCATGCCAGGATTAGCAGGAAAAAGCAAAAAATTTCAGAATTGCACCTTGCAATGTGGAGATATTACTGTTTGTGCATTTACAATATTCATTGATTTTTGCCATTGAAAAACGTCCAGAAATGTTTGAAGCTACTGACTGAATGAAAGGAGCTGGCATCTCACTCTCTTTGAATCTTCTTTATCATGCTAGGATTAGCAGGAAAAAGCAAAAAATTTCAGAATTGCACCTTGCAATGCGGAGAAATTACTGCGTGTGCATTTACAATATTCATTGATTTTTGCCATTGAAAAACATCGTCATTCATATACCAGAAATGTTTGAAGCTACTGACTGAATGAAAAGAGCTGGCATCTCACTCTCTTTGAATCTTCTTTATCATGCCAGGATTAGCAGGAAAAAGCAAAAAATTTCAAAATTGCACCTTGCAATGTGGAGATATTACTGTTTGTGCATTTACAATATTCATTGATTTTTGCCATTGAAAAACGTCCAGAAATGTTTGAAGCTACTGACTGAATGAAAGGAGCTGGCATCTCACTCTCTTTGAATCTTCTTTATCATGCTAGGATTAGCAGGAAAAAGCAAAAAATTTCAGAATTGCACATTGCAATGCGGAGAAATTACTGTTTGTGCATTTACAATATTCATTGATTTTTGCCATTGAAAAACATCATGTTATTCATATACCAGAAATGTTTGAAGCTACTGACTGAATGAAAAGAGCTGGCATCTCACTCTCTTTGAATCTTCTTTATCATGCCAGGATTAGCAGGAAAAAGCAAAAAATTTCAGAATTGCACCTTGCAATGTGGAGATATTACTGTTTGTGCATTTACAATATTCATTGATTTTTGCCATTGAAAAACGTCCAGAAATGTTTGAAGCTACTGACTGAATGAAAGGAGCTGGCATCTCACTCTCTTTGAATCTTCTTTATCATGCTAGGATTAGCAGGAAAAAGCAAAAAATTTCAGAATTGCACCTTGCAATGCGGAGAAATTACTGTGTGTGCATTTACAATATTCATTGATTTTTGCCATTGAAAAACATCGTTATTCATATACCAGAAATGTTTGAAGCTACTGACTGAATGAAAAGAGCTGGCATCTCACTCTCTTTGAATCTTCTTTATCATGCCAGGATTAGCAGGAAAAAGCAAAAAATTTCAGAATTGCACCTTGCAATGTGGAGATATTACTGTTTGTGCATTTACAATATTCATTGATTTTTGCCATTGAAAAACGTCCAGAAATGTTTGAAGCTACTGACTGAATGAAAGGAGCTGGCATCTCACTCTCTTTGAATCTTCTTTATCATGCTAGGATTAGCAGGAAAAAGCAAAAAATTTCAGAATTGCACATTGCAATGCGGAGAAATTACTGTTTGTGCATTTACAATATTCATTGATTTTTGCCATTGAAAAACATCATGTTATTCATATACCAGAAATGTTTGAAGCTACTGACTGAATGAAAAGAGCTGGCATCTCACTCTCTTTGAATCTTCTTTATCATGCTAAGAGGAGCAGGAAAAAGCAAAAAATTTCAGAATTGCACGTTGCAATGTGGAGATATTACTGTTTGTGTATTTACAATATTCATTGATTTTTGCCATTGAAAAACGTCCAGAAATGTTTGAAGCTACTGACTGAATGAAAGGAGCTAGCATCTCACTCTCTTTGAATCTTCTTTATCATGCTAGGATTAGCAGGAAAAAGCAAAAAATTTCAGAATTGCACCTTGCAATGCGGAGAAATTACTGTTTGTGCATTTACAATATTCATTGATTTTTGCCATTGAAAAACATCATGTTATTCATATACCAGAAATGTTTGAAGCTACTGACTGAATGAAAAGAGCTGGCATCTCACTCTCTTTGAATCTTCTTTATCATGCCAGGATTAGCAGGAAAAAGCAAAAAATTTCAGAATTGCACCTTGCAATGCGGAGAAATTACTGTTTGTGCATTTACAATATTCATTGATTTTTGCCATTGAAAAACATGTTATTCATATACCAGAAATGTTTGAAGCTACTGACTGAATGAAAGGAGCTGGCATCTCACTCTCTTTGAATCTTCTTTATCATGCTAGGATTAGCAGGAAAAAGCAAAAAATTTCAGAATTGCACGTTGCAATGTGGAGAAATTACTGTGTGTGCATTTACAATATTCATTGATTTTTGCCATTGAAAAACATCATGTTATTCATATACCAGAAATGTTTGAAGCTACTGACTGAATGAAAGGAGCTGGCATCTCACTCTCTTTGAATCTTCTTTATCATGCTAGGATTAGCAGGAAAAAGCAAAAAATTTCAGAATTGCACCTTGCAATGCGGAGAAATTACTGTTTGTGCATTTACAATATTCATTGATTTTTGCCATTGAAAAACATCATGTTATTCATATACCAGAAATGTTTGAAGCTACTGACTGAATGAAAGGAACTGGCATCTCACTCTCTTTGAATCTTCTTTATCATGCTAGGATTAGCAGGAAAAAGCAAAAAATTTCAGAATTGCACCTTGCAATGCGGAGAAATTACTGTTTGTGCATTTACAATATTCATTGATTTTTGCCATTGAAAAACATGTTATTCATATACCAGAAATGTTTGAAGCTACTGACTGAATGAAAAGAGCTGGCATCTCACTCTCTTTGAATCTTCTTTATCATGCCAGGATTAGCAGGAAAAAGCAAAAAATTTCAGAATTGCACCTTGCAATGTGGAGATATTACTGTTTGTGCATTTACAATATTCATTGATTTTTGCCATTGAAAAACATCCAGAAATGTTTGAAGCTACTGACTGAATGAAAAGAGCTGGCATCTCACTCTCTTTGAATCTTCTTTATCATGCTAAGAGGAGCAGGAAAAAGCAAAAAATTTCAGAATTGCACGTTGCAATGTGGAGATATTACTGTTTGTGCATTTACAATATTCATTGATTTTTGCCATTGAAAAACATGTTATTCATATACCAGAAATGTTTGAAGCTACTGACTGAATGAAAAGAGCTGGCATCTCACTCTCTTTGAATCTTCTTTATCATGCCAGGATTAGCAGGAAAAAGCAAAAAATTTCAGAATTGCACCTTGCAATGCGGAGAAATTACTGTGTGTGTATTTACAATATTCATTGATTTTTGCCATTGAAAAACATCGTTATTCATATACCAGAAATGTTTGAAGCTACTGACTGAATGAAAAGAGCTGGCATCTCACTCTCTTTGAATCTTCTTTATCATGCCAGGATTAGCAGGAAAAAGCAAAAAATTTCAGAATTGCACCTTGCTATGTGGAGATATTACTGTTTGTGCATTTACAATATTCATTGATTTTTGCCATTGAAAAACGTCCAGAAATGTTTGAAGCTACTGACTGAATGAAAGGAGCTGGCATCTCACTCTCTTTGAATCTTCTTTATCATGCTAGGATTAGCAGGAAAAAGCAAAAAATTTCAGAATTGCACCTTGCAATGCGGAGAAATTACTGTTTGTGCATTTACAATATTCATTGGTTTTTGCCTATGAAAAACATCGTTATTCATATACCAGAAATGTTTGAAGCTACTGACTGAATGAAAAGAGCTGGCATCTCGCTCTCTTTGAATCTTCTTTATCATGCCAGGATTAGCAGGAAAAAGCAAAAAATTTCAGAATTGCACCTTGCAATGTGGAGATATTACTGTTTGTGCATTTACAATATTCATTGATTTTTGCCATTGAAAAACGTCCCGAAATGTTTGAAGCTACTGACTGAATGAAAGGAGCTGGCATCACACTCTCTTTGAATCTTCTTTATCATGCTAGGATTAGCAGGAAAAAGCAAAAAATTTCAGAATTGCACCTTGCAATGCGGAGAAATTACTGTTTGTGCATTTACAATATTCATTGATTTTTGCCATTGAAAAACATCATGTTATTCATATACCAGAAATGTTTGAAGCTACTGACTGAATGAAAAGAGCTGGCATCTCACTCTCTTTGAATCTTCTTTATCATGCTAAGAGGAGCAGGAAAAAGCAAAAAATTTCAGAATTGCACGTTGCAATGTGGAGATATTACTGTTTGTGCATTTACAATATTCATTGATTTTTGCCATTGAAAAACATCATGTTATTCATATACCAGAAATGTTTGAAGCTACTGACTGAATGAAAAGAGCTGGCATCTCACTCTCTTTGAATCTTCTTTATCATGCCAGGATTAGCAGGAAAAAGCAAAAAATTTCAGAATTGCACCTTGCAATGCGGAGAAATTACTGTTTGTGCATTTACAATATTCATTGATTTTTGCCATTGAAAAACATCGTTATTCATATACCAGAAATGTTTGAAGCTACTGACTGAATGAAAGGAGCTGGCATCTCACTCTCTTTGAATCTTCTTTATCATGCTAGGATTAGCAGGAAAAAGCAAAAAATTTCAGAATTGCACCTTGCAATGCGGAGAAATTACTGTGTGTGCATTTACAATATTCATTGATTTTTGCCATTGAAAAACATCGTTATTCATATACCAGAAATGTTTGAAGCTACTGACTGAATGAAAAGAGCTGGCATCTCACTCTCTTTGAATCTTCTTTATCATGCCAGGATTAGCAGGAAAAAGCAAAAAATTTCAGAATTGCACCTTGCAATGTGGAGATATTACTGTTTGTGCATTTACAATATTCATTGATTTTTGCCATTGAAAAACGTCCAGAAATGTTTGAAGCTACTGACTGAATGAAAAGAGCTGGCATCTCACTCTCTTTGAATCTTCTTTATCATGCTAGGATTAGCAGGAAAAAGCAAAAAATTTCAGAATTGCACCTTGCAATGCGGAGAAATTACTGTTTGTGCATTTACAATATTCATTGATTTTTGCCATTGAAAAACATGTTATTCATATACCAGAAATGTTTGAAGCTACTGACTGAATGAAAAGAGCTGGCATCTCACTCTCTTTGAATCTTCTTTATCATGCCAGGATTAGCAGGAAAAAGCAAAAAATTTCAGAATTGCACCTTGCAATGTGGAGATATTACTGTTTGTGCATTTACAATATTCATTGATTTTTGCCATTGAAAAACGTCCAGAAATGTTTGAAGCTACTGACTGAATGAAAGGAGCGGGCATCTCACTCTCTTTGAATCTTCTTTATCATGCTAGGATTAGCAGGAAAAAGCAAAAAATTTCAGAATTGCACCTTGCAATGCGGAGAAATTACTGTTTGTGCATTTACAATATTCATTGATTTTTGCCATTGAAAAACATCATGTTATTCATATACCAGAAATGTTTGAAGCTACTGACTGAATGAAAAGAGCTGGCATCTCACTCTCTTTGAATCTTCTTTATCATGCCAGGATTAGCAGGAAAAAGCAAAAAATTTCAGAATTGCACCTTGCAATGTGGAGATATTACTGTTTGTGCATTTACAATATTCATTGATTTTTGCCATTGAAAAACGTCCAGAAATGTTTGAAGCTACTGACTGAATGAAAGGAGCTGGCATCTCACTCTCTTTGAATCTTCTTTATCATGCTAGGATTAGCAGGAAAAAGCAAAAAATTTCAGAATTGCACCTTGCAATGCGGAGAAATTACTGTGTGTGCATTTACAATATTCATTGATTTTTGCCATTGAAAAACATCGTTATTCATATACCAGAAATGTTTGAAGCTACTGACTGAATGAAAAGAGCTGGCATCTCACTCTCTTTGAATCTTCTTTATCATGCCAGGATTAGCAGGAAAAAGCAAAAAATTTCAGAATTGCACCTTGCAATGTGGAGATATTACTGTTTGTGCATTTACAATATTCATTGATTTTTGCCATTGAAAAACGTCCAGAAATGTTTGAAGCTACTGACTGAATGAAAGGAGCTGGCATCTCACTCTCTTTGAATCTTCTTTATCATGCTAGGATTAGCAGGAAAAAGCAAAAAATTTCAGAATTGCACATTGCAATGCGGAGAAATTACTGTTTGTGCATTTACAATATTCATTGATTTTTGCCATTGAAAAACATCATGTTATTCATATACCAGAAATGTTTGAAGCTACTGACTGAATGAAAAGAGCTGGCATCTCACTCTCTTTGAATCTTCTTTATCATGCTAAGAGGAGCAGGAAAAAGCAAAAAATTTCAGAATTGCACGTTGCAATGTGGAGATATTACTGTTTGTGCATTTACAATATTCATTGATTTTTGCCATTGAAAAACATGTTATTCATATACCAGAAATGTTTGAAGCTACTGACTGAATGAAAAGAGCTGGCATCTCACTCTCTTTGAATCTTCTTTATCATGCCAGGATTAGCAGGAAAAAGCAAAAAATTTCAGAATTGCACCTTGCAATGCGGAGAAATTACTGTGTGTGCATTTACAATATTCATTGATTTTTGCCATTGAAAAACATCGTTATTCATATACCAGAAATGTTTGAAGCTACTGACTGAATGAAAAGAGCTGGCATCTCACTCTCTTTGAATCTTCTTTATCATGCCAGGATTAGCAGGAAAAAGCAAAAAATTTCAGAATTGCACCTTGCTATGTGGAGATATTACTGTTTGTGCATTTACAATATTCATTGATTTTTGCCATTGAAAAACGTCCAGAAATGTTTGAAGCTACTGACTGAATGAAAGGAGCTGGCATCTCACTCTCTTTGAATCTTCTTTATCATGCTAGGATTAGCAGGAAAAAGCAAAAAATTTCAGAATTGCACCTTGCAATGCGGAGAAATTACTGTTTGTGCATTTACAATATTCATTGGTTTTTGCCTATGAAAAACATCGTTATTCATATACCAGAAATGTTTGAAGCTACTGACTGAATGAAAAGAGCTGGCATCTCGCTCTCTTTGAATCTTCTTTATCATGCCAGGATTAGCAGGAAAAAGCAAAAAATTTCAGAATTGCACCTTGCAATGTGGAGATATTACTGTTTGTGCATTTACAATATTCATTGATTTTTGCCATTGAAAAACGTCCAGAAATGTTTGAAGCTACTGACTGAATGAAAGGAGCTGGCATCTCACTCTCTTTGAATCTTCTTTATCATGCTAGGATTAGCAGGAAAAAGCAAAAAATTTCAGAATTGCACCTTGCAATGCGGAGAAATTACTGTTTGTGCATTTACAATATTCATTGATTTTTGCCATTGAAAAACATCATGTTATTCATATACCAGAAATGTTTGAAGCTACTGACTGAATGAAAAGAGCTGGCATCTCACTCTCTTTGAATCTTCTTTATCATGCTAAGAGGAGCAGGAAAAAGCAAAAAATTTCAGAATTGCACGTTGCAATGTGGAGATATTACTGTTTGTGTATTTACAATATTCATTGATTTTTGCCATTGAAAAACGTCCAGAAATGTTTGAAGCTACTGACTGAATGAAAGGAGCTAGGATCTCACTCTCTTTGAATCTTCTTTATCATGCTAGGATTAGCAGGAAAAAGCAAAAAATTTCAGAATTGCACCTTGCAATGCGGAGAAATTACTGTTTGTGCATTTACAATATTCATTGATTTTTGCCATTGAAAAACATCATGTTATTCATATACCAGAAATGTTTGAAGCTACTGACTGAATGAAAAGAGCTGGCATCTCACTCTCTTTGAATCTTCTTTATCATGCCAGGATTAGCAGGAAAAAGCAAAAAATTTCAGAATTGCACCTTGCAATGCGGAGAAATTACTGTTTGTGCATTTACAATATTCATTGATTTTTGCCATTGAAAAACATGTTATTCATATACCAGAAATGTTTGAAGCTACTGACTGAATGAAAGGAGCTGGCATCTCACTCTCTTTGAATCTTCTTTATCATGCTAGGATTAGCAGGAAAAAGCAAAAAATTTCAGAATTGCACGTTGCAATGTGGAGAAATTACTGTGTGTGCATTTACAATATTCATTGATTTTTGCCATTGAAAAACATCATGTTATTCATATACCAGAAATGTTTGAAGCTACTGACTGAATGAAAGGAGCTGGCATCTCACTCTCTTTGAATCTTCTTTATCATGCTAGGATTAGCAGGAAAAAGCAAAAAATTTCAGAATTGCACCTTGCAATGCGGAGAAATTACTGTTTGTGCATTTACAATATTCATTGATTTTTGCCATTGAAAAACATCATGTTATTCATATACCAGAAATGTTTGAAGCTACTGACTGAATGAAAGGAGCTGGCATCTCACTCTCTTTGAATCTTCTTTATCATGCTAGGATTAGCAGGAAAAAGCAAAAAATTTCAGAATTGCACCTTGCAATGCGGAGAAATTACTGTTTGTGCATTTACAATATTCATTGATTTTTGCCATTGAAAAACATGTTATTCATATACCAGAAATGTTTGAAGCTACTGACTGAATGAAAAGAGCTGGCATCTCACTCTCTTTGAATCTTCTTTATCATGCCAGGATTAGCAGGAAAAAGCAAAAAATTTCAGAATTGCACCTTGCAATGTGGAGATATTACTGTTTGTGCATTTACAATATTCATTGATTTTTGCCATTGAAAAACATCCAGAAATGTTTGAAGCTACTGACTGAATGAAAAGAGCTGGCATCTCACTCTCTTTGAATCTTCTTTATCATGCCAGGATTAGCAGGAAAAAGCAAAAAATTTCAGAATTGCACCTTGCAATGCGGAGAAATTACTGTTTGTGCATTTACAATATTCATTGATTTTTGCCATTGAAAAACATCGTTATTCATATACCAGAAATGTTTGAAGCTACTGACTGAATGAAAGGAGCTGGCATCTCACTCTCTTTGAATCTTCTTTATCATGCTAGGATTAGCAGGAAAAAGCAAAAAATTTCAGAATTGCACCTTGCAATGCGGAGAAATTACTGTGTGTGCATTTACAATATTCATTGATTTTTGCCATTGAAAAACATCGTTATTCATATACCAGAAATGTTTGAAGCTACTGACTGAATGAAAAGAGCTGGCATCTCACTCTCTTTGAATCTTCTTTATCATGCCAGGATTAGCAGGAAAAAGCAAAAAATTTCAGAATTGCACCTTGCAATGTGGAGATATTACTGTTTGTGCATTTACAATATTCATTGATTTTTGCCATTGAAAAACGTCCAGAAATGTTTGAAGCTACTGACTGAATGAAAAGAGCTGGCATCTCACTCTCTTTGAATCTTCTTTATCATGCTAGGATTAGCAGGAAAAAGCAAAAAATTTCAGAATTGCACCTTGCAATGCGGAGAAATTACTGTTTGTGCATTTACAATATTCATTGATTTTTGCCATTGAAAAACATGTTATTCATATACCAGAAATGTTTGAAGCTACTGACTGAATGAAAAGAGCTGGCATCTCACTCTCTTTGAATCTTCTTTATCATGCCAGGATTAGCAGGAAAAAGCAAAAAATTTCAGAATTGCACCTTGCAATGTGGAGATATTACTGTTTGTGCATTTACAATATTCATTGATTTTTGCCATTGAAAAACGTCCAGAAATGTTTGAAGCTACTGACTGAATGAAAGGAGCTGGCATCTCACTCTCTTTGAATCTTCTTTATCATGCTAGGATTAGCAGGAAAAACCAAAAAATTTCAGAATTGCACCTTGCAATGCGGAGAAATTACTGTTTGTGCATTTACAATATTCATTGATTTTTGCCATTGAAAAACATGTTATTCATATACCAGAAATGTTTGAAGCTACTGACTGAATGAAAAGAGCTGGCATCTCACTCTCTTTGAATCATCTTTATCATGCCAGGATTAGCAGGAAAAAGCAAAAAATTTCAGAATTGCACCTTGCAATGTGGAGATATTACTGTTTGTGCATGTACAATATTCATTGATTTTTGCCATTGAAAAACGTCCAGAAATGTTTGAAGCTACTGACTGAATGAAAGGAGCTGGCATGTCACTCTCTTTGAATCTTCTTTATCATGCTAGGATTAGCAGGAAAAAGCAAAAAAATTCAGAATTGCACCTTGCAATGCGGAGAAATTACTGTGTGTGCATTTACAATATTCATTGATTTTTGCCATTGAAAAACATCATGTTATTCATATACCAGAAATGTTTGAAGCTACTGACTGAATGAAAAGAGCTGGCATCTCACTCTCTTTGAATCTTCTTTATCATGCCAGGATTAGCAGGAAAAAGCAAAAAATTTCAGAATTGCACCTTGCAATGTGGAGATATTACTGTTTGTGCATTTACAATATTCATTGATTTTTGCCATTGAAAAACGTCCAGAAATGTTTGAAGCTACTGACTGAATGAAAGGAGCTGGCATCTCACTCTCTTTGAATCTTCTTTATCATGCTAGGATTAGCAGGAAAAAGCAAAAAATTTCAGAATTGCACCTTGCAATGCGGAGAAATTACTGTGTTTGCATTTACAATATTCATTGATTTTTGCCATTGAAAAACATCGTTATTCATATACCAGAAATGTTTGAAGCTACTGACTGAATGAAAAGAGCTGGCATCTCACTCTCTTTGAATCTTCTTTATCATGCCAGGATTAGCAGGAAAAAGCAAAAAATTTCAGAATTGCACCTTGCAATGTGGAGATATTACTGTTTGTGCATTTACAATATTCATTGATTTTTGCCATTGAAAAACGTCCAGAAATGTTTGAAGCTACTGACTGAATGAAAGGAGCTGGCATCTCACTCTCTTTGAATCTTCTTTATCATGCTAGGATTAGCAGGAAAAAGCAAAAAATTTCAGAATTGCACATTGCAATGCGGAGAAATTACTGTTTGTGCATTTACAATATTCATTGATTTTTGCCATTGAAAAACATCATGTTATTCATATACCAGAAATGTTTGAAGCTACTGACTGAATGAAAAGAGCTGGCATCTCACTCTCTTTGAATCTTCTTTATCATGCTAAGAGGAGCAGGAAAAAGCAAAAAATTTCAGAATTGCACGTTGCAATGTGGAGATATTACTGTTTGTGTATTTACAATATTCATTGATTTTTGCCATTGAAAAACGTCCAGAAATGTTTGAAGCTACTGACTGAATGAAAGGAGCTAGCATCTCACTCTCTTTGAATCTTCTTTATCATGCTAGGATTAGCAGGAAAAAGCAAAAAATTTCAGAATTGCACCTTGCAATGCGGAGAAATTACTGTTTGTGCATTTACAATATTCATTGATTTTTGCCATTGAAAAACATCATGTTATTCATATACCAGAAATGTTTGAAGCTACTGACTGAATGAAAAGAGCTGGCATCTCACTCTCTTTGAATCTTCTTTATCATGCCAGGATTAGCAGGAAAAAGCAAAAAATTTCAGAATTGCACCTTGCAATGCGGAGAAATTACTGTTTGTGCATTTACAATATTCATTGATTTTTGCCATTGAAAAACATGTTATTCATATACCAGAAATGTTTGAAGCTACTGACTGAATGAAAGGAGCTGGCATCTCACTCTCTTTGAATCTTCTTTATCATGCTAGGATTAGCAGGAAAAAGCAAAAAATTTCAGAATTGCACGTTGCAATGTGGAGAAATTACTGTGTGTGCATTTACAATATTCATTGATTTTTGCCATTGAAAAACATCATGTTATTCATATACCAGAAATGTTTGAAGCTACTGACTGAATGAAAGGAGCTGGCATCTCACTCTCTTTGAATCTTCTTTATCATGCTAGGATTAGCAGGAAAAAGCAAAAAATTTCAGAATTGCACCATGCAATGCGGAGAAATTACTGTTTGTGCATTTACAATATTCATTGATTTTTGCCATTGAAAAACATCATGTTATTCATATACCAGAAATGTTTGAAGCTACTGACTGAATGAAAGGAGCTGGCATCTCACTCTCTTTGAATCTTCTTTATCATGCTAGGATTAGCAGGAAAAAGCAAAAAATTTCAGAATTGCACCTTGCAATGCGGAGAAATTACTGTTTGTGCATTTACAATATTCATTGATTTTTGCCATTGAAAAACATCATGTTATTCATATACCAGAAATGTTTGAAGCTACTGACTGAATGAAAAGAGCTGGCATCTCACTCTCTTTGAATCTTCTTTATCATGCTAAGAGGAGCAGGAAAAAGCAAAAAATTTCAGAATTGCACGTTGCAATGTGGAGATATTACTGTTTGTGTATTTACAATATTCATTGATTTTTGCCATTGAAAAACGTCCAGAAATGTTTGAAGCTACTGACTGAATGAAAGGAGCTAGCATCTCACTCTCTTTGAATCTTCTTTATCATGCTAGGATTAGCAGGAAAAAGCAAAAAATTTCAGAATTGCACCTTGCAATGCGGAGAAATTACTGTTTGTGCATTTACAATATTCATTGATTTTTGCCATTGAAAAACATCATGTTATTCATATACCAGAAATGTTTGAAGCTACTGACTGAATGAAAAGAGCTGGCATCTCACTCTCTTTGAATCTTCTTTATCATGCCAGGATTAGCAGGAAAAAGCAAAAAATTTCAGAATTGCACCTTGCAATGCGGAGAAATTACTGTTTGTGCATTTACAATATTCATTGATTTTTGCCATTGAAAAACATGTTATTCATATACCAGAAATGTTTGAAGTTACTGACTGAATGAAAGGAGCTGGGATCTCACTCTCTTTGAATCTTCTTTATCATGCTAGGATTAGCAGGAAAAAGCAAAAAATTTCAGAATTGCACGTTGCAATGTGGAGAAATTACTGTGTGTGCATTTACAATATTCATTGATTTTTGCCATTGAAAAACATCATGTTATTCATATACCAGAAATGTTTGAAGCTACTAACTGAATGAAAGGAGCTGGCATCTCACTCTCTTTGAATCTTCTTTATCATGCTAGGATTAGCAGGAAAAAGCAAAAAATTTCAGAATTGCACCTTGCAATGCGGAGAAATTACTGTTTGTGCATTTACAATATTCATTGATTTTTGCCATTGAAAAACATGTTATTCATATACCAGAAATGTTTGAAGCTACTGACTGAATGAAAAGAGCTGGCATCTCACTCTCTTTGAATCTTCTTTATCATGCCAGGATTAGCAGGAAAAAGCAAAAAATTTCAGAATTGCACCTTGCAATGCGGAGAAATTACTGTTTGTGCATTTACAATATTCATTGATTTTTGCCATTGAAAAACATCGTTATTCATATACCAGAAATGTTTGAAGCTACTGACTGAATGAAAGGAGCTGGCATCTCACTCTCTTTGAATCTTCTTTATCATGCTAGGATTAGCAGGAAAAAGCAAAAAATTTCAGAATTGCACCTTGCAATGCGGAGAAATTACTGTGTGTGCATTTACAATATTCATTGATTTTTGCCATTGAAAAACATCGTTATTCATATACCAGAAATGTTTGAAGCTACTGACTGAATGAAAAGAGCTGGCATCTCACTCTCTTTGAATCTTCTTTATCATGCCAGGATTAGCAGGAAAAAGCAAAAAATTTCAGAATTGCACCTTGCAATGTGGAGATATTACTGTTTGTGCATTTACAATATTCATTGATTTTTGCCATTGAAAAACGTCCAGAAATGTTTGAAGCTACTGATTGAATGAAAAGAGCTGGCATCTCACTCTCTTTGAATCTTCTTTATCATGCTAGGATTAGCAGGAAAAAGCAAAAAATTTCAGAATTGCACCTTGCAATGCGGAGAAATTACTGTTTGTGCATTTACAATATTCATTGATTTTTGCCATTGAAAAACATGTTATTCATATACCAGAAATGTTTGAAGCTACTGACTGAATGAAAAGAGCTGGCATCTCACTCTCTTTGAATCTTCTTTATCATGCCAGGATTAGCAGGAAAAAGCAAAAAATTTCAGAATTGCACCTTGCAATGTGGAGATATTACTGTTTGTGCATTTACAATATTCATTGATTTTTGCCATTGAAAAACGTCCAGAAATGTTTGAAGCTACTGACTGAATGAAAGGAGCTGGCATCTCACTCTCTTTGAATCTTCTTTATCATGCTAGGATTAGCAGGAAAAAGCAAAAAATTTCAGAATTGCACCTTGCAATGCGGAGAAATTACTGTTTGTGCATTTACAATATTCATTGATTTTTGCCATTGAAAAACATGTTATTCATATACCAGAAATGTTTGAAGCTACTGACTGAATGAAAAGAGCTGGCATCTCACTCTCTTTGAATCATCTTTATCATGCCAGGATTAGCAGGAAAAAGCAAAAAATTTCAGAATTGCACCTTGCAATGTGGAGATATTACTATTTGTGCATGTACAATATTCATTGATTTTTGCCATTGAAAAACGTCCAGAAATGTTTGAAGCTACTGACTGAATGAAAGGAGCTGGCATGTCACTCTCTTTGAATCTTCTTTATCATGCTAGGATTAGCAGGAAAAAGCAAAAAAATTCAGAATTGCACCTTGCAATGCGGAGAAATTACTGTGTGTGCATTTACAATATTCATTGATTTTTGCCATTGAAAAACATCATGTTATTCATATACCAGAAATGTTTGAAGCTACTGACTGAATGAAAAGAGCTGGCATCTCACTCTCTTTGAATCTTCTTTATCATGCCAGGATTAGCAGGAAAAAGCAAAAAATTTCAGAATTGCACCTTGCAATGTGGAGATATTACTGTTTGTGCATTTACAATATTCATTGATTTTTGCCATTGAAAAACGTCCAGAAATGTTTGAAGCTACTGACTGAATGAAAGGAGCTGGCATCTCACTCTCTTTGAATCTTCTTTATCATGCTAGGATTAGCAGGAAAAAGCAAAAAATTTCAGAATTGCACCTTGCAATGCGGAGAAATTACTGTGTGTGCATTTACAATATTCATTGATTTTTGCCATTGAAAAACATCGTTATTCATATACCAGAAATGTTTGAAGCTACTGACTGAATGAAAAGAGCTGGCATCTCACTCTCTTTGAATCTTCTTTATCATGCCAGGATTAGCAGGAAAAAGCAAAAAATTTCAGAATTGCACCTTGCAATGTGGAGATATTACTGTTTGTGCATTTACAATATTCATTGATTTTTGCCATTGAAAAACGTCCAGAAATGTTTGAAGCTACTGACTGAATGAAAAGAGCTGGCATCTCACTCTCTTTGAATCTTCTTTATCATGCTAGGATTAGCAGGAAAAAGCAAAAAATTTCAGAATTGCACCTTGCAATGCGGAGAAATTACTGTTTGTGCATTTACAATATTCATTGATTTTTGCCATTGAAAAACATGTTATTCATATACCAGAAATGTTTGAAGCTACTGACTGAATGAAAAGAGCTGGCATCTCACTCTCTTTGAATCTTCTTTATCATGCCAGGATTAGCAGGAAAAAGCAAAAAATTTCAGAATTGCACCTTGCAATGTGGAGATATTACTGTTTGTGCATTTACAATATTCATTGATTTTTGCCATTGAAAAACGTCCAGAAATGTTTGAAGCTACTGACTGAATGAAAGGAGCTGGCATCTCACTCTCTTTGAATCTTCTTTATCATGCTAGGATTAGCAGGAAAAAGCAAAAAATTTCAGAATTGCACCTTGCAATGCGGAGAAATTACTGTTTGTGCATTTACAATATTCATTGATTTTTGCCATTGAAAAACATGTTATTCATATACCAGAAATGTTTGAAGCTACTGACTGAATGAAAAGAGCTGGCATCTCACTCTCTTTGAATCATCTTTATCATGCCAGGATTAGCAGGAAAAAGCAAAAAATTTCAGAATTGCACCTTGCAATGTGGAGATATTACTATTTGTGCATGTACAATATTCATTGATTTTTGCCATTGAAAAACGTCCAGAAATGTTTGAAGCTACTGACTGAATGAAAGGAGCTGGCATGTCACTCTCTTTGAATCTTCTTTATCATGCTAGGATTAGCAGGAAAAAGCAAAAAAATTCAGAATTGCACCTTGCAATGCGGAGAAATTACTGTGTGTGCATTTACAATATTCATTGATTTTTGCCATTGAAAAACATCATGTTATTCATATACCAGAAATGTTTGAAGCTACTGACTGAATGAAAAGAGCTGGCATCTCACTCTCTTTGAATCTTCTTTATCATGCCAGGATTAGCAGGAAAAAGCAAAAAATTTCAGAATTGCACCTTGCAATGTGGAGATATTACTGTTTGTGCATTTACAATATTCATTGATTTTTGCCATTGAAAAACGTCCAGAAATGTTTGAAGCTACTGACTGAATGAAAGGAGCTGGCATCTCACTCTCTTTGAATCTTCTTTATCATGCTAGGATTAGCAGGAAAAAGCAAAAAATTTCAGAATTGCACCTTGCAATGCGGAGAAATTACTGTGTGTGCATTTACAATATTCATTGATTTTTGCCATTGAAAAACATCGTTATTCATATACCAGAAATGTTTGAAGCTACTGACTGAATGAAAAGAGCTGGCATCTCACTCTCTTTGAATCTTCTTTATCATGCCAGGATTAGCAGGAAAAAGCAAAAAATTTCAGAATTGCACCTTGCAATGTGGAGATATTACTGTTTGTGCATTTACAATATTCATTGATTTTTGCCATTGAAAAACGTCCAGAAATGTTTGAAGCTACTGACTGAATGAAAGGAGCTGGCATCTCACTCTCTTTGAATCTTCTTTATCATGCTAGGATTAGCAGGAAAAAGCAAAAAATTTCAGAATTGCACATTGCAATGCGGAGAAATTACTGTTTGTGCATTTACAATATTCATTGATTTTTGCCATTGAAAAACATCATGTTATTCATATACCAGAAATGTTTGAAGCTACTGACTGAATGAAAAGAGCTGGCATCTCACTCTCTTTGAATCTTCTTTATCATGCTAAGAGGAGCAGGAAAAAGCAAAAAATTTCAGAATTGCACGTTGCAATGTGGAGATATTACTGTTTGTGTATTTACAATATTCATTGATTTTTGCCATTGAAAAACGTCCAGAAATGTTTGAAGCTACTGACTGAATGAAAGGAGCTAGCATCTCACTCTCTTTGAATCTTCTTTATCATGCTAGGATTAGCAGGAAAAAGCAAAAAATTTCAGAATTGCACCTTGCAATGCGGAGAAATTACTGTTTGTGCATTTACAATATTCATTGATTTTTGCCATTGAAAAACATCATGTTATTCATATACCAGAAATGTTTGAAGCTACTGACTGAATGAAAAGAGCTGGCATCTCACTCTCTTTGAATCTTCTTTATCATGCCAGGATTAGCAGGAAAAAGCAAAAAATTTCAGAATTGCACCTTGCAATGCGGAGAAATTACTGTTTGTGCATTTACAATATTCATTGATTTTTGCCATTGAAAAACATGTTATTCATATACCAGAAATGTTTGAAGCTACTGACTGAATGAAAGGAGCTGGCATCTCACTCTCTTTGAATCTTCTTTATCATGCTAGGATTAGCAGGAAAAAGCAAAAAATTTCAGAATTGCACGTTGCAATGTGGAGAAATTACTGTGTGTGCATTTACAATATTCATTGATTTTTGCCATTGAAAAACATCATGTTATTCATATACCAGAAATGTTTGAAGCTACTGACTGAATGAAAGGAGCTGGCATCTCACTCTCTTTGAATCTTCTTTATCATGCTAGGATTAGCAGGAAAAAGCAAAAAATTTCAGAATTGCACCTTGCAATGCGGAGAAATTACTGTTTGTGCATTTACAATATTCATTGATTTTTGCCATTGAAAAACATCATGTTATTCATATACCAGAAATGTTTGAAGCTACTGACTGAATGAAAGGAGCTGGCATCTCACTCTCTTTGAATCTTCTTTATCATGCTAGGATTAGCAGGAAAAAGCAAAAAATTTCAGAATTGCACCTTGCAATGCGGAGAAATTACTGTTTGTGCATTTACAATATTCATTGATTTTTGCCATTGAAAAACATCATGTTATTCATATACCAGAAATGTTTGAAGCTACTGACTGAATGAAAAGAGCTGGCATCTCACTCTCTTTGAATCTTCTTTATCATGCTAAGAGGAGCAGGAAAAAGCAAAAAATTTCAGAATTGCACGTTGCAATGTGGAGATATTACTGTTTGTGTATTTACAATATTCATTGATTTTTGCCATTGAAAAACGTCCAGAAATGTTTGAAGCTACTGACTGAATGAAAGGAGCTAGCATCTCACTCTCTTTGAATCTTCTTTATCATGCTAGGATTAGCAGGAAAAAGCAAAAAATTTCAGAATTGCACCTTGCAATGCGGAGAAATTACTGTTTGTGCATTTACAATATTCATTGATTTTTGCCATTGAAAAACATCATGTTATTCATATACCAGAAATGTTTGAAGCTACTGACTGAATGAAAAGAGCTGGCATCTCACTCTCTTTGAATCTTCTTTATCATGCCAGGATTAGCAGGAAAAAGCAAAAAATTTCAGAATTGCACCTTGCAATGCGGAGAAATTACTGTTTGTGCATTTACAATATTCATTGATTTTTGCCATTGAAAAACATGTTATTCATATACCAGAAATGTTTGAAGCTACTGACTGAATGAAAGGAGCTGGGATCTCACTCTCTTTGAATCTTCTATATCATGCTAGGATTAGCAGGAAAAAGCAAAAAATTTCAGAATTGCACGTTGCAATGTGGAGAAATTACTGTGTGTGCATTTACAATATTCATTGATTTTTGCCATTGAAAAACATCATGTTATTCATATACCAGAAATGTTTGAAGCTACTGACTGAATGAAAGGAGCTGGCATCTCACTCTCTTTGAATCATCTTTATCATGCTAGGATTAGCAGGAAAAAGCAAGAAATTTCAGAATTGCACCTTGCAATGCTGAGAAATTACTGTTTGTGCATTTACAATATTCATTGATTTTTGCCATTGAAAAACATCATGTTATTCATATACCAGAAATGTTTGAAGCTACTGACTGAATGAAAGGAGCTGGCATCTCACTCTCTTTGAATCTTCTTTATCATGCTAGGATTAGCAGGAAAAAGCAAAAAATTTCAGAATTGCACCTTGCAATGCGGAGAAATTACTGTTTGTGCATTTACAATATTCATTGATTTTTGCCATTGAAAAACATGTTATTCATATACCAGAAATGTTTGAAGCTACTGACTGAATGAAAAGAGCTGGCATCTCACTCTCTTTGAATCTTCTTTATCATGCCAGGATTAGTAGGAAAAAGCAAAAAATTTCAGAATTGCACCTTGCAATGTGGAGATATTACTGTTTGTGCATTTACAATATTCATTGGTTTTTGCCATTGAAAAACGTCCAGAAATGTTTGAAGCTACTGACTGAATGAAAAGAGCTGGCATCTCACTCTCTTTGAATCTTCTTTATCATGCTAAGAGGAGCAGGAAAAAGCAAAAAATTTCAGAATTGCACGTTGCAATGTGGAGATATTACTGTTTGTGCATTTACAATATTCATTGATTTTTGCCATTGAAAAACATGTTATTCATATACCAGAAATGTTTGAAGCTACTGACTGAATGAAAAGAGCTGGCATCTCACTCTCTTTGAATCTTCATCATGCCAGGATTAGCAGGAAAAAGCAAAAAATTTCAGAATTGCACCTTGCAATGCGGAGAAATTACTGTGTGTGCATTTACAATATTCATTGATTTTTGCCATTGAAAAACATCGTTATTCATATACCAGAAATGTTTGAAGCTACTGACTGAATGAAAAGAGCTGGCATCTCACTCTCTTTGAATCTATTTTATCATGCCAGGATTAGCAGGAAAAAGCAAAAAATTTCAGAATTGCACCTTGCAATGTGGAGATATTACTGTTTGTGCATTTACAATATTCATTGATTTTTGCCATTGAAAAACGTCCAGAAATGTTTGAAGCTACTGACTGAATGAAAGGAGCTGGCATCTCACTCTCTTTGAATCTTCTTTATCATGCTAGGATTAGCAGGAAAAAGCAAAAAATTTCAGAATTGCACCTTGCAATGCGGAGAAATTACTGTGTGTGCATTTACAATATTCATTGATTTTTGCCATTGAAAAACATCGTTATTCATATACCAGAAATGTTTGAAGCTACTGACTGAATGAAAAGAGCTGGCATCTCACTCTCTTTGAATCTTCTTTATCATGCCAGGATTAGCAGGAAAAAGCAAAAAATTTCAGAATTGCACCTTGCAATGTGGCGATATTACTGTTTGTGCATTTACAATATTCATTGATTTTTGCCATTGAAAAACGTCCAGAAATGTTTGAAGCTACTGACTGAATGAAAGGAGCTGGCATCTCACTCTCTTTGAATCTTCTTTATCATGCTAGGATTAGCAGGAAAAAGCAAAAAATTTCAGAATTGCACATTGCAATGCGGAGAAATTACTGTTTGTGCATTTACAATATTCATTGATTTTTGCCATTGAAAAACATCATGTTATTCATATACCAGAAATGTTTGAAGCTACTGACTGAATGAAAAGAGCTGGCATCTCACTCTCTTTGAATCTTCTTTATCATGCTAAGAGGAGCAGGAAAAAGCAAAAAATTTCAGAATTGCATGTTGCAATGTGGAGATATTACTGTTTGTGTATTTACAATATTCATTGATTTTTGCCATTGAAAAACGTCCAGAAATGTTTGAAGCTACTGACTGAATGAAAGAAGCTAGCATCTCACTCTCTTTGAATCTTCTTTATCATGCTAGGATTAGCAGGAAAAAGCAAAACATTTCAGAATTGCACCTTGCAATGCGGAGAAATTACTGTTTGTGCATTTACAATATTCATTGATTTTTGCCATTGAAAAACATCATGTTATTCATATACCAGAAATGTTTGAAGCTACTGACTGAATGAAAAGAGCTGTCATCTCACTCTCTTTGAATCTTCTTTATCATGCCAGGATTAGCAGGAAAAAGCAAAAAATTTCAGAATTGCACCTTGCAATGCGGAGAAATTACTGTTTGTGCATTTACAATATTCATTGATTTTTGCCATTGAAAAATGTTATTCATATACCAGAAATGTTTGAAGCTACTGACTGAATGAAAAGAGCTGGCATCTCACTCTCTTTGAATCTTCTTTATCATGCCAGGATTAGCAGGAAAAAGCAAAAAATTTCAGAATTGCACCTTGCAATGTGGAGATATTACTGTTTGTGCATTTACAATATTCATTGATTTTTGCCATTGAAAAACGTCCAGAAATGTTTGAAGCTACTGACTGAATGAAAGGAGCTGGCATCTCACTCTCTTTGAATCTTCTTTATGATGCTAGGATTAGCAGGAAAAAGCAAAAAATTTCAGAATTGCACCTTGCAATGCGGAGAAATTACTGTGTGTGCATTTACAATATTCATTGATTTTTGCCATTGAAAAACATCATGTTATTCATATACCAGAAATGTTTGAAGCTACTGACTGAATGAAAAGAGCTGGCATCTCACTCTCTTTGAATCTTCTTTATCATGCCAGGATTAGCAGGAAAAAGCAAAAAATTTCAGAATTGCACCTTGCAATGTGGAGATATTACTGTTTGTGCATTTACAATATTCATTGATTTTTGCCATTGAAAAACGTCCAGAAATGTTTGAAGCTACTGACTGAATGAAAGGAGCTGGCATCTCACTCTCTTTGAATCTTCTTTATCATGCTAGGATTAGCAGGAAAAAGCAAAAAATTTCAGAATTGCACCTTGCAATGCGGAGAAATTACTGTGTGTGCATTTACAATATTCATTGATTTTTGCCATTGAAAAACATCGTTATTCATATACCAGAAATGTTTGAAGCTACTGACTGAATGAAAAGAGCTGGCATCTCACTCTCTTTGAATCTTCTTTATCATGCCAGGATTAGCAGGAAAAAGCAAAAAATTTCAGAATTGCACCTTGCAATGTGGAGATATTACTGTTTGTGCATTTACAATATTCATTGATTTTTGCCATTGAAAAATGTCCAGAAATGTTTGAAGCTACTGACTGAATGAAAGGAGCTGGCATCTCACTCTCTTTGAATCTTCTTTATCATGCTAGGATTAGCAGGAAAAAGCAAAAAATTTCAGAATTGCACATTGCAATGCGGAGAAATTACTGTTTGTGCATTTACAATATTCATTGATTTTTGCCATTGAAAAACATCATGTTATTCATATACCAGAAATGTTTGAAGCTACTGACTGAATGAAAAGAGCTGGCATCTCACTCTCTTTGAATCTTCTTTATCATGCCAGGATTAGCAGGAAAAAGCAAAAAATTTCAGAATTGCACCTTGCAATGTGGAGATATTACTGTTTGTGCATTTACAATATTCATTGATTTTTGCCATTGAAAAACGTCCAGAAATGTTTGAAGCTACTGACTGAATGAAAGGAGCTGGCATCTCACTCTCTTTGAATCTTCTTTATCATGCTAGGATTAGCAGGAAAAAGCAAAAAATTTCAGAATTGCACCTTGCAATGCGGAGAAATTACTGTGTGTGCATTTACAATATTCATTGATTTTTGCCATTGAAAAACATCGTTATTCATATACCAGAAATGTTTGAAGCTACTGACTGAATGAAAAGAGCTGGCATCTCACTCTCTTTGAATCTTCTTTATCATGCCAGGATTAGCAGGAAAAAGCAAAAAATTTCAGAATTGCACCTTGCAATGTGGAGATATTACTGTTTGTGCATTTACAATATTCATTGATTTTTGCCATTGAAAAACGTCCAGAAATGTTTGAAGCTACTGACTGAATGAAAGGAGCTGGCATCTCACTCTCTTTGAATCTTCTTTATCATGCTAGGATTAGCAGGAAAAAGCAAAAAATTTCAGAATTGCACATTGCAATGCGGAGAAATTACTGTTTGTGCATTTACAATATTCATTGATTTTTGCCATTGAAAAACATCATGTTATTCATATACCAGAAATGTTTGAAGCTACTGACTGAATGAAAAGAGCTGGCATCTCACTCTCTTTGAATCTTCTTTATCATGCTAAGAGGAGCAGGAAAAAGCAAAAAATTTCAGAATTGCACCTTGCAATGTGGAGATATTACTGTTTGTGTATTTACAATATTCATTGATTCTTGCCATTGAAAAACGTCCAGAAATGTTTGAAGCTACTGACTGAATGAAAGGAGCTAGCATCTCACTCTCTTTGAATCTTCTTTATCATGCTAGGATTAGCAGGAAAAAGCAAAAAATTTCAGAATTGCACCTTGCAATGCGGAGAAATTACTGTTTGTGCATTTACAATATTCATTGATTTTTGCCATTGAAAAACATCATGTTATTCATATACCAGAAATGTTTGAAGCTACTGACTGAATGAAAAGAGCTGGCATCTCACTCTCTTTGAATCTTCTTTATCATGCCAGGATTAGTAGGAAAAAGCAAAAAATTTCAGAATTGCACCTTGCAATGTGGAGATATTACTGTTTGTGCATTTACAATATTCATTGGTTTTTGCCATTGAAAAACGTCCAGAAATGTTTGAAGCTACTGACTGAATGAAAAGAGCTGGCATCTCACTCTCTTTGAATCTTCTTTATCATGCTAAGAGGAGCAGGAAAAAGCAAAAAATTTCAGAATTGCACGTTGCAATGTGGAGATATTACTGTTTGTGCATTTACAATATTCATTGATTTTTGCCATTGAAAAACATGTTATTCATATACCAGAAATGTTTGAAGCTACTGACTGAATGAAAAGAGCTGGCATCTCACTCTCTTTGAATCTTCATCATGCCAGGATTAGCAGGAAAAAGCAAAAAATTTCAGAATTGCACCTTGCAATGCGGAGAAATTACTGTGTGTGCATTTACAATATTCATTGATTTTTGCCATTGAAAAACATCGTTATTCATATACCATAAATGTTTGAAGCTACTGACTGAATGAAAAGAGCTGGCATCTCACTCTCTTTGAATCTATTTTATCATGCCAGGATTAGCAGGAAAAAGCAAAAAATTTCAGAATTGCACCTTGCAATGTGGAGATATTACTGTTTGTGCATTTACAATATTCATTGATTTTTGCCATTGAAAAACGTCCAGAAATGTTTGAAGCTACTGACTGAATGAAAGGAGCTGGCATCTCACTCTCTTTGAATCTTCTTTATCATGCTAGGATTAGCAGGAAAAAGCAAAAAATTTCAGAATTGCACCTTGCAATGCGGAGAAATTACTGTGTGTGCATTTACAATATTCATTGATTTTTGCCATTGAAAAACATCGTTATTCATATACCAGAAATGTTTGAAGCTACTGACTGAATGAAAAGAGCTGGCATCTCACTCTCTTTGAATCTTCTTTATCATGCCAGGATTAGCAGGAAAAAGCAAAAAATTTCAGAATTGCACCTTGCAATGTGGCGATATTACTGTTTGTGCATTTACAATATTCATTGATTTTTGCCATTGAAAAACGTCCAGAAATGTTTGAAGCTACTGACTGAATGAAAGGAGCTGGCATCTCACTCTCTTTGAATCTTCTTTATCATGCTAGGATTAGCAGGAAAAAGCAAAAAATTTCAGAATTGCACATTGCAATGCGGAGAAATTACTGTTTGTGCATTTACAATATTCATTGATTTTTGCCATTGAAAAACATCATGTTATTCATATACCAGAAATGTTTGAAGCTACTGACTGAATGAAAAGAGCTGGCATCTCACTCTCTTTGAATCTTCTTTATCATGTTAAGAGGAGCAGGAAAAAGCAAAAAATTTCAGAATTGCATGTTGCAATGTGGAGATATTACTGTTTGTGTATTTACAATATTCATTGATTTTTGCCATTGAAAAACGTCCAGAAATGTTTGAAGCTACTGACTGAATGAAAGAAGCTAGCATCTCACTCTCTTTGAATCTTCTTTATCATGCTAGGATTAGCAGGAAAAAGCAAAACATTTCAGAATTGCACCTTGCAATGCGGAGAAATTACTGTTTGTGCATTTACAATATTCATTGATTTTTGCCATTGAAAAACATCATGTTATTCATATACCAGAAATGTTTGAAGCTACTGACTGAATGAAAAGAGCTGTCATCTCACTCTCTTTGAATCTTCTTTATCATGCCAGGATTAGCAGGAAAAAGCAAAAAATTTCAGAATTGCACCTTGCAATGCGGAGAAATTACTGTTTGTGCATTTACAATATTCATTGATTTTTGCCATTGAAAAATGTTATTCATATACCAGAAATGTTTGAAGCTACTGACTGAATGAAAAGAGCTGGCATCTCACTCTCTTTGAATCTTCTTTATCATGCCAGGATTAGCAGGAAAAAGCAAAAAATTTCAGAATTGCACCTTGCAATGTGGAGATATTACTGTTTGTGCATTTACAATATTCATTGATTTTTGCCATTGAAAAACGTCCAGAAATGTTTGAAGCTACTGACTGAATGAAAGGAGCTGGCATCTCACTCTCTTTGAATCTTCTTTATGATGCTAGGATTAGCAGGAAAAAGCAAAAAATTTCAGAATTGCACCTTGCAATGCGGAGAAATTACTGTGTGTGCATTTACAATATTCATTGATTTTTGCCATTGAAAAACATCATGTTATTCATATACCAGAAATGTTTGAAGCTACTGACTGAATGAAAAGAGCTGGCATCTCACTCTCTTTGAATCTTCTTTATCATGCCAGGATTAGCAGGAAAAAGCAAAAAATTTCAGAATTGCACCTTGCAATGTGGAGATATTACTGTTTGTGCATTTACAATATTCATTGATTTTTGCCATTGAAAAACGTCCAGAAATGTTTGAAGCTACTGACTGAATGAAAGGAGCTGGCATCTCACTCTCTTTGAATCTTCTTTATCATGCTAGGATTAGCAGGAAAAAGCAAAAAATTTCAGAATTGCACCTTGCAATGCGGAGAAATTACTGTGTGTGCATTTACAATATTCATTGATTTTTGCCATTGAAAAACATCGTTATTCATATACCAGAAATGTTTGAAGCTACTGACTGAATGAAAAGAGCTGGCATCTCACTCTCTTTGAATCTTCTTTATCATGCCAGGATTAGCAGGAAAAAGCAAAAAATTTCAGAATTGCACCTTGCAATGTGGAGATATTACTGTTTGTGCATTTACAATATTCATTGATTTTTGCCATTGAAAAATGTCCAGAAATGTTTGAAGCTACTGACTGAATGAAAGGAGCTGGCATCTCACTCTCTTTGAATCTTCTTTATCATGCTAGGATTAGCAGGAAAAAGCAAAAAATTTCAGAATTGCACATTGCAATGCGGAGAAATTACTGTTTGTGCATTTACAATATTCATTGATTTTTGCCATTGAAAAACATCATGTTATTCATATACCAGAAATGTTTGAAGCTACTGACTGAATGAAAAGAGCTGGCATCTCACTCTCTTTGAATCTTCTTTATCATGCCAGGATTAGCAGGAAAAAGCAAAAAATTTCAGAATTGCACCTTGCAATGTGGAGATATTACTGTTTGTGCATTTACAATATTCATTGATTTTTGCCATTGAAAAACGTCCAGAAATGTTTGAAGCTACTGACTGAATGAAAGGAGCTGGCATCTCACTCTCTTTGAATCTTCTTTATCATGCTAGGATTAGCAGGAAAAAGCAAAAAATTTCAGAATTGCACCTTGCAATGCGGAGAAATTACTGTGTGTGCATTTACAATATTCATTGATTTTTGCCATTGAAAAACATCGTTATTCATATACCAGAAATGTTTGAAGCTACTGACTGAATGAAAAGAGCTGGCATCTCACTCTCTTTGAATCTTCTTTATCATGCCAGGATTAGCAGGAAAAAGCAAAAAATTTCAGAATTGCACCTTGCAATGTGGAGATATTACTGTTTGTGCATTTACAATATTCATTGATTTTTGCCATTGAAAAACGTCCAGAAATGTTTGAAGCTACTGACTGAATGAAAGGAGCTGGCATCTCACTCTCTTTGAATCTTCTTTATCATGCTAGGATTAGCAGGAAAAAGCAAAAAATTTCAGAATTGCACATTGCAATGCGGAGAAATTACTGTTTGTGCATTTACAATATTCATTGATTTTTGCCATTGAAAAACATCATGTTATTCATATACCAGAAATGTTTGAAGCTACTGACTGAATGAAAAGAGCTGGCATCTCACTCTCTTTGAATCTTCTTTATCATGCTAAGAGGAGCAGGAAAAAGCAAAAAATTTCAGAATTGCACCTTGCAATGTGGAGATATTACTGTTTGTGTATTTACAATATTCATTGATTCTTGCCATTGAAAAACGTCCAGAAATGTTTGAAGCTACTGACTGAATGAAAGGAGCTAGCATCTCACTCTCTTTGAATCTTCTTTATCATGCTAGGATTAGCAGGAAAAAGCAAAAAATTTCAGAATTGCACCTTGCAATGCGGAGAAATTACTGTTTGTGCATTTACAATATTCATTGATTTTTGCCATTGAAAAACATCATGTTATTCATATACCAGAAATGTTTGAAGCTACTGACTGAATGAAAAGAGCTGGCATCTCACTCTCTTTGAATCTTCATCATGCCAGGATTAGCAGGAAAAAGCAAAAAATTTCAGAATTGCACCTTGCAATGCGGAGAAATTACTGTGTGTGCATTTACAATATTCATTGATTTTTGCCATTGAAAAACGTCCAGAAATGTTTGAAGCTACTGACTGAATGAAAAGAGCTGGCATCTCACTCTCTTTGAATCTTCTTTATCATGCTAAGAGGAGCAGGAAAAAGCAAAAAATTTCAGAATTGCACGTTGCAATGTGGAGATATTACTGTTTGTGCATTTACAATATTCATTGATTTTTGCCATTGAAAAACATGTTATTCATATACCAGAAATGTTTGAAGCTACTGACTGAATGAAAAGAGCTGGCATCTCACTCTCTTTGAATCTTCATCATGCCAGGATTAGCAGGAAAAAGCAAAAAATTTCAGAATTGCACCTTGCAATGCGGAGAAATTACTGTGTGTGCATTTACAATATTCATTGATTTTTGCCATTGAAAAACATCGTTATTCATATACCAGAAATGTTTGAAGCTACTGACTGAATGAAAAGAGCTGGCATCTCACTCTCTTTGAATCTTCATCATGCCAGGATTAGCAGGAAAAAGCAAAAAATTTCAGAATTGCACCTTGCAATGTGGAGATATTACTGTTTGTGCATTCACAATATTCATTGATTTTTGCCATTGAAAAACGTCCAGAAATGTTTGAAGCTACTGACTGAATGAAAGGAGCTGGCATCTCACTCTCTTTGAATCTTCTTTATCATGCTAGGATTAGCAGGAAAAAGCAAAAAATTTCAGAATTGCACCTTGCAATGCGGAGAAATTACTGTGTGTGCATTTACAATATTCATTGATTTTTGCCATTGAAAAACATCGTTATTCATATACCAGAAATGTTTGAAGCTACTGACTGAATGAAAAGAGCTGGCATCTCACTCTCTTTGAATCTTCTTTATCATGCCAGGATTAGCAGGAAAAAGCAAAAAATTTCAGAATTGCACCTTGCAATGTGGAGATATTACTGTTTGTGCATTTACAATATTCATTGATTTTTGCCATTGAAAAACGTCCAGAAATGTTTGAAGCTACTGACTGAATGAAAGGAGCTGGCATCTCACTCTCTTTGAATCTTCTTTATCATGCTAGGATTAGCAGGAAAAAGCAAAAAATTTCAGAATTGCACATTGCAATGCGGAGAAATTACTGTTTGTGCATTTACAATATTCATTGATTTTTGCCATTGAAAAACATCATGTTATTCATATACCAGAAATGTTTGAAGCTACTGACTGAATGAAAAGAGCTGGCATCTCACTCTCTTTGAATCTTCTTTATCATGCTAAGAGGAGCAGGAAAAAGCAAAAAATTTCAGAATTGCATGTTGCAATGTGGAGATATTACTGTTTGTGTATTTACAATATTCATTGATTTTTGCCATTGAAAAACGTCCAGAAATGTTTGAAGCTACTGACTGAATGAAAGGAGCTAGCATCTCACTCTCTTTGAATCTTCTTTATCATGCTAGGATTAGCAGGAAAAAGCAAAAAATTTCAGAATTGCACCTTGCAATGCGGAGAAATTACTGTTTGTGCATTTACAATATTCATTGATTTTTGCCATTGAAAAACATCATGTTATTCATATACCAGAAATGTTTGAAGCTACTGACTGAATGAAAAGAGCTGGCATCTCACTCTCTTTGAATCTTCTTTATCATGCCAGGATTAGCAGGAAAAAGCAAAAAATTTCAGAATTGCACCTTGCAATGCGGAGAAATTACTGTTTGTGCATTTACAATATTCATTGATTTTTGCCATTGAAAAACGTTATTCATATACCAGAAATGTTTGAAGCTACTGACTGAATGAAAAGAGCTGGCATCTCACTCTCTTTGAATCTTCTTTATCATGCCAGGATTAGCAGGAAAAAGCAAAAAATTTCAGAATTGCACCTTGCAATGTGGAGATATTACTGTTTGTGCATTTACAATATTCATTGATTTTTGCCATTGAAAAACGTCCAGAAATGTTTGAAGCTACTGACTGAATGAAAGGAGCTGGCATCTCACTCTCTTTGAATCTTCTTTATCATGCTAGGATTAGCAGGAAAAAGCAAAAAATTTCAGAATTGCACCTTGCAATGCGGAGAAATTACTGTTTGTGCATTTACAATATTCATTGATTTTTGCCATTGAAAAACATGTTATTCATATACCAGAAATGTTTGAAGCTACTGACTGAATGAAAAGAGCTGGCATCTCACTCTCTTTGAATCATCTTTATCATGCCAGGATTAGCAGGAAAAAGCAAAAAATTTCAGAATTGCACCTTGCAATGTGGAGATATTACTGTTTGTGCATTTACAATATTCATTGATTTTTGCCATTGAAAAACGTCCAGAAATGTTTGAAGCTACTGACTGAATGAAAGGAGCTGGCATGTCACTCTCTTTGAATCTTCTTTATCATGCTAGGATTAGCAGGAAAAAGCAAAAAATTTCAGAATTGCACCTTGCAATGCGGAGAAATTACTGTGTGTGCATTTACAATATTCATTGATTTTTGCCATTGAAAAACATCATGTTATTCATATACCAGAAATGTTTGAAGCTACTGACTGAATGAAAAGAGCTGGCATCTCACTCTCTTTGAATCTTCTTTATCATGCCAGGATTAGCAGGAAAAAGCAAAAAATTTCAGAATTGCACCTTGCAATGTGGAGATATTACTGTTTGTGCATTTACAATATTCATTGATTTTTGCCATTGAAAAACGTCCAGAAATGTTTGAAGCTACTGACTGAATGAAAGGAGCTGGCATCTCACTCTCTTTGAATCTTCTTTATCATGCTAGGATTAGCAGGAAAAAGCAAAAAATTTCAGAATTGCACCTTGCAATGCGGAGAAATTACTGTGTGTGCATTTACAATATTCATTGATTTTTGCCATTGAAAAACATCGTTATTCATATACCAGAAATGTTTGAAGCTACTGACTGAATGAAAAGAGCTGGCATCTCACTCTCTTTGAATCTTCTTTATCATGCCAGGATTAGCAGGAAAAAGCAAAAAATTTCAGAATTGCACCTTGCAATGTGGAGATATTACTGTTTGTGCATTTACAATATTCATTGATTTTTGCCATTGAAAAATGTCCAGAAATGTTTGAAGCTACTGACTGAATGAAAGGAGCTGGCATCTCACTCTCTTTGAATCTTCTTTATCATGCTAGGATTAGCAGGAAAAAGCAAAAAATTTCAGAATTGCACATTGCAATGCGGAGAAATTACTGTTTGTGCATTTACAATATTCATTGATTTTTGCCATTGAAAAACATCATGTTATTCATATACCAGAAATGTTTGAAGCTACTGACTGAATGAAAAGAGCTGGCATCTCACTCTCTTTGAATCTTCTTTATCATGCCAGGATTAGCAGGAAAAAGCAAAAAATTTCAGAATTGCACCTTGCAATGTGGAGATATTACTGTTTGTGCATTTACAATATTCATTGATTTTTGCCATTGAAAAACGTCCAGAAATGTTTGAAGCTACTGACTGAATGAAAGGAGCTGGCATCTCACTCTCTTTGAATCTTCTTTATCATGCTAGGATTAGCAGGAAAAAGCAAAAAATTTCAGAATTGCACCTTGCAATGCGGAGAAATTACTGTGTGTGCATTTACAATATTCATTGATTTTTGCCATTGAAAAACATCGTTATTCATATACCAGAAATGTTTGAAGCTACTGACTGAATGAAAAGAGCTGGCATCTCACTCTCTTTGAATCTTCTTTATCATGCCAGGATTAGCAGGAAAAAGCAAAAAATTTCAGAATTGCACCTTGCAATGTGGAGATATTACTGTTTGTGCATTTACAATATTCATTGATTTTTGCCATTGAAAAACGTCCAGAAATGTTTGAAGCTACTGACTGAATGAAAGGAGCTGGCATCTCACTCTCTTTGAATCTTCTTTATCATGCTAGGATTAGCAGGAAAAAGCAAAAAATTTCAGAATTGCACATTGCAATGCGGAGAAATTACTGTTTGTGCATTTACAATATTCATTGATTTTTGCCATTGAAAAACATCATGTTATTCATATACCAGAAATGTTTGAAGCTACTGACTGAATGAAAAGAGCTGGCATCTCACTCTCTTTGAATCTTCTTTATCATGCTAAGAGGAGCAGGAAAAAGCAAAAAATTTCAGAATTGCATGTTGCAATGTGGAGATATTACTGTTTGTGTATTTACAATATTCATTGATTTTTGCCATTGAAAAACGTCCAGAAATGTTTGAAGCTACTGACTGAATGAAAGGAGCTAGCATCTCACTCTCTTTGAATCTTCTTTATCATGCTAGGATTAGCAGGAAAAAGCAAAAAATTTCAGAATTGCACCTTGCAATGCGGAGAAATTACTGTTTGTGCATTTACAATATTCATTGATTTTTGCCATTGAAAAACATCATGTTATTCATATACCAGAAATGTTTGAAGCTACTGACTGAATGAAAAGAGCTGGCATCTCACTCTCTTTGAATCTTCTTTATCATGCCAGGATTAGCAGGAAAAAGCAAAAAATTTCAGAATTGCACCTTGCAATGCGGAGAAATTACTGTTTGTGCATTTACAATATTCATTGATTTTTGCCATTGAAAAACGTTATTCATATACCAGAAATGTTTGAAGCTACTGACTGAATGAAAAGAGCTGGCATCTCACTCTCTTTGAATCTTCTTTATCATGCCAGGATTAGCAGGAAAAAGCAAAAAATTTCAGAATTGCACCTTGCAATGTGGAGATATTACTGTTTGTGCATTTACAATATTCATTGATTTTTGCCATTGAAAAACGTCCAGAAATGTTTGAAGCTACTGACTGAATGAAAGGAGCTGGCATCTCACTCTCTTTGAATCTTCTTTATCATGCTAGGATTAGCAGGAAAAAGCAAAAAATTTCAGAATTGCACCTTGCAATGCGGAGAAATTACTGTTTGTGCATTTACAATATTCATTGATTTTTGCCATTGAAAAACATGTTATTCATATACCAGAAATGTTTGAAGCTACTGACTGAATGAAAAGAGCTGGCATCTCACTCTCTTTGAATCATCTTTATCATGCCAGGATTAGCAGGAAAAAGCAAAAAATTTCAGAATTGCACCTTGCAATGTGGAGATATTACTGTTTGTGCATTTACAATATTCATTGATTTTTGCCATTGAAAAACGTCCAGAAATGTTTGAAGCTACTGACTGAATGAAAGGAGCTGGCATGTCACTCTCTTTGAATCTTCTTTATCATGCTAGGATTAGCAGGAAAAAGCAAAAAATTTCAGAATTGCACCTTGCAATGCGGAGAAATTACTGTGTGTGCATTTACAATATTCATTGATTTTTGCCATTGAAAAACATCATGTTATTCATATACCAGAAATGTTTGAAGCTACTGACTGAATGAAAAGAGCTGGCATCTCACTCTCTTTGAATCTTCTTTATCATGCCAGGATTAGCAGGAAAAAGCAAAAAATTTCAGAATTGCACCTTGCAATGTGGAGATATTACTGTTTGTGCATTTACAATATTCATTGATTTTTGCCATTGAAAAACGTCCAGAAATGTTTGAAGCTACTGACTGAATGAAAGGAGCTGGCATCTCACTCTCTTTGAATCTTCTTTATCATGCTAGGATTAGCAGGAAAAAGCAAAAAATTTCAGAATTGCACCTTGCAATGCGGAGAAATTACTGTGTGTGCATTTACAATATTCATTGATTTTTGCCATTGAAAAACATCGTTATTCATATACCAGAAATGTTTGAAGCTACTGACTGAATGAAAAGAGCTGGCATCTCACTCTCTTTGAATCTTCTTTATCATGCCAGGATTAGCAGGAAAAAGCAAAAAATTTCAGAATTGCACCTTGCAATGTGGAGATATTACTGTTTGTGCATTTACAATATTCATTGATTTTTGCCATTGAAAAATGTCCAGAAATGTTTGAAGCTACTGACTGAATGAAAGGAGCTGGCATCTCACTCTCTTTGAATCTTCTTTATCATGCTAGGATTAGCAGGAAAAAGCAAAAAATTTCAGAATTGCACATTGCAATGCGGAGAAATTACTGTTTGTGCATTTACAATATTCATTGATTTTTGCCATTGAAAAACATCATGTTATTCATATACCAGAAATGTTTGAAGCTACTGACTGAATGAAAAGAGCTGGCATCTCACTCTCTTTGAATCTTCTTTATCATGCCAGGATTAGCAGGAAAAAGCAAAAAATTTCAGAATTGCACCTTGCAATGTGGAGATATTACTGTTTGTGCATTTACAATATTCATTGATTTTTGCCATTGAAAAACGTCCAGAAATGTTTGAAGCTACTGACTGAATGAAAGGAGCTGGCATCTCACTCTCTTTGAATCTTCTTTATCATGCTAGGATTAGCAGGAAAAAGCAAAAAATTTCAGAATTGCACCTTGCAATGCGGAGAAATTACTGTGTGTGCATTTACAATATTCATTGATTTTTGCCATTGAAAAACATCGTTATTCATATACCAGAAATGTTTGAAGCTACTGACTGAATGAAAAGAGCTGGCATCTCACTCTCTTTGAATCTTCTTTATCATGCCAGGATTAGCAGGAAAAAGCAAAAAATTTCAGAATTGCACCTTGCAATGTGGAGATATTACTGTTTGTGCATTTACAATATTCATTGATTTTTGCCATTGAAAAACGTCCAGAAATGTTTGAAGCTACTGACTGAATGAAAGGAGCTGGCATCTCACTCTCTTTGAATCTTCTTTATCATGCTAGGATTAGCAGGAAAAAGCAAAAAATTTCAGAATTGCACATTGCAATGCGGAGAAATTACTGTTTGTGCATTTACAATATTCATTGATTTTTGCCATTGAAAAACATCATGTTATTCATATACCAGAAATGTTTGAAGCTACTGACTGAATGAAAAGAGCTGGCATCTCACTCTCTTTGAATCTTCTTTATCATGCTAAGAGGAGCAGGAAAAAGCAAAAAATTTCAGAATTGCACGTTGCAATGTGGAGATATTACTGTTTGTGTATTTACAATATTCATTGATTTTTGCCATTGAAAAACGTCCAGAAATGTTTGAAGCTACTGACTGAATGAAAGGAGCTAGCATCTCACTCTCTTTGAATCTTCTTTATCATGCTAGGATTAGCAGGAAAAAGCAAAAAATTTCAGAATTGCACCTTGCAATGCGGAGAAATTACTGTTTGTGCATTTACAATATTCATTGATTTTTGCCATTGAAAAACATCATGTTATTCATATACCAGAAATGTTTGAAGCTACTGACTGAATGAAAAGAGCTGGCATCTCACTCTCTTTGAATCTTCTTTATCATGCCAGGATTAGCAGGAAAAAGCAAAAAATTTCAGAATTGCACCTTGCAATGCGGAGAAATTACTGTTTGTGCATTTACAATATTCATTGATTTTTGCCATTGAAAAACATGTTAGTCATATACCAGAAATGTTTGAAGCTACTGACTGAATGAAAGGAGCTGGCATCTCACTCTCTTTGAATCTTCTTTATCATGCTAGGATTAGCAGGAAAAAGCAAAAAATTTCAGAATTGCACGTTGCAATGTGGAGAAATTACTGTGTGTGCATTTACAATATTCATTGATTTTTGCCATTGAAAAACATCATGTTATTCATATACCAGAAATGTTTGAAGCTACTGACTGAATGAAAGGAGCTGGCATCTCACTCTCTTTGAATCTTCTTTATCATGCTAGGATTAGCAGGAAAAAGCAAAAAATTTCAGAATTGCACCTTGCAATGCGGAGAAATTACTGTTTGTGCATTTACAATATTCATTGATTTTTGCCATTGAAAAACATCATGTTATTCATATACCAGAAATGTTTCAAGCTACTGACTGAATGAAAGGAGCTGGCATCTCACTCTCTTTGAATCTTCTTTATCATGCTAGGATTAGCAGGAAAAAGCAAAAAATTTCAGAATTGCACCTTGCAATGCGGAGAAATTACTGTTTGTGCATTTACAATATTCATTGATTTTTGCCATTGAAAAACATGTTATTCATATACCAGAAATGTTTGAAGCTACTGACTGAATGAAAAGAGCTGGCATCTCACTCTCTTTGAATCTTCTTTATCATGCCAGGATTAGCAGGAAAAAGCAAAAAATTTCAGAATTGCACCTTGCAATGTGGAGATATTACTGTTTGTGCATTTACAATATTCATTGATTTTTGCCATTGAAAAACGTCCAGAAATGTTTGAAGCTACTGACTGAATGAAAAGAGCTGGCATCTCACTCTCTTTGAATCTTCTTTATCATGCTAAGAGGAGCAGGAAAAAGCAAAAAATTTCAGAATTGCACGTTGCAATGTGGAGATATTACTGTTTGTGCATTTACAATATTCATTGATTTTTGCCATTGAAAAACATGTTATTCATATACCAGAAATGTTTGAAGCTACTGACTGAATGAAAAGAGCTGGCATCTCACTCTCTTTGAATCTTCTTTATCATGCCAGGATTAGCAGGAAAAAGCAAAAAATTTCAGAATTGCACCTTGCAATGCGGAGAAATTACTGTGTGTGCATTTACAATATTCATTGATTTTTGCCATTGAAAAACATCGTTATTGATATACCAGAAATGTTTGAAGCTACTGACTGAATGAAAAGAGCTGGCATCTCACTCTCTTTGAATCTTCCTCATGCCAGGATTAGCAGGAAAAAGCAAAAAATTTCAGAATTGCACCTTGCAATGTGGAGATATTACTGTTTGTGCATTTACAATATTCATTGATTTTTGCCATTGAAAAACGTCCAGAAATGTTTGAAGCTACTGACTGAATGAAAGGAGCTGGCATCTCACTCTCTTTGAATCTTCTTTATCATGCTAGGATTAGCAGGAAAAAGCAAAAAATTTCAGAATTGCACCTAGCAATGCGGAGAAATTACTGTGTGTGCATTTACAATATTCATTGATTTTTGCCATTGAAAAACATCGTTATTCATATACCAGAAATGTTTGAAGCTACTGACTGAATGAAAAGAGCTGGCATCTCACTCTCTTTGAATCTTCTTTATCATGCCAGGATTAGCAGGAAAAAGCAAAAAATTTCAGAATTGCACCTTGCAATGTGGAGATATTACTGTTTGTGCATTTACAATATTCATTGATTTTTGCCATTGAAAAACGTCCAGAAATGTTTGAAGCTACTGACTGAATGAAAGGAGCTGGCATCTCACTCTCTTTGAATCTTCTTTATCATGCTAGGATTAGCAGGAAAAAGCAAAAAATTTCAGAATTGCACATTGCAATGCGGAGAAATTACTGTTTGTGCATTTACAATATTCATTGATTTTTGCCATTGAAAAACATCATGTTATTCATATACCAGAAATGTTTGAAGCTACTGACTGAATGAAAAGAGCTGGCATCTCACTCTCTTTGAATCTTCTTTATCATGCTAAGAGGAGCAGGAAAAAGCAAAAAATTTCAGAATTGCACGTTGCAATGTGGAGATATTACTGTTTGTGTATTTACAATATTCATTGATTTTTGCCATTGAAAAACGTCCAGAAATGTTTGAAGCTACTGACTGAATGAAAGGAGCTAGCATCTCACTCTCTTTGAATCTTCTTTATCATGCTAGGATTAGCAGGAAAAAGCAAAAAATTTCAGAATTGCACCTTGCAATGCGGAGAAATTACTGTTTGTGCATTTACAAAATTCATTGATTTTTGCCATTGAAAAACATCATGTTATTCATATACCAGAAATGTTTGAAGCTACTGACTGAATGAAAAGAGCTGGCATCTCACTCTCTTTGAATCTTCTTTATCATGCCAGGATTAGCAGGAAAAAGCAAAAAATTTCAGAATTGCACCTTGCAATGCGGAGAAATTACTGTTTGTGCATTTACAATATTCATTGATTTTTGCCATTGAAAAACATGTTATTCATATACCAGAAATGTTTGAAGCTACTGACTGAATGAAAGGAGCTGGCATCTCACTCTCTTTGAATCTTCTTTATCATGCTAGGATTAGCAGGAAAAAGCAAAAAATTTCAGAATTGCACGTTGCAATGTGGAGAAATTACTGTGTGTGCATTTACAATATTCATTGATTTTTGCCATTGAAAAACATCATGTTATTCATATACCAGAAATGTTTGAAGCTACTGACTGAATGAAAGGAGCTGGCATCTCACTCTCTTTGAATCTTCTTTATCATGCTAGGATTAGCAGGAAAAAGCAAAAAAATTCAGAATTGCACCTTGCAATGCGGAGAAATTACTGTTTGTGCATTTACAATATTCATTGATTTTTGCCATTGAAAAACATCATGTTATTCATATACCAGAAATGTTTGAAGCTACTGACTGAATGAAAGGAGCTGGCATCTCACTCTCTTTGAATCTTCTTTATCATGCTAGGATTAGCAGGAAAAAGCAAAACATTTCAGAATTGCACCTTGCAATGCGGAGAAATTACTGTTTGTGCATTTACAATATTCATTGATTTTTGCCATTGAAAAACATGTTATTCATATACCAGAAATGTTTGAAGCTACTGACTGAATGAAAAGAGCTGGCATCTCACTCTCTTTGAATCTTCTTTATCATGCCAGGATTAGCAGGAAAAAGCAAAAAATTTCAGAATTGCACCTTGCAATGTGGAGATATTACTGTTTGTGCATTTACAATATTCATTGATTTTTGCCATTGAAAAACGTCCAGAAATGTTTGAAGTTACTGACTGAATGAAAAGAGCTGGCATCTCACTCTCTTTGAATCTTCTTTATCATGCTAAGAGGAGCAGGAAAAAGCAAAAAATTTCAGAATTGCACGTTGCAATGTGGAGATATTACTGTTTGTGCATTTACAATATTCATTGATTTTTGCCATTGAAAAACATGTTATTCATATACCAGAAATGTTTGAAGCTACTGACAGAATGAAAAGAGCTGGCATCTCACTCTCTTTGAATCTTCTTTATCATGCCAGGATTAGCAGGAAAAGCAAAAAATTTCAGAATTGCACCTTGCAATGCGGAGAAATTACTGTGTGTGCATTTACAATATTCATTGATTTTTGCCATTGAAAAACATCGTTATTCATATACCAGAAATGTTTGAAGCTACTGACTGAATGAAAAGAGCTGGCATCTCACTCTCTTTGAATCTTCTTTATCATGCCAGGATTAGCAGGAAAAAGCAAAAAATTTCAGAATTGCACGTTGCAATGTGGAGATATTACTGTTTGTGCATTTACAATATTCATTGATTTTTGCCATTGAAAAACGTCCAGAAATGTTTGAAGCTCCTGACTGAATGAAAGGAGCTGGCATCTCACTCTCTTTGAATCTTCTTTATCATGCTAGGATTAGCAGGAAAAAGCAAAAAATTTCAGAATTGCACCTTGCAATGCAGAGAAATTACTGTGTGTGCATTTACAATATTCATTGATTTTTGCCATTGAAAAACATCGTTATTCATATACCAGAAATGTTTGAAGCTACTGACTGAATGAAAAGAGCTGGCATCTCACTCTCTTTGAATCTTCTTTATCATGCCAGGATTAGCAGGAAAAAGCAAAAAATTTCAGAATTGCACCTTGCAATGTGGAGATATTACTGTTTGTGCATTTACAATATTCATTGATTTTTGCCATTGAAAAACGTCCAGAAATGTTTGAAGCTACTGACTGAATGAAAGGAGCTGGCATCTCACTCTCTTTGAATCTTCTTTATCATGCTAGGATTAGCAGGAAAAAGCAAAAAATTTCAGAATTGCACCTTGCAATGCGGAGAAATTACTGTGTGTGCATTTACAATATTCATTGATTTTTGCCATTGAAAAACATGTTATTCATATACCAGAAATGTTTGAAGCTACTGACTGAATGAAAAGAGCTGGCATCTCACTCTCTTTGAATCTTCTTTATCATGCCAGGATTAGCAGGAAAAAGCAAAAAATTTCAGAATTGCACCTTGCAATGTGGAGATATTACTGTTTGTGCATTTACAATATTCATTGATTTTTGCCATTGAAAAACGTCCAGAAATGTTTGAAGCTACTGACTGAATGAAAGGAGCTGGCATCTCACTCTCTTTGAATCTTCTTTATCATGCTAGGATTAGCAGGAAAAAGCAAAAAATTTCAGAATTGCACATTGCAATGCGGAGAAATTACTGTTTGTGTATTTACAATATTCATTGATTTTTGCCATTGAAAAACATCGTTATTCATATACCAGAAATGTTTGAAGCTACTGACTGAATGAAAAGAGCTGGCATCTCACTCTCTTTGAATCTTCTTTATCATGCCAGGATTAGCAGGAAAAAGCAAAAAATTTCAGAATTGCACGTTGCAATGTGGAGATATTACTGTTTGTGCATTTACAATATTCATTGATTTTTGCCATTGAAAAACATCCAGAAATGTTGGAAGCTACTGACTGAATGAAAGGAGCTGGCATCTCAATCTCTTTGAATCTTCTTTATCATGTTAGGATTAGCAGGAAAAAGCAAAAAATTTCAGAATTGCACATTGCAATGCGGAGAAATTACTGTTTGTGCATTTACAATATTCATTGATTTTTGCCATTGAAAAACATCATGTTATTCATATACCAGAAATGTTTGAAGCTACTGACTGAATGAAAGGAGCTGGCATCTCACTCTCTTTGAATCTTCTTTATCATGCTAGGATTAGCAGGAAAAAGCAAAAAATTTCAGAATTGCACCTTGCAATGCGGAGAAATTACTGTTTGTGCATTTACAATATTCATTGATTTTTGCCATTGAAAAACATGTTATTCATATACCAGAAATGTTTGAAGCTACTGACTGAATGAAAAGAGCTGGCATCTCACTCTCTTTGAATCTTCTTTATCATGCCAGGATTAGCAGGAAAAAGCAAAAAATTTCAGAATTGCACCTTGCAATGTGGAGATATTACTGTTTGTGCATTTACAATATTCATTGATTTTTGCCATTGAAAAACGTCCAGAAATGTTTGAAGCTACTGACTGAATGAAAAGAGCTGGCATCTCACTCTCTTTGAATCTTCTTTATCATGCTAAGAGGAGCAGGAAAAAGCAAAAAATTTCAGAATTGCACCTTGCAATGCAGAGAAATTACTGTGTGTGCATTTACAATATTCATTGATTTTTGCCATTGAAAAACATCGTTATTCATATACCAGAAATGTTTGAAGCTACTGACTGAATGAAAAGAGCTGGCATCTCACTCTCTTTGAATCTTCTTTATCATGCCAGGATTAGCAGGAAAAAGCAAAAAATTTCAGAATTGCACCTTGCAATGTGGAGATATTACTGTTTGTGCATTTACAATATTCATTGATTTTTGCCATTGAAAAACGTCCAGAAATGTTTGAAGCTACTGACTGAATGAAAGGAGCTGGCATCTCACTCTCTTTGAATCTTCTTTATCATGCTAGGATTAGCAGGAAAAAGCAAAAAATTTCAGAATTGCACATTGCAATGCGGAGAAATTACTGTTTGTGTATTTACAATATTCATTGATTTTTGCCATTGAAAAACATCGTTATTCATATACCAGAAATGTTTGAAGCTACTGACTGAATGAAAAGAGCTGGCATCTCACTCTCTTTGAATCTTCTTTATCATGCCAGGATTAGCAGGAAAAAGCAAAAAATTTCAGAATTGCACGTTGCAATGTGGAGATATTACTGTTTGTGCATTTACAATATTCATTGATTTTTGCCATTGAAAAACATCCAGAAATGTTGGAAGCTACTGACTGAATGAAAGGAGCTGGCATCTCAATCTCTTTGAATCTTCTTTATCATGTTAGGATTAGCAGGAAAAAGCAAAAAATTTCAGAATTGCACATTGCAATGCGGAGAAATTACTGTTTGTGCATTTACAATATTCATTGATTTTTGCCATTGAAAAACATCATGTTATTCATATACCAGAAATGTTTGAAGCTACTGACTGAATGAAAGGAGCTGGCATCTCACTCTCTTTGAATCTTCTTTATCATGCTAGGATTAGCAGGAAAAAGCAAAAAATTTCAGAATTGCACCTTGCAATGCGGAGAAATTACTGTTTGTGCATTTACAATATTCATTGATTTTTGCCATTGAAAAACATGTTATTCATATACCAGAAATGTTTGAAGCTACTGACTGAATGAAAAGAGCTGGCATCTCACTCTCTTTGAATCTTCTTTATCATGCCAGGATTAGCAGGAAAAAGCAAAAAATTTCAGAATTGCACCTTGCAATGTGGAGATATTACTGTTTGTGCATTTACAATATTCATTGATTTTTGCCATTGAAAAACGTCCAGAAATGTTTGAAGCTACTGACTGAATGAAAAGAGCTAGCATCTCACTCTCTTTGAATCTTCTTTATCATGCTAAGAGGAGCAGGAAAAAGCAAAAAATTTCAGAATTGCACGTTGCAATGTGGAGATATTACTGTTTGTGCATTTACAATATTCATTGATTTTTGCCATTGAAAAACATGTTATTCATATACCAGAAATGTTTGAAGCTACTGACTGAATGAAAAGAGCTGGCATCTCACTCTCTTTGAATCTTCTTTATCATGCCAGGATTAGCAGGAAAAAGCAAAAAATTTCAGAATTGCACCTTGCAATGTGGAGATATTACTGTTTGTGCATTTACAATATTCATTGATTTTTGCCATTGAAAAACGTCCAGAAATGTTTGAAGCTACTGACTGAATGAAAGGAGCTGGCATCTCACTCTCTTTGAATCTTCTTTATCATGCTAGGATTAGCAGGAAAAAGCAAAAAATTTCAGAATTGCACCTTGCAATGCGGAGAAATTACTGTTTGTGCATTTACAATATTCATTGATTTTTGCCATTGAAAAACATGTTATTCATATACCAGAAATGTTTGAAGCTACTGACTGAATGAAAAGAGCTGGCATCTCACTCTCTTTGAATCTTCTTTATCATGCCAGGATTAGCAGGAAAAAGCAAAAAATTTCAGAATTGCACCTTGCAATGTGGAGATATTACTGTTTGTGCATTTACAATATTCATTGATTTTTGCCATTGAAAAACGTCCAGAAATGTTTGAAGCTACTGACTGAATGAAAAGAGCTGGCATCTCACTCTCTTTGAATCTTCTTTATCATGCTAGGATTAGCAGGAAAAAGCAAAAAATTTCAGAATTGCACATTGCAATGCGGAGAAATTACTGTTTGTGCATTTACAATATTCATTGATTTTTGCCATTGAAAAACATCATGTTATTCATATACCAGAAATGTTTGAAGCTACTGACTGAATGAAAGGAGCTGGCATCTCACTCTCTTTGAATCTTCTTTATCATGCTAGGATTAGCAGGAAAAAGCAAAAAATTTCAGAATTGCACCTTGCAATGCGGAGAAATTACTGTTTGTGCATGTACAATATTCATTGATTTTTGCCATTGAAAAACATCGTTATTCATATACCAGAAATGTTTGAAGCTACTGACTGAATGAAAAGAGCTGGCATCTCACTCTCTTTGAATCTTCTTTATCATGCTAGGATTAGCAGGAAAAAGCAAAAAATTTCAGAATTGCACCTTGCAATGCGGAGAAATTACTGTTTGTGCATTTACAATATTCATTGATTTTTGCCATTGAAAAACATGTTATTCATATACCAGAAATGTTTGAAGCTACTGACTGAATGAAAAGAGTTGGCATCTCACTCTCTTTGAATCTTCTTTATCATGCCAGGATTAGCAGGAAAAAGCAAAAAATTTCAGAATTGCACCTTGCAATGTGGAGATATTACTGTTTGTGCATTTACAAGATTCATTGATTTTTGCCATTGAAAAACGTCCAGAAATGTTTGAAGCTACTGACTGAATGAAAAGAGCTGGCATCTCACTCTCTTTGAATCTTCTTTATCATGCTAGGATTAGCAGGAAAAAGCAAAAAATTTCAGAATTGCACATTGCAATGCGGAGAAATTACTGTTTGTGCATTTACAATATTCATTGATTTTTGCCATTGAAAAACATGTTATTCATATACCAGAGATGTTTGAAGCTACTGACTGAATGAAAAGAGCTGGCATCTCACTCTCTTTGAATCTTCTTTATCATGCCAGGATTAGCAGGAAAAAGCAAAAAATTTCAGAATTGCACCTTGCAATGTGGAGATATTACTGTTTGTGCATTTACAATATTCATTGATTTTTGCCATTGAAAAACATCCAGAAATGTTTGAAGCTACTGACTGAATGAAAGGAGCTGGCATCTCACTCTCTTTGAATCTTCTTTATCATGCTAGGATTAGCAGGAAAAAGCAAAAAATTTCAGAATTGCACATTGCAATGCGGAGAAATTACTGTGTGTGCATTTACAATATTCATTGATTTTTGCCATTGAAAAACATCGTTATTCATATACCAGAAATGTTTGAAGCTACTGACTGAATGAAAAGAGCTGGCATCTCACTCTCTTTGAATCTTCTTTATCATGCCAGGATTAGCAGGAAAAAGCAAAAAATTTCAGAATTGCACGTTGCAATGTGGAGATATTACTGTTTGTGCATTTACAATATTCATTGATATTTGCCATTGAAAAACGTCCAGAAATGTTTGAAGCTACTGACTGAATGAAAGGAGCTGGCATCTCACTCTCTTTGAATCTTCTTTATCATGCTAGGATTAGCAGGAAAAAGCAAAAAATTTCAGAATTGCACCTTGCAATGTGGAGATATTACTGTTTGTGCATTTACAATATTCATTGATTTTTGCCATTGAAAAACGTCCAGAAATGTTTGAAGCTACTGACTGAATGAAAGGAGCTGGCATCTCACTCTCTTTGAATCTTCTTTATCATGCTAGGATTAGCAGGAAAAAGCAAAAAATTTCAGAATCGCACCTTGCAATGCGGAGAAATTACTGTTTGTGCATTTACAATATTCATTGATTTTTGCCATTGAAAAACATGTTATTCATATACCAGAAATGTTTGAAGCTACTGACTGAATGAAAGGAGCTGGCATCTCACTCTCTTTGAATCTTCTTTATCATGCTAGGATTAGCAGGAAAAAGCAAAAAAATTCAGAATTGCACCTTGCAATGCGGAGAAATTACTGTGTGTGCATTTACAATATTCATTGATTTTTGCCATTGAAAAACATCGTTATTCATATACCAGAAATGTTTGAAGCTACTGACTGAATGAAAAGAGCTGGCATCTCACTCTCTTTGAATCTTCTTTATCATGCCAGGATTAGCAGGAAAAAGCAAAAAATTTCAGAATTGCTCCTTGCAATGTGGAGATATTACTGTTTGTGCATTTACAATATTCATTGATTTTTGCCATTGAAAAACATCATGTATTCATATACCAGAAATGTTTGAAGCTACTGACTGAATGAAAAGAGCTGGCATCTCACTCTCTTTGAATCTTCTTTATCATGCCAGGATTAGCAGGAAAAAGCAAAAAATTTCAGAATTGCACGTTGCAATGTGGAGATATTACTGTTTGTGCATTTACAATATTCATTGATTTTTGCCATTGAAAAACGTCCAGAAATGTTTGAAGCTACTGACTGAATGAAAGGAGCTGGCATCTCACTCTCTTTGAATCTTCTTTATCATGCTAGGATTAGCAGGAAAAAGCAAAAAATTTCAGAATTGCACCTTGCAATGCGGAGAAATTACTGTTTGTGCATTTACAATATTCATTGATTTTTGCCATTGAAAAACATCATGTTATTCATATACCAGAAATGTTTGAAGCTACTGACTGAATGAAAAGAGCTGGCATCTCACTCTCTTTGAATCTTCTTTATCATGCTAAGAGGAGCAGGAAAAAGCAAAAAATTTCAGAATTGCACGTTGCAATGTGGAGATATTACTGTTTGTGCATTTACAATATTCATTGATTTTTGCCATTGAAAAACGTCCAGAAATGTTTGAAGCTACTGACTGAATGAAAGGAGCTGGCATCTCACTCTCTTTGAATCTTCTTTATCATGCTAGGATTAGCAGGAAAAAGCAAAAAATTTCAGAATTGCACCTTGCAATGCGGAGAAATTACTGTGTGTGCATTTACAATATTCATTGATTTTTGCCATTGAAAAACATGTTATTCATATACCAGAAATGTTTGAAGCTACTGACTGAATGAAAAGAGCTGGCATCTCACTCTCTTTGAATCTTCTTTATCATGCCAGGATTAGCAGGAAAAAGCAAAAAATTTCAGAATTGCACCTTGCAATGTGGAGATATTACTGTTTGTGCATTTACAATATTCATTGATTTTTGCCATTGAAAAACGTCCAGAAATGTTTGAAGCTACTGACTGAATGAAAGGAGCTGGCATCTCACTCTCTTTGAATCTTCTTTATCATGCTAGCATTAGCAGGAAAAAGCAAAAAATTTCAGAATTGCACCTTGCAATGCGGAGAAATTACTGTGTGTGCATTTACAATATTCATTGATTTTTGCCATTGAAAAACCATGTTATTCATATACCAGAAATGTTTGAAGCTACTGACTGAATGAAAAGAGCTGACATCTCACTCTCTTTGAATCTTCTTTATCATGCTAAGAGGAGCAGGAAAAAGCAAAAAATTTCAGAATTGCACGTTGCAATGTGGAGATATTACTGTTTGTGCATTTACAATATTCATTGATTTTTGCCATTGAAAAACGTCCAGAAATGTTTGAAGCTACTGACTGATTGAAAGGAGCTGGCATCTCACTCTCTTTGAATCTTCTTTATCATGCTAGCATTAGCAGGAAAAAGCAAAAAATTTCAGAATTGCACCTTGCAATGCGGAGAAATTACTGTGTGTGCATTTACAATATTCATTGATTTTTGCCATTGAAAAACCATGTTATTCATATACCAGAAATGTTTGAAGCTACTGACTGAATGAAAAGAGCTGACATCTCACTCTCTTTGAATCTTCTTTATCATGCTAAGAGGAGCAGGAAAAAGCAAAAAATTTCAGAATTGCACGTTGCAATGTGGAGATATTACTGTTTGTGCATTTACAATATTCATTGATTTTTGCCATTGAAAAACGTCCAGAAATGTTTGAAGCTACTGACTGAATGAAAGGAGCTGGCATCTCACTCTCTTTGAATCTTCTTTATCATGCTAGGATTAGCAGGAAAAAGCAAAAAATTTCAGAATTGCACCTTGCAATGAGGAGATATTACTGTTTGTGCATTTACAATATTCATTGATTTTTGCCATTGAAAAACGTCCAGAAATGTTTGAAGCTACTGACTGAATGAAAAGAGCTGGCATCTCACTCTCTTTGAATCTTCTTTATCAAGCTAAGAGGAGCAGGAAAAAGCAAAAAATTTCAGAATTGCACGTTGCAATGTGGAGATATTACTGTTTGTGCATTTACAATATTCATTGATTTTTGCCATTGAAAAACATCATGTTATTCATATACCAGAAATGTTTGAAGCTACTGACTGAATGAAAGGAGCTGGCATCTCACTCTCTTTGAATCTTCTTTATCATGCTAGGATTAGCAGGAAAAAGCAAAAAATTTCAGAATTGCACCTTGCAATGCGGAGAAATTACTGTTTGTGCATTTACAATATTCATTGATTTTTGCCATTGAAAAACATGTTATTCATATACCAGAAATGTTTGAAGCTACTGACTGAATGAAAAGAGCTGGCATCTCACTCTCTTTGAATCTTCTTTATCATGCTAGGATTAGCAGGAAAAAGCAAAAAATTTCAGAATTGCACCTTGCAATGCGGAGAAATTACTGTTTGTGCATTTACAATATTCATTGATTTTTGCCATTGAAAAACATGTTATTCATATACCAGAAATGTTTGAAGCTACTGACTGAATGAAAAGAGCTGGCATCTCACTCTCTTTGAATCTTCTTTATCATGCCAGGATTAGCAGGAAAAAGCAAAAAATTTCAGAATTGCACCTTGCAATGTGGAGATATTACTGTTTGTGCATTTACAATATTCATTGATTTTTGCCATTGAAAAACGTCCAGAAATGTTTGAAGCTACTGACTGAATGAAAGGAGCTGGCATCTCACTCTCTTTGAATCTTCTTTATCATGCTAGGATTAGCAGGAAAAAGCAAAAAATTTCAGAATTGCACATTGCAATGCGGAGAAATTACTGTTTGTGCATTTACAATATTCATTGATTTTTGCCATTGAAAAACATCATGTTATTCATATACCAGAAATGTTTGAAGCTACTGACTGAATGAAAAGAGCTGGCATCCCACTCTCTTTGAATCTTCTTTATCATGCTAAGAGGAGCAGGAAAAAGCAAAAAATTTCAGAATTGCACGTTGCAATGTGGAGATATTACTGTTTGTGTATTTACAATATTCATTGATTTTTGCCATTGAAAAACGTCCAAAAATGTTTGAAGCTACTGACTGAATGAAAGGAGCTGGCATCTCACTCTCTTTGAATCTTCTTTATCATGCCAGGATTAGCAGGCAAAAGCAAAAAATTTCAGAATTGCACCTTGCAATGTGGAGATATTACTGTTTGTGCATTTACAATATTCATTGATTTTTGCCATTGAAAAACGTCCAGAAATGTTTGAAGCTACTGACTGAATGAAAGGAGCTGGCATCTCACTCTCTTTGAATCTTCTTTATCATGCTAGGATTAGCAGGAAAAAGCAAAAAATTTCAGAATTGCACCTTGCAATGCGGAGAAATTACTGTGTGCATTTACAATATTCATTGATTTTTGCCATTGAAAAACATGTTATTCATATACCAGAAATGTTTGAAGCTACTGACTGAATGAAAAGAGCTGGCATCTCACTCTCTTTGAATCTTCTTTATCATGCCAGGATTAGCAGGAAAAAGCAAAAAATTTCAGAATTGCACGTTGCAATGTGGAGATATTACTGTTTGTGCATTTACAATATTCATTGATTTTTGCCATTGAAAAACGTCCAGAAATGTTTGAAGCTACTGACTGAATGAAAGGAGCTGGCATCTCACTCTCTTTGAATCTTCTTTATCATGCTAGGATTAGCAGGAAAAAGCAAAAAATTTCAGAATTGCACCTTGCAATGTGGAGATATTACTGTTTGTGCATTTACAATATTCATTGATTTTTGCCATTGAAAAACGTCCAGAAATGTTTGAAGCTACTGACTGAATGAAAGGAGCTGGCATCTCACTCTCTTTGAATCTTCTTTATCATGCTAGGATTAGCAGGAAAAAGCAAAAAATTTCAGAATCGCACCTTGCAATGCGGAGAAATTACTGTTTGTGCATTTACAATATTCATTGATTTTTGCCATTGAAAAACATGTTATTCATATACCAGAAATGTTTGAAGCTACTGACTGAATGAAAAGAGCTGGCATCTCACTCTCTTTGAATCTTCTTTATCATGCTAGGATTAGCAGGAAAAAGCAAAAAATTTCAGAATTGCACCTTGCAATGCGGAGAAATTACTGTTTGTGCATTTACAATATTCATTGATTTTTGCCATTGAAAAACATCATGTTATTCATATACCAGAAATGTTTGAAGCTACTGACTGAATGAAAAGAGCTGGCATCTCACTCTCTTTGAATCTTCTTTATCATGCTAAGAGGAGCAGGAAAAAGCAAAAAATTTCAGAATTGCACGTTGCAATGTGGAGATATTACTGTTTGTGTATTTACAATATTCATTGATTTTTGCCATTGAAAAACATCCAAAAATGTTTGAAGCTACTGACTGAATGAAAGGAGCTGGCATCTCACTATCTTTGAATCTTCTTTATCATGCCAGGATTAGCAGGCAAAAGCAAAAAATTTCAGAATTGCACCTTGCAATGTGGAGATATTACTGTTTGTGCATTTACAATATTCATTGATTTTTGCCATTGAAAAACGTCCAGAAATGTTTGAAGCTACTGACTGAATGAAAGGAGCTGGCATCTCACTCTCTTTGAATCTTCTTTATCATGCTAGGATTAGCAGGAAAAAGCAAAAAATTTCAGAATTGCACCTTGCAATGCGGAGAAATTACTGTGTGCATTTACAATATTCATTGATTTTTGCCATTGAAAAACATGTTATTCATATACCAGAAATGTTTGAAGCTACTGACTGAATGAAAAGAGCTGGCATCTCACTCTCTTTGAATCTTCTTTATCATGCCAGGATTAGCAGGAAAAAGCAAAAAATTTCAGAATTGCCCCTTGCAATGTGGAGATATTACTGTTTGTGCATTTACAATATTCATTGATTTTTGCCATTGAAAAACATCCAGAAATGTTTGAAGCTACTGACTGAATGAAAGGAGCTGGCATCTCACTCTCTTTGAATCTTCTTTATCATGCTAGGATTAGCAGGAAAAAGCAAAAAATTTCAGAATTGCACCTTGCAATGCGGAGAAATTACTGTGTGTGCATTTACAATATTCATTGATTTTTGCCATTGAAAAACATCGTTATTCATATACCAGAAATGTTTGAAGCTACTGACTGAATGAAAAGAGCTGGCATCTCACTCTCTTTGAATCTTCTTTATCATGCCAGGATTAGCAGGAAAAAGCAAAAAATTTCAGAATTGCACGTTGCAATGTGGAGATATTACTGTTTGTGCATTTACAATATTCATTGATTTTTGCCATTGAAAAACGTCCAGAAATGTTTGAAGCTACTGACTGAATGAATGGAGCTGGCATCTCACTCTCTTTGAATCTTCTTTATCATGCTAGGATTAGCAGGAAAAAGCAAAAAATTTCAGAATTGCACCTTGCAATGTGGAGATATTACTGTTTGTGCATTTACAATATTCATTGATTTTTGCCATTGAAAAACGTCCAGAAATGTTTGAAGCTACTGACTGAATGAAAGGAGCTGGCATCTCACTCTCTTTGAATCTTCTTTATCATGCTAGGATTAGCAGGAAAAAGCAAAAAAATTCAGAATTGCACCTTGCAATGCGGAGAAATTACTGTGTGTGCATTTACAATATTCATTGATTTTTGCCATTGAAAAACATCGTTATTCATATACCAGAAATGTTTGAAGCTACTGACTGAATGAAAAGAGCTGGCATCTCACTCTCTTTGAATCTTCTTTATCATGCCAGGATTAGCAGGAAAAAGCAAAAAATTTCAGACTTGCTCCTTGCAATGTGGAGATATTACTGTTTGTGCATTTACAATATTCATTGATTTTTGCCATTGAAAAACATCATGTTATTCATATACCAGAAATGTTTGAAGCTACTGACTGAATGAAAAGAGCTGGCATCTCACTCTCTTTGAATCTTCTTTATCATGCCAGGATTAGCAGGAAAAAGCAAAAAATTTCAGAATTTCACCTTGCAATGTGGAGATATTACTGTTTGTGCATTTACAATATTCATTGATTTTTGCCATTGAAAAACGTCCAGAAATGTTTGAAGCTACTGACTGAATGAAAGGAGCTGGCATCTCACTCTCTTTGAATCTTCTTTATCATGCTAGCATTAGCAGGAAAAAGCAAAAAATTTCAGAATTGCACCTTGCAATGCGGAGAAATTACTGTTTGTGCATTTACAATATTCATTGATTTTTGCCATTGAAAAACCATGTTATTCATATACCAGAAATGTTTGAAGCTACTGACTGAATGAAAAGAGCTGACATCTCACTCTCTTTGAATCTTCTTTATCATGCTAAGAGGAGCAGGAAAAAGCAAAAAATTTCAGAATTGCACGTTGCAATGTGGAGATATTACTGTTTGTGCATTTACAATATTCATTGATTTTTGCCATTGAAAAACGTCCAGAAATGTTTGAAGCTACTGACTGAATGAAAGGAGCTGGCATCTCACTCTCTTTGAATCTTCTTTATCATGCCAGGATTAGCAGGAAAAAGCAAAAAATTTCAGAATTGCACCTTGCAATGTGGAGATATTACTGTTTGTGCATTTACAATATTCATTGATTTTTGCCATTGAAAAACATCCAGAAATGTTTGAAGCTACTGACTGAATGAAAGGAGCTGGCATCTCACTCTCTTTGAATCTTCTTTATCATGCTAGGATTAGCAGGAAAAAGCAAAAAATTTCAGAATTGCACCTTGCAATGTGGAGATATTACTGTTTGTGCATTTACAATATTCATTGATTTTTGCCATTGAAAAACGTCCAGAAATGTTTGAAGCTACTGACTGAATGAAAGGAGCTGGCATCTCACTCTCTTTGAATCTTCTTTATCATGCTAGGATTAGCAGGAAAAAGCAAAAAATTTCAGAATTGCACCTTGCAATGCGGAGAAATTACTGTTTGTGCATTTACAATATTCATTGATTTTTGCCATTGAAAAACATGTTATTCATATACCAGAAATGTTTGAAGCTACTGACTGAATGAAAAGAGCTGGCATCTCACTCTCTTTGAATCTTCTTTATCATGCCAGGATTAGCAGGAAAAAGCAAAAAATTTCAGAATTGCACGTTGCAATGTGGAGATATTACTGTTTGTGCATTTACAATATTCATTGATTTTTGCCATTGAAAAACGTCCAGAAATGTTTGAAGCTACTGACTGAATGAAAGGAGCTGGCATCTCACTCTCTTTGAATCTTCTTTATCATGCTAGGATTAGCAGGAAAAAGCAAAAAATTTCAGAATTGCACCTTGCAATGTGGAGATATTACTGTTTGTGCATTTACAATATTCATTGATTTTTGCCATTGAAAAACGTCCAGAAATGTTTGAAGCTACTGACTGAATGAAAGGAGCTGGCATCTCACTCTCTTTGAATCTTCTTTATCATGCTAGGATTAGCAGGAAAAAGCAAAAAATTTCAGAATTGCACCTTGCAATGCGGAGAAATTACTGTTTGTGCATTTACAATATTCATTGATTTTTGCCATTGAAAAACATGTTATTCATATACCAGAAATGTTTGAAGCTACTGACTGAATGAAAAGAGCTGGCATCTCACTCTCTTTGAATCTTCTTTATCATGCCAGGATTAGCAGGAAAAAGCAAAAAATTTCAGAATTGCACCTTGCAATGTGGAGATATTACTGTTTGTGCATTTACAATATTCATTGATTTTTGCCATTGAAAAACGTCCAGAAATGTTTGAAGCTACTGACTGAATGAAAGGAGCTGGCATCTCACTCTCTTTGAATCTTCTTTATCATGCTAGGATTAGCAGGAAAAAGCAAAAAATTTCAGAATTGCACCTTGCAATGCGGAGAAATTACTGTGTGTGCATTTACAATATTCATTGATTTTTGCCTTTGAAAAACATCGTTATTCATATACCAGAAATGTTTGAAGCTACTGACTGAATGAAAAGAGCTGGCATCTCACTCTCTTTGAATCTTCTTTATCATGCCAGGATTAGCAGGAAAAAGCAAAAAATTTCAGAATTGCACGTTGCAATGTGGAGATATTACTGTTTGTGCATTTACAATATTCATTGATTTTTGCCATTGAAAAACATCGTTATTCATATACCAGAAATGTTTGAAGCTACTGACTGAATGAAAAGAGCTGGCATCTCACTCTCTTTGAAGCTTCTTTATCATGCCAGGATTAGCAGGAAAAAGCAAAAAATTTCAGAATTGCACCTTGCAATGTGGAGATATTACTGTTTGTGCATTTACAATATTCATTGATTTTTGCCATTGAAAAACGTCCAGAAATGTTTGAAGCTACTGACTGAATGAAAGGAGCTGGCATCTCACTCTTTTTGAATCTTCTTTATCATGCTAGGATTAGCAGGAAAAAGCAAAAAATTTCAGAATTGCACCCTGCAATGCGGAGAAATTACTGTTTGTGCATTTACAATATTCATTGATTTTTGCCATTGAAAAACGTCCAGAAATGTTTGAAGCTACTGACTGAATGAAAAGAGCTGGCATCTCACTCTCTTTGAATCTTCTTTATCATGCTAAGAGGAGCAGGAAAAAGCAAAAAATTTCAGAATTGCACGTTGCAATGTGGAGATATTACTGTTTGTGCATTTACAATATTCATTGATTTTTGCCATTGAAAAACAAGTTATTCATATACCAGAAATGTTTGAAGCTACTGACTGAATGAAAAGAGCTGGCATCTCACTCTCTTTGAATCTTCTTTATCATGCCAGGATTAGCAGGAAAAAGCAAAAAATTTCAGAATTGCACCTTGCAATGTGGAGATATTACTGTTTGTGCATTTACAATATTCATTGATTTTTGCCATTGAAAAACGTCCAGAAATGTTTGAAGCTACTGACTGAATGAAAGGAGCTGGCATCTCACTCTCTTTGAATCTTCTTTATCATGCTAGGATTAACAGGAAAAAGCAAAAAATTTCAGAATTGCACCTTGCAATGCGGAGAAATTACTGTGTGTGCATTTACAATATTCATTGATTTTTGCCATTGAAAAACATCGTTATTCATATACCAGAAATGTTTGAAGCTACTGACTGAATGAAAAGAGCTGGCATCTCACTCTCTTTGAATCTTCTTTATCATGCCAGGATTAGCAGGAAAAAGCAAAAAATTTCAGAATTGCACGTTGCAATGTGGAGATATTACTGTTTGTGCATTTACAATATTCATTGATTTTTGCCATTGAAAAACGTCCAGAAATGTTTGAAGCTACTGACTGAATGAAAAGAGCTGGCATCTCACTCTCTTTGAATCTTCTTTATCATGCTAGGATTAGCAGGAAAAAGCAAAAAATTTCAGAATTGCACCTTGCAATGTGGAGATATTACTGTTTGTGCATTTACAATATTCATTGATTTTTGCCATTGAAAAACGTCCAGAAATGTTTGAAGCTACTGACTGAATGAAAGGAGCTGGCATCTCACTCTCTTTGAATCTTCTTTATCATGCTAGGATTAGCAGGAAAAAGCAAAAAATTTCAGAATTGCACCTTGCAATGCGGAGAAATTACTGTTTGTGCATTTACAATATTCATTGATTTTTGCCATTGAAAAACGTCCAGAAATGTTTGAAGCTACTGACTGAATGAAAAGAGCTGGCATCTCACTCTCTTTGAATCTTCTTTATCATGCTAAGAGGAGCAGGAAAAAGCAAAAAATTTCAGAATTGCACGTTGCAATGTGGAGATATTACTGTTTGTGCATTTACAATATTCATTGATTTTTGCCATTGAAAAACAAGTTATTCATATACCAGAAATGTTTGAAGCTACTGACTGAATGAAAAGAGCTGGCATCTCACTCTCTTTGAATCTTCTTTATCATGCCAGGATTAGCAGGAAAAAGCAAAAAATTTCAGAATTGCACCTTGCAATGTGGAGATATTACTGTTTGTGCATTTACAATATTCATTGATTTTTGCCATTGAAAAACGTCCAGAAATGTTTGAAGCTACTGACTGAATGAAAGGAGCTGGCATCTCACTCTCTTTGAATCTTCTTTATCATGCTAGGATTAGCAGGAAAAAGCAAAAAATTTCAGAATTGCACCTTGCAATGCGGAGAAATTACTGTGTGTGCATTTACAATATTCATTGATTTTTGCCATTGAAAAACATCGTTATTCATATACCAGAAATGTTTGAAGCTACTGACTGAATGAAAAGAGCTGGCATCTCACTCTCTTTGAATCTTCTTTATCATGCCAGGATTAGCAGGAAAAAGCAAAAAATTTCAGAATTGCACGTTGCAATGTGGAGATATTACTGTTTGTGCATTTACAATATTCATTGATTTTTGCCATTGAAAAACGTCCAGAAATGTTTGAAGCTACTGACTGAATGAAAAGAGCTGGCATCTCACTCTCTTTGAATCTTCTTTATCATGCTAGGATTAGCAGGAAAAAGCAAAAAATTTCAGAATTGCACCTTGCAATGCGGAGAAATTACTGTTTGTGCATTTACAATATTCATTGATTTTTGCCATTGAAAAACATATTCATATACCAGAAATGTTTGAAGCTACTGACTGAATGAAAAGAGCTGGCATCTCACTCTCTTTGAATCTTCTTTATCATGCCAGGATTAGCAGGAAAAAGCAAAAAATTTCAGAATTGCACGTTGCAATGTGGAGATATTACTGTTTGTGCATTTACAATATTCATTGATTTTTGCCATTGAAAAACGTCCAGAAATGTTTGAAGCTACTGACTGAATGAAAGGAGCTGGCATCTCACTCTCTTTGAATCTTCTTTATCATGCTAGGATTAGCAGGAAAAAGCAAAAAATTTCAGAATTGCACCTTGCAATGTGGAGATATTACTGTTTGTGTATTTACAATATTCATTGATTTTTGCCATTGAAAAACGTCCAGAAATGTTTGAAGCTACTGACTGAATGAAAGGAGCTGGCATCTCACTCTCTTTGAATCTTCTTTATCATGCTAGGATTAGCAGGAAAAAGCAAAAAATTTCAGAATTGCACCTTGCAATGCGGAGAAATTACTGTTTGTGCATTTACAATATTCATTGATTTTTGCCATTGAAAAACGTCCAGAAATGTTTGAAGCTACTGACTGAATGAAAGGAGCTGGCATCTCACTCTCTTTGAATCTTCTTTATCATGCTAGGATTAGCAGGAAAAAGCAAAAAATTTCAGAATTGCACCTTGCAATGCGGAGAAATTACTGTTTGTGCATTTACAATATTCATTGATTTTTGCCATTGAAAAACATCATGTTATTCATATACCAGAAATGTTTGAAGCTACTGACTGAATGAAAAGAGCTGGCATCTCACTCTCTTTGAATCTTCTTTATCATGCCAGGATTAGCAGGAAAAAGCAAAAAATTTCAGAATTGCACGTTGCAATGTGGATATATTACTGTTTGTGCATTTACAATATTCATTGATTTTTGCCATTGAAAAACGTCCAGAAATGTTTGAAGCTACTGACTGAATGAAAGGAGCTGGCATCTCACTCTCTTTGAATCTTCTTTATCATGCTAGGATTAGCAGGAAAAAGCAAAAAATTTCAGAATTGCACCTTGCAATGCGGAGAAATTACTGTTTGTGCATTTACAATATTCATTGATTTTTGCCATTGAAAAACGTCCAGAAATGTTTGAAGCTACTGACAATGAAAAGAGCTGGCATCTCACTCTCTTTGAATCTTCTTTATCATGCTAAGAGGAGCAGGAAAAAGCAAAAAATTTCAGAATTGCACGTTGCAATGTGGAGATATTACTGTTTGTGCATTTACAATATTCATTGATTTTTGCCATTGAAAAACATGTTATTCATATACCAGAAATGTTTGAAGCTACAGACTGAATGAAAAGAGCTGGCAACTCACTCTCTTTGAATCTTCTTTATCATGCCAGGATTAGCAGGAAAAAGCAAAAAATTTCAGAATTGCACCTTGCAATGTGGAGATATTACTGTTTGTGCATTTACAATATTCATTGATTTTTGCCATTGAAAAACGTCCAGAAATGTTTGAAGCTACTGACTGAATGAAAGGAGCTGGCATCTCACTCTCTTTGAATCTTCTTTATCATGCTAGGATTAGCAGGAAAAAGCAAAAAATTTCAGAATTGCACCTTGCAATGCGGAGAAATTACTGTTTGTGCATTTACAATATTCATTGATTTTTGCCATTGAAAAACATGTTATTCATATACCAGAAATGTTTGAAGCTACTGACTGAATGAAAAGAGCTGGCATCTCACTCTCTTTGAATCTTCTTTATCATGCCAGGATTAGCAGGAAAAAGCAAAAAATTTCAGAATTGCACCTTGCAATGTGGAGATATTACTGTTTGTGCATTTACAATATTCATTGATTTTTGCCATTGAAAAACGTCCAGAAATGTTTGAAGCTACTGACTGAATGAAAAGAGCTGGCATCTCACTCTCTTTGAATCTTCTTTATCATGCTAAGAGGAGCAGGAAAAAGCAAAAAAATTTCAGAATTGCACGTTGCAATGTGGAGATATTACTGTTTGTGCATTTACAATATTCATTGATTTTTGCCATTGAAAAACATGTTATTCATATACCAGAAATGATTGAAGCTATTGACTGAATGAAAAGAGCTGGCATCTCACTCTCTTTGAATCTTCTTTATCATGCCAGGATTAGCAGGAAAAAGCAAAAAATTTCAGAATTGCACGTTGCAATGTGGAGATATTACTGTTTGTGCATTTACAATATTCATTGATTTTTGCCATTGAAAAACGTCCAGAAATGTTTGAAGCTACTGACTGAATGAAAGGAGCTGGCATCTCACTCTCTTTGAATCTTCTTTATCATGCTAGGATTAGCAGGAAAAAGCAAAAAATTTCAGAATTGCACCTTGCAATGCGGAGAAATTACTGTTTGTGCATTTACAATATTCATTGATTTTTGCCATTGAAAAACATCATGTTATTCATATACCAGAAATGTTTGAAGCTACTGACTGAATGAAAAGAGCTGGCATCTCACTCTCTTTGAATCTTCTTTATCATGCTAAGAGGAGCAGGAAAAAGCAAAAAATTTCTGAATTGCACGTTGCAATGTGGAGATATTACTGTTTGTGCATTTACAATATTCATTGATTTTTGCCATTGAAAAACGTCCTGAAATGTTTGAAGCTACTGACTGAATGAAAGGAGCTGGCATCTCACTCTCTTTGAATCTTCTTTATCATGCTAGGATTAGCAGGAAAAAGCAAAAAATTTCAGAATTGCACCTTGCAATGCGGAGAAATTACTGTTTGTGCATTTACAATATTCATTGATTTTTGCCATTGAAAAACATCATGTTATTCATATACCAGAAATGTTTGAAGCTACTGACTGAATGAAAAGAGCTGGCATCTCACTCTCTTTGAATCTTCTTTATCACGCCAGGATTAGCAGGAAAAAGCAAAAAATTTCAGAATTGCACCTTGCAATGTGGAGATATTACTGTTTGTGCATTTACAATATTCATTGATTTTTGCCATTGAAAAACGTCCAGAAATGTTTGAAGCTACTGACTGAATGAAAGGAGCTGGCATCTCACTCTCTTTGAATCTTCTTTATCATGCTAGGATTAGCAGGAAAAAGCAAAAAATTTCAGAATTGCACCTTGCAATGCGGAGAAATTACTGTGTGTGCATTTACAATATTCATTGATTTTTGCCATTGAAAAACATCATGTTATTCATATACCAGAAATGTTTGAAGCTACTGACTGAATGAAAAGAGCTGGCATCTCACTCTCTTTGAATCTTCTTTATCATGCCAGGATTAGCAGGAAAAAGCAAAAAATTTCAGAATTGCACCTTGCAATGTGGAGATATTACTGTTTGTGCATTTACAATATTCATTGATTTTTGCCATTGAAAAACATGTTATTCATATACCAGAAATGTTTGAAGCTACTGACTGAATGAAACGAGCTGGCATCTCACTCTCTTTGAATCTTCTTTATCATGCCAGGATTAGCAGGAAAAAGCAAAAAATTTCAGAATTGCACCTTGCAATGTGGAGATATTACTGTTTGTGCATTTACAATATTCATTGATTTTTGCCATTGAAAAACGTCCAGAAATGTTTGAAGCTACTGACTGAATGAAAGGAGCTGGCATCTCACTCTCTTTGAATCTTCTTTATCATGCTAGGATTAGCAGGAAAAAGCAAAAAATTTCAGAATTGCACCTTGCAATGCGGAGAAATTACTGTGTGTGCATTTACAATATTCATTGATTTTTGCCATTGAAAAACGTCCAGAAATGTTTGAAGCTACTGACTGAATGAAAGGAGCTGGCATCTCACTCTCTTTGAATCTTCTTTATCATGCTAGGATTAGCAGGAAAAAGCAAAAAATTTCAGAATTGCACCTTGCAATGCGGAGAAATTACTGTGTGTGCATTTACAATATTCATTGATTTTTGCCATTGAAAAACATCGTTATTCATATACCAGAAATGTTTGAAGCTACTGACTGAATGAAAAGAGCTGGCATCTCACTCTCTTTGAATCTTCTTTATCATGCCAGGATTAGCAGGAAAAAGCAAAAAATTTCAGAATTGCACCTTGCAATGTGGAGATATTACTGTTTGTGCATTTACAATATTCATTGATTTTTGCCATTGAAAAACATCTTATTCATATACCAGAAATGTTTGAAGCTACTGACTGAATGAAAAGAGCTGGCATCTCACTCTCTTTGAATCTTCTTTATCATGCCAGGATTAGCAGGAAAAAGCAAAAAATTTCAGAATTGCACCTTGCAATGTGGAGATATTACTGTTTGTGCATTTACAATATTCATTGATTTTTGCCATTGAAAAACGTCCAGAAATGTTTGAAGCTACTGACTGAATGAAAGGAGCTGGCATCTCACTCTCTTTGAATCTTCTTTATCATGCTAGGATTAGCAGGAAAAAGCAAAAAATTTCAGAATTGCACCTTGCAATGCGGAGAAATTACTGTGTGTGCATTTACAATATTCATTGACTTTTGCCATTGAAAAACATGTTATTCATATACCAGAAATGTTTGAAGCTACTGACTGAATGAAAAGAGCTGGCATCTCACTCTCTTTGAATCTTCTTTATCATGCCAGGATTAGCAGGAAAAAGCAAAAAATTTCAGAATTGCACGTTGCAATGTGGAGATATTACTGTTTGTGCATTTACAATATTCATTGATTTTTGCCATTGAAAAACGTCCAGAAATGTTTGAAGCTACTGACTGAATGAAAGGAGCTGGCATCTCACTCTCTTTGAATCTTCTTTATCCTGCTAGGATTAGCAGGAAAAAGCAAAAAATTTCAGAATTGCACATTGCAATGCGGAGAAATTACTGTTTGTGCATTTACAATATTCATTGATTTTTGCCATTGAAAAACATCATGTTATTCATATACCAGAAATGTTTGAAGCTACTGACTGAATGAAAGGAGCTGGCATCTCACTCTCTTTGAATCTTCTTTATCATGCTAGGATTAGCAGGAAAAAGCAAAAAATTTCAGAATTGCACCTTGCAATGCGGAGAAATTACTGTTTGTGCATTTACAATATTCATTGATTTTTGCCATTGAAAAACATGTTATTCATATACCAGAAATGTTTGAAGCTACTGACTGAATGAAAAGAGCTGGCATCTCACTCTCTTTGAATCTTCTTTATCATGCCAGGATTAGCAGGAAAAAGCAAAAAATTTCAGAATTGCACCTTGCAATGTGGAGATATTACTGTTTGTGCATTTACAATATTCATTGATTTTTGCCATTGAAAAACATGTTATTCATATACCAGAAATGTTTGAAGCTACTGACTGAATGAAACGAGCTGGCATCTCACTCTCTTTGAATCTTCTTTATCATGCCAGGATTAGCAGGAAAAAGCAAAAAATTTCAGAATTGCACCTTGCAATGTGGAGATATTACTGTTTGTGCATTTACAATATTCATTGATTTTTGCCATTGAAAAACGTCCAGAAATGTTTGAAGCTACTGACTGAATGAAAGGAGCTGGCATCTCACTCTCTTTGAATCTTCTTTATCATGCTAGGATTAGCAGGAAAAAGCAAAAAATTTCAGAATTGCACCTTGCAATGCGGAGAAATTACTGTGTGTGCATTTACAATATTCATTGATTTTTGCCATTGAAAAACATCATGTTATTCATATACCAGAAATGTTTGAAGCTACTGACTGAATGAAAAGAGCTGGCATCTCACTCTCTTTGAATCTTCTTTATCATGCCAGGATTAGCAGGAAAAAGCAAAAAATTTCAGAATTGCACCTTGCAATGTGGAGATATTACTGTTTGTGCATTTACAATATTCATTGATTTTTGCCATTGAAAAACGTCCAGAAATGTTTGAAGCTACTGACTGAATGAAAAGAGCTGGCATCTCACTCTCTTTGAATCTTCTTTATCATGCTAAGAGGAGCAGGAAAAAGCAAAAAAATTTCAGAATTGCACGTTGCAATGTGGAGATATTACTGTTTGTGCATTTACAATATTCATTGATTTTTGCCATTGAAAAACATGTTATTCATATACCAGAAATGATTGAAGCTACTGACTGAATGAAAAGAGCTGGCATCTCACTCTCTTTGAATCTTCTTTATCATGCCAGTATTAGCAGGAAAAAGCAAAAAATTTCAGAATTGCACGTTGCAATGTGGAGATATTACTGTTTGTGCATTTACAATATTCATTGATTTTTGCCATTGAAAAACGTCCAGAAATGTTTGAAGCTACTGACTGAATGAAAGGAGCTGGCATCTCAATCTCTTTGAATCTTCTTTATCATGCTAGGATTAGCAGGAAAAAGCAAAAAATTTCAGAATTGCACCTTGCAATGCGGAGAAATTACTGTTTGTGCATTTACAATATTCATTGATTTTTGCCATTGAAAAACATCATGTTATTCATATACCAGAAATGTTTGAAGCTACTGACTGAATGAAAAGAGCTGGCATCTCACTCTCTTTGAATCTTCTTTATCATGCTAAGAGGAGCAGGAAAAAGCAAAAAATTTCAGAATTGCACGTTGCAATGTGGAGATATTACTGTTTGTGCATTTACAATATTCATTGATTTTTGCCATTGAAAAACGTCCAGAAATGTTTGAAGCTACTGACTGAATGAAAGGAGCTGGCATCTCACTCTCTTTGAATCTTCTTTATCATGCTAGGATTAGCAGGAAAAAGCAAAAAATTTCAGAATTGCACCTTGCAATGCGGAGAAATTACTGTTTGTGCATTTACAATATTCATTGATTTTTGCCATTGAAAAACATCATGTTATTCATATACCAGAAATGTTTGAAGCTACTGACTGAATGAAAAGAGCTGGCATCTCACTCTCTTTGAATCTTCTTTATCATGCCAGGATTAGCAGGAAAAAGCAAAAAATTTCAGAATTGCACCTCGCAATGTGGAGATATTACTGTTTGTGCATTTACAATATTCATTGATTTTTGCCATTGAAAAACGTCCAGAAATGTTTGAAGCTACTGACTGAATGAAAGGAGCTGGCATCTCACTCTTTGAATCTTCTTTATCATGCTAGGATTAGCAGGAAAAAGCAAAAAATTTCAGAATTGCACCTTGCAATGCGGAGAAATTACTGTGTGTGCATTTACAATATTCATTGATTTTTGCCATTGAAAAACATCATGTTATTCATATACCAGAAATGTTTGAAGCTACTGACTGAATGAAAATAGCTGGCATCTCACTCTCTTTGAATCTTCTTTATCATGCCAGGATTAGCAGGAAAAAGCAAAAAATTTCAGAATTGCACCTTGCAATGTGGAGATATTACTGTTTGTGCATTTACAATATTCATTGATTTTTGCCATTGAAAAACATGTTATTCATATACCAGAAATGTTTGAAGCTACTGACTGAATGAAACGAGCTGGCATCTCACTCTCTTTGAATCTTCTTTATCATGCCAGGATTAGCAGGAAAAAGCAAAAAATTTCAGAATTGCACGTTGCAATGTGGAGATATTACTGTTTGTGCATTTACAATATTCATTGATTTTTGCCATTGAAAAACGTCCAGAAATGTTTGAAGCTACTGACTGAATGAAAGGAGCTGGCATCTCACTCTCTTTGAATCTTCTTTATCATGCTAGGATTAGCAGGAAAAAGCAAAAAATTTCAGAATTGCACCTTGCAATGCGGAGAAATTACTGTGTGTGCATTTACAATATTCATTGATTTTTGCCATTGAAAAACGTCCAGAAATGTTTGAAGCTACTGACTGAATGAAAGGAGCTGGCATCTCACTCTCTTTGAATCTTCTTTATCATGCTAGGATTAGCAGGAAAAAGCAAAAAATTTCAGAATTGCACCTTGCAATGCGGAGAAATTACTGTGTGTGCATTTACAATATTCATTGATTTTTGCCATTGAAAAACATCGTTATTCATATACCAGAAATGTTTGAAGCTACTGACTGAATGAAAAGAGCTGGCATCTCACTCTCTTTGAATCTTCTTTATCATGCCAGGATTAGCAGGAAAAAGCAAAAAATTTCAGAATTGCACGTTGCAATGTGGAGATATTACTGTTTGTGCATTTACAATATTCATTGATTTTTGCCATTGAAAAACATCTTATTCATATACCAGAAATGTTTGAAGCTACTGACTGAATGAAAAGAGCTGGCATCTCACTCTCTTTGAATCTTCTTTATCATGCCAGGATTAGCAGGAAAAAGCAAAAAATTTCAGAATTGCACGTTGCAATGTGGAGATATTACTGTTTGTGCATTTACAATATTCATTGATTTTTGCCATTGAAAAACGTCCAGAAATGTTTGAAGCTACTGACTGAATGAAAGGAGCTGGCATCTCACTCTCTTTGAATCTTCTTTATCATGCTAGGATTAGCAGGAAAAAGCAAAAAATTTCAGAATTGCACCTTGCAATGCGGAGAAATTACTGTGTGTGCATTTACAATATTCATTGATTTTTGCAATTGAAAAACATCATGTTATTCATATACCAGAAATGTTTGAAGCTACTGACTGAATGAAAGGAGCTGGCATCTCACTCTCTTTGAATCTTCTTTATCATGCTAGGATTAGCAGGAAAAAGCAAAAAATTTCAGAATTGCACCTTGCAATGCGGAGAAATTACTGTTTGTGCATTTACAATATTCATTGATTTTTGCCATTGAAAAACATGTTATTCATATACCAGAAATGTTTGAAGCTACTGACTGAATGAAAAGAGCTGGCATCTCACTCTCTTTGAATCTTCTTTATCATGCCAGGATTAGCAGGAAAAAGCAAAAAATTTCAGAATTGCACCTTGCAATGTGGAGATATTACTGTTTGTGCATTTACAATATTCATTGATTTTTGCCATTGAAAAACGTCCAGAAATGTTTGAAGCTACTGACTGAATGAAAGGAGCTGGCATCTCACTCTCTTTGAATCTTCTTTATCATGCTAGGATTAGCAGGAAAAAGCAAAAAATTTCAGAATTGCACCTTGCAATGCGGAGAAATTACTGTGTGTGCATTTACAATATTCATTGATTTTTGCCATTGAAAAACGTCCAGAAATGTTTGAAGCTACTGACTGAATGAAAGGAGCTGGCATCTCACTCTCTTTGAATCTTCTTTATCCTGCTAGGATTAGCAGGAAAAAGCAAAAAATTTCAGAATTGCACATTGCAATGCGGAGAAATTACTGTTTGTGCATTTACAATATTCATTGATTTTTGCCATTGAAAAACATCATGTTATTCATATACCAGAAATGTTTGAAGCTACTGACAATGAAAGGAGCTGGCATCTCACTCTCTTTGAATCTTCTTTATCATGCTAGGATTAGCAGGAAAAAGCAAAAAATTTCAGAATTGCACCTTGCAATGCGGAGAAATTACTGTTTGTGCATTTACAATATTCATTGATTTTTGCCATTGAAAAACATGTTATTCATATACCAGAAATGTTTGAAGCTACTGACTGAATGAAAAGAGCTGGCATCTCACTCTCTTTGAATCTTCTTTATCATGCCAGGATTAGCAGGAAAAAGCAAAAAATTTCAGAATTGCACCTTGCAATGTGGAGATATTACTGTTTGTGCATTTACAATATTCATTGATTTTTGCCATTGAAAAACATGTTATTCATATACCAGAAATGTTTGAAGCTACTGACTGAATGAAACGAGCTGGCATCTCACTCTCTTTGAATCTTCTTTATCATGCCAGGATTAGCAGGAAAAAGCAAAAAATTTCAGAATTGCACCTTGCAATGTGGAGATATTACTGTTTGTGCATTTACAATATTCATTGATTTTTGCCATTGAAAAACGTCCAGAAATGTTTGAAGCTACTGACTGAATGAAAGGAGCTGGCATCTTACTCTCTTTGAATCTTCTTTATCATGCTAGGATTAGCAGGAAAAAGCAAAAAATTTCAGAATTGCACCTTGCAATGCGGAGAAATTACTGTGTGTGCATTTACAATATTCATTGATTTTTGCCATTGATAAACATCATGTTATTCATATACCAGAAATGTTTGAAGCTACTGACTGAATGAAAAGAGCTGGCATCTCACTCTCTTTGAATCTTCTTTATCATGCCAGGATTAGCAGGAAAAAGCAAAAAATTTCAGAATTGCACCTTGCAATGTGGAGATATTACTGTTTGTGCATTTACAATATTCATTGATTTTTGCCATTGAAAAACGTCCAGAAATGTTTGAAGCTACTGACTGAATGAAAGGAGCTGGCATCTCACTCTCTTTGAATCTTCTTTATCATGCTAGGATTAGCAGGAAAAAGCAAAAAATTTCAGAATTGCACCTTGCAATGCGGAGAAATTACTGTGTGTGCATTTACAATATTCATTGATTTTTGCCATTGAAAAACGTCCAGAAATGTTTGAAGCTACTGACTGAATGAAAGGAGCTGGCATCTCACTCTCTTTGAATCTTCTTTATCATGCTAGGATTAGCAGGAAAAAGCAAAAAATTTCAGAATTGCACCTTGCAATGCGGAGAAATTACTGTGTGTGCATTTACAATATTCATTGATTTTTGCCATTGAAAAACATCGTTATTCATATACCAGAAATGTTTGAAGCTACTGACTGAATGAAAAGAGCTGGCATCTCACTCTCTTTGAATCTTCTTTATCATGCCAGGATTAGCAGGAAAAAGCAAAAAATTTCAGAATTGCACCTTGCAATGTGGAGATATTACTGTTTGTGCATTTACAATATTCATTGATTTTTGCCATTGAAAAACATGTTATTCATATACCAGAAATGTTTGAAGCTACTGACTGAATGAAAAGAGCTGGCATCTCACTCTCTTTGAATCTTCTTTATCATGCCAGGATTAGCAGGAAAAAGCAAAAAATTTCAGAATTGCACCTTGCAATGTGGAGATATTACTGTTTGTGCATTTACAATATTCATTGATTTTTGCCATTGAAAAACGTCCAGAAATGTTTGAAGCTACTGACTGAATGAAAGGAGCTGGCATCTCACTCTCTTTGAATCTTCTTTATCATGCTAGGATTAGCAGGAAAAAGCAAAAAATTTCAGAATTGCACCTTGCAATGCGGAGAAATTACTGTGTGTGCATTTACAATATTCATTGATTTTTGCCATTGAAAAACATCGTTATTCATATACCAGAAATGTTTGAAGCTACTGAGTGAATGAAAAGAGCTGGCATCTCACTCTCTTTGAATCTTCTTTATCATGCCAGGATTAGCAGGAAAAAGCAAAAAATTTCAGAATTGCACCTTGCAATGTGGAGATATTACTGTTTGTGCATTTACAATATTCATTGATTTTTGCCATTGAAAAACGTCCAGAAATGTTTGAAGCTACTGACTGAATGAAAGGAGCTGGCATCTCACTCTCTTTGAATCATCTTTATCCTGCTAGGATTAGCAGGAAAAAGCAAAAAATTTCAGAATTGCACATTGCAATGCGGAGAAATTACTGTTTGTGCATTTACAATATTCATTGATTTTTGCCATTGAAAAACATCATGTTATTCATATACCAGAAATGTTTGAAGCTACTGACTGAATGAAAGGAGCTGGCATCTCACTCTCTTTGAATCTTCTTTATCATGCTAGGATTAGCAGGAAAAAGCAAAAAATTTCAGAATTGCACCTTGCAATGCGGAGAAATTACTGTTTGTGCATTTACAATATTCATTGATTTTTGCTATTGAAAAACATGTTATTCATATACCAGAAATGTTTGAAGCTACTGACTGAATGAAAAGAGCTGGCATCTCACTCTCTTTGAATCTTCTTTATCATGCCAGGATTAGCAGGAAAAAGCAAAAAATTTCAGAATTGCACCTTGCAATGTGGAGATATTACTGTTTGTGCATTTACAATATTCATTGATTTTTGCCATTGAAAAACGTCCAGAAATATTTGAAGCTACTGACTGAATGAAAGGAGCTGGCATCTCACTCTCTTTGAATCTTCTTTATCATGCTAGGATTAGCAGGAAAAAGCAAAAAATTTCAGAATTGCACCTTGCAATGCGGAGAAATTACTGTTTGTGCATTTACAATATTCATTGATTTTTACCATTGAAAAACATGTTATTCATATACCAGAAATGTTTGAAGCTACTGACTGAATGAAAAGAGCTGGCATCTCACTCTCTTTGAATCTTCTTTATCATGCCAGGATTAGCAGGAAAAAGCAAAAAATTTCAGAATTGCACCTTGCAATGTGGAGATATTACTGTTTGTGCATTTACAATATTCATTGATTTTTGCCATTGAAAAACGTCCAGAAATGTTTGAAGCTACTGACTGAATGAAAGGAGCTGGCATCTCAATCTCTTTGAATCTTCTTTATCATGCTAGGATTAGCAGGAAAAAGCAAAAAATTTCAGAATTGCACATTGCAATGCGGAGAAATTACTGTTTGTGCATTTACAATATTCATTGATTTTTGCCATTGAAAAACATCATGTTATTCATATACCAGAAATGTTTGAAGCTACTGACTGAATGAAAGGAGCTGGCATCTCACTCTCTTTGAATCTTCTTTATCATGCTAGGATTAGCAGGAAAAAGCAAAAAATTTCAGAATTGCACCTTGCAATGCGGAGAAATTACTGTTTGTGCATTTACAATATTCATTGATTTTTGCCATTGAAAAACATGTTATTCATATACCAGAAATGTTTGAAGCTACTGACTGAATGAAAAGAGCTGGCATCTCACTCTCTTTGAATCTTCTTTATCATGCCAGGATTATCAGGAAAAAGCAAAAAATTTCAGAATTGCACCTTGCAATGTGGAGATATTACTGTTTGTGCATTTACAATATTCATTGATTTTTGCCATTGAAAAACGTCCAGAAATGTTTGAAGCTACTGACTGAATGAAAAGAGCTGGCATCTCACTCTCTTTGAATCTTCTTTATCATGCTAAGAGGAGCAGGAAAAAGCAAAAAATTTCAGAATTGCACCTTGCAATGTGGAGATATTACTGTTTGTGCATTTACAATATTCATTGATTTTTGCCATTGAAAAACGTCCAGAAATGTTTGAAGCTACTGACTGAATGAAAGGAGCTGGCATCTCACTCTCTTTGAATCTTCTTTATCATGTTAGGATTAGCAGGAAAAAGCAAAAAATTTCAGAATTGCACCTTGCAATGCGGAGAAATTACTGTTTGTGCATTTACAATATTCATTGATTTTTGCCATTGAAAAACATCATGTTATTCATATACCAGAAATGTTTGAAGCTACTGACTGAATGAAAAGAGCTGGCATCTCACTCTCTTTGAATCTTCTTTATCATGCTAAGAGGAGCAGGAAAAACCAAAAAATTTCAGAATTGCACGTTGCAATGTGGAGATATTACTGTTTGTGCATTTACAATATTCATTGATTTTTGCCATTGAAAAACGTCCAGAAATGTTTGAAGCTACTGACTGAATGAAAGGAGCTGGCATCTCACTCTCTTTGAATCTTCTTTATCATGCTAGGATTAGCAGGAAAAAGCAAAAAATTTCAGAATTGCACCTTGCAATGCGGAGAAATTACTGTTTGTGCATTTACAATATTCATTGATTTTTGCCATTGAAAAACATCATGTTATTCATATACCAGAAATGTTTGAAGCTACTGACTGAATGAAAAGAGCTGGCATCTCACTCTCTTTGAATCTTCTTTATCATGCTAAGAGGAGCAGGAAAAAGCAAAAAATTTCAGAATTGCACCTTGCAATGTGGAGATATTACTGTTTGTGCATTTACAATATTCATTGATTTTTGCCATTGAAAAACGTCCAGAAATGTTTGAAGCTACTGACTGAATGAAAGGAGCTGGCATCTCACTCTCTTTGAATCTTCTTTATCATGCTAGGATTAGCAGGAAAAAGCAAAAAATTTCAGAATTGCACATTGCAATGCGGAGAAATTACTGTTTGTGCATTTACAATATTCATTGATTTTTGCCATTGAAAAACATCATGTTATTCATATACCAGAAATGTTTGAAGCTACTGACTGAATGAAAGGAGCTGGCATCTCACTCTCTTTGAATCTTCTTTATCATGCTAGGATTAGCAGGAAAAAGCAAAAAATTTCAGAATTGCACCTTGCAATGCGGAGAAATTACTGTTTGTGCATTTACAATATTCATTGATTTTTGCCATTGAAAAACATGTTATTCATATACCAGAAATGTTTGAAGCTACTGACTGAATGAAAAGAGCTGGCATCTCACTCTCTTTGAATCTTCTTTATCATGTCAGGATTATCAGGAAAAAGCAAAAAATTTCAGAATTGCACCTTGCAATGTGGAGATATTACTGTTTGTGCATTTACAATATTCATTGATTTTTGCCATTGAAAAACGTCCAGAAATGTTTGAAGCTACTGACTGAATGAAAAGAGCTGGCATCTCACTCTCTTTGAATCTTCTTTATCATGCTAAGAGGAGCAGGAAAAAGCAAAAAATTTCAGAATTGCACCTTGCAATGTGGAGATATTACTGTTTGTGCATTTACAATATTCATTGATTTTTGCCATTGAAAAACGTCCAGAAATGTTTGAAGCTACTGACTGAATGAAAGGAGCTGGCATCTCACTCTCTTTGAATCTTCTTTATCATGTTAGGATTAGCAGGAAAAAGCAAAAAATTTCAGAATTGCACCTTGCAATGCGGAGAAATTACTGTTTGTGCATTTACAATATTCATTGATTTTTGCCATTGAAAAACATCATGTTATTCATATACCAGAAATGTTTGAAGCTACTGACTGAATGAAAAGAGCTGGCATCTCACTCTCTTTGAATCTTCTTTATCATGCTAAGAGGAGCAGGAAAAACCAAAAAATTTCAGAATTGCACGTTGCAATGTGGAGATATTACTGTTTGTGCATTTACAATATTCATTGATTTTTGCCATTGAAAAACGTCCAGAAATGTTTGAAGCTACTGACTGAATGAAAGGAGCTGGCATCTCACTCTCTTTGAATCTTCTTTATCATGCTAGGATTAGCAGGAAAAAGCAAAAAATTTCAGAATTGCACCTTGCAATGCGGAGAAATTACTGTTTGTGCATTTACAATATTCATTGATTTTTGCCATTGAAAAACATCATGTTATTCATATACCAGAAATGTTTGAAGCTACTGACTGAATGAAAAGAGCTGGCATCTCACTCTCTTTGAATCTTCTTTATCATGCTAAGAGGAGCAGGAAAAAGCAAAAAATTTCAGAATTGCACGTTGCAATGTGGAGATATTACTGTTTGTGCATTTACAATATTCATTGATTTTTGCCATTGAAAAACGTCCAGAAATGTTTGAAGCTACTGACTGAATGAAAGGAGCTGGCATCTCACTCTCTTTGAATCTTCTTTATCATGCTAGGATTAGCAGGAAAAAGCAAAAAATTTCAGAATTGCACCTTGCAATGCGGAGAAATTACTGTGTGTGCATTTACAATATTCATTGATTTTTGCCATTGAAAAACATCGTTATTCATATACCAGAAATGTTTGAAGCTACTGACTGAATGAAAAGAGCTGGCATCTCACTCTCTTTGAATCTTCTTTATCATGCCAGGATTAGCAGGAAAAAGCAAAAAATTTCAGAATTGCACCTTGCAATGTGGAGATATTACTGTTTGTGCATTTACAATATTCATTGATTTTTGCCATTGAAAAACATGTTATTCATATACCAGAAATGTTTGAAGCTACTGACTGAATGAAAAGAGCTGGCATCTCACTCTCTTTGAATCTTCTTTATCATGCCAGGATTAGCAGGAAAAAGCAAAAAATTTCAGAATTGCACCTTGCAATGTGGAGATATTACTGTTTGTGCATTTACAATATTCATTGATTTTTGCCATTGAAAAACGTCCAGAAATGATTGAAGCTACTGACTGAATGAAAGGAGCTGGCATCTCACTCTCTTTGAATCTTCTTTATCATGCTAGGATTAGCAGGAAAAAGCAAAAAATTTCAGAATTGCACATTGCAATGCGGAGAAATTACTGTTTGTGCATTTACAATATTCATTGATTTTTGCCATTGAAAAACATCATGTTATTCATATACCAGAAATGTTTGAAGCTACTGACTGAATGAAAGGAGCTGGCATCTCACTCTCTTTGAATCTTCTTTATCATGCTAGGATTAGCAGGAAAAAGCAAAAAATTTCAGAATTGCACCTTGCAATGCGGAGAAATTACTGTTTGTGCATTTACAATATTCATTGATTTTTGCCATTGAAAAACATGTTATTCATATACCAGAAATGTTTGAAGCTACTGACTGAATGAAAAGAGCTGGCATCTCACTCTCTTTGAATCTTCTTTATCATGCCAGGATTAGCAGGAAAAAGCAAAAAATTTCAGAATTGCACCTTGCAATGTGGAGATATTACTGTTTGTGCATTTACAATATTCATTGATTTTTGCCATTGAAAAACGTCCAGAAATGTTTGAAGCTACTGACTGAATGAAAGGAGCTGGCATCTCACTCTCTTTGAATCTTCTTTATCATGCTAGGATTAGCAGGAAAAAGCAAAAAATTTCAGAATTGCACCTTGCAATGCGGAGAAATTACTGTGTGTGCATTTACAATATTCATTGATTTTTGCCATTGAAAAACATGTTATTCATATACCAGAAATGTTTGAAGCTACTGACTGAATGAAAAGAGCTGGCATCTCACTCTCTTTGAATCTTCTTTATCATGCCAGGATTAGCAGGAAAAAGCAAAAAATTTCAGAATTGCACCTTGCAATGTGGAGATATTACTGTTTGTGCATTTACAATATTCATTGATTTTTGCCATTGAAAAACGTCCAGAAATGTTTGAAGCTACTGACTGAATGAAAGGAGCTGGCATCTCACTCTCTTTGAATCTTCTTTATCATGCTAGGATTAGCAGGAAAAAGCAAAAAATTTCAGAATTGCACCTTGCAATGCGGAGAAATTACTGTGTGTGCATTTACAATATTCATTGATTTTTGCCATTGAAAAACATCGTTATTCATATACCAGAAATGTTTGAAGCTACTGACTGAATGAAAAGAGCTGGCATCTCACTCTCTTTGAATCTTCTTTATCATGTCAGGATTAGCAGGAAAAAGCAAAAAATTTCAGAATTGCACCTTGCAATGTGGAGATATTACTGTTTGTGCATTTACAATATTCATTGATTTTTGCCATTGAAAAACATGTTATTCATATACCAGAAATGTTTGAAGCTACTGACTGAATGAAAAGAGCTGGCATCTCACTCTCTTTGAATCTTCTTTATCATGCCAGGATTAGCAGGAAAAAGCAAAAAATTTCAGAATTGCACCTTGCAATGTGGAGATATTACTGTTTGTGCAGTTACAATATTCATTGATTTTTGCCACTGAAAAACGTCCAGAAATGATTGAAGCTACTGACTGAATGAAAGGAGCTGGCATCTCACTCTCTTTGAATCTTCTTTATCATGCTAGGATTAGCAGAAAAAGCAAGAAATTTCAGAATTGCACATTGCAATGCGGAGAAATTACTGTTTGTGCATTTACAATATTCATTGATTTTTGCCATTGAAAAACATCATGTTATTCATATACCAGAAATGTTTGAAGCTACTGACTGAATGAAAGGAGCTGGCATCTCACTCTCTTTGAATCTTCTTTATCATGCTAGGATTAGCAGGAAAAAGCAAAAAATTTCAGAATTGCACCTTGCAATGCGGAGAAATTACTGTTTGTGCATTTACAATATTCATTGATTTTTGCCATTGAAAAACATGTTATTCATATACCAGAAATGTTTGAAGCTACTGACTGAATGAAAAGAGCTGGCATCTCACTCTCTTTGAATCTTCTTTATCATGCCAGGATTAGCAGGAAAAAGCAAAAAATTTCAGAATTGCACGTTGCAATGTGGAGATATTACTGTTTGTGCATTTACAATATTCATTGATTTTTGCCATTGAAAAACGTCCAGAAATGTTTGAAGCTACTGACTGAATGAAAGGAGCTGGCATCTCACTCTCTTTGAATCTTCTTTATCATGCTAGGATTAGCAGGAAAAAGCAAAAAATTTCAGAATTGCACCTTGCAATGCGGAGAAATTACTGTGTGTGCATTTACAATATTCATTGATTTTTGCCATTGAAAAACGTCCAGAAATGTTTGAAGCTACTGACTGAATGAAAGGAGCTGGCATCTCACTCTCTTTGAATCTTCTTTATCATGCTAGGATTAGCAGGAAAAAGCAAAAAATTTCAGAATTGCACCTTGCAATGCGGAGAAATTACTGTGTGTGCATTTACAATATTCATTGATTTTTGCCATTGAAAAACATCGTTATTCATATACCAGAAATGTTTGAAGCTACTGACTGAATGAAAAGAGCTGGCATCTCACTCTCTTTGAATCTTCTTTATCATGCCAGGATTAGCAGGAAAAAGCAAAAAATTTCAGAATTGCACCTTGCAATGTGGAGATATTACTGTTTGTGCATTTACAATATTCATTGATTTTTGCCATTGAAAAACATGTTATTCATATACCAGAAATGTTTGAAGCTACTGACTGAATGAAAAGAGCTGGCATCTCTCTCTCTTTGAATCTTCTTTATCATGCCAGGATTAGCAGGAAAAAGCAAAAAATTTCAGAATTGCACCTTGCAATGTGGAGATATTACTGTTTGTGCATTTACAATATTCATTGATTTTTGCCATTGAAAAACGTCCAGAAATGTTTGAAGCTACTGACTGAATGAAAGGAGCTGGCATCTCGCTCTCTTTGAATCTTCTTTATCATGCTAGGATTAGCAGGAAAAAGCAAAAAATTTCAGAATTGCACCTTGCAATGCGGAGAAATTACTGTGTGTGCATTTACAATATTCATTGATTTTTGCCATTGAAAAACATCGTTATTCATATACCAGAAATGTTTGAAGCTACTGAGTGAATGAAAAGAGCTGGCATCTCACTCTCTTTGAATCTTCTTTATCATGCCAGGATTAGCAGGAAAAAGCAAAAAATTTCAGAATTGCACCTTGCAATGTGGAGATATTACTGTTTGTGCATTTACAATATTCATTGATTTTTGCCATTGAAAAACGTCCAGAAATGTTTGAAGCTACTGACTGAATGAAAGGAGCTGGCATCTCACTCTCTTTGAATCATCTTTATCCTGCTAGGATTAGCAGGAAAAAGCAAAAAATTTCAGAATTGCACCTTGCAATGCGGAGAAATTACTGTTTGTGCATTTACAATATTCATTGATTTTTGCCATTGAAAAACATCATGTTATTCATATACCAGAAATGTTTGAAGCTACTGACTGAATGAAAGGAGCTGGCATCTCACTCTCTTTGAATCTTCTTTATCATGCTAGGATTAGCAGGAAAAAGCAAAAAATTTCAGAATTGCACCTTGCAATGCGGAGAAATTACTGTTTGTGCATTTACAAAATTCATTGATTTTTGCTATTGAAAAACATGTTATTCATATACCAGAAATGTTTGAAGCTACTGACTGAATGAAAAGAGCTGGCATCTCACTCTCTTTGAATCTTCTTTATCATGCCAGGATTAGCAGGAAAAAGCAAAAAATTTCAGAATTGCACCCTGCAATGTGGAGATATTACTGTTTGTGCATTTACAATATTCATTGATTTTTGCCATTGAAAAACGTCCAGAAATATTTGAAGCTACTGACTGAATGAAAGGAGCTGGCATCTCACTCTCTTTGAATCTTCTTTATCATGCTAGGATTAGCAGGAAAAAGCAAAAAATTTCAGAATTGCACCTTGCAATGCGGAGAAATTACTGTGTGTGCATTTACAATATTCATTGATTTTTGCCATTGAAAAACATCGTTATTCATATACCAGAAATGTTTGAAGCTACTGACTGAATGAAAAGAGCTGGCATCTCACTCTCTTTGAATCTTCTTTATCATGTCAGTATTAGCAGGAAAAAGCAAAAAATTTCAGAATTGCACCTTGCAATGTGGAGATATTACTGTTTGTGCATTTACAATATTCATTGATTTTTGCCATTGAAAAACATGTTATTCATATACCAGAAATGTTTGAAGCTACTGACTGAATGAAAAGAGCTGGCATCTCACTCTCTTTGAATCTTCTTTATCATGCCAGGATTAGCAGGAAAAAGCAAAAAATTTCAGAATTGCACCTTGCAATGTGGAGATATTACTGTTTGTGCATTTACAATATTCATTGATTTTTGCCATTGAAAAACGTCCAGAAATGTTTGAAGCTACTGACTGAATGAAAGGAGCTGGCATCTCACTCTCTTTGAATCATCTTTATCCTGCTAGGATTAGCAGGAAAAAGCAAAAAATTTCAGAATTGCACCTTGCAATGCGGAGAAATTACTGTTTGTGCATTTACAATATTCATTGATTTTTGCCATTGAAAAACATCATGTTATTCATATACCAGAAATGTTTGAAGCTACTGACTGAATGAAAGGAGCTGGCATCTCACTCTCTTTGAATCTTCTTTATCATGCTAGGATTAGCAGGAAAAAGCAAAAAATTTCAGAATTGCACCTTGCAATGCGGAGAAATTACTGTTTGTGCATTTACAAAATTCATTGATTTTTGCTATTGAAAAACATGTTATTCATATACCAGAAATGTTTGAAGCTACTGACTGAATGAAAAGAGCTGGCATCTCACTCTCTTTGAATCTTCTTTATCATGCCAGGATTAGCAGGAAAAAGCAAAAAATTTCAGAATTGCACCCTGCAATGTGGAGATATTACTGTTTGTGCATTTACAATATTCATTGATTTTTGCCATTGAAAAACGTCCAGAAATATTTGAAGCTACTGACTGAATGAAAGGAGCTGGCATCTCACTCTCTTTGAATCTTCTTTATCATGCTAGGATTAGCAGGAAAAAGCAAAAAATTTCAGAATTGCACCTTGCAATGCGGAGAAATTACTGTGTGTGCATTTACAATATTCATTGATTTTTGCCATTGAAAAACATCGTTATTCATATACCAGAAATGTTTGAAGCTACTGACTGAATGAAAAGAGCTGGCATCTCACTCTCTTTGAATCTTCTTTATCATGTCAGTATTAGCAGGAAAAAGCAAAAAATTTCAGAATTGCACCTTGCAATGTGGAGATATTACTGTTTGTGCATTTACAATATTCATTGATTTTTGCCATTGAAAAACATGTTATTCATATACCAGAAATGTTTGAAGCTACTGACTGAATGAAAAGAGCTGGCATCTCACTCTCTTTGAATCTTCTTTATCATGCCAGGATTAGCAGGAAAAAGCAAAAAATTTCAGAATTGCACCTTGCAATGTGGAGATATTACTGTTTGTGCAGTTACAATATTCATTGATTTTTGCCACTGAAAAACGTCCAGAAATGATTGAAGCTACTGACTGAATGAAAGGAGCTGGCATCTCACTCTCTTTGAATCTTCTTTATCATGCTAGGATTAGCAGAAAAAGCAAAAAATTTCAGAATTGCACATTGCAATGCGGAGAAATTACTGTTTGTGCATTTACAATATTCATTGATTTTTGCCATTGAAAAACATCATGTTATTCATATACCAGAAATGTTTGAAGCTACTGACTGAATGAAAGGAGCTGGCATCTCACTCTCTTTGAATCTTCTTTATCATGCTAGGATTAGCAGGAAAAAGCAAAAAATTTCAGAATTGCACCTTGCAATGCGGAGAAATTACTGTTTGTGCATTTACAATATTCATTGATTTTTGCCATTGAAAAACATGTTATTCATATACCAGAAATGTTTGAAGCTACTGACTGAATGAAAAGAGCTGGCATCTCACTCTCTTTGAATCTTCTTTATCATGCCAGGATTAGCAGGAAAAAGCAAAAAATTTCAGAATTGCACGTTGCAATGTGGAGATATTACTGTTTGTGCATTTACAATATTCATTGATTTTTGCCATTGAAAAACGTCCAGAAATGTTTGAAGCTACTGACTGAATGAAAGGAGCTGGCATCTCACTCTCTTTGAATCTTCTTTATCATGCTAGGATTAGCAGGAAAAAGCAAAAAATTTCAGAATTGCACCTTGCAATGCGGAGAAATTACTGTGTGTGCATTTACAATATTCATTGATTTTTGCCATTGAAAAACGTCCAGAAATGTTTGAAGCTACTGACTGAATGAAAGGAGCTGGCATCTCACTCTCTTTGAATCTTCTTTATCATGCTAGGATTAGCAGGAAAAAGCAAAAAATTTCAGAATTGCACCTTGCAATGCGGAGAAATTACTGTGTGTGCATTTACAATATTCATTGATTTTTGCCATTGAAAAACATCGTTATTCATATACCAGAAATGTTTGAAGCTACTGACTGAATGAAAAGAGCTGGCATCTCACTCTCTTTGAATCTTCTTTATCATGCCAGGATTAGCAGGAAAAAGCAAAAAATTTCAGAATTGCACCTTGCAATGTGGAGATATTACTGTTTGTGCATTTACAATATTCATTGATTTTTGCCATTGAAAAACATGTTATTCATATACCAGAAATGTTTGAAGCTACTGACTGAATGAAAAGAGCTGGCATCTCTCTCTCTTTGAATCTTCTTTATCATGCCAGGATTAGCAGGAAAAAGCAAAAAATTTCAGAATTGCACCTTGCAATGTGGAGATATTACTGTTTGTGCATTTACAATATTCATTGATTTTTGCCATTGAAAAACGTCCAGAAATGTTTGAAGCTACTGACTGAATGAAAGGAGCTGGCATCTCGCTCTCTTTGAATCTTCTTTATCATGCTAGGATTAGCAGGAAAAAGCAAAAAATTTCAGAATTGCACCTTGCAATGCGGAGAAATTACTGTGTGTGCATTTACAATATTCATTGATTTTTGCCATTGAAAAACATCGTTATTCATATACCAGAAATGTTTGAAGCTACTGAGTGAATGAAAAGAGCTGGCATCTCACTCTCTTTGAATCTTCTTTATCATGCCAGGATTAGCAGGAAAAAGCAAAAAATTTCAGAATTGCACCTTGCAATGTGGAGATATTACTGTTTGTGCATTTACAATATTCATTGATTTTTGCCATTGAAAAACGTCCAGAAATGTTTGAAGCTACTGACTGAATGAAAGGAGCTGGCATCTCACTCTCTTTGAATCATCTTTATCCTGCTAGGATTAGCAGGAAAAAGCAAAAAATTTCAGAATTGCACCTTGCAATGCGGAGAAATTACTGTTTGTGCATTTACAATATTCATTGATTTTTGCCATTGAAAAACATCATGTTATTCATATACCAGAAATGTTTGAAGCTACTGACTGAATGAAAGGAGCTGGCATCTCACTCTCTTTGAATCTTCTTTATCATGCTAGGATTAGCAGGAAAAAGCAAAAAATTTCAGAATTGCACCTTGCAATGCGGAGAAATTACTGTTTTTGCATTTACAAAATTCATTGATTTTTGCTATTGAAAAACATGTTATTCATATACCAGAAATGTTTGAAGCTACTGACTGAATGAAAAGAGCTGGCATCTCACTCTCTTTGAATCTTCTTTATCATGCCAGGATTAGCAGGAAAAAGCAAAAAATTTCAGAATTGCACCTTGCAATGTGGAGATATTACTGTTTGTGCATTTACAATATTCATTGATTTTTGCCATTGAAAAACGTCCAGAAATATTTGAAGCTACTGACTGAATGAAAGGAGCTGGCATCTCACTCTCTTTGAATCTTCTTTATCATGCTAGGATTAGCAGGAAAAAGCAAAAAATTTCAGAATTGCACCTTGCAATGCGGAGAAATTACTGTTTGTGCATTTACAATATTCATTGATTTTTACCATTGAAAAACATGTTATTCATATACCAGAAATGTTTGAAGCTACTGACTGAATGAAAAGAGCTGGCATCTCACTCTCTTTGAATCTTCTTTATCATGCCAGGATTAGCAGGAAAAAGCAAAAAATTTCAGAATTGCACCTTGCAATGTGGAGATATTACTTTTTGTGCATTTACAATATTCATTGATTTTTGCCATTGAAAAATGTCCAGAAATGTTTGAAGCTACTGACTGAATGAAAGGAGCTGGCATCTCACTCTCTTTGAATCTTCTTTATCATGCTAGGATTAGCAGGAAAAAGCAAAAAATTTCAGAATTGCACATTGCAATGCGGAGAAATTACTGTTTGTGCATTTACAATATTCATTGATTTTTGCCATTGAAAAACATCATGTTATTCATATACCAGAAATGTTTGAAGCTACTGACTGAATGAAAGGAGCTGGCATCTCACTCTCTTTGAATCTTCTTTATCATGCTAGGATTAGCAGGAAAAAGCAAAAAATTTCAGAATTGCACCTTGCAATGCGGAGAAATTACTGTTTGTGCATTTACAGTATTCATTGATTTTTGCCATTGAAAAACATGTTATTCATATACCAGAAATGTTTGAAGCTACTGACTGAATGAAAAGAGCTGGCATCTCACTCTCTTTGAATCTTCTTTATCATGCCAGGATTAGCAGGAAAAAGCAAAAAATTTCAGAATTGCACGTTGCAATGTGGAGATATTACTGTTTGTGCATTTACAATATTCATTGATTTTTGCCATTGAAAAACGTCCAGAAATGTTTGAAGCTACTGACTGAATGAAAGGAGCTGGCATCTCACTCTCTTTGAATCTTCTTTATCATGCTAGGATTAGCAGGAAAAAGCAAAAAATTTCAGAATTGCACCTTGCAATGCGGAGAAATTACTGTGTGTGCATTTACAATATTCATTGATTTTTGCCATTGAAAAACGTCCAGAAATGTTTGAAGCTACTGACTGAATGAAAGGAGCTGGCATCTCACTCTCTTTGAATCTTCTTTATCATGCTAGGATTAGCAGGAAAAAGCAAAAAATTTCAGAATTGCACCTTGCAATGCGGAGAAATTACTGTGTGTGCATTTACAATATTCATTGATTTTTGCCATTGAAAAACATCGTTATTCATATACCAGAAATGTTTGAAGCTACTGACTGAATGAAAAGAGCTGGCATCTCACTCTCTTTGAATCTTCTTTATCATGCCAGGATTAGCAGGAAAAAGCAAAAAATTTCAGAATTGCACCTTGCAATGTGGAGATATTACTGTTTGTGCATTTACAATATTCATTGATTTTTGCCATTGAAAAACATGTTATTCATATACCAGAAATGTTTGAAGCTACTGACTGAATGAAAAGAGCTGGCATCTCTCTCTCTTTGAATCTTCTTTATCATGCCAGGATTAGCAGGAAAAAGCAAAAAATTTCAGAATTGCACCTTGCAATGTGGAGATATTACTGTTTGTGCATTTACAATATTCATTGATTTTTGCCATTGAAAAACGTCCAGAAATGTTTGAAGCTACTGACTGAATGAAAGGAGCTGGCATCTCGCTCTCTTTGAATCTTCTTTATCATGCTAGGATTAGCAGGAAAAAGCAAAAAATTTCAGAATTGCACCTTGCAATGCGGAGAAATTACTGTGTGTGCATTTACAATATTCATTGATTTTTGCCATTGAAAAACATCGTTATTCATATACCAGAAATGTTTGAAGCTACTGAGTGAATGAAAAGAGCTGGCATCTCACTCTCTTTGAATCTTCTTTATCATGCCAGGATTAGCAGGAAAAAGCAAAAAATTTCAGAATTGCACCTTGCAATGTGGAGATATTACTGTTTGTGCATTTACAATATTCATTGATTTTTGCCATTGAAAAACATCATGTTATTCATATACCAGAAATGTTTGAAGCTACTGACTGAATGAAAGGAGCTGGCATCTCACTCTCTTTGAATCTTCTTTATCATGCTAGGATTAGCAGGAAAAAGCAAAAAATTTCAGAATTGCACCTTGCAATGCGGAGAAATTACTGTTTGTGCATTTACAAAATTCATTGATTTTTGCTATTGAAAAACATGTTATTCATATACCAGAAATGTTTGAAGCTACTGACTGAATGAAAAGAGCTGGCATCTCACTCTCTTTGAATCTTCTTTATCATGCCAGGATTAGCAGGAAAAAGCAAAAAATTTCAGAATTGCACCTTGCAATGTGGAGATATTACTGTTTGTGCATTTACAATATTCATTGATTTTTGCCATTGAAAAACGTCCAGAAATATTTGAAGCTACTGACTGAATGAAAGGAGCTGGCATCTCACTCTCTTTGAATCTTCTTTATCATGCTAGGATTAGCAGGAAAAAGCAAAAAATTTCAGAATTGCACCTTGCAATGCGGAGAAATTACTGTTTGTGCATTTACAATATTCATTGATTTTTACCATTGAAAAACATGTTATTCATATACCAGAAATGTTTGAAGCTACTGACTGAATGAAAAGAGCTGGCATCTCACTCTCTTTGAATCTTCTTTATCATGCCAGGATTAGCAGGAAAAAGCAAAAAATTTCAGAATTGCACCTTGCAATGTGGAGATATTACTGTTTGTGCATTTACAATATTCATTGATTTTTGCCATTGAAAAATGTCCAGAAATGTTTGAAGCTACTGACTGAATGAAAGGAGCTGGCATCTCACTCTCTTTGAATCTTCTTTATCATGCTAGGATTAGCAGGAAAAAGCAAAAAATTTCAGAATTGCACATTGCAATGCGGAGAAATTACTGTTTGTGCATTTACAATATTCATTGATTTTTGCCATTGAAAAACATCATGTTATTCATATACCAGAAATGTTTGAAGCTACTGACTGAATGAAAGGAGCTGGCATCTCACTCTCTTTGAATCTTCTTTATCATGCTAGGATTAGCAGGAAAAAGCAAAAAATTTCAGAATTGCACCTTGCAATGCGGAGAAATTACTGTTTGTGCATTTACAATATTCATTGATTTTTGCCATTGAAAAACATGTTATTCATATACCAGAAATGTTTGAAGCTACTGACTGAATGAAAAGAGCTGGCATCTCACTCTCTTTGAATCTTCTTTATCATGCCAGGATTATCAGGAAAAAGCAAAAAATTTCAGAATTGCACCTTGCAATGTGGAGATATTACTGTTTGTGCATTTACAATATTCATTGATTTTTGCCATTGAAAAACGTCCAGAAATGTTTGAAGCTACTGACTGAATGAAAAGAGCTGGCATCTCACTCTCTTTGAATCTTCTTTATCATGATAAGAGGAGCAGGAAAAAGCAAAAAATTTCAGAATTGCACCTTGCAATGTGGAGATATTACTGTTTGTGCATTTACAATATTCATTGATTTTTGCCATTGAAAAACGTCCAGAAATGTTTGAAGCTACTGACTGAATGAAAGGAGCTGGCATCTCACTCTCTTTGAATCTTCTTTATCATGTTAGGATTAGCAGGAAAAAGCAAAAAATTTCAGAATTGCACCTTGCAATGCGGAGAAATTACTGTTTGTGCATTTACAATATTCATTGATTTTTGCCATTGAAAAACATCATGTTATTCATATACCAGAAATGTTTGAAGCTACTGACTGAATGAAAAGAGCTGGCATCTCACTCTCTTTGAATCTTCTTTATCATGCTAAGAGGAGCAGGAAAAACCAAAAAATTTCAGAATTGCACGTTGCAATGTGGAGATATTACTGTTTGTGCATTTACAATATTCATTGATTTTTGCCATTGAAAAACGTCCAGAAATGTTTGAAGCTACTGACTGAATGAAAGGAGCTGGCATCTCACTCTCTTTGAATCTTCTTTATCATGCTAGGATTAGCAGGAAAAAGCAAAAAATTTCAGAATTGCACCTTGCAATGTGGAGAAATTACTGTTTGTGCATTTACAATAGTCATTGATTTTTGCCATTGAAAAACATCATGTTATTCATATACCAGAAATGTTTGAAGCTACTGACTGAATGAAAAGAGCTGGCATCTCACTCTCTTTGAATCTTCTTTATCATGCTAAGAGGAGCAGGAAAAAGCAAAAAATTTCAGAATTGCACGTTGCAATGTGGAGATATTACTGTGTGTGCATTTACAATATTCATTGATTTTTGCCATTGAAAAACATCGTTATTCATATACCAGAAATGTTTGAAGCTACTGACTGAATGAAAAGAGCTGGCATCTCACTCTCTTTGAATCTTCTTTATCATGCCAGGATTAGCAGGAAAAAGCAAAAAATTTCAGAATTGCACCTTGCAATGTGGAGATATTACTGTTTGTGCATTTACAATATTCATTGATTTTTGCCATTGAAAAACATGTTATTCATATACCAGAAATGTTTGAAGCTACTGACTGAATAAAAAGAGCTGGCATCTCACTCTCTTTGAATTTTCTTTATCATGCCAGGATTAGCAGGAAAAAGCAAAAAATTTCAGAATTGCACCTTGCAATGTGGAGATATTACTGTTTGTGCATTTACAATATTCATTGATTTTTGCCATTGAAAAACGTCCAGAAATGTTTGAAGCTACTGACTGAATGAAAGGAGCTGGCATCTCACTCTCTTTGAATCTTCTTTATCATGCTAGGATTAGCAGGAAAAAGCAAAAAATTTCAGAATTGCACCTTGCAATGCGGAGAAATTACTGTTTGTGCATTTACAATATTCATTGATTTTTGCCATTGAAAAACATGTTATTCATATACCAGAAATGTTTGAAGCTACTGACTGAATGAAAAGAGCTGGCATCTCACTCTCTTTGAATCTTCTTTATCATGCCAGGATTATCAGGAAAAAGCAAAAAATTTCAGAATTGCACCTTGCAATGTGGAGATATTACTGTTTGTGCATTTACAATATTCATTGATTTTTGCCATTGAAAAACGTCCAGAAATGTTTGAAGCTACTGACTGAATGAAAAGAGCTGGCATCTCACTCTCTTTGAATCTTCTTTATCATGCTAAGAGGAGCAGGAAAAAGCAAAAAATTTCAGAATTGCACCTTGCAATGTGGAGATATTACTGTTTGTGCATTTACAATATTCATTGATTTTTGCCATTGAAAAACGTCCAGAAATGTTTGAAGCTACTGACTGAATGAAAGGAGCTGGCATCTCACTCTCTTTCTATCTTCTTTATCATGTTAGGATTAGCAGGAAAAAGCAAAAAATTTCAGAATTGCACCTTGCAATGCGGAGAAATTACTGTTTGTGCATTTACAATATTCATTGATTTTTGCCATTGAAAAACATCATGTTATTCATATACCAGAAATGTTTGAAGCTACGGACTGAATGAAAAGAGCTGGCATCTCACTCTCTTTGAATCTTCTTTATCATGCTAAGAGGAGCAGGAAAAACCAAAAAATTTCAGAATTGCACGTTGCAATGTGGAGATATTACTGTTTGTGCATTTACAATATTCATTGATTTTTGCCATTGAAAAACGTCCAGAAATGTTTGAAGCTACTGACTGAATGAAAGGAGCTGGCATCTCACTCTCTTTGAATCTTCTTTATCATGCTAGGATTAGCAGGAAAAAGCAAAAAATTTCAGAATTGCACCTTGCAATGCGGAGAAATTACTGTTTGTGCATTTACAATATTCATTGATTTTTGCCATTGAAAAACATCATGTTATTCATATACCAGAAATGTTTGAAGCTACTGACTGAATGAAAAGAGCTGGCATCTCACTCTCTTTGAATCTTCTTTATCATGCTAAGAGGAGCAGGAAAAAGCAAAAAATTTCAGAATTGCACGTTGCAATGTGGAGATATTACTGTTTGTGCATTTACAATATTCATTGATTTTTGCCATTGAAAAACGTCCAGAAATGTTTGAAGCTACTGACTGAATGAAAGGAGCTGGCATCTCACTCTCTTTGAATCTTCTTTATCATGCTAGGATTAGCAGGAAAAAGCAAAAAATTTCAGAATTGCACCTTGCAATGCGGAGAAATTACTGTGTGTGCATTTACAATATTCATTGATTTTTGCCATTGAAAAACATCGTTATTCATATACCAGAAATGTTTGAAGCTACTGACTGAATGAAAAGAGCTGGCATCTCACTCTCTTTGAATCTTCTTTATCATGCCAGGATTAGCAGGAAAAAGCAAAAAATTTCAGAATTGCACCTTGCAATGTGGAGATATTACTGTTTGTGCATTTACAATATTCATTGATTTTTGCCATTGAAAAACATGTTATTCATATACCAGAAATGTTTGAAGCTACTGACTGAATGAAAAGAGCTGGCATCTCACTCTCTTTGAATCTTCTTTATCATGCCAGGATTAGCAGGAAAAAGCAAAAAATTTCAGAATTGCACCTTGCAATGTGGAGATATTACTGTTTGTGCATTTACAATATTCATTGATTTTTGCCATTGAAAAACGTCCAGAAATGATTGAAGCTACTGACTGAATGAAAGGAGCTGGCATCTCACTCTCTTTGAATCTTCTTTATCATGCTAGGATTAGCAGGAAAAAGCAAAAAATTTCAGAATTGCACATTGCAATGCGGAGAAATTACTGTTTGTGCATTTACAATATTCATTGATTTTTGCCATTGAAAAACATCATGTTATTCATATACCAGAAATGTTTGAAGCTACTGACTGAATGAAAGGAGCTGGCATCTCACTCTCTTTGAATCTTCTTTATCATGCTAGGATTAGCAGGAAAAAGCAAAAAATTTCAGAATTGCACCTTGCAATGCGGAGAAATTACTGTTTGTGCATTTACAATATTCATTGATTTTTGCCATTGAAAAACATGTTATTCATATACCAGAAATGTTTGAAGCTACTGACTGAATGAAAAGAGCTGGCATCTCACTCTCTTTGAATCTTCTTTATCATGCCAGGATTAGCAGGAAAAAGCAAAAAATTTCAGAATTGCACCTTGCAATGTGGAGATATTACTGTTTGTGCATTTACAATATTCATTGATTTTTGCCATTGAAAAACGTCCAGAAATGTTTGAAGCTACTGACTGAATGAAAGGAGCTGGCATCTCACTCTCTTTGAATCTTCTTTATCATGCTAGGATTAGCAGGAAAAAGCAAAAAATTTCAGAAATGCACCTTGCAATGCGGAGAAATTACTGTGTGTGCATTTACAATATTCATTGATTTTTGCCATTGAAAAACATGTTATTCATATACCAGAAATGTTTGAAGCTACTGACTGAATGAAAAGAGCTGGCATCTCACTCTCTTTGAATCTTCTTTATCATGCCAGGATTAGCAGGAAAAAGCAAAAAATTTCAGAATTGCACCTTGCAATGTGGAGATATTACTGTTTGTGCATTTACAATATTCATTGATTTTTGCCATTGAAAAACGTCCAGAAATGTTTGAAGCTACTGACTGAATGAAAGGAGCTGGCATCTCACTCTCTTTGAATCTTCTTTATCATGCTAGGATTAGCAGGAAAAAGCAAAAAATTTCAGAATTGCACCTTGCAATGCGGAGAAATTACTGTGTGTGCATTTACAATATTCATTGATTTTTGCCATTGAAAAACATGTTATTCATATACCAGAAATGTTTGAAGCTACTGACTGAATGAAAAGAGCTGGCATCTCACTCTCTTTGAATCTTCTTTATCATGCCAGGATTAGCAGGAAAAAGCAAAAAATTTCAGAATTGCACGTTGCAATGTGGAGATATTACTGTCTGTGCATTTACAATATTCATTGATTTTTGCCATTGAAAAACGTCCAGAAATGTTTGAAGCTACTGACTGAATGAAAGGAGCTGGCATCTCACTCTCTTTGAATCTTCTTTATCCTGCTAGGATTAGCAGGAAAAAGCAAAAAATTTCAGAATTGCACATTGCAATGCGGAGAAATTACTGTTTGTGCATTTACAATATTCATTGATTTTTGCCATTGAAAAACATCATGTTATTCATATACCAGAAATGTTTGAAGCTACTGACTGAATGAAAAGAGCTGGCATCTCACTCTCTTTGAATCTTCTTTATCATGCTAAGAGGAGCAGGAAAAAGCAAAAAATTTCAGAATTGCACGTTGCAATGTGGAGATATTACTGTTTGTGCATTTACAATATTCATTGATTTTTGCCATTGAAAAACGTCCAGAAATGTTTGAAGCTACTGACTGAATGAAAGGAGCTGGCATCTCACTCTCTTTGAATCTTCTTTATCATGCTAGGATTAGCAGGAAAAAGCAAAAAATTTCAGAATTGCACCTTGCAATGCGGAGAAATTACTGTGTGTGCATTTACAATATTCATTGATTTTTGCCATTGAAAAACATGTTATTCATATACCAGAAATGTTTGAAGCTACTGACTGAATGAAAAGAGCTGGCATCTCACTCTCTTTGAATCTTCTTTATCATGCCAGGATTAGCAGGAAAAAGCAAAAAATTTCAGAATTGCACGTTGCAATGTGGAGATATTACTGTTTGTGCATTTACAATATTCATTGATTTTTGCCATTGAAAAACGTCCAGAAATGTTTGAAGCTACTGACTGAATGAAAGGAGCTGGCATCTCACTCTCTTTGAATCTTCTTTATCCTGCTAGGATTAGCAGGATAAAGCAAAAAATTTCAGAATTGCACATTGCAATACGGAGAAATTACTGTTTGTGCATTTACAATATTCATTGATTTTTGCCATTGATAAACATCATGTTATTCATATACCAGAAATGTTTGAAGCTACTGACTGAATGAAAAGAGCTGGCATCTCACTCTCTTTGAATCTTCTTTATCATGCTAAGAGGAGCAGGAAAAAGCAAAAAATTTCAGAATTGCACGTTGCAATGTGGAGATATTACTGTTTGTGCATTTACAATATTCATTGATTTTTGCCATTGAAAAACGTCCAGAAATGTTTGAAGCTACTGACTGAATGAAAGGAGCTGGCATCTCACTCTCTTTGAATCTTCTTTATCATGCTAGGATTAGCAGGAAAAAGCAAAAAATTTCAGAATTGCACATTGCAATGCGGAGAAATTACTGTTTGTGCATTTACAATATTCATTGATTTTTGCCATTGAAAAACATCATGTTATTCATATACCAGAAATGTTTGAAGCTACTGACTGAATGAAAAGAGCTGGCATCTCACTCTCTTTGAATCTTCTTTATCATGCTAAGAGGAGCAGGAAAAAGCAAAAAATTTCAGAATTGCACGTTGCAATGTGGAGATATTACTGTTTGTGCATTTACAATATTCATTGATTTTTGCCATTGAAAAACGTCCAGAAATGTTTGAAGCTACTGACTGAATGAAAGGAGCTGGCATCTCACTCTCTTTGAATCTTCTTTATCATGCTAGGATTAGCAGGAAAAAGCAAAAAATTTCAGAATTGCACATTGCAATGCGGAGAAATTACTGTGTGTGCATTTACAATATTCATTGATTTTTGCCATTGAAAAACATCGTTATTCATATACCAGAAATGTTTGAAGCTACTGACTGAATGAAAAGAGCTGGCATCTCACTCTCTTTGAATCTTCTTTATCATGCCAGGATTAGCAGGAAAAAGCAAAAAATTTCAGAATTGCACCTTGCAATGTGGAGATATTACTGTTTGTGCATTTACAATATTCATTGATTTTTGCCATTGAAAAACATGTTATTCATATACCAGAAATGTTTGAAGCTACTGACTGAATGAAAAGAGCTGGCATCTCACTCTCTTTGAATCTTCTTTATCATGCCAGGATTAGCAGGAAAAAGCAAAACATTTCAGAATTGCACGTTGCAATGTGGAGATATTACTGTTTGTGCATTTACAATATTCATTGATTTTTGCCATTGAAAAACGTCCAGAAATGTTTGAAGCTACTGACTGAATGAAAGGAGCTGGCATCTCACTCTCTTTGAATCTTCTTTATCCTGCTAGGATTAGCAGGAAAAAGCAAAAAATTTCAGAATTGCACATTGCAATGCGGAGAAATTACTGTTTGTGCATTTACAATATTCATTGATTTTTGCCATTGAAAAACATCATGTTATTCATATACCAGAAATGTTTGAAGCTACTGACTGAATGAAAGGAGCTGGCATCTCACTCTCTTTGAATCTTCTTTATCATGCTAGGATTAGCAGGAAAAAGCAAAAAATTTCAGAATTGCACCTTGCAATGCGGAGAAATTACTGTTTGTGCATTTACAATATTCATTGATTTTTGCTATTGAAAAACATGTTATTCATATACCAGAAATGTTTGAAGCTACTGACTGAATGAAAAGAGCTGGCATCTCACTCTCTTTGAATCTTCTTTATCATGCCAGGATTAGCAGGAAAAAGCAAAAAATTTCAGAATTGCACCTTGCAATGTGGAGATATTACTGTTTGTGCATTTACAATATTCATTGATTTTTGCCATTGAAAAACGTCCAGAAATGTTTGAAGCTACTGACTGAATGAAAGGAGCTGGCATCTCACTCTCTTTGAATCTTCTTTATCATGCTAGGATTAGCAGGAAAAAGCAAAAAATTTCAGAATTGCACCTTGCAATGCGGAGAAATTACTGTTTGTGCATTTACAATATTCATTGATTTTTACCATTGAAAAACATGTTATTCATATACCAGAAATGTTTGAAGCTACTGACTGAATGAAAAGAGCTGGCATCTCACTCTCTTTGAATCTTCTTTATCATGCCAGGATTAGCAGGAAAAAGCAAAAAATTTCAGAATTGCACCTTGCAATGTGGAGATATTACTGTTTGTGCATTTACAATATTCATTGATTTTTGCCATTGAAAAACGTCCAGAAATGTTTGAAGCTACTGACTGAATGAAAGGAGCTGGCATCTCACTCTCTTTGAATCTTTTTATCATGCTAGGATTAGCAGGAAAAAGCAAAAAATTTCAGAATTGCACATTGCAATGCGGAGAAATTACTGTTTGTGCATTTACAATATTCATTGATTTTTGCCATTGAAAAACATCATGTTATTCATATACCAGAAATGTTTGAAGCTACTGACTGAATGAAAGGAGCTGGCATCTCACTCTCTTTGAATCTTCTTTATCATGCTAGGATTAGCAGGAAAAAGCAAAAAATTTCAGAATTGCACCTTGCAATGCGGAGAAATTACTTTTTGTGCATTTACAATATTCATTGATTTTTGCCATTGAAAAACATGTTATTCATATACCAGAAATGTTTGAAGCTACTGACTGAATGAAAAGAGCTGGCATCTCACTCTCTTTGAATCTTCTTTATCATGCCAGGATTATCAGGAAAAAGCAAAAAATTTCAGAATTGCACCTTGCAATGTGGAGATATTACTGTTTGTGCATTTACAATATTCATTGATTTTTCCCATTGAAAAACGTCCAGAAATGTTTGAAGCTACTGACTGAATGAAAAAAGCTGGCATCTCACTCTCTTTGAATCTTCTTTATCATGCTAAGAGGAGCAGGAAAAAGCAAAAAATTTCAGAATTGCACCTTGCAATGTGGAGATATTACTGTTTGTGCATTTACAATATTCATTGATTTTTGCCATTGAAAAACGTCCAGAAATGTTTGAAGCTACTGACTGAATGAAAGGAGCTGGCATCTCACTCTCTTTGAATCTTCTTTATCATGTTAGGATTAGCAGGAAAAAGTAAAAAATTTCAGAATTGCACCTTGCAATGCGGAGAAATTACTGTTTGTGCATTTACAATATTCATTGATTTTTGCCATTGAAAAACATCATGTTATTCATATACCAGAAATGTTTGAAGCTACTGACTGAATGAAAAGAGCTGGCATCTCACTCTCTTTGAATCTTCTTTATCATGCTAAGAGGAGCAGGAAAAACCAAAAAATTTCAGAATTGCACGTTGCAATGCGGAGATATTACTGTTTGTGCATTTACAATATTCATTGATTTTTGCCGTTGAAAAACGTCCAGAAATGTTTGAAGCTACTGACTGAATGAAAGGAGCTGGCATCTCACTCTCTTTGAATCTTCTTTATCATGCTAGGATTAGCAGGAAAAAGCAAAAAATTTCAGAATTGCACCTTGCAATGCGGAGAAATTACTGTGTGTGCATTTACAATATTCATTGATTTTTGCCATTGAAAAACATCGTTATTCATATACCAGAAATGTTTGAAGCTACTGACTGAATGAAAAGAGCTGGCATCTCACTCTCTTTGAATCTTCTTTATCATGCCAGGATTAGCAGGAAAAAGCAAAAAATTTCAGAATTGCACCTTGCAATGTGGAGATATTACTGTTTGTGCATTTACAATATTCATTGATTTTTGCCATTGAAAAACATGTTATTCATATACCAGAAATGTTTGAAGCTACTGACTGAATGAAAAGAGCTGGCATCTCACTCTCTTTGAATCTTCTTTATCATGCCAGGATTAGCAGGAAAAAGCAAAAAATTTCAGAATTGCACCTTGCAATGTGGAGATATTACTGTTTGTGCATTTACAATATTCATTGATTTTTGCCATTGAAAAACGTCCAGAAATGTTTGAAGCTACTGACTGAATGAAAGGAGCTGGCATCTCACTCTCTTTGAATCTTCTTTATCATGCTAGGATTAGCAGGAAAAAGCAAAAAATTTCAGAATTGCACATTGCAATGCGGAGAAATTACTGTTTGTGCATTTACAATATTCATTGATTTTTGCCATTGAAAAACATCATGTTATTCATATACCAGAAATGTTTGAAGCTACTGACTGAATGAAAGGAGCTGGCATCTCACTCTCTTTGAATCTTCTTTATCATGCTAGGATTAGCAGGAAAAAGCAAAAAATTTCAGAATTGCACCTTGCAATGCGGAGAAATTACTGTTTGTGCATTTACAATATTCATTGATTTTTGCCATTGAAAAACATGTTATTCATATACCAGAAATGTTTGAAGCTACTGACTGAATGAAAAGAGCTGGCATCTCACTCTCTTTGAATCTTCTTTATCATGCCAGGATTAGCAGGAAAAAGCAAAAAATTTCAGAATTGCACCTTGCAATGTGGAGATATTACTGTTTGTGCATTTACAATATTCATTGATTTTTGCCATTGAAAAACGTCCAGAAATGTTTGAAGCTACTGACTGAATGAAAGGAGCTGGCATCTCACTCTCTTTGAATCTTCTTTATCATGCTAGGATTAGCAGGAAAAAGCAAAAAATTTCAGAATTGCACCTTGCAATGCGGAGAAATTACTGTGTGTGCATTTACAATATTCATTGATTTTTGCCATTGAAAAACGTCCAGAAATGTTTGAAGCTACTGACTGAATGAAAGGAGCTGGCATCTCACTCTCTTTGAATCTTCTTTATCATGCTAGGATTAGCAGGAAAAAGCAAAAAATTTCAGAATTGCACCTTGCAATGCGGAGAAATTACTGTGTGCATTTACAATATTCATTGATTTTTGCCATTGAAAAACATCGTTATTCATATACCAGAAATGTTTGAAGCTACTGACTGAATGAAAAGAGCTGGCATCTCACTCTCTTTGAATCTTCTTTATCATGCCAGGATTAGCAGGAAAAAGCAAAAAATTTCAGAATTGCACCTTGCAATGTGGAGATATTACTGTTTGTGCATTTACAATATTCATTGATTTTTGCCATTAAAAAACGTCCAGAAATGTTTGAAGCTACTGACTGAATGAAAGGAGCTGGCATCTCACTCTCTTTGAATCTTCTTTATCATGCTAGGATTAGCAGGAAAAAGCAAAAAATTTCAGAATTGCACCTTGCAATGCGGAGAAATTACTGTGTGTGCATTTACAATATTCATTGATTTTTGCCATTGAAAAACATCGTTATTCATATACCAGAAATGTTTGAAGCTACTGACTGAATGAAAAGAGCTGGCATCTCACTCTCTTTGAATCTTCTTTATCATGCCAGGATTAGCAGGAAAAAGCAAAAAATTTCAGAATTGCACCTTGCAATGTGGAGATATTACTGTTTGTGCATTTACAATATTCATTGATTTTTGCCATTGTAAAACATGTTATTCATATACCAGAAATGTTTGAAGCTACTGACTGAATGAAAAGAGCTGGCATCTCACTCTCTTTGAATCTTCTTTATCATGCCAGGATTAGCAGGAAAAAGCAAAAAATTTCAGAATTGCACCTTGCAATGTGGAGATATTACTGTTTGTGCATTTACAATATTCATTGATTTTTGCCATTGAAAAACGTCCAGAAATGTTTGAAGCTACTGACTGAATGAAAGGAGCTGGCATCTCACTCTCTTTGAATCTTCTTTATCATGCTAGGATTAGCAGGAAAAAGCAAAAAATTTCAGAATTGCACATTGCAATGCGGAGAAATTACTGTTTGTGCATTTACAATATTCATTGATTTTTGCCATTGAAAAACATCATGTTATTCATATACCAGAAATGTTTGAAGCTACTGACTGAATGAAAAGAGCTGGCATCTCACTCTCTTTGAATCTTCTTTATCATGCCAGGATTAGCAGGAAAAAGCAAAAAATTTCAGAATTGCACCTTGCAATGTGGAGATATTACTGTTTGTGCATTTACAATATTCATTGATTTTTGCCATTGAAAAACGTCCAGAAATGTTTGAAGCTACTGACTGAATGAAAGGAGCTGGCATCTCACTCTCTTTGAATCTTCTTTATCATGCTAGGATTAGCAGGAAAAAGCAAAAAATTTCAGAATTGCACCTTGCAATGCGGAGAAATTACTGTTTGTGCATTTACAATATTCATTGATTTTTGCCATTGAAAAACATGTTATTCATATACCAGAAATGTTTGAAGCTACTGACTGAATGAAAAGAGCTGGCATCTCACTCTCTTTGAATCTTCTTTATCATGCCAGGATTAGCAGGAAAAAGCAAAAAATTTCAGAATTGCACCTTGCAATGTGGAGATATTACTGTTTGTGCATTTACAATATTCATTGATTTTTGCCATTGAAAAACGTCCAGAAATGTTTGAAGCTACTGACTGAATGAAAGGAGCTGGCATCTCACTCTCTCTGAATCTTCTTTATCATGCTAGGATTAGCAGGAAAAAGCAAAAAATTTCAGAATTGCACCTTGCAATGCGGAGAAATTACTGTGTGTGCATTTACAATATTCATTGATTTTTGCCATTGAAAAACGTCCAGAAATGTTTGAAGCTACTGACTGAATGAAAGGAGCTGGCATCTCACTCTCTTTGAATCTTCTTTATCATGCTAGGATTAGCAGGAAAAAGCAAAAAATTTCAGAATTGCACCTTGCAATGCGGAGAAATTACTGTGTGTGCATTTACAATATTCATTGATTTTTGCCATTGAAAAACATCGTTATTCATATACCAGAAATGTTTGAAGCTACTGACTGAATGAAAAGAGGTGGCATCTCACTCTCTTTGAATCTTCTTTATCATGCCAGGATTAGCAGGAAAAAGCAAAAAATTTCAGAATTGCACCTTGCAATGTGGAGATATTACTGTTTGTGCATTTACAATATTCATTGATTTTTGCCATTGAAAAACATGTTATTCATATACCAGAAATGTTTGAAGCTACTGACTGAATGAAAAGAGCTGGCATCTCACTCTCTTTGAATCTTCTTTATCATGCCAGGATTAGCAGGAAAAAGCAAAAAATTTCAGAATTGCACCTTGCAATGTGGAGATATTACTGTTTGTGCATTTACAATATTCATTGATTTTTGCCATTGAAAAACGTCCAGAAATGTTTGAAGCTACTGACTGAATGAAAGGAGCTGGCATCTCACTCTCTTTGAATCTTCTTTATCATGCTAGGATTAGCAGGAAAAAGCAAAAAATTTCAGAATTGCACCTTGCAATGCGGAGAAATTACTGTGTGTGCATTTACAATATTCATTGATTTTTACCATTGAAAAACATCGTTATTCATATACCAGAAATGTTTGAAGCTACTGACTGAATGAAAAGAGCTGGCATCTCACTCTCTTTGAATCTTCTTTATCATGCCAGGATTAGCAGGAAAAAGCAAAAAATTTCAGAATTGCACCTTGCAATGTGGAGATATTACTGTTTGTGCATTTACAATATTCATTGATTTTTGCCATTGAAAAACGTCCAGAAATGTTTGAAGCTACTGACTGAATGAAAAGAGCTGGCATCTCACTCTCTTTGAATCTTCTTTATCATGCCAGGATTAGCAGGAAAAAGCAAAAAATTTCAGAATTGCACCTTGCAATGCGGAGAAATTACTGTGTGTGCATTTACAATATTCATTGATTTTTGCCATTGAAAAACATCATGTTATTCATATACCAGAAATGTTTGAAGCTACTGACTGAATGAAAGGAGCTGGCATCTCACTCTCTTTGAATCTTCTTTATCATGCTAGGATTAGCAGGAAAAAGCAAAAAATTTCAGAATTGCACCTTGCAATGCGGAGAAATTACTGTTTGTGCATTTACAATATTCATTGATTTTTGCCATTGAAAAACATGTTATTCATATACCAGAAATGTTTGAAGCTACTGACTGAATGAAAAGAGCTGGCATCTCACTCTCTTTGAATCTTCTTTATCATGCCAGGATTAGCAGGAAAAAGCAAAAAATTTCAGAATTGCACCTTGCAATGTGGAGATATTACTGTTTGTGCATTTACAATATTCATTGATTTTTGCCATTGAAAAACGTCCAGAAATGTTTGAAGCTACTGACTGAATGAAAGGAGCTGGCATCTCACTCTCTTTGAATCTTCTTTATCATGCTAGGATTAGCAGGAAAAAGCAAAAAATTTCAGAATTGCACCTTGCAATGCGGAGAAATTACTGTTTGTGCATTTACAATATTCATTGATTTTTGCCATTGAAAAACATCATGTTATTCATATACCAGAAATGTTTGAAGCTACTGACTGAATGAAAGGAGCTGGCATCTCACTCTCTTTGAATCTTCTTTATCATGCTAGGATTAGCAGGAAAAAGCAAAAAATTTCAGAATTGCACCTTGCAATGCGGAGAAATTACTGTTTGTGCATTTACAATATTCATTGATTTTTGCCATTGAAAAACATGTTATTCATATACCAGAAATGTTTGAAGCTACTGACTGAATGAAAAGAGCTGGCATCTCACTCTCTTTGAATCTTCTTTATCATGCCAGGATTAGCAGGAAAAAGCAAAAAATTTCAGAATTGCACCTTGCAATGTGGAGATATTACTGTTTGTGCATTTACAATATTCATTGATTTTTGCCATTGAAAAACGTCCAGAAATGTTTGAAGCTACTGACTGAATGAAAGGAGCTGGCATCTCACTCTCTTTGAATCTTCTTTATCATGCTAGGATTAGCAGGAAAAAGCAAAAAATTTCAGAATTGCACCTTGCAATGCGGAGAAATTACTGTTTGTGCATTTACAATATTCATTGATTTTTGCCATTGAAAAACATGTTATTCATATACCAGAAATGTTTGAAGCTACTGACTGAATGAAAAGAGCTGGCATCTCACTCTCTTTGAATCTTCTTTATCATGCCAGGATTAGCAGGAAAAAGCAAAAAATTTCAGAATTGCACGTTGCAATGTGGAGATATTACTGTTTGTGCATTTACAATATTCATTGATTTTTGCCATTGAAAAACGTCCAGAAATGTTTGAAGCTACTGACTGAATGAAAGGAGCTGGCATCTCACTCTCTTTGAATCTTCTTTATCATGCTAGGATTAGCAGGAAAAAGCAAAAAATTTCAGAATTGCACCTTGCAATGCAGAGAAATTACTGTTTGTGCATTTACAATATTCATTGATTTTTGCCATTGAAAAACATCATGTTATTCATATACCAGAAATGTTTGAAGCTACTGACTGAATGAAAGGAGCTGGCATCTCACTCTCTTTGAATCTTCTTTATCATGCTAGGATTAGCAGGAAAAAGCAAAAAATTTCAGAATTGCACCTTGCAATGCGGAGAAATTACTGTGTGTGCATTTACAATATTCATTGATTTTTGCCATTGAAAAACATCGTTATTCATATACCAGAAATGTTTGAAGCTACTGACTGAATGAAAAGAGCTGGCATCTCACTCTCTTTGAATCTTCTTTATCATGCCAGGATTAGCAGGAAAAAGCAAAAAATTTCAGAATTGCACCTTGCAATGTGGAGATATTACTGTTTGTGCATTTACAATATTCATTGATTTTTGCCATTGAAAAACGTCCAGAAATGTTTGAAGCTACTGACTGAATGAAAAGAGCTGGCATCTCACTCTCTTTGAATCTTCTTTATCATGCCAGGATTAGCAGGAAAAAGCAAAAAATTTCAGAATTGCACCTTGCAATGCGGAGAAATTACTGTGTGTGCATTTACAATATTCATTGATTTTTGCCATTGAAAAACATCATGTTATTCATATACCAGAAATGTTTGAAGCTACTGACTGAATGAAAGGAGCTGGCATCTCACTCTCTTTGAATCTTCTTTATCATGCTAGGATTAGCAGGAAAAAGCAAAAAATTTCAGAATTGCACCTTGCAATGCGGAGAAATTACTGTTTGTGCATTTACAATATTCATTGATTTTTGCCATTGAAAAACATGTTATTCATATACCAGAAATGTTTGAAGCTACTGACTGAATGAAAAGAGCTGGCATCTCACTCTCTTTGAATCTTCTTTATCATGCCAGGATTAGCAGGAAAAAGCAAAAAATTTCAGAATTGCACCTTGCAATGTGGAGATATTACTGTTTGTGCATTTACAATATTCATTGATTTTTGCCATTGAAAAACGTCCAGAAATGTTTGAAGCTACTGACTGAATGAAAGGAGCTGGCATCTCACTCTCTTTGAATCTTCTTTATCATGCTAGGATTAGCAGGAAAAAGCAAAAAATTTCAGAATTGCACCTTGCAATGCGGAGAAATTACTGTTTGTGCATTTACAATATTCATTGATTTTTGCCATTTAAAAACATCATGTTATTCATATACCAGAAATGTTTGAAGCTACTGACTGAATGAAAGGAGCTGGCATCTCACTCTCTTTGAATCTTCTTTATCATGCTAGGATTAGCAGGAAAAAGCAAAAAATTTCAGAATTGCACCTTGCAATGCGGAGAAATTACTGTTTGTGCATTTACAATATTCATTGATTTTTGCCATTGAAAAACATGTTATTCATATACCAGAAATGTTTGAAGCTACTGACTGAATGAAAAGAGCTGGCATCTCACTCTCTTTGAATCTTCTTTATCATGCCAGGATTAGCAGGAAAAAGCAAAAAATTTCAGAATTGCACCTTGCAATGTGGAGATATTACTGTTTGTGCATTTACAATATTCATTGATTTTTGCCATTGAAAAACGTCCAGAAATGTTTGAAGCTACTGACTGAATGAAAGGAGCTGGCATCTCACTCTCTTTGAATCTTCTTTATCATGCTAGGATTAGCAGGAAAAAGCAAAAAATTTCAGAATTGCACCTTGCAATGCGGAGAAATTACTGTTTGTGCATTTACAATATTCATTGATTTTTGCCATTGAAAAACATGTTATTCATATACCAGAAATGTTTGAAGCTACTGACTGAATGAAAAGAGCTGGCATCTCACTCTCTTTGAATCTTCTTTATCATGCCAGGATTAGCAGGAAAAAGCAAAAAATTTCAGAATTGCACGTTGCAATGTGGAGATATTACTGTTTGTGCATTTACAATATTCATTGATTTTTGCCATTGAAAAACGTCCAGAAATGTTTGAAGCTACTGACTGAATGAAAGGAGCTGGCATCTCACTCTCTTTGAATCTTCTTTATCATGCTAGGATTAGCAGGAAAAAGCAAAAAATTTCAGAATTGCACCTTGCAATGCAGAGAAATTACTGTTTGTGCATTTACAATATTCATTGATTTTTGCCATTGAAAAACATCATGTTATTCATATACCAGAAATGTTTGAAGCTACTGACTGAATGAAAGGAGCTGGCATCTCACTCTCTTTGAATCTTCTTTATCATGCTAGGATTAGCAGGAAAAAGCAAAAAATTTCAGAATTGCACCTTGCAATGCGGAGAAATTACTGTGTGTGCATTTACAATATTCATTGATTTTTGCCATTGAAAAACATCGTTATTCATATACCAGAAATGTTTGAAGCTACTGACTGAATGAAAAGAGCTGGCATCTCACTCTCTTTGAATCTTCTTTATCATGCCAGGATTAGCAGGAAAAAGCAAAAAATTTCAGAATTGCACCTTGTAATGTGGAGATATTACTGTTTGTGCATTTACAATATTCATTGATTTTTGCCATTGAAAAACGTCCAGAAATGTTTGAAGCTACTGACTGAATGAAAGGAGCTGGCATCTCACTCTCTTTGAATCTTCTTTATCATGCTAGGATTAGCAGGAAAAAGCAAAAAATTTCAGAATTGCACCTTGCAATGCGGAGAAATTACTGTGTGTGCATTTACAATATTCATTGATTTTTGCCATTGAAAAACATCATGTTATTCATATACCAGAAATGTTTGAAGCTACTGACTGAATGAAAAGAGCTGGCATCTCACTCTCTTTGAATCTTCTTTATCATGCCAGGATTAGCAGGAAAAAGCAAAAAATTTCAGAATTGCACCTTGCAATGTGGAGATATTACTGTTTGTGCATTTACAATATTCATTGATTTTTGCCATTGAAAAACATGTTATTCATATACCAGAAATGTTTGAAGCTACTGACTGAATGAAACGAGCTGGCATCTCACTCTCTTTGAATCTTCTTTATCATGCTAGGATTAGCAGGAAAAAGCAAAAAATTTCAGAATTGCACCTTGCAATGCGGAGAAATTACTGTTTGTGCATTTACAATATTCATTGATTTTTGCCATTGAAAAACATGTTATTCATATACCAGAAATGTTTGAAGCTACTGACTGAATGAAAAGAGCTGGCATCTCACTCTCTTTGAATCTTCTTTATCATGCCAGGATTAGCAGGAAAAAGCAAAAAATTTCAGAATTGCACCTTGCAATGTGGAGATATTACTGTTTGTGCATTTACAATATTCATTGATTTTTGCCATTGAAAAACGTCCAGAAATGTTTGAAGATACTGACTGAATGAAAGGAGCTGGCATCTCACTCTCTTTGAATCTTCTTTATCATGCTAGGATTAGCAGGAAAAAGCAAAAAATTTCAGAATTGCACATTGCAATGCGGAGAAATTACTGTTTGTGCATTTACAATATTCATTGATTTTTGCCATTGAAAAACATCATGTTATTCATATACCAGAAATGTTTGAAGCTACTGACTGAATGAAAGGAGCTGGCATCTCTCTCTCTTTGAATCTTCTTTATCATGCTAGGATTAGCAGGAAAAAGCAAAAAATTTCAGAATTGCACCTTGCAATGCGGAGAAATTACTGTTTGTGCATTTACAATATTCATTGATTTTTGCCATTGAAAAACATGTTATTCATATACCAGAAATGTTTGAAGCTACTGACTGAATGAAAAGAGCTGGCATCTCACTCTCTTTGAATCTTCTTTATCATGCCAGGATTAGCAGGAAAAAGCAAAAAATTTCAGAATTGCACCTTGCAATGTGGAGATATTACTGTTTGTGCATTTACAATATTCATTGATTTTTGCCATTGAAAAACGTCCAGAAATGTTTGAAGCTACTGACTGAATGAAAGGAGCTGGCATCTCACTCTCTTTGAATCTTCTTTATCATGCTAGGATTAGCAGGAAAAAGCAAAAAATTTCAGAATTGCACATTACAATGCGGAGAAATTACTGTTTGTGCATTTACAATATTCATTGATTTTTGCCATTGAAAAACATCATGTTATTCATATACCAGAAATGTTTGAAGCTACTGACTGAATGAAAGGAGCTGGCATCTCACTCTCTTTGAATCTTCTTTATCATGCTAGGATTAGCAGGAAAAAGCAAAAAATTTCAGAATTGCACCTTGCAATGCGGAGAAATTACTGTTTGTGCATTTACAATATTCATTGATTTTTGCCATTGAAAAACATCATGTTATTCATATACCAGAAATGTTTGAAGCTACTGACTGAATGAAAAGAGCTGGCATCTCACTTTCTTTGAATCTTCTTTATCATGCTAGGATTAGCAGGAAAAAGCAAAAAATTTCAGAATTGCACCTTGCAATGTGGAGATATTACTGTTTGTGCATTTACAATATTCATTGATTTTTGCCATTGAAAAACGTCCAGAAATGTTTGAAGCTACTGACTGAATGAAAGGAGCTGGCATCTCACTCTCTTTGAATCTTCTTTATCATGCTAGGATTAGCAGGAAAAAGTAAAAAATTTCAGAATTGCACCTTGCAATGCGGAGAAATTACTGTGTGTGCATTTACAATATTCATTGATTTTTGCCATTGAAAAACGTCCAGAAATGTTTGAAGCTACTGACTGAATGAAAGGAGCTGGCATCTCACTCTCTTTGAATCTTCTTTATCATGCTAGGATTAGCAGGAAAAAGCAAAAAATTTCAGAATTGCACCTTGCAATGCGGAGAAATTACTGTGTGTGCATTTACAATATTCATTGATTTTTGCCATTGAAAAACATCGTTATTCATATACCAGAAATGTTTGAAGCTACTGACTGAATGAAAAGAGCTGGCATCTCACTCTCTTTGAATCTTCTTTATCATGCCAGGATTAGCAGGAAAAAGCAAAAAATTTCAGAATTGCACCTTGCAATGTGGAGATATTACTGTTTGTGCATTTACAATATTCATTGATTTTTGCCATTGAAAAACATGTTATTCATATACCAGAAATGTTTGAAGCTACTGACTGAATGAAAAGAGCTGGCATCTCACTCTCTTTGAATCTTCTTTATCATGCCAGGATTAGCAGGAAAAAGCAAAAAATTTCAGAATTGCACCTTGCAATGTGGAGATATTACTGTTTGTGCATTTACAATATTCATTGATTTTTGCCATTGAAAAACGTCCAGAAATGTTTGAAGCTACTGACTGAATGAAAGGAGCTGGCATCTCACTCTCTTTGAATCTTCTTTATCATGCTAGGATTAGCAGGAAAAAGCAAAAAATTTCAGAATTGCACCTTGCAATGCGGAGAAATTACTGTGTGTGCATTTACAATATTCATTGATTTTTGCCATTGAAAAACATCGTTATTCATATACCAGAAATGTTTGAAGCTACTGACTGAATGAAAAGAGCTGGCATCTCACTCTCTTTGAATCTTCTTTATCATGCCAGGATTAGCAGGAAAAAGCAAAAAATTTCAGAATTGCACCTTGCAATGTGGAGATATTACTGTTTGTGCATTTACAATATTCATTGATTTTTGCCATTGAAAAACGTCCAGAAATGTTTGAAGCTACTGACTGAATGAAAAGAGCTGGCATCTCACTCTCTTTGAATCTTCTTTATCATGCCAGGATTAGCAGGAAAAAGCAAAAAATTTCAGAATTGCACCTTGCAATGCGGAGAAATTACTGTGTGTGCATTTACAATATTCATTGATTTTTGCCATTGAAAAACATCATGTTATTCATATACCAGAAATGTTTGAAGCTACTGACTGAATGAAAGGAGCTGGCATCTCACTCTCTTTGAATCTTCTTTATCATGCTAGGATTAGCAGGAAAAAGCAAAAAATTTCAGAATTGCACCTTGCAATGCGGAGAAATTACTGTTTGTGCATTTACAATATTCATTGATTTTTGCCATTGAAAAACATGTTATTCATATACCAGAAATGTTTGAAGCTACTGACTGAATGAAAAGAGCTGGCATCTCACTCTCTTTGAATCTTCTTTATCATGCCAGGATTAGCAGGAAAAAGCAAAAAATTTCAGAATTGCACCTTGCAATGTGGAGATATTACTGTTTGTGCATTTACAATATTCATTGATTTTTGCCATTGAAAAACGTCCAGAAATGTTTGAAGCTACTGACTGAATGAAAGGAGCTGGCATCTCACTCTCTTTGAATCTTCTTTATCATGCTAGGATTAGCAGGAAAAAGCAAAAAATTTCAGAATTGCACATTGCAATGCGGAGAAATTACTGTTTGTGCATTTACAATATTCATTGATTTTTGCCATTGAAAAACATCATGTTATTCATATACCAGAAATGTTTGAAGCTACTGACTGAATGAAAGGAGCTGGCATCTCACTCTCTTTGAATCTTCTTTATCATGCTAGGATTAGCAGGAAAAAGCAAAAAATTTCAGAATTGCACCTTGCAATGCGGAGAAATTACTGTTTGTGCATTTACAATATTCATTGATTTTTGCCATTGAAAAACATGTTATTCATATACCAGAAATGTTTGAAGCTACTGACTGAATGAAAAGAGCTGGCATCTCACTCTCTTTGAATCTTCTTTATCATGCCAGGATTAGCAGGAAAAAGCAAAAAATTTCAGAATTGCACCTTGCAATGTGGAGATATTACTGTTTGTGCATTTACAATATTCATTGATTTTTGCCATTGAAAAACATCCAGAAATGTTTGAAGCTACTGACTGAATGAAAGGAGCTGGCATCTCACTCTCTTTGAATCTTCTTTATCATGCTAGGATTAGCAGGAAAAAGCAAAAAATTTCAGAATTGCACCTTGCAATGCGGAGAAATTACTGTTTGTGCATTTACAATATTCATTGATTTTTGCCATTGAAAAACATGTTATTCATATACCAGAAATGTTTGAAGCTACTGACTGAATGAAAAGAGCTGGCATCTCACTCTCTTTGAATCTTCTTTATCATGCCAGGATGAGCAGGAAAAAGCAAAAAATTTCAGAATTGCACGTTGCAATGTGGAGATATTACTGTTTGTGCATTTACAATATTCATTGATTTTTGCCATTGAAAAAGTCCAGAAATGTTTGAAGCTACTGACTGAATGAAAGGAGCTGGCATCTCACTCTCTTTGAATCTTCTTTATCATGCTAGGATTAGCAGGAAAAAGCAAAAAATTTCAGAATTGCACCTTGCAATGCGGAGAAATTACTGTTTGTGCATTTACAATATTCATTGATTTTTGCCATTGAAAAACATCATGTTATTCATATACCAGAAATGTTTGAAGCTACTGACTGAATGAAAGGAGCTGGCAACTCACTCTCTTTGAATCTTCTTTATCATGCCAGGATTAGCAGGAAAAAGCAAAAAATTTCAGAATTGCACCTTGCAATGCGGAGAAATTACTGTGTGTGCATTTACAATATTCATTGATTTTTGCCATTGAAAAACATCGTTATTCATATACCAGAAATGTTTGAAGCTACTGACTGAATGAAAAGAGCTGGCATCTCACTCTCTTTGAATCTTCTTTATCATGCCAGGATTAGCAGGAAAAAGCAAAAAATTTCAGAATTGCACCTTGTAATGTGGAGATATTACTGTTTGTGCATTTACAATATTCATTGATTTTTGCCATTGAAAAACGTGCAGAAATGTTTGAAGCTACTGACTGAATGAAAGGAGCTGGCATCTCACTCTCTTTGAATCTTCTTTATCATGCTAGGATTAGCAGGAAAAAGCAAAAAATTTCAGAATTGCACCTTGCAATGCGGAGAAATTACTGTGTGTGCATTTACAATATTCATTGATTTTTGCCATTGAAAAACATCATGTTATTCATATACCAGAAATGTTTGAAGCTACTGACTGAATGAAAAGAGCTGGCATCTCACTCTCTTTGAATCTTCTTTATCATGCCAGGATTAGCAGGAAAAAGCAAAAAATTTCAGAATTGCACCTTGCAATGTGGAGATATTACTGTTTGTGCATTTACAATATTCATTGATTTTTGCCATTGAAAAACATGTTATTCATATACCAGAAATGTTTGAAGCTACTGACTGAATGAAACGAGCTGGCATCTCACTCTCTTTGAATCTTCTTTATCATGCCGGGATTAGCAGGAAAAAGCAAAAAATTTCAGAATTGCACCTTGCAATGTGGAGATATTACTGTTTGTGCATTTACAATATTCATTGATTTTTGCCATTGAAAAACGTCCAGAAATGTTTGAAGCTACTGACTGAATGAAAGGAGCTGGCATCTCACTCTCTTTGAATCTTCTTTATCATGCTAGGATTAGCAGGAAAAAGCAAAAAATTTCAGAATTGCACCTTGCAATGCGGAGAAATTACTGTGTGTGCATTTACAATATTCATTGATTTTTGCCATTGAAAAACATCATGTTATTCATATACCAGAAATGTTTGAAGCTACTGACTGAATGAAAAGAGCTGGCATCTCACTCTCTTTGAATCTTCTTTATCATGCCAGGATTAGCAGGAAAAAGCAAAAAATTTCAGAATTGCACGTTGCAATGTGGAGATATTACTGTTTGTGCATTTACAATATTCATTGATTTTTGCCATTGAAAAACGTCCAGAAATGTTTGAAGCTACTGACTGAATGAAAGGAGCTGGCATCTCACTCTCTTTGAATCTTCTTTATCATGCTAGGATTAGCAGGAAAAAGCAAAAAATTTCAGAATTGCACCTTGCAATGCGGAGAAATTACTGTGTGTGCATTTACAATATTCATTGATTTTTGCCATTGAAAAACGTCCAGAAATGTTTGAAGCTACTGACTGAATGAAAGGAGCTGGCATCTCACTCTCTTTGAATCTTCTTTATCATGCTAGGATTAGCAGGAAAAAGCAAAAAATTTCAGAATTGCACCTTGCAATGCGGAGAAATTACTGTGTGTGCATTTACAATATTCATTGATTTTTGCCATTGAAAAACATCGTTATTCATGTACCAGAAATGTTTGAAGCTACTGACTGAATGAAAAGAGCTGGCATCTCACTCTCTTTGAATCTTCTTTATCATGCCAGGATTAGCAGGAAAAAGAAAAAAATTTCAGAATTGCACCTTGCAATGTGGAGATATTACTGTTTGTGCATTTACAATATTCATTGATTTTTGCCATTGAAAAACATGTTATTCATATACCAGAAATGTTTGAAGCTACTGACTGAATGAAAAGAGCTGGCATCTCACTCTTTGAATCTTCTTTATCATGCCAGGATTAGCAGGAAAAAGCAAAAAATTTCAGAATTGCACCTTGCAATGTGGAGATATTACTGTTTGTGCATTTACAATATTCATTGATTTTTGCCATTGAAAAACGTCCAGAAATGTTTGAAGCTACTGACTGAATGAAAGGAGCTGGCATCTCACTCTCTTTGAATCTTCTTTATCATGCCAGGATTAGCAGGAAAAAGCAAAAAATTTCAGAATTGCACGTTGCAATGTGGAGATATTACTGTTTGTGCATTTACAATATTCATTGATTTTTGCCATTGAAAAACATCGTTATTCATATACCAGAAATGTTTGAAGCTACTGACTGAATGAAAAGAGCTGGCATCTCACTCTCTTTGAATCTTCTTTATCATGCCAGGATTAGCAGGAAAAAGCAAAAAATTTCAGAATTGCACGTTGCAATGTGGAGATATTACTGTTTGTGCATTTAGAATATTCATTGATTTTTGCCATTGAAAAACGTCCAGAAATGTTTGAAGCTACTGACTGAATGAAAGGAGCTGGCATCTCACTCTCTTTGAATCTTCTTTATCATGCTAGGATTAGCAGGAAAAAGCAAAAAATTTCAGAATTGCACCCTGCAATGCGGAGAAATTACTGTTTGTGCATTTACAATATTCATTGATTTTTGCCATTGAAAAACGTCCAGAAAAGTTTGAAGCTACTGACTGAATGAAAAGAGCTGGCATCTCACTCTCTTTGAATCTTCTTTATCATGCTAAGAGGAGCAGGAAAAAGCAAAAAATTTCAGAATTGCACGTTGCAATGTGGAGATATTACTGTTTGTGCATTTACAATATTCATTGATTTTTGCCATTGAAAAACATGTTATTCATATACCAGAAATGTTTGAAGCTACTGACTGAATGAAAAGAGCTGGCATCTCACTCTCTTTGAATCTTCTTTATCATGCCAGGATTAGCAGGAAAAAGCAAAAAATTTCAGAATTGCACCTTGCAATGTGGAGATATTACTGTTTGTGCATTTACAATATTCATTGATTTTTGCCATTGAAAAACGTCCAGAAATGTTTGAAGCTACTGACTGAATGAAAGGAGCTGGCATCTCACTCTCTTTGAATCTTCTTTATCATGCTAGGATTAGCAGGAAAAAGCAAAAAATTTCAGAATTGCACCTTGCAATGCGGAGAAATTACTGTGTGTGCATTTACAATATTCATTGATTTTTGCCATTGAAAAACATCGTTATTCATATACCAGAAATGTTTGAAGCTACTGACTGAATGAAAAGAGCTGGCATCTCACTCTCTTTGAATCTTCTTTATCATGCCAGGATTAGCAGGAAAAAGCAAAAAATTTCAGAATTGCACGTTGCAATGTGGAGATATTACTGTTTGTGCATTTACAATATTCATTGATTTTTGCCATTGAAAAACGTCCAGAAATGTTTGAAGCTACTGACTGAATGAAAAGAGCTGGCATCTCACTCTCTTTGAATCTTCTTTATCATGCTAGGATTAGCAGGAAAAAGCAAAAAATTTCAGAATTGCACCTTGCAATGTGGAGATATTACTGTTTGTGCATTTACAATATTCATTGATTTTTGCCATTGAAAAACGTCCAGAAATGTTTGAAGCTACTGACTGAATGAAAGGAGCTGGCATCTCACTCTCTTTGAATCTTCTTTATCATGCTAGGATTAGCAGGAAAAAGCAAAAAATTTCAGAATTGCACCTTGCAATGCGGAGAAATTACTGTGTGTGCATTTACAATATTCATTGATTTTTGCCATTGAAAAACATCATGTTATTCATATACCAGAAATGTTTGAAGCTACTGACTGAATGAAAAGAGCTGGCATCTCACTCTCTTTGAATCTTCTTTATCATGCCAGGATTAGCAGGAAAAAGCAAAAAATTTCAGAATTGCACCTTGCAATGTGGAGATATTACTGTTTGTGCATTTACAATATTCATTGATTTTTGCCATTGAAAAACGTCCAGAAATGTTTGAAGCTACTGACTGAATGAAAGGAGCTGGCATCTCACTCTCTTTGAATCTTCTTTATCATGCTAGGATTAGCAGGAAAAAGCAAAAAATTTCAGAATTGCACCTTGCAATGCGGAGAAATTACTGTGTGTGCATTTACAATATTCATTGATTTTTGCCATTGAAAAACGTCCAGAAATGTTTGAAGCTACTGACTGAATGAAAGGAGCTGGCATCTCACTCTCTTTGAATCTTCTTTATCATGCTAGGATTAGCAGGAAAAAGCAAAAAATTTCAGAATTGCACCTTGCAATGCGGAGAAATTACTGTGTGTGCATTTACAATATTCATTGATTTTTGCCATTGAAAAACATCGTTATTCATATACCAGAAATGTTTGAAGCTACTGACTGAATGAAAAGAGCTGGCATCTCACTCTCTTTGAATCTTCTTTATCATGCCAGGATTAGCAGGAAAAAGCAAAAAATTTCAGAATTGCACCTTGCAATGTGGAGATATTACTGTTTGTGCATTTACAATATTCATTGATTTTTGCCATTGAAAAACATGTTATTCATATACCAGAAATGTTTGAAGCTACTGACTGAATGAAAAGAGCTGGCATCTCACTCTTTGAATCTTCTTTATCATGCCAGGATTAGCAGGAAAAAGCAAAAAATTTCAGAATTGCACCTTGCAATGTGGAGATATTACTGTTTGTGCATTTACAATATTCATTGATTTTTGCCATTGAAAAACGTCCAGAAATGTTTGAAGCTACTGACTGAATGAAAGGAGCTGGCATCTCACTCTCTTTGAATCTTCTTTATCATGCCAGGATTAGCAGGAAAAAGCAAAAAATTTCAGAATTGCACGTTGCAATGTGGAGATATTACTGTTTGTGCATTTACAATATTCATTGATTTTTGCCATTGAAAAACATCGTTATTCATATACCAGAAATGTTTGAAGCTACTGACTGAATGAAAAGAGCTGGCATCTCACTCTCTTTGAATCTTCTTTATCATGCCAGGATTAGCAGGAAAAAGCAAAAAATTTCAGAATTGCACGTTGCAATGTGGAGATATTACTGTTTGTGCATTTACAATATTCATTGATTTTTGCCATTGAAAAACGTCCAGAAATGTTTGAAGCTACTGACTGAATGAAAGGAGCTGGCATCTCACTCTCTTTGAATCTTCTTTATCATGCTAGGATTAGCAGGAAAAAGCAAAAAATTTCAGAATTGCACCTTGCAATGCGGAGAAATTACTGTGTGTGCATTTACAATATTCATTGATTTTTGCCATTGAAAAACATCATGTTATTCATATACCAGAAATGTTTGAAGCTACTGACTGAATGAAAAGAGCTGGCATCTCACTCTCTTTGAATCTTCTTTATCATGCCAGGATTAGCAGGAAAAAGCAAAAAATTTCAGAATTGCACCTTGCAATGTGGAGATATTACTGTTTGTGCATTTACAATATTCATTGATTTTTGCCATTGAAAAACGTCCAGAAATGTTTGAAGCTACTGACTGAAAGAAAGGAGCTGGCATCTCACTCTCTTTGAATCTTCTTTATCATGCTAGGATTAGCAGGAAAAAGCAAAAAATTTCAGAATTGCACCCTGCAATGCGGAGAAATTACTGTTTGTGCATTTACAATATTCATTGATTTTTGCCATTGAAAAACGTCCAGAAATGTTTGAAGCTACTGACTGAATGAAAAGAGCTGGCATCTCACTCTCTTTGAATCTTCTTTATCATGCTAAGAGGAGCAGGAAAAAGCAAAAAATTTCAGAATTGCACGTTGCAATGTGGAGATATTACTGTTTGTGCATTTACAATATTCATTGATTTTTGCCATTGAAAAACATGTTATTCATATACCAGAAATGTTTGAAGCTACTGACTGAATGAAAAGAGCTGGCATCTCACTCTCTTTGAATCTTCTTTATCATGCCAGGATTAGCAGGAAAAAGCAAAAAATTTCAGAATTGCACCTTGCAATGTGGAGATATTACTGTTTGTGCATTTACAATATTCATTGATTTTTGCCATTGAAAAACGTCCAGAAATGTTTGAAGCTACTGACTGAATGAAAGGAGCTGGCATCTCACTCTCTTTGAATCTTCTTTATCATGCTAGGATTAGCAGGAAAAAGCAAAAAATTTCAGAATTGCACCTTGCAATGCGGAGAAATTACAGTGTGTGCATTTACGATATTCATTGATTTTTGCCATTGAAAAACATCGTTATTCATATACCAGAAATGTTTGAAGCTACTGACTGAATGAAAAGAGCTGGCATCTCACTCTCTTTGAATCTTCTTTATCATGCCAGGATTAGCAGGAAAAAGCAAAAAATTTCAGAATTGCACGTTGCAATGTGGAGATATTACTGTTTGTGCATTTACAATATTCATTGATTTTTGCCATTGAAAAACGTCCAGAAATGTTTGAAGCTACTGACTGAATGAAACGAGCTGGCATCTCACTCTCTTTGAATCTTCTTTATCATGCTAGGGTTAGCAGGAAAAAGCAAAAAATTTCAGAATTGCACCTTGCAATGTGGAGATATTACTGTTTGTGCATTTACAATATTCATTGATTTTTGCCATTGAAAAATGTCCAGAAATGTTTGAAGCTACTGACTGAATGAAAGGAGCTGGCATCTCACTCTCTTTGAATCTTCTTTATCATGCTAGGATTAGCAGGAAAAAGCAAAAAATTTCAGAATTGCACCTTGCAATGCGGAGAAATTACTGTTTGTGCATTTACAATATTCATTGATTTTTGCCATAGAAAAACATGTTATTCATATACCAGAAATGTTTGAAGCTACTGACTGAATGAAAAGAGCTGGCATCTCACTCTCTTTGAATCTTCTTTATCATGCCAGGATTAGCAGGAAAAAGCAAAAAATTTCAGAATTGCACGTTGCAATGTGGAGATATTACTGTTTGTGCATTTACAATATTCATTGATTTTTGCCATTGAAAAACGTCCAGAAATGTTTGAAGCTACTGACTGAATGAAAGGAGCTGGCATCTCACTCTCTTTGAATCTTCTTTATCATGCTAGGATTAGCAGGAAAAAGCAAAAAATTTCAGAATTGCACCTTGCAATGCGGAGAAATTACTGTTTGTGCATTTACAATATTCATTGATTTTTGCCATTGAAAAACATCATGTTATTCATATACCAGAAATGTTTGAAGCTACTGACTGAATGAAAGGAGCTGGCATCTCACTCTCTTTGAATCTTCTTTATCATGCTAGGATTAGCAGGAAAAAGCAAAAAATTTCAGAATTGCACCTTGCAATGCGGAGAAATTACTGTGTGTGCATTTACAATATTCATTGATTTTTGCCATTGAAAAACATCGTTATTCATATACCAGAAATGTTTGAAGCTACTGACTGAATGAAAAGAGCTGGCATCTCACTCTCTTTGAATCTTCTTTATCATGCCAGGATTAGCAGGAAAAAGCAAAAAATTTCAGAATTGCACCTTGTAATGTGGAGATATTACTGTTTGTGCATTTACAATATTCATTGATTTTTGCCATTGAAAAACGTCCAGAAATGTTTGAAGCTACTGACTGAATGAAAGGAGCTGGCATCTCACTCTCTTTGAATCTTCTTTATCATGCTAGGATTAGCAGGAAAAAGCAAAAATTTCAGAATTGCACCTTGCAATGCGGAGAAATTACTGTGTGTGCATTTACAATATTCATTGATTTTTGCCATTGAAAAACATCATGTTATTCATATACCAGAAATGTTTGAAGCTACTGACTGAATGAAAAGAGCTGGCATCTCACTCTCTTTGAATCTTCTTTATCATGCCAGGATTAGCAGGAAAAAGCAAAAAATTTCAGAATTGCACCTTGCAATGTGGAGATATTACTGTTTGTGGATTTACAATATTCATTGATTTTTGCCATTGAAAAACATGTTATTCATATACCAGAAATGTTTGAAGCTACTGACTGAATGAAACGAGCTGGCATCTCACTCTCTTTGAATCTTCTTTATCATGCCGGGATTAGCAGGAAAAAGCAAAAAATTTCAGAATTGCACCTTGCAATGTGGAGATATTACTGTTTGTGCATTTACAATATTCATTGATTTTTGCCATTGAAAAACGTCCAGAAATGTTTGAAGCTACTGACTGAATGAAAGGAGCTGGCATCTCACTCTCTTTGAATCTTCTTTATCATGCTAGGATTAGCAGGAAAAAGCAAAAAATTTCAGAATTGCACCTTGCAATGCGGAGAAATTACTGTGTGTGCATTTACAATATTCATTGATTTTTGCCATTGAAAAACATCATGTTATTCATATACCAGAAATGTTTGAAGCTACTGACTGAATGAAAAGAGCTGGCATCTCACTCTCTTTGAATCTTCTTTATCATGCCAGGATTAGCAGGAAAAAGCAAAAAATTTCAGAATTGCACCTTGCAATGTGGAGATATTACTGTTTGTGCATTTACAATATTCATTGATTTTTGCCATTGAAAAACGTCCAGAAATGTTTGAAGCTACTGACTGAATGAAAGGAGCTGGCATCTCACTCTCTTTGAATCTTCTTTATCATGCTAGGATTAGCAGGAAAAAGCAAAAAATTTCAGAATTGCACCTTGCAATGCGGAGAAATTACTGTGTGTGCATTTACAATATTCATTGATTTTTGCCATTGAAAAACATCATGTTATTCATTTACCAGAAATGTTTGAAGCTACTGACTGAATGAAAAGAGCTGGCATCTCACTCTCTTTGAATCTTCTTTATCATGCCAGGATTAGCAGGAAAAAGCAAAAAATTTCAGAATTGCACCTTGCAATGTGGAGATATTACTGTTTGTGCATTTACAATATTCATTGATTTTTGCCATTGAAAAACGTCCAGAAATGTTTGAAGCTACTGACTGAATGAAAGGAGCTGGCATCTCACTCTCTTTGAATCTTCTTTATCATGCTAGGATTAGCAGGAAAAAGCAAAAAATTTCAGAATTGCACCTTGCAATGCGGAGAAATTACTGTGTGTGCATTTACAATATTCATTGATTTTTGCCATTGAAAAACGTCCAGAAATGTTTGAAGCTACTGACTGAATGAAAGGATCTGGCATCTCACTCTCTTTGAATCTTCTTTATCATGCTAGGATTAGCAGGAAAAAGCAAAAAATTTCAGAATTGCACCTTGCAATGCGGAGAAATTACTGTGTGTGCATTTACAATATTCATTGATTTTTGCCATTGAAAAACATCGTTATTCATATACCAGAAATGTTTGAAGCTACTGACTGAATGAAAAGAGCTGGCATCTCACTCTCTTTGAATCTTCTTTATCATGCCAGGATTAGCAGGAAAAAGCAAAAAATTTCAGAATTGCACCTTGCAATGTGGAGATATTACTGTTTGTGCATTTACAATATTCATTGATTTTTGCCATTGAAAAACATGTTATTCATATACCAGAAATGTTTGAAGCTACTGACTGAATGAAAAGAGCTGGCATCTCACTCTTTGAATCTTCTTTATCATGCCAGGATTAGCAGGAAAAAGCAAAAAATTTCAGAATTGCACCTTGCAATGTGGAGATATTACTGTTTGTGCATTTACAATATTCATTGATTTTTGCCATTGAAAAACGTCCAGAAATGTTTGAAGCTACTGACTGAATGAAAGGAGCTGGCATCTCCCTCTCTTTGAATCTTCTTTATCATGCCAGGATTAGCAGGAAAAAGCAAAAAATTTCAGAATTGCACGTTGCAATGTGGAGATATTACTGTTTGTGCATTTACAATATTCATTGATTTTTGCCATTGAAAAACATCGTTATTCATATACCAGAAATGTTTGAAGCTACTGACTGAATGAAAAGAGCTGGCATCTCACTCTCTTTGAATCTTCTTTATCATGCCAGGATTAGCAGGAAAAAGCAAAAAATTTCAGAATTGCACGTTGCAATGTGGAGATATTACTGTTTGTGCATTTACAATATTCATTGATTTTTGCCATTGAAAAACGTCCAGAAATGTTTGAAGCTACTGACTGAATGAAAGGAGCTGGCATCTCACTCTCTTTGAATCTTCTTTATCATGCTAGGATTAGCAGGAAAAAGCAAAAAATTTCAGAATTGCACCTTGCAATGCGGAGAAATTACTGTGTGTGCATTTACAATATTCAATGATTTTTGCCATTGAAAAACATCATGTTATTCATATACCAGAAATGTTTGAAGCTACTGACTGAATGAAAAGAGCTGGCATCTCACTCTCTTTGAATCTTCTTTATCATGCCAGGATTAGCAGGAAAAAGCAAAAAATTTCAGAATTGCACCTTGCAATGTGGAGATATTACTGTTTGTGCATTTACAATATTCATTGATTTTTGCCATTGAAAAACGTCCAGAAATGTTTGAAGCTACTGACTGAATGAAAGGAGCTGGCATCTCACTCTCTTTGAATCTTCTTTATCATGCTAGGATTAGCAGGAAAAAGCAAAAAATTTCAGAATTGCACCTTGCAATGCGGAGAAATTACTGTGTGTGCATTTACAATATTCATTGATTTTTGCCATTGAAAAACGTCCAGAAATGTTTGAAGCTACTGACTGAATGAAAGGAGCTGGCATCTCACTCTCTTTGAATCTTCTTTATCATGCTAGGATTAGCAGGAAAAAGCAAAAAATTTCAGAATTGCACCTTGCAATGCGGAGAAATTACTGTGTGTGCATTTACAATATTCATTGATTTTTGCCATTGAAAAACATCGTTATTCATATACCAGAAATGTTTGAAGCTACTGACTGAATGAAAAGAGCTGGCATCTCACTCTCTTTGAATCTTCTTTATCATGCCAGGATTAGCAGGAAAAAGCAAAAAATTTCAGAATTGCACCTTGCAATGTGGAGATATTACTGTTTGTGCATTTACAATATTCATTGATTTTTGCCATTGAAAAACATGTTATTCATATACCAGAAATGTTTGAAGCTACTGACTGAATGAAAAGAGCTGGCATCTCACTCTTTGAATCTTCTTTATCATGCCAGGATTAGCAGGAAAAAGCAAAAAATTTCAGAATTGCACCTTGCAATGTGGAGATATTACTGTTTGTGCATTTACAATATTCATTGATTTTTGCCATTGAAAAACGTCCAGAAATGTTTGAAGCTACTGACTGAATGAAAGGAGCTGGCATCTCACTCTCTTTGAATCTTCTTTATCATGCCAGGATTAGCAGGAAAAAGCAAAAAATTTCAGAATTGCACGTTGCAATGTGGAGATATTACTGTTTGTGCATTTACAATATTCATTGATTTTTGCCATTGAAAAACATCGTTATTCATATACCAGAAATGTTTGAAGCTACTGACTGAATGAAAAGAGCTGGCATCTCACTCTCTTTGAATCTTCTTTATCATGCCAGGATTAGCAGGAAAAAGCAAAAAATTTCAGAATTGCACGTTGCAATGTGGAGATATTACTGTTTGTGCATTTACAATATTCATTGATTTTTGCCATTGAAAAACGTCCAGAAATGTTTGAAGCTACTGACTGAATGAAAGGAGCTGGCATCTCATTCTCTTTGAATCTTCTTTATCATGCTAGGATTAGCAGGAAAAAGCAAAAAATTTCAGAATTGCACCCTGCAATGCGGAGAAATTACTGTTTGTGCATTTACAATATTCATTGATTTTTGCCATTGAAAAACGTCCAGAAATGTTTGAAGCTACTGACTGAATGAAAAGAGCTGGCATCTCACTCTCTTTGAATCTTCTTTATCATGCTAAGAGGAGCAGGAAAAAGCAAAAAATTTCAGAATTGCACGTTGCAATGTGGAGATATTACTGTTTGTGCATTTACAATATTCATTGATTTTTGCCATTGAAAAACATGTTATTCATATACCAGAAATGTTTGAAGCTACTGACTGAATGAAAAGAGCTGGCATCTCACTCTCTTTGAATCTTCTTTATCATGCCAGGATTAGCAGGAAAAAGCAAAAAATTTCAGATTTGCACCTTGCAATGTGGAGATATTACTGTTTGTGCATTTACAATATTCATTGATTTTTGCCATTGAAAAACGTCCAGAAATGTTTGAAGCTACTGACTGAATGAAAGGAGCTGGCATCTCACTCTCTTTGAATCTTCTTTATCATGCTAGGATTAGCAGGAAAAAGCAAAAAATTTCAGAATTGCACCTTGCAATGCGGAGAAATTACTGTGTGTGCATTTACAATATTCATTGATTTTTGCCATTGAAAAACATCGTTATTCATATACCAGAAATGTTTGAAGCTACTGACTGAATGAAAAGAGCTGGCATCTCACTCTCTTTGAATCTTCTTTATCATGCCAGGATTAGCAGGAAAAAGCAAAAAATTTCAGAATTGCACGTTGCAATGTGGAGATATTACTGTTTGTGCATTTACAATATTCATTGATTTTTGCCATTGAAAAACGTCCAGAAATGTTTGAAGCTACTGACTGAATGAAAAGAGCTGGCATCTCACTCTCTTTGAATCTTCTTTATCATGCTAGGATTAGCAGGAAAAAGCAAAAAATTTCAGAATTGCACCTTGCAATGTGGAGATATTACTGTTTGTGCATTTACAATATTCATTGATTTTTGCCATTGAAAAACGTCCAGAAATGTTTGAAGCTACTGACTGAATGAAAGGAGCTGGCATCTCACTCTCTTTGAATCTTCTTTATCATGCTAGGATTAGCAGGAAAAAGCAAAAAATTTCAGAATTGCACCTTGCAATGCGGAGAAATTACTGTTTGTGCATTTACAATATTCATTGATTTTTGCCATAGAAAAACATGTTATTCATATACCAGAAATGTTTGAAGCTACTGACTGAATGAAAAGAGCTGGCATCTCACTCTCTTTGAATCTTCTTTATCATGCCAGGATTAGCAGGAAAAAGCAAAAAATTTCAGAATTGCACCTTGCAATGTGGAGATATTACTGTTTGTGCATTTACAATATTCATTGATTTTTGCCATTGAAAAACATGTTATTCATATACCAGAAATGTTTGAAGCTACTGACTGAATGAAAAGAGCTGGCATCTCACTCTCTTTGAATCTTCTTTATCATGCCAGGATTAGCAGGAAAAAGCAAAAAATTTCAGAATTGCACCTTGCAATGTGGAGATATTACTGTTTGTGCATTTACAATATTCATTGATTTTTGCCATTGAAAAACGTCCAGAAATGTTTGAAGCTACTGACTGAATGAAAGGAGCTGGCATCTCACTCTCTTTGAATCTTCTTTATCATGCTAGGATTAGCAGGAAAAAGCAAAAAATTTCAGAATTGCACCTTGCAATGCGGAGAAATTACTGTGTGTGCATTTACAATATTCATTGATTTTTGCCATTGAAAAACATCGTTATTCATATACCAGAAATGTTTGAAGCTACTGACTGAATGAAAAGAGCTGGCATCTCACTCTCTTTGAATCTTCTTTATCATGCCAGGATTAGCAGGAAAAAGCAAAAAATTTCAGAATTGCACGTTGCAATGTGGAGATATTACTGTTTGTGCATTTACAATATTCATTGATTTTTGCCATTGAAAAACGTCCAGAAATGTTTGAAGCTACTGACTGAATGAAAAGAGCTGGCATCTCACTCTCTTTGAATCTTCTTTATCATGCTAGGATTAGCAGGAAAAAGCAAAAAATTTCAGAATTGCACCTTGCAATGTGGAGATATTACTGTTTGTGCATTTACAATATTCATTGATTTTTGCCATTGAAAAAGGTCCAGAAATGTTTGAAGCTACTGACTGAATGAAAGGAGCTGGCATCTCACTCTCTTTGAATCTTCTTTATCATGCTAGGATTAGCAGGAAAAAGCAAAAAATTTCAGAATTGCACCTTGCAATGCGGAGAAATTACTGTTTGTGCATTTACAATATTCATTGATTTTTGCCATAGAAAAACATGTTATTCATATACCAGAAATGTTTGAAGCTACTGACTGAATGAAAAGAGCTGGCATCTCACTCTCTTTGAATCTTCTTTATCATGCCAGGATTAGCAGGAAAAAGCAAAAAATTTCAGAATTGCACATTGCAATGTGGAGATATTACTGTTTGTGCATTTACAATATTCATTGATTTTTGCCATTGAAAAACGTCCAGAAATGTTTGAAGCTACTGACTGAATGAAAGGAGCTGGCATCTCACTCTCTTTGAATCTTCTTTATCATGTTAGGATTAGCAGGAAAAAGAAAAAAATTCAGAATTGCACCTTGCAATGCGGAGAAATTACTGTGTGTGCATTTACAATATTCATTGATTTTTGCCATTGAAAAACATCGTTATTCATATACCAGAAATGTTTGAAGCTACTGACTGAATGAAAAGAGCTGGCATCTCACTCTCTTTGAATCTTCTTTATCATGCCAGGATTAGCAGGAAAAAGCAAAAAATTTCAGAATTGCACGTTGCAATGTGGATATATTACTGTTTGTGCATTTACAATATTCATTGATTTTTGAAATTGAAAAACGTCCAGAAATGTTTGAAGCTACTGACTGAATGAAAGGAGCTGGCATCTCACTCTCTTTGAATCTTCTTTATCATGCCAGGATTAGCAGGAAAAAGCAAAAAATTTCAGAATTGCACCTTGCAATGCGGAGAAATTACTGTTTGTGCATTTACAATATTCATTGATTTTTGCCATTGAAAAACGTCCAGAAATGTTTGAAGCTACTGACTGAATGAAAGGAGCTGGCATCTCACTCTCTTTGAATCTTCTTTATCATGCTAGGATTAGCAGGAAAAAGCAAAAAATTTCAGAATTGCACCTTGCAATGCGGAGAAATTACTGTGTGTGCATTTACAATATTCATTGATTTTTGCCATTGAAAAACATCGTTATTCATATACCAGAAATGTTTGAAGCTACTGACTGAATGAAAAGAGCTGGCATCTCACTCTCTTTGAATCTTCTTTATCATGCCAGGATTAGCAGGAAAAAGCAAAAAATTTCAGAATTGCACGTTGCAATGTGGATATATTACTGTTTGTGCATTTACAATATTCATTGATTTTTGCCATTGAAAAACGTCCAGAAATGTTTGAAGCTACTGACTGAATGAAAGGAGCTGGCATCTCACTCTCTTTGAATCTTCTTTATCATGCTAGGATTAGCAGGAAAAAGCAAAAAATTTCAGAATTGCACCTTGCAATGCGGAGAAATTACTGTTTGTGCATTTACAATATTCATTGATTTTTGCCATTGAAAAACGTCCAGAAATGTTTGAAGCTACTGACTGAATGAAAAGAGCTGGCATCTCACTCTCTTTGAATCTTCTTTATCATGCTAAGAGGAGCAGGAAAAAGCAAAAAATTTCAGAATTGCACGTTGCAATGTGGAGATATTACTGTTTGTGCATTTACAATATTCATTGATTTTTGCCATTGAAAAACATGTTATTCATATACCAGAAATGTTTGAAGCTACAGACTGAATGAAAAGAGCTGGCATCTCACTCTCTTTGAATCTTCTTTATCATGCCAGGAGTAGCAGGAAAAAGCAAAAAATTTCAGAATTGCACCTTGCAATGTGGAGATATTACTGTTTGTGCATTTACAATATTCATTGATTTTTGCCATTGAAAAACGTCCAGAAATGTTTGAAGCTACTGACTGAATGAAAGGAGCTGGCATCTCACTCTCTTTGAATCTTCTTTATCATGCTAGGATTAGCAGGAAAAAGCAAAAAATTTCAGAATTGCACCTTGCAATGCGGAGAAATTATTGTTTGTGCATTTACAATATTCATTGATTTTTGCCATTGAAAAACATGTTATTCATATACCAGAAATGTTTGAAGCTACTGACTGAATGAAAAGAGCTGGCATCTCACTCTCTTTGAATCTTCTTTATCATGCCAGGATTAGCAGGAAAAAGCAAAAAATTTCAGAATTGCACCTTGCAATGTGGAGATATTACTGTTTGTGCATTTACAATATTCATTGATTTTTGCCATTGAAAAACGTCCAGAAATGTTTGAAGCTACTGACTGAATGAAAAGAGCTGGCATCTCACTCTCTTTGAATCTTCTTTATCATGCCAGGATTAGCAGGAAAAAGCAAAAAATTTCAGAATTGCACGTTGCAATGTGGAGATATTACTGTTTGTGCATTTACAATATTCATTGATTTTTGCCATTGAAAAACATGTTATTCATATACCAGAAATGATTGAAGCTACTGACTGAATGAAAAGAGCTGGCATTTCACTCTCTTTGAATCTTCTTTATCATGCCAGGATTAGCAGGAAAAAGCAAAAAATTTCAGAATTGCACCTTGCAATGTGGAGATATTACTGTTTGTGCATTTACAATATTCATTGATTTTTGCCATTGAAAAACGTCCTGAAATGTTTGAAGCTACTGACTGAATGAAAGGAGCTGGCATCTCACTCTCTTTGAATCTTCTTTATCATGCTAGGATTAGCAGGAAAAAGCAAAAAATTTCAGAATTGCACCTTGCAATGCGGAGAAATTACTGTTTGTGCATTTACAATATTCATTGATTTTTGCCATTGAAAAACATCATGTTATTCATATACCAGAAATGTTTGAAGCTACTGACTGAATGAAAAGAGCTGGCATCTCACTCTCTTTGAATCTTCTTTATCATGCTAAGAGGAGCAGGAAAAAGCAAAAAATTTCAGAATTGCACGTTGCAATGTGGAGATATTACTGTTTGTGCATTTACAATATTCATTGATTTTTGCCATTGAAAAACATCCAGAAATGTTTGAAGCTACTGACTGAATGAAAGGAGCTGGCATCTCACTCTCTTTGAATCTTCTTTATCATGCTAGGATTAGCAGGAAAAAGCAAAAAATTTCAGAATTGCACCTTGCAATGCGGAGAAATTACTGTTTGTGCATTTACAATATTCATTGATTTTTGCCATTGAAAAACATCATGTTATTCATATACCAGAAATGTTTGAAGCTACTGACTGAATGAAAAGAGCTGGCATCTCACTCTCTTTGAATCTTCTTTATCATGCCAGGATTAGCAGGAAAAAGCAAAAAATTTCAGAATTGCATGTTGCAATGTGGAGATATTACTGTTTGTGCATTTACAATATTCATTGATTTTTGCCATTGAAAAACGTCCAGAAATGTTTGAAGCTACTGACTGAATGAAAGGAGCTGGCATCTCACTCTCTTTGAATCTTCTTTATCATGCTAGGATTAGCAGGAAAAAGCAAAAAATTTCAGAATTGCACCTTGCAATGCGGAGAAATTACTGTGTGTGCATTTACAATATTCATTGATTTTTGCCATTGAAAAACATCATGTTATTCATATACCAGAAATGTTTGAAGCTACTGACTGAATGAAAAGAGCTGGCATCTCACTCTCTTTGAATCTTCTTTATCATGCCAGGATTAGCAGGAAAAAGCAAAAAATTTCAGAATTGCACCTTGCAATGTGGAGATATTACTGTTTGTGCATTTACAATATTCATTGATTTTTGCCATTGAAAAACATGTTATTCATATACCAGAAATGTTTGAAGCTACTGACTGAATGAAACGAGCTGGCATCTCACTCTCTTTGAATCTTCTTTATCATGCCAGGATTAGCAGGAAAAAGCAAAAAATTTCAGAATTGCACCTTGCAATGTGGAGATATTACTGTTTGTGCATTTACAATATTCATTGATTTTTGCCATTGAAAAACGTCCAGAAATGTTTGAAGCTACTGACTGAATGAAAGGAGCTGGCATCTCACTCTCTTTGAATCTTCTTTATCATGCTAGGATTAGCAGGAAAAAGCAAAAAATTTCAGAATTGCACCTTGCAATGCGGAGAAATTACTGTGTGTGCATTTACAATATTCATTGATTTTTGCCATTGAAAAACATCGTTATTCATATACCAGAAATGTTTGAAGCTACTGACTGAATGAAACGAGCTGGCATCTCACTCTCTTTGAATCTTCTTTATCATGCCAGGATTAGCAGGAAAAAGCAAAAAATTTCAGAATTGCACCTTGTAATGTGGAGATATTACTGTTTGTGCATTTACAATATTCATTGATTTTTGCCATTGAAAAACGTCCAGAAATGTTTGAAGCTACTGACTGAATGAAAGGAGCTGGCATCTCACTCTCTTTGAATCTTCTTTATCATGCTAGGATTAGCAGGAAAAAGCAAAAAATTTCAGAATTGCACCATGCAATGCGGAGAAATTACTGTGTGTGCATTTACAATATTCATTGATTTTTGCCATTGAAAAACATCATGTTATTCATATACCAGAAATGTTTGAAGCTACTGACTGAATGAAAAGAGCTGGCATCTCACTCTCTTTGAATCTTCTTTATCATGCCAGGATTAGCAGGAAAAAGCAAAAAATTTCAGAATTGCACCTTGCAATGTGGAGATATTACTGTTTGTGCATTTACAATATTCATTGATTTTTGCCATTGAAAAACATGTTATTCATATACCAGAAATGTTTGAAGCTACTGACTGAATGAAAGGAGCTGGCATCTCACTCTCTTTGAATCTTCTTTATCATGCTAGGATTAGCAGGAAAAAGCAAAAAATTTCAGAATTGCACCTTGCAATGCGGAGAAATTACTGTGTGTGCATTTACAATATTCATTGATTTTTGCCATTGAAAAACATCATGTTATTCATATACCAGAAATGTTTGAAGCTACTGACTGAATGAAAAGAGCTGGCATCTCACTCTCTTTGAATCTTCTTTATCATGCCAGGATTAGCAGGAAAAAGCAAAACATTTCAGAATTGCACCTTGCAATGTGGAGATATTACTGTTTGTGCATTTACAATATTCATTGATTTTTGCCATTGAAAACCGTCCAGAAATGTTTGAAGCTACTGACTGAATGAAAGGAGCTGGCATCTCACTCTCTTTGAATCTTCTTTATCATGCTAGGATTAGCAGGAAAAAGCAAAAAATTTCAGAATTGCACCTTGCAATGCGGAGAAATTACTGTGTGTGCATTTACAATATTCATTGATTTTTGCCATTGAAAAACGTCCAGAAATGTTTGAAGCTACTGACTGAATGAATGGAGCTGGCATCTCACTCTCTTTGAATCTTCTTTATCATGCTAGGATTAGCAGGAAAAAGCAAAAAATTTCAGAATTGCACCTTGCAATGCGGAGAAATTACTGTGTGTGCATTTACAATATTCATTGATTTTTGCCATTGAAAAACATCGTTATTCATATACCAGAAATGTTTGAAGCTACTGACTGAATGAAAAGAGCTGGCATCTCACTCTCTTTGAATCTTCTTTATCATGCCAGGATTAGCAGGAAAAAGCAAAAAATTTCAGAATTGCACCTTGCAATGTGGAGATATTACTGTTTGTGCATTTACAATATTCATTGATTTTTGCCATTGAAAAACATGTTATTCATATACCAGAAATGTTTGAAGCTACTGACTGAATGAAAAGAGCTGGCATCTCACTCTCTTTGAATCTTCTTTATCATGCCAGGATTAGCAGGAAAAAGCAAAAAATTTCAGAATTGCACCTTGCAATGTGGAGATATTACTGTTTGTGCATTTACAATATTCATTGATTTTTGCCATTGAAAAACGTCCAGAAATGTTTGAAGCTACTGACTGAATGAAAGGAGCTGGCATCTCACTCTCTTTGAATCTTCTTTATCATGCTAGGATTAGCAGGAAAAAGCAAAAAATTTCAGAATTGAACCTTGCAATGCGGAGAAATTACTGTGTGTGCATTTACAATATTCATTGATTTTTGCCATTGAAAAACATCGTTATTCATAAACCAGAAATGTTTGAAGCTACTGACTGAATGAAAAGAGCTGGCATCTCACTCTCTTTGAATCTTCTTTATCATGCCAGGATTAGCAGGAAAAAGCAAAAAATTTCAGAATTGCACGTTGCAATGTGGAGATATTACTGTTTGTGCATTTACAATATTCATTGATTTTTGCCATTGAAAAACGTCCAGAAATGTTTGAAGCTACTGACTGAATGAAAAGAGCTGGCATCTCACTCTCTTTGAATCTTCTTTATCATGCTAGGATTAGCAGGAAAAAGCAAAAAATTTCAGAATTGCACCTTGCAATGCGGAGAAATTACTGTTTGTGCATTTACAATATTCATTGATTTTTGCCATAGAAAAACATGTTATTCATATACCAGAAATGTTTGAAGCTACTGACTGAATGAAAAGAGCTGGCATCTCACTCTCTTTGAATCTTCTTTATCATGCCAGGATTAGCAGGAAAAAGCAAAAAATTTCAGAATTGCACATTGCAATGTGGAGATATTACTGTTTGTGCATTTACAATATTCATTGATTTTTGCCATTGAAAAACGTCCAGAAATGTTTGAAGCTACTGACTGAATGAAATGAGCTGGCATCTCACTCTCTTTGAATCTTCTTTATCATGCTAGGATTAGCAGGAAAAAGCAAAAAATTTCAGAATTGCACCTTGCAATGTGGAGATATTACTGTTTGTGCATTTACAATATTCATTGATTTTTGCCATTGAAAAACGTCCAGAAATGTTTGAAGCTACTGACTGAATGAAAGGAGCTGGCATCTCACTCTCTTTGAATCTTCTTTATCATGCTAGGATTAGCAGGAAAAAGCAAAAAATTTCAGAATTGCACCTTGCAATGCGGAGAAATTACTGTTTGTGCATTTACAATATTCATTGATTTTTGCCATTGAAAAACGTCCAGAAATGTTTGAAGCTACTGACTGAATGAAAGGAGCTGGCATCTCACTCTCTTTGAATCTTCTTTATCATGTTAGGATTAGCAGGAAAAAGAAAAAAATTCAGAATTGCACCTTGCAATGCGGAGAAATTACTGTGTGTGCATTTACAATATTCATTGATTTTTGCCATTGAAAAACATCGTTATTCATATACCAGAAATGTTTGAAGCTACTGACTGAATGAAAAGAGCTGGCATCTCACTCTCTTTGAATCTTCTTTATCATGCCAGGATTAGCAGGAAAAAGCAAAAAATTTCAGAATTGCACGTTGCAATGTGGATATATTACTGTTTGTGCATTTACAATATTCATTGATTTTTGCCATTGAAAAACGTCCAGAAATGTTTGAAGCTACTGACTGAATGAAAGGAGCTGGCATCTCACTCTCTTTGAATCTTCTTTATCATGCCAGGATTAGCAGGAAAAAGCAAAAAATTTCAGAATTGCACCTTGCAATGCGGAGAAATTACTGTTTGTGCATTTACAATATTCATTGATTTTTGCCATTGAAAAACGTCCAGAAATGTTTGAAGCTACTGACTGAATGAAAGGAGCTGGCATCTCACTCTCTTTGAATCTTCTTTATCATGCTAGGATTAGCAGGAAAAAGCAAAAAATTTCAGAATTGCACCTTGCAATGCGGAGAAATTACTGTGTGTGCATTTACAATATTCATTGATTTTTGCCATTGAAAAACATCGTTATTCATATACCAGAAATGTTTGAAGCTACTGACTGAATGAAAAGAGCTGGCATTTCACTCTCTTTGAATCTTCTTTATCATGCCAGGATTAGCAGGAAAAAGCAAAAAATTTCAGAATTGCACGTTGCAATGTGGATATATTACTGTTTGTGCATTTACAATATTCATTGATTTTTGCCATTGAAAAACGTCCAGAAATGTTTGAAGCTACTGACTGAATGAAAGGAGCTGGCATCTCACTCTCTTTGAATCTTCTTTATCATGCTAGGATTAGCAGGAAAAAGCAAAAAATTTCAGAATTGCACCTTGCAATGCGGAGAAATTACTGTTTGTGCATTTACAATATTCATTGATTTTTGCCATTGAAAAACGTCCAGAAATGTTTGAAGCTACTGACTGAATGAAAAGAGCTGGCATCTCACTCTCTTTGAATCTTCTTTATCATGCTAAGAGGAGCAGGAAAAAGCAAAAAATTTCAGAATTGCACGTTGCAATGTGGAGATATTACTGTTTGTGCATTTACAATATTCATTGATTTTTGCCATTGAAAAACATGTTATTCATATACCAGAAATGTTTGAAGCTACAGATTGAATGAAAAGAGCTGGCATCTCACTCTCTTTGAATCTTCTTTATCATGCCAGGAGTAGCAGGAAAAAGCAAAAAATTTCAGAATTGCACCTTGCAATGTGGAGATATTACTGTTTGTGCATTTACAATATTCATTGATTTTTGCCATTGAAAAACGTCCAGAAATGTTTGAAGCTACTGACTGAATGAAAGGAGCTGGCATCTCACTCTCTTTGAATCTTCTTTATCATGCTAGGATTAGCAGGAAAAAGCAAAAAATTTCAGAATTGCACCTTGCAATGCGGAGAAATTATTGTTTGTGCATTTACAATATTCATTGATTTTTGCCATTGAAAAACATGTTATTCATATACCAGAAATGTTTGAAGCTACTGACTGAATGAAAAGAGCTGGCATCTCACTCTCTTTGAATCTTCTTTATCATGCCAGGATTAGCAGGAAAAAGCAAAAAATTTCAGAATTGCACCTTGCAATGTGGAGATATTACTGTTTGTGCATTTACAATATTCATTGATTTTTGCCATTGAAAAACGTCCAGAAATGTTTGAAGCTACTGACTGAATGAAAAGAGCTGGCATCTCACTCTCTTTGAATCTTCTTTATCATGCCAGGATTAGCAGGAAAAAGCAAAAAATTTCAGAATTGCACGTTGCAATGTGGAGATATTACTGTTTGTGCATTTACAATATTCATTGATTTTTGCCATTGAAAAACGTCCAGAAATGTTTGAAGCTACTGACTGAATGAAAGGAGCTGGCATCTCACTCTCTTTGAATCTTCTTTATCATGCTAGGATTAGCAGGAAAAAGCAAAAAATTTCAGAATTGCACCTTGCAATGCGGAGAAATTACTGTTTGTGCATTTACAATATTCATTGATTTTTGCCATTGAAAAACATCATGTTATTCATATACCAGAAATGTTTGAAGCTACTGACTGAATGAAAAGAGCTGGCATCTCACTCTCTTTGAATCTTCTTTATCATGCTAAGAGGAGCAGGAAAAAGCAAAAAATTTCAGAATTGCACGTTGCAATGTGGAGATATTACTGTTTGTGCATTTACAATATTCATTGATTTTTGCCATTGAAAAACATCATGTTATTCATATACCAGAAATGTTTGAAGCTACTGACTGAATGAAAAGAGCTGGCATCTCACTCTCTTTGAATCTTCTTTATCATGCTAAGAGGAGCAGGAAAAAGCAAAAAATTTCAGAATTGCACGTTGCAATGTGGAGATATTACTGTTTGTGCATTTACAATATTCATTGATTTTTGCCATTGAAAAACATCCAGAAATGTTTGAAGCTACTGACTGAATGAAAGGAGCTGGCATCTCACTCTCTTTGAATCTTCTTTATCATGCTAGGATTAGCAGGAAAAAGCAAAAAATTTCAGAATTGCACCTTGCAATGCGGAGAAATTACTGTGTGTGCATTTACAATATTCATTGATTTTTGCCATTGAAAAACATCATGTTATTCATATACCAGAAATGTTTGAAGCTACTGACTGAATGAAAAGAGCTGGCATCTCACTCTCTTTGAATCTTCTTTATCATGCCAGGATTAGCAGGAAAAAGCAAAAAATTTCAGAATTGCACCTTGCAATGTGGAGATATTACTGTTTGTGCATTTACAATATTCATTGATTTTTGCCATTGAAAAACATGTTATTCATATACCAGAAATGTTTGAAGCTACTGACTGAATGAAACGAGCTGGCATCTCACTCTCTTTGAATCTTCTTTATCATGCCAGGATTAGCAGGAAAAAGCAAAAAATTTCAGAATTGCACCTTGCAATGTGGAGATATTACTGTTTGTGCATTTACAATATTCATTGATTTTTGCCATTGAAAAACGTCCAGAAATGTTTGAAGCTACTGACTGAATGAAAGGAGCTGGCATCTCACTCTCTTTGAATCTTCTTTATCATGCTAGGATTAGCAGGAAAAAGCAAAAAATTTCAGAATTGCACCTTGCAATGCGGAGAAATTACTGTGTGTGCATTTACAATATACATTGATTTTTGCCATTGAAAAACATCGTTATTCATATACCAGAAATGTTTGAAGCTACTGACTGAATGAAACGAGCTGGCATCTCACTCTCTTTGAATCTTCTTTATCATGCCAGGATTAGCAGGAAAAAGCAAAAAATTTCAGAATTGCACCTTGTAATGTGGAGATATTACTGTTTGTGCATTTACAATATTCATTGATTTTTGCCATTGAAAAACGTCCAGAAATGTTTGAAGCTACTGACTGAATGAAAGGAGCTGGCATCTCACTCTCTTTGAATCTTCTTTATCATGCTAGGATTAGCAGGAAAAAGCAAAAAATTTCAGAATTGCACCATGCAATGCGGAGAAATTACTGTGTGTGCATTTACAATATTCATTGATTTTTGCCATTGAAAAACATCATGTTATTCATATACCAGAAATGTTTGAAGCTACTGACTGAATGAAAAGAGCTGGCATCTCACTCTCTTTGAATCTTCTTTATCATGCCAGGATTAGCAGGAAAAAGCAAAAAATTTCAGAATTGCACCTTGCAATGTGGAGATATTACTGTTTGTGCATTTACAATATTCATTGATTTTTGCCATTGAAAAACATGTTATTCATATACCAGAAATGTTTGAAGCTACTGACTGAATGAAAGGAGCTGGCATCTCACTCTCTTTGAATCTTCTTTATCATGCTAGGATTAGCAGGAAAAAGCAAAAAATTTCAGAATTGCACCTTGCAATGCGGAGAAATTACTGTGTGTGCATTTACAATATTCATTGATTTTTGCCATTGAAAAACATCATGTTATTCATATACCAGAAATGTTTGAAGCTACTGACTGAATGAAAAGAGCTGGCATCTCACTCTCTTTGAATCTTCTTTATCATGCCAGGATTAGCAGGAAAAAGCAAAACATTTCAGAATTGCACCTTGCAATGTGGAGATATTACTGTTTGTGCATTTACAATATTCATTGATTTTTGCCATTGAAAAACGTCCAGAAATGTTTGAAGCTACTGACTGAATGAAAGGAGCTGGCATCTCACTCTCTTTGAATCTTCTTTATCATGCTAGGATTAGCAGGAAAAAGCAAAAAATTTCAGAATTGCACCTTGCAATGCGGAGAAATTACTGTGTGTGCATTTACAATATTCATTGATTTTTGCCATTGAAAAACGTCCAGAAATGTTTGAAGCTACTGACTGAATGAAAGGAGCTGGCATCTCACTCTCTTTGAATCTTCTTTATCATGCTAGGATTAGCAGGAAAAAGCAAAAAATTTCAGAATTGCACCTTGCAATGCGGAGAAATTACTGTGTGTGCATTTACAATATTCATTGATTTTTGCCATTGAAAAACATCGTTATTCATATACCAGAAATGTTTGAAGCTACTGACTGAATGAAAAGAGCTGGCATCTCACTCTCTTTGAATCTTCTTTATCATGCCAGGATTAGCAGGAAAAAGCAAAAAATTTCAGAATTGCACCTTGCAATGTGGAGATATTACTGTTTGTGCATTTACAATATTCATTGATTTTTGCCATTGAAAAACATGTTATTCATATACCAGAAATGTTTGAAGCTACTGACTGAATGAAAAGAGCTGGCATCTCACTCTCTTTGAATCTTCTTTATCATGCCAGGATTAGCAGGAAAAAGCAAAAAATTTCAGAATTGCACCTTGCAATGTGGAGATATTACTGTTTGTGCATTTACAATATTCATTGATTTTTGCCATTGAAAAACGTCCAGAAATGTTTGAAGCTACTGACTGAATGAAAGGAGCTGGCATCTCACTCTCTTTGAATCTTCTTTATCATGCTAGGATTAGCAGGAAAAAGCAAAAAATTTCAGAATTGAACCTTGCAATGCGGAGAAATTACTGTGTGTGCATTTACAATATTCATTGATTTTTGCCATTGAAAAACATCGTTATTCATATACCAGAAATGTTTGAAGCTACTGACTGAATGAAAAGAGCTGGCATCTCACTCTCTTTGAATCTTCTTTATCATGCCAGGATTAGCAGGAAAAAGCAAAAAATTTCAGAATTGCACGTTGCAATGTGGAGATATTACTGTTTGTGCATTTACAATATTCATTGATTTTTGCCATTGAAAAACGTCCAGAAATGTTTGAAGCTACTGACTGAATGAAAAGAGCTGGCATCTCACTCTCTTTGAATCTTCTTTATCATGCTAGGATTAGCAGGAAAAAGCAAAAAATTTCAGAATTGCACCTTGCAATGCGGAGAAATTACTGTTTGTGCATTTACAATATTCATTGATTTTTGCCATAGAAAAACATGTTATTCATATACCAGAAATGTTTGAAGCTACTGACTGAATGAAAAGAGCTGGCATCTCACTCTCTTTGAATCTTCTTTATCATGCCAGGATTAGCAGGAAAAAGCAAAAAATTTCAGAATTGCACATTGCAATGTGGAGATATTACTGTTTGTGCATTTACAATATTCATTGATTTTTGCCATTGAAAAACGTCCAGAAATGTTTGAAGCTACTGACTGAATGAAATGAGCTGGCATCTCACTCTCTTTGAATCTTCTTTATCATGCTAGGATTAGCAGGAAAAAGCAAAAAATTTCAGAATTGCACCTTGCAATGTGGAGATATTACTGTTTGTGCATTTACAATATTCATTGATTTTTGCCATTGAAAAACGTCCAGAAATGTTTGAAGCTACTGACTGAATGAAAGGAGCTGGCATCTCACTCTCTTTGAATCTTCTTTATCATGCTAGGATTAGCAGGAAAAAGCAAAAAATTTCAGAATTGCACCTTGCAATGCGGAGAAATTACTGTTTGTGCATTTACAATATTCATTGATTTTTGCCATTGAAAAATGTCCAGAAATGTTTGAAGCTACTGACTGAATGAAAGGAGCTGGCATCTCACTCTCTTGGAATCTTCTTTATCATGCTAGGATTAGCAGGAAAAAGCAAAAAATTTCAGAAGTGCACCTTGCAATGCGGAGAAATTACTGTGTGTGCATTTACAATATTCATTGATTTTTGCCATTGAAAAACATCGTTATTCATATACCAGAAATGTTTGAAGCTACTGACTGAATGAAAAGAGCTGGCATCTCACTCTCTTTGAATCTTCTTTATCATGCCAGGATTAGCAGGAAAAAGCAAAAAATTTCAGAATTGCACGTTGCAATGTGGATATATTACTGTTTGTGCATTTACAATATTCATTGATTTTTGCCATTGAAAAACGTCCAGAAATTATTTGAAGCTACTGACTGAATGAAAGGAGCTGGCATCTCACTCTCTTTGAATCTTCTTTATCATGCTAGGATTAGCAGGAAAAAGCAAAAAATTTCAGAATTGCACCTTGCAATGCGGAGAAATTACTGTTTGTGCATTTACAATATTCATTGATTTTTGCCATTGAAAAACGTCCAGAAATGTTTGAAGCTACTGACTGAATGAAAAGAGCTGGCATCTCACTCTCTTTGAATCTTCTTTATCATGCTAAGAGGAGCAGGAAAAAGCAAAAAATTTCAGAATTGCACGTTGCAATGTGGAGATATTACTGTTTGTGCATTTACAATATTCATTGATTTTTGCCATTGAAAAACATCATGTTATTCATATACCAGAAATGTTTGAAGCTACTGACTGAATGAAAAGAGCTGGCATCTCACTCTCTTTGAATCTTCTTTATCATGCTAAGAGGAGCAGGAAAAAGCAAAAAATTTCAGAATTGCACGTTGCAATGTGGAGATATTACTGTTTGTGCATTTACAATATTCATTGATTTTTGCCATTGAAAAACATCCAGAAATGTTTGAAGCTACTGACTGAATGAAAGGAGCTGGCATCTCACTCTCTTTGAATCTTCTTTATCATGCTAGGATTAGCAGGAAAAAGCAAAAAATTTCAGAATTGCACCTTGCAATGCGGAGAAATTACTGTGTGTGCATTTACAATATTCATTGATTTTTGCCATTGAAAAACATCATGTTATTCATATACCAGAAATGTTTGAAGCTACTGACTGAATGAAAAGAGCTGGCATCTCACTCTCTTTGAATCTTCTTTATCATGCCAGGATTAGCAGGAAAAAGCAAAAAATTTCAGAATTGCACCTTGCAATGTGGAGATATTACTGTTTGTGCATTTACAATATTCATTGATTTTTGCCATTGAAAAACATGTTATTCATATACCAGAAATGTTTGAAGCTACTGACTGAATGAAACGAGCTGGCATCTCACTCTCTTTGAATCTTCTTTATCATGCCAGGATTAGCAGGAAAAAGCAAAAAATTTCAGAATTGCACCTTGCAATGTGGAGATATTACTGTTTGTGCATTTACAATATTCATTGATTTTTGCCATTGAAAAACGTCCAGAAATGTTTGAAGCTACTGACTGAATGAAAGGAGCTGGCATCTCACTCTCTTTGAATCTTCTTTATCATGCTAGGATTAGCAGGAAAAAGCAAAAAATTTCAGAATTGCACCTTGCAATGCGGAGAAATTACTGTGTGTGCATTTACAATATACATTGATTTTTGCCATTGAAAAACATCGTTATTCATATACCAGAAATGTTTGAAGCTACTGACTGAATGAAACGAGCTGGCATCTCACTCTCTTTGAATCTTCTTTATCATGCCAGGATTAGCAGGAAAAAGCAAAAAATTTCAGAATTGCACCTTGTAATGTGGAGATATTACTGTTTGTGCATTTACAATATTCATTGATTTTTGCCATTGAAAAACGTCCAGAAATGTTTGAAGCTACTGACTGAATGAAAGGAGCTGGCATCTCACTCTCTTTGAATCTTCTTTATCATGCTAGGATTAGCAGGAAAAAGCAAAAAATTTCAGAATTGCACCATGCAATGCGGAGAAATTACTGTGTGTGCATTTACAATATTCATTGATTTTTGCCATTGAAAAACATCATGTTATTCATATACCAGAAATGTTTGAAGCTACTGACTGAATGAAAAGAGCTGGCATCTCACTCTCTTTGAATCTTCTTTATCATGCCAGGATTAGCAGGAAAAAGCAAAAAATTTCAGAATTGCACCTTGCAATGTGGAGATATTACTGTTTGTGCATTTACAATATTCATTGATTTTTGCCATTGAAAAACATGTTATTCATATACCAGAAATGTTTGAAGCTACTGACTGAATGAAAGGAGCTGGCATCTCACTCTCTTTGAATCTTCTTTATCATGCTAGGATTAGCAGGAAAAAGCAAAAAATTTCAGAATTGCACCTTGCAATGCGGAGAAATTACTGTGTGTGCATTTACAATATTCATTGATTTTTGCCATTGAAAAACATCATGTTATTCATATACCAGAAATGTTTGAAGCTACTGACTGAATGAAAAGAGCTGGCATCTCACTCTCTTTGAATCTTCTTTATCATGCCAGGATTAGCAGGAAAAAGCAAAACATTTCAGAATTGCACCTTGCAATGTGGAGATATTACTGTTTGTGCATTTACAATATTCATTGATTTTTGCCATTGAAAAACGTCCAGAAATGTTTGAAGCTACTGACTGAATGAAAGGAGCTGGCATCTCACTCTCTTTGAATCTTCTTTATCATGCTAGGATTAGCAGGAAAAAGCAAAAAATTTCAGAATTGCACCTTGCAATGCGGAGAAATTACTGTGTGTGCATTTACAATATTCATTGATTTTTGCCATTGAAAAACGTCCAGAAATGTTTGAAGCTACTGACTGAATGAAAGGAGCTGGCATCTCACTCTCTTTGAATCTTCTTTATCATGCTAGGATTAGCAGGAAAAAGCAAAAAAATTTCAGAATTGCACCTTGCAATGCGGAGAAATTACTGTGTGTGCATTTACAATATTCATTGATTTTTGCCATTGAAAAACATCGTTATTCATATACCAGAAATGTTTGAAGCTACTGACTGAATGAAAAGAGCTGGCATCTCACTCTCTTTGAATCTTCTTTATCATGCCAGGATTAGCAGGAAAAAGCAAAAAATTTCAGAATTGCACCTTGCAATGTGGAGATATTACTGTTTGTGCATTTACAATATTCATTGATTTTTGCCATTGAAAAACATGTTATTCATATACCAGAAATGTTTGAAGCTACTGACTGAATGAAAAGAGCTGGCATCTCACTCTCTTTGAATCTTCTTTATCATGCCAGGATTAGCAGGAAAAAGCAAAAAATTTCAGAATTGCACCTTGCAATGTGGAGATATTACTGTTTGTGCATTTACAATATTCATTGATTTTTGCCATTGAAAAACGTCCAGAAATGTTTGAAGCTACTGACTGAATGAAAGGAGCTGGCATCTCACTCTCTTTGAATCTTCTTTATCATGCTAGGATTAGCAGGAAAAAGCAAAAAATTTCAGAATTGAACCTTGCAATGCGGAGAAATTACTGTGTGTGAATTTACAATATTCATTGATTTTTGCCATTGAAAAACATCGTTATTCATATACCAGAAATGTTTGAAGCTACTGACTGAATGAAAAGAGCTGGCATCTCACTCTCTTTGAATCTTCTTTATCATGCCAGGATTAGCAGGAAAAAGCAAAAAATTTCAGAATTGCACGTTGCAATGTGGAGATATTACTGTTTGTGCATTTACAATATTCATTGATTTTTGCCATTGAAAAACGTCCAGAAATGTTTGAAGCTACTGACTGAATGAAAAGAGCTGGCATCTCACTCTCTTTGAATCTTCTTTATCATGCTAGGATTAGCAGGAAAAAGCAAAAAATTTCAGAATTGCACCTTGCAATGTGGAGATATTACTGTTTGTGCATTTACAATATTCATTGATTTTTGCCATTGAAAAACGTCCAGAAATGTTTGAAGCTACTGACTGAATGAAAGGAGCTGGCATCTCACTCTCTTTGAATCTTCTTTATCATGCTAGGATTAGCAGGAAAAAGCAAAAAATTTCAGAATTGCACCTTGCAATGCGGAGAAATTACTGTGTGTGCATTTACAATATACATTGATTTTTGCCATTGAAAAACATCGTTATTCATATACCAGAAATGTTTGAAGCTACTGACTGAATGAAACGAGCTGGCATCTCACTCTCTTTGAATCTTCTTTATCATGCCAGGATTAGCAGGAAAAAGCAAAAAATTTCAGAATTGCACCTTGTAATGTGGAGATATTACTGTTTGTGCATTTACAATATTCATTGATTTTTGCCATTGAAAAACGTCCAGAAATGTTTGAAGCTACTGACTGAATGAAAGGAGCTGGCATCTCACTCTCTTTGAATCTTCTTTATCATGCTAGGATTAGCAGGAAAAAGCAAAAAATTTCAGAATTGCACCATGCAATGCGGAGAAATTACTGTGTGTGCATTTACAATATTCATTGATTTTTGCCATTGAAAAACATCATGTTATTCATATACCAGAAATGTTTGAAGCTACTGACTGAATGAAAAGAGCTGGCATCTCACTCTCTTTGAATCTTCTTTATCATGCCAGGATTAGCAGGAAAAAGCAAAAAATTTCAGAATTGCACCTTGCAATGTGGAGATATTACTGTTTGTGCATTTACAATATTCATTGATTTTTGCCATTGAAAAACATGTTATTCATATACCAGAAATGTTTGAAGCTACTGACTGAATGAAAGGAGCTGGCATCTCACTCTCTTTGAATCTTCTTTATCATGCTAGGATTAGCAGGAAAAAGCAAAAAATTTCAGAATTGCACCTTGCAATGCGGAGAAATTACTGTGTGTGCATTTACAATATTCATTGATTTTTGCCATTGAAAAACATCATGTTATTCATATACCAGAAATGTTTGAAGCTACTGACTGAATGAAAAGAGCTGGCATCTCACTCTCTTTGAATCTTCTTTATCATGCCAGGATTAGCAGGAAAAAGCAAAACATTTCAGAATTGCACCTTGCAATGTGGAGATATTACTGTTTGTGCATTTACAATATTCATTGATTTTTGCCATTGAAAAACGTCCAGAAATGTTTGAAGCTACTGACTGAATGAAAGGAGCTGGCATCTCACTCTCTTTGAATCTTCTTTATCATGCTAGGATTAGCAGGAAAAAGCAAAAAATTTCAGAATTGCACCTTGCAATGCGGAGAAATTACTGTGTGTGCATTTACAATATTCATTGATTTTTGCCATTGAAAAATGTCCAGAAATGTTTGAAGCTACTGACTGAATGAAAGGAGCTGGCATCTCACTCTCTTTGAATCTTCTTTATCATGCTAGGATTAGCAGAAAAAAGCAAAAAATTTCAGAATTGCACCTTGCAATGCGGAGAAATTACTGTGTGTGCATTTACAATATTCATTGATTTTTGCCATTGAAAAACATCGTTATTCATATACCAGAAATGTTTGAAGCTACTGACTGAATGAAAAGAGCTGGCATCTCACTCTCTTTGAATCTTCTTTATCATGCCAGGATTAGCAGGAAAAAGCAAAAAATTTCAGAATTGCACCTTGCAATGTGGAGATATTACTGTTTGTGCATTTACAATATTCATTGATTTTTGCCATTGAAAAACATGTTATTCATATACCAGAAATGTTTGAAGCTACTGACTGAATGAAAAGAGCTGGCATCTCACTCTCTTTGAATCTTCTTTATCATGCCAGGATTAGCAGGAAAAAGCAAAAAATTTCAGAATTGCACCTTGCAATGTGGAGATATTACTGTTTGTGCATTTACAATATTCATTGATTTTTGCCATTGAAAAACGTCCAGAAATGTTTGAAGCTACTGACTGAATGAAAGGAGCTGGCATCTCACTCTCTTTGAATCTTCTTTATCATGCTAGGATTAGCAGGAAAAAGCAAAAAATTTCAGAATTGAACCTTGCAATGCGGAGAAATTACTGTGTGTGAATTTACAATATTCATTGATTTTTGCCATTGAAAAACATCGTTATTCATATACCAGAAATGTTTGAAGCTACTGACTGAATGAAAAGAGCTGGCATCTCACTCTCTTTGAATCTTCTTTATCATGCCAGGATTAGCAGGAAAAAGCAAAAAATTTCAGAATTGCACGTTGCAATGTGGAGATATTACTGTTTGTGCATTTACAATATTCATTGATTTTTGCCATTGAAAAACGTCCAGAAATGTTTGAAGCTACTGACTGAATGAAAAGAGCTGGCATCTCACTCTCTTTGAATCTTCTTTATCATGCTAGGATTAGCAGGAAAAAGCAAAAAATTTCAGAATTGCACCTTGCAATGCGGAGAAATTACTGTTTGTGCATTTACAATATTCATTGATTTTTGCCATAGAAAAACATGTTATTCATATACCAGAAATGTTTGAAGCTACTGACTGAATGAAAAGAGCTGGCATCTCACTCTCTTTGAATCTTCTTTATCATGCCAGGATTAGCAGGAAAAAGCAAAAAATTTCAGAATTGCACATTGCAATGTGGAGATATTACTGTTTGTGCATTTACAATATTCATTGATTTTTGCCATTGAAAAACGTCCAGAAATGTTTGAAGCTACTGACTGAATGAAATGAGCTGGCATCTCACTCTCTTTGAATCTTCTTTATCATGCTAGGATTAGCAGGAAAAAGCAAAAAATTTCAGAATTGCACCTTGCAATGTGGAGATATTACTGTTTGTGCATTTACAATATTCATTGATTTTTGCCATTGAAAAACGTCCAGAAATGTTTGAAGCTACTGACTGAATGAAAGGAGCTGGCATCTCACTCTCTTTGAATCTTCTTTATCATGCTAGGATTAGCAGGAAAAAGCAAAAAATTTCAGAATTGCACCTTGCAATGCGGAGAAATTACTGTTTGTGCATTTACAATATTCATTGATTTTTGCCATTGAAAAATGTCCAGAAATGTTTGAAGCTACTGACTGAATGAAAGGAGCTGGCATCTCACTCTCTTGGAATCTTCTTTATCATGCTAGGATTAGCAGGAAAAAGCAAAAAATTTCAGAAGTGCACCTTGCAATGCGGAGAAATTACTGTGTGTGCATTTACAATATTCATTGATTTTTGCCATTGAAAAACATCGTTATTCATATACCAGAAATGTTTGAAGCTACTGACTGAATGAAAAGAGCTGGCATCTCACTCTCTTTGAATCTTCTTTATCATGCCAGGATTAGCAGGAAAAAGCAAAAAATTTCAGAATTGCACGTTGCAATGTGGATATATTACTGTTTGTGCATTTACAATATTCATTGATTTTTGCCATTGAAAAACGTCCAGAAATTATTTGAAGCTACTGACTGAATGAAAGGAGCTGGCATCTCACTCTCTTTGAATCTTCTTTATCATGCTAGGATTAGCAGGAAAAAGCAAAAAATTTCAGAATTGCACCTTGCAATGCGGAGAAATTACTGTTTGTGCATTTACAATATTCATTGATTTTTGCCATTGAAAAACGTCCAGAAATGTTTGAAGCTACTGACTGAATGAAAAGAGCTGGCATCTCACTCTCTTTGAATCTTCTTTATCATGCTAAGAGGAGCAGGAAAAAGCAAAAAATTTCAGAATTGCACGTTGCAATGTGGAGATATTACTGTTTGTGCATTTACAATATTCATTGATTTTTGCCATTGAAAAACATCATGTTATTCATATACCAGAAATGTTTGAAGCTACTGACTGAATGAAAAGAGCTGGCATCTCACTCTCTTTGAATCTTCTTTATCATGCCAGGATTAGCAGGAAAAAGCAAAAAATTTCAGAATTGCACCTTGCAATGTGGAGATATTACTGTTTGTGCATTTACAATATTCATTGATTTTTGCCATTGAAAAACATGTTATTCATATACCAGAAATGTTTGAAGCTACTGACTGAATGAAAGGAGCTGGCATCTCACTCTCTTTGAATCTTCTTTATCATGCTAGGATTAGCAGGAAAAAGCAAAAAATTTCAGAATTGCACCTTGCAATGCGGAGAAATTACTGTGTGTGCATTTACAATATTCATTGATTTTTGCCATTGAAAAACATCATGTTATTCATATACCAGAAATGTTTGAAGCTACTGACTGAATGAAAAGAGCTGGCATCTCACTCTCTTTGAATCTTCTTTATCATGCCAGGATTAGCAGGAAAAAGCAAAACATTTCAGAATTGCACCTTGCAATGTGGAGATATTACTGTTTGTGCATTTACAATATTCATTGATTTTTGCCATTGAAAAACGTCCAGAAATGTTTGAAGCTACTGACTGAATGAAAGGAGCTGGCATCTCACTCTCTTTGAATCTTCTTTATCATGCTAGGATTAGCAGGAAAAAGCAAAAAATTTCAGAATTGCACCTTGCAATGCGGAGAAATTACTGTGTGTGCATTTACAATATTCATTGATTTTTGCCATTGAAAAACGTCCAGAAATGTTTGAAGCTACTGACTGAATGAAAGGAGCTGGCATCTCACTCTCTTTGAATCTTCTTTATCATGCTAGGATTAGCAGGAAAAAGCAAAAAATTTCAGAATTGCACCTTGCAATGCGGAGAAATTACTGTGTGTGCATTTACAATATTCATTGATTTTTGCCATTGAAAAACATCGTTATTCATATACCAGAAATGTTTGAAGCTACTGACTGAATGAAAAGAGCTGGCATCTCACTCTCTTTGAATCTTCTTTATCATGCCAGGATTAGCAGGAAAAAGCAAAAAATTTCAGAATTGCACCTTGCAATGTGGAGATATTACTGTTTGTGCATTTACAATATTCATTGATTTTTGCCATTGAAAAACATGTTATTCATATACCAGAAATGTTTGAAGCTACTGACTGAATGAAAAGAGCTGGCATCTCACTCTCTTTGAATCTTCTTTATCATGCCAGGATTAGCAGGAAAAAGCAAAAAATTTCAGAATTGCACCTTGCAATGTGGAGATATTACTGTTTGTGCATTTACAATATTCATTGATTTTTGCCATTGAAAAACGTCCAGAAATGTTTGAAGCTACTGACTGAATGAAAGGAGCTGGCATCTCACTCTCTTTGAATCTTCTTTATCATGCTAGGATTAGCAGGAAAAAGCAAAAAATTTCAGAATTGAACCTTGCAATGCGGAGAAATTACTGTGTGTGAATTTACAATATTCATTGATTTTTGCCATTGAAAAACATCGTTATTCATATACCAGAAATGTTTGAAGCTACTGACTGAATGAAAAGAGCTGGCATCTCACTCTCTTTGAATCTTCTTTATCATGCCAGGATTAGCAGGAAAAAGCAAAAAATTTCAGAATTGCACGTTGCAATGTGGAGATATTACTGTTTGTGCATTTACAATATTCATTGATTTTTGCCATTGAAAAACGTCCAGAAATGTTTGAAGCTACTGACTGAATGAAAAGAGCTGGCATCTCACTCTCTTTGAATCTTCTTTATCATGCTAGGATTAGCAGGAAAAAGCAAAAAATTTCAGAATTGCACCTTGCAATGCGGAGAAATTACTGTTTGTGCATTTACAATATTCATTGATTTTTGCCATAGAAAAACATGTTATTCATATACCAGAAATGTTTGAAGCTACTGACTGAATGAAAAGAGCTGGCATCTCACTCTCTTTGAATCTTCTTTATCATGCCAGGATTAGCAGGAAAAAGCAAAAAATTTCAGAATTGCACATTGCAATGTGGAGATATTACTGTTTGTGCATTTACAATATTCATTGATTTTTGCCATTGAAAAACGTCCAGAAATGTTTGAAGCTACTGACTGAATGAAATGAGCTGGCATCTCACTCTCTTTGAATCTTCTTTATCATGCTAGGATTAGCAGGAAAAAGCAAAAAATTTCAGAATTGCACCTTGCAATGTGGAGATATTACTGTTTGTGCATTTACAATATTCATTGATTTTTGCCATTGAAAAACGTCCAGAAATGTTTGAAGCTACTGACTGAATGAAAGGAGCTGGCATCTCACTCTCTTTGAATCTTCTTTATCATGCTAGGATTAGCAGGAAAAAGCAAAAAATTTCAGAATTGCACCTTGCAATGCGGAGAAATTACTGTTTGTGCATTTACAATATTCATTGATTTTTGCCATTGAAAAATGTCCAGAAATGTTTGAAGCTACTGACTGAATGAAAGGAGCTGGCATCTCACTCTCTTGGAATCTTCTTTATCATGCTAGGATTAGCAGGAAAAAGCAAAAAATTTCAGAAGTGCACCTTGCAATGCGGAGAAATTACTGTGTGTGCATTTACAATATTCATTGATTTTTGCCATTGAAAAACATCGTTATTCATATACCAGAAATGTTTGAAGCTACTGACTGAATGAAAAGAGCTGGCATCTCACTCTCTTTGAATCTTCTTTATCATGCCAGGATTAGCAGGAAAAAGCAAAAAATTTCAGAATTGCACGTTGCAATGTGGATATATTACTGTTTGTGCATTTACAATATTCATTGATTTTTGCCATTGAAAAACGTCCAGAAATTATTTGAAGCTACTGACTGAATGAAAGGAGCTGGCATCTCACTCTCTTTGAATCTTCTTTATCATGCTAGGATTAGCAGGAAAAAGCAAAAAATTTCAGAATTGCACCTTGCAATGCGGAGAAATTACTGTTTGTGCATTTACAATATTCATTGATTTTTGCCATTGAAAAACGTCCAGAAATGTTTGAAGCTACTGACTGAATGAAAAGAGCTGGCATCTCACTCTCTTTGAATCTTCTTTATCATGCTAAGAGGAGCAGGAAAATGCAAAAAATTTCAGAATTGCACGTTGCAATGTGGAGATATTACTGTTTGTGCATTTACAATATTCATTGATTTTTGCCATTGAAAAACATGTTATTCATATACCAGAAATGTTTGAAGCTACAGACTGAATGAAAAGAGCTGGCATCTCACTCTCTTTGAATCTTCTTTATCATGCCAGGATTAGCAGGAAAAAGCAAAAAATTTCAGAATTGCACCTTGCATGTGGAGATATTACTGTTTGTGCATTTACAATATTCATTGATTTTTGCCATTGAAAAACGTCCAGAAATGTTTGAAGCTACTTACTGAATGAAAGGAGCTGGCATCTCACTCTCTTTGAATCTTCTTTATCATGCTAGGATTAGCAGGAAAAAGCAAAAAATTTCAGAATTGCACCTTGCAATGCGGAGAAATTACTGTTTGTGCATTTACAATATTCATTGATTTTTGCCATTGAAAAACATGTTATTCATATACCAGAAATGTTTGAAGCTACTGACTGAATGAAAAGAGCTGGCATCTCACTCTCTTTGAATCTTCTTTATCATGCCAGGATTAGCAGGAAAAAGCAAAAAATTTCAGAATTGCACCTTGCAATGTGGAGATATTACTGTTTGTGCATTTACAATATTCATTGATTTTTGCCATTGAAAAACGTCCAGAAATGTTTGAAGCTACTGACTGAATGAAAAGAGCTGGCATCTCACTCTCTTTGAATCTTCTTTATCATGCTAAGAGGAGCAGGAAAAAGCAAAAAATTTCAGAATTGCACGTTGCAATGTGGAGATATTACTGTTTGTGCATTTACAATATTCATTGATTTTTGCCATTGAAAAACATGTTATTCATTTACCAGAAATGATTGAAGCTACTGACTGAATGAAAAGAGCTGGCATTTCACTCTCTTTGAATCTTCTTTATCATGCCAGGATTAGCAGGAAAAAGCAAAAAATTTCAGAATTGCACGTTGCAATGTGGAGATATTACTGTTTGTGCATTTACAATATTCATTGATTTTTGCCATTGAAAAACGTCCAGAAATGTTTGAAGCTACTGACTGAATGAAAGGAGCTGGCATCTCACTCTCTTTGAATCTTCTTTATCATGCTAGGATTAGCAGGAAAAAGCAAAAAATTTCAGAATTGCACCTTGCAATGCGGAGAAATTACTGTTTGTGCATTTTCAATATTCATTGATTTTTGCCATTGAAAAACATCATGTTATTCATATACCAGAAATGTTTGAAGCTACTGACTGAATGAAAAGAGCTGGTATCTCACTCTCTTTGAATCTTCTTTATCATGCTAAGAGGAGCAGGAAAAAGCAAAAAATTTCAGAATTGCACGTTGCAATGTGGAGATATTACTGTTTGTGCATTTACAATATTCATTGATTTTTGCCATTGAAAAACGTCCAGAAATGTTTGAAGCTACTGACTGAATGAAAGGAGCTGGCATCTCACTCTCTTTGAATCTTCTTTATCATGCTAGGATTAGCAGGAAAAAGCAAAAAATTTCAGAATTGCACCTTGCAATGCGGAGAAATTACTGTTTGTGCATTTACAATATTCGTTGATTTTTGCCATTGAAAAACATCATGTTATTCATATACCAGAAATGTTTGAAGCTACTGACTGAATGAAAAGAGCTGGCATCTCACTCTCTTTGAATCTTCTTTATCATGCCAGGATTAGCAGGAAAAAGCAAAAAATTTCAGAATTGCACGTTGCAATGTGGAGATATTACTGTTTGTGCATTTACAATATTCATTGATTTTTGCCATTGAAAAACGTCCAGAAATGTTTGAAGCTACTGACTGAATGAAAGGAGCTGGCATCTCACTCTCTTTGAATCTTCTTTATCATGCTAGGATTAGCAGGAAAAAGCAAAAAATTTCAGAATTGCACCTTGCAATGCGGAGAAATTACTGTGTGTGCATTTACAATATTCATTGATTTTTGCCATTGAAAAACATCATGTTATTCATATACCAGAAATGTTTGAAGCTACTGACTGAATGAAAAGAGCTGGCATCTCACTCTCTTTGAATCTTCTTTATCATGCCAGGATTAGCAGGAAAAAGCAAAAAATTTCAGAATTGCACGTTGCAATGTGGAGATATTACTGTTTGTGCATTTACAATATTCATTGATTTTTGCCATTGAAAAACATGTTATTCATATACCAGAAATGTTTGAAGCTACTGACTGAATGAAACGAGCTGGCATCTCACTCTCTTTGAATCTTCTTTATCATGCCAGGATTAGCAGGAAAAAGCAAAAAATTTCAGAATTGCACCTTGCAATGTGGAGATATTACTGTTTGTGCATTTACAATATTCATTGATTTTTGCCATTGAAAAACGTCCAGAAATGTTTGAAGCTACTGACTGAATGAAAGGAGCTGGCATCTCACTCTCTTTGAATCTTCTTTATCATGCTAGGATTAGCAGGAAAAAGCAAAAAATTTCAGAATTGCACCTTGCAATGCGGAGAAATTACTGTGTGTGCATTTACAATATTCATTGATTTTTGCCATTGAAAAACATCATGTTATTCATATACCAGAAATGTTTGAAGCTACTGACTGAATGAAAAGAGCTGGCATCTCACTCTCTTTGAATCTTCTTTATCATGCCAGGATTAGCAGGAAAAAGCAAAAAATTTCAGAATTGCACCTTGCAATGTGCAGATATTACTGTTTGTGCATTTACAATATTCATTGATTTTTGCCATTTAAAAACGTCCAGAAATGTTTGAAACTACTGACTGAATGAAAGGAGCTGGCATCTCACTCTCTTTGAATCTTCTTTATCATGCTAGGATTAGCAGGAAAAAGCAAAAAATTTCAGAATTGCACATTGCAATGTGGAGATATTACTGTTTGTGCATTTACAATATTCATTGATTTTTGCCATTGAAAAACGTCCAGAAATGTTTGAAGCTACTGACTGAATGAAAGGAGCTGGCATCTCACTCTCTTTGAATCTTCTTTATCATGCTAGGATTAGCAGGAAAAAGCAAAAAATTTCAGAATTGCACCTTGCAATGTGGAGATATTACTGTTTGTGCATTTACAATATTCATTGATTTTTGCCATTGAAAAACGTCCAGAAATGTTTGAAGCTACTGACTGAATGAAAGGAGCTGGCATCTCACTCTCTTTGAATCTTCTTTATCATGCTAGGATTAGCAGGAAAAAGCAAAAAATTTCAGAATTGCACCTTGCAATGCGGAGAAATTACTGTTTGTGCATTTACAATATTCATTGATTTTTGCCATTGAAAAACGTCCAGAAATGTTTGAAGCTACTGACTGAATGAAAAGAGCTGGCATCTCACTCTCTTTGAATCTTCTTTATCATGCCAGGATTAGCAGGAAAAAGCAAAAAATTTCAGAATTGCACGTTGCAATGTGGAGATATTACTGTTTGTGCATTTACAATATTCATTGATTTTTGCCATTGAAAAACATGTTATTCATATACCAGAAATGATTGAAGCTACTGACTGAATGAAAAGAGCTGGCATTTCACTCTCTTTGAATCTTCTTTATCATGCCAGGATTAGCAGGAAAAAGCAAAAAATTTCAGAATTGCACGTTGCAATGTGGAGATATTACTGTTTGTGCATTTACAATATTCATTGATTTTTGCCATTGAAAAACGTCCAGAAATGTTTGAAGCTACTGACTGAATGAAAGGAGCTGGCATCTCACTCTCTTTGAATCTTCTTTATCATGCTAGGATTAGCAGGAAAAAGCAAAAAATTTCAGAATTGCACCTTGCAATGCGGAGAAATTACTGTTTGTGCATTTACAATATTCATTGATTTTTGCCATTGAAAAACATCATGTTATTCATATACCAGAAATGTTTGAAGCTACTGACTGAATGAAAAGAGCTGGCATCTCACTCTCTTTGAATCTTCTTTATCATGCTAAGAGGAGCAGGAAAAAGCAAAAAATTTCAGAATTGCACGTTGCAATGTGGAGATATTACTGTTTGTGCATTTACAATATTCATTGATTTTTGCCATTGAAAAACATCATGTTATTCATATACCAGAAATGTTTGAAGCTACTGACTGAATGAAAAGAGCTGGCATCTCACTCTCTTTGAATCTTCTTTATCATGCTAAGAGGAGCAGGAAAAAGCAAAAAATTTCAGAATTGCACGTTGCAATGTGGAGATATTACTGTTTGTGCATTTACAATATTCATTGATTTTTGCCATTGAAAAACATCCAGAAATGTTTGAAGCTACTGACTGAATGAAAGGAGCTGGCATCTCACTCTCTTTGAATCTTCTTTATCATGCTAGGATTAGCAGGAAAAAGCAAAAAATTTCAGAATTGCACCTTGCAATGCGGAGAAATTACTGTGTGTGCATTTACAATATTCATTGATTTTTGCCATTGAAAAACATCATGTTATTCATATACCAGAAATGTTTGAAGCTACTGACTGAATGAAAAGAGCTGGCATCTCACTCTCTTTGAATCTTCTTTATCATGCCAGGATTAGCAGGAAAAAGCAAAAAATTTCAGAATTGCACCTTGCAATGTGGAGATATTACTGTTTGTGCATTTACAATATTCATTGATTTTTGCCATTGAAAAACATGTTATTCATATACCAGAAATGTTTGAAGCTACTGACTGAATGAAACGAGCTGGCATCTCACTCTCTTTGAATCTTCTTTATCATGCCAGGATTAGCAGGAAAAAGCAAAAAATTTCAGAATTGCACCTTGCAATGTGGAGATATTACTGTTTGTGCATTTACAATATTCATTGATTTTTGCCATTGAAAAACGTCCAGAAATGTTTGAAGCTACTGACTGAATGAAAGGAGCTGGCATCTCACTCTCTTTGAATCTTCTTTATCATGCTAGGATTAGCAGGAAAAAGCAAAAAATTTCAGAATTGCACCTTGCAATGCGGAGAAATTACTGTGTGTGCATTTACAATATACATTGATTTTTGCCATTGAAAAACATCGTTATTCATATACCAGAAATGTTTGAAGCTACTGACTGAATGAAACGAGCTGGCATCTCACTCTCTTTGAATCTTCTTTATCATGCCAGGATTAGCAGGAAAAAGCAAAAAATTTCAGAATTGCACCTTGTAATGTGGAGATATTACTGTTTGTGCATTTACAATATTCATTGATTTTTGCCATTGAAAAACGTCCAGAAATGTTTGAAGCTACTGACTGAATGAAAGGAGCTGGCATCTCACTCTCTTTGAATCTTCTTTATCATGCTAGGATTAGCAGGAAAAAGCAAAAAATTTCAGAATTGCACCATGCAATGCGGAGAAATTACTGTGTGTGCATTTACAATATTCATTGATTTTTGCCATTGAAAAACATCATGTTATTCATATACCAGAAATGTTTGAAGCTACTGACTGAATGAAAAGAGCTGGCATCTCACTCTCTTTGAATCTTCTTTATCATGCCAGGATTAGCAGGAAAAAGCAAAAAATTTCAGAATTGCACCTTGCAATGTGGAGATATTACTGTTTGTGCATTTACAATATTCATTGATTTTTGCCATTGAAAAACATGTTATTCATATACCAGAAATGTTTGAAGCTACTGACTGAATGAAAGGAGCTGGCATCTCACTCTCTTTGAATCTTCTTTATCATGCTAGGATTAGCAGGAAAAAGCAAAAAATTTCAGAATTGCACCTTGCAATGCGGAGAAATTACTGTGTGTGCATTTACAATATTCATTGATTTTTGCCATTGAAAAACATCATGTTATTCATATACCAGAAATGTTTGAAGCTACTGACTGAATGAAAAGAGCTGGCATCTCACTCTCTTTGAATCTTCTTTATCATGCCAGGATTAGCAGGAAAAAGCAAAACATTTCAGAATTGCACCTTGCAATGTGGAGATATTACTGTTTGTGCATTTACAATATTCATTGATTTTTGCCATTGAAAAACGTCCAGAAATGTTTGAAGCTACTGACTGAATGAAAGGAGCTGGCATCTCACTCTCTTTGAATCTTCTTTATCATGCTAGGATTAGCAGGAAAAAGCAAAAAATTTCAGAATTGCACCTTGCAATGCGGAGAAATTACTGTGTGTGCATTTACAATATTCATTGATTTTTGCCATTGAAAAACATCCAGAAATGTTTGAAGCTACTGACTGAATGAAAGGAGCTGGCATCTCACTCTCTTTGAATCTTCTTTATCATGCTAGGATTAGCAGGAAAAAGCAAAAAATTTCAGAATTGCACCTTGCAATGCGGAGAAATTACTGTGTGTGCATTTACAATATTCATTGATTTTTGCCATTGAAAAACATCGTTATTCATATACCAGAAATGTTTGAAGCTACTGACTGAATGAAAAGAGCTGGCATCTCACTCTCTTTGAATCTTCTTTATCATGCCAGGATTAGCAGGAAAAAGCAAAAAATTTCAGAATTGCACCTTGCAATGTGGAGATATTACTGTTTGTGCATTTACAATATTCATTGATTTTTGCCATTGAAAAACATGTTATTCATATACCAGAAATGTTTGAAGCTACTGACTGAATGAAAAGAGCTGGCATCTCACTCTCTTTGAATCTTCTTTATCATGCCAGGATTAGCAGGAAAAAGCAAAAAATTTCAGAATTGCACCTTGCAATGTGGAGATATTACTGTTTGTGCATTTACAATATTCATTGATTTTTGCCATTGAAAAACGTCCAGAAATGTTTGAAGCTACTGACTGAATGAAAGGAGCTGGCATCTCACTCTCTTTGAATCTTCTTTATCATGCTAGGATTAGCAGGAAAAAGCAAAAAATTTCAGAATTGCACCTTGCAATGCGGAGAAATTACTGTGTGTGCATTTACAATATTCATTGATTTTTGCCATTGAAAAACATCATGTTATTCATATACCAGAAATGTTTGAAGCTACTGACTGAATGAAAAGAGCTGGCATCTCACTCTCTTTGAATCTTCTTTATCATGCCAGGATTAGCAGGAAAAAGCAAAAAATTTCAGAATTGCACGTTGCAATGTGGAGATATTACTGTTTGTGCATTTACAATATTCATTGATTTTTGCCATTGAAAAACATGTTATTCATATACCAGAAATGTTTGAAGCTACTGACTGAATGAAACGAGCTGGCATCTCACTCTCTTTGAATCTTCTTTATCATGCCAGGATTAGCAGGAAAAAGCAAAAAATTTCAGAATTGCACCTTGCAATGTGGAGATATTACTGTTTGTGCATTTACAATATTCATTGATTTTTGCCATTGAAAAACGTCCAGAAATGTTTGAAGCTACTGACTGAATGAAAGGAGCTGGCATCTCACTCTCTTTGAATCTTCTTTATCATGCTAGGATTAGCAGGAAAAAGCAAAAAATTTCAGAATTGCACCTTGCAATGCGGAGAAATTACTGTGTGTGCATTTACAATATTCATTGATTTTTGCCATTGAAAAACATCATGTTATTCATATACCAGAAATGTTTGAAGCTACTGACTGAATGAAAAGAGCTGGCATCTCACTCTCTTTGAATCTTCTTTATCATGCCAGGATTAGCAGGAAAAAGCAAAAAATTTCAGAATTGCACCTTGCAATGTGCAGATATTACTGTTTGTGCATTTACAATATTCATTGATTTTTGCCATTTAAAAACGTCCAGAAATGTTTGAAACTACTGACTGAATGAAAGGAGCTGGCATCTCACTCTCTTTGAATCTTCTTTATCATGCTAGGATTAGCAGGAAAAAGCAAAAAATTTCAGAATTGCACATTGCAATGTGGAGATATTACTGTTTGTGCATTTACAATATTCATTGATTTTTGCCATTGAAAAACGTCCAGAAATGTTTGAAGCTACTGACTGAATGAAAGGAGCTGGCATCTCACTCTCTTTGAATCTTCTTTATCATGCTAGGATTAGCAGGAAAAAGCAAAAAATTTCAGAATTGCACCTTGCAATGTGGAGATATTACTGTTTGTGCATTTACAATATTCATTGATTTTTGCCATTGAAAAACGTCCAGAAATGTTTGAAGCTACTGACTGAATGAAAGGAGCTGGCATCTCACTCTCTTTGAATCTTCTTTATCATGCTAGGATTAGCAGGAAAAAGCAAAAAATTTCAGAATTGCACCTTGCAATGCGGAGAAATTACTGTTTGTGCATTTACAATATTCATTGATTTTTGCCATTGAAAAACGTCCAGAAATGTTTGAAGCTACTGACTGAATGAAAAGAGCTGGCATCTCACTCTCTTTGAATCTTCTTTATCATGCCAGGATTAGCAGGAAAAAGCAAAAAATTTCAGAATTGCACGTTGCAATGTGGAGATATTACTGTTTGTGCATTTACAATATTCATTGATTTTTGCCATTGAAAAACATGTTATTCATATACCAGAAATGATTGAAGCTACTGACTGAATGAAAAGAGCTGGCATTTCACTCTCTTTGAATCTTCTTTATCATGCCAGGATTAGCAGGAAAAAGCAAAAAATTTCAGAATTGCACGTTGCAATGTGGAGATATTACTGTTTGTGCATTTACAATATTCATTGATTTTTGCCATTGAAAAACGTCCAGAAATGTTTGAAGCTACTGACTGAATGAAAGGAGCTGGCATCTCACTCTCTTTGAATCTTCTTTATCATGCTAGGATTAGCAGGAAAAAGCAAAAAATTTCAGAATTGCACCTTGCAATGCGGAGAAATTACTGTTTGTGCATTTACAATATTCATTGATTTTTGCCATTGAAAAACATCATGTTATTCATATACCAGAAATGTTTGAAGCTACTGACTGAATGAAAAGAGCTGGCATCTCACTCTCTTTGAATCTTCTTTATCATGCTAAGAGGAGCAGGAAAAAGCAAAAAATTTCAGAATTGCACGTTGCAATGTGGAGATATTACTGTTTGTGCATTTACAATATTCATTGATTTTTGCCATTGAAAAACATCATGTTATTCATATACCAGAAATGTTTGAAGCTACTGACTGAATGAAAAGAGCTGGCATCTCACTCTCTTTGAATCTTCTTTATCATGCTAAGAGGAGCAGGAAAAAGCAAAAAATTTCAGAATTGCACGTTGCAATGTGGAGATATTACTGTTTGTGCATTTACAATATTCATTGATTTTTGCCATTGAAAAACATCCAGAAATGTTTGAAGCTACTGACTGAATGAAAGGAGCTGGCATCTCACTCTCTTTGAATCTTCTTTATCATGCTAGGATTAGCAGGAAAAAGCAAAAAATTTCAGAATTGCACCTTGCAATGCGGAGAAATTACTGTGTGTGCATTTACAATATTCATTGATTTTTGCCATTGAAAAACATCATGTTATTCATATACCAGAAATGTTTGAAGCTACTGACTGAATGAAAAGAGCTGGCATCTCACTCTCTTTGAATCTTCTTTATCATGCCAGGATTAGCAGGAAAAAGCAAAAAATTTCAGAATTGCACCTTGCAATGTGGAGATATTACTGTTTGTGCATTTACAATATTCATTGATTTTTGCCATTGAAAAACATGTTATTCATATACCAGAAATGTTTGAAGCTACTGACTGAATGAAACGAGCTGGCATCTCACTCTCTTTGAATCTTCTTTATCATGCCAGGATTAGCAGGAAAAAGCAAAAAATTTCAGAATTGCACCTTGCAATGTGGAGATATTACTGTTTGTGCATTTACAATATTCATTGATTTTTGCCATTGAAAAACGTCCAGAAATGTTTGAAGCTACTGACTGAATGAAAGGAGCTGGCATCTCACTCTCTTTGAATCTTCTTTATCATGCTAGGATTAGCAGGAAAAAGCAAAAAATTTCAGAATTGCACCTTGCAATGCGGAGAAATTACTGTGTGTGCATTTACAATATACATTGATTTTTGCCATTGAAAAACATCGTTATTCATATACCAGAAATGTTTGAAGCTACTGACTGAATGAAACGAGCTGGCATCTCACTCTCTTTGAATCTTCTTTATCATGCCAGGATTAGCAGGAAAAAGCAAAAAATTTCAGAATTGCACCTTGTAATGTGGAGATATTACTGTTTGTGCATTTACAATATTCATTGATTTTTGCCATTGAAAAACGTCCAGAAATGTTTGAAGCTACTGACTGAATGAAAGGAGCTGGCATCTCACTCTCTTTGAATCTTCTTTATCATGCTAGGATTAGCAGGAAAAAGCAAAAAATTTCAGAATTGCACCATGCAATGCGGAGAAATTACTGTGTGTGCATTTACAATATTCATTGATTTTTGCCATTGAAAAACATCATGTTATTCATATACCAGAAATGTTTGAAGCTACTGACTGAATGAAAAGAGCTGGCATCTCACTCTCTTTGAATCTTCTTTATCATGCCAGGATTAGCAGGAAAAAGCAAAAAATTTCAGAATTGCACCTTGCAATGTGGAGATATTACTGTTTGTGCATTTACAATATTCATTGATTTTTGCCATTGAAAAACATGTTATTCATATACCAGAAATGTTTGAAGCTACTGACTGAATGAAAGGAGCTGGCATCTCACTCTCTTTGAATCTTCTTTATCATGCTAGGATTAGCAGGAAAAAGCAAAAAATTTCAGAATTGCACCTTGCAATGCGGAGAAATTACTGTGTGTGCATTTACAATATTCATTGATTTTTGCCATTGAAAAACATCATGTTATTCATATACCAGAAATGTTTGAAGCTACTGACTGAATGAAAAGAGCTGGCATCTCACTCTCTTTGAATCTTCTTTATCATGCCAGGATTAGCAGGAAAAAGCAAAACATTTCAGAATTGCACCTTGCAATGTGGAGATATTACTGTTTGTGCATTTACAATATTCATTGATTTTTGCCATTGAAAAACGTCCAGAAATGTTTGAAGCTACTGACTGAATGAAAGGAGCTGGCATCTCACTCTCTTTGAATCTTCTTTATCATGCTAGGATTAGCAGGAAAAAGCAAAAAATTTCAGAATTGCACCTTGCAATGCGGAGAAATTACTGTGTGTGCATTTACAATATTCATTGATTTTTGCCATTGAAAAACGTCCAGAAATGTTTGAAGCTACTGACTGAATGAAAGGAGCTGGCATCTCACTCTCTTTGAATCTTCTTTATCATGCTAGGATTAGCAGGAAAAAGCAAAAAATTTCAGAATTGCACCTTGCAATGCGGAGAAATTACTGTGTGTGCATTTACAATATTCATTGATTTTTGCCATTGAAAAACATCGTTATTCATATACCAGAAATGTTTGAAGCTACTGACTGAATGAAAAGAGCTGGCATCTCACTCTCTTTGAATCTTCTTTATCATGCCAGGATTAGCAGGAAAAAGCAAAAAATTTCAGAATTGCACCTTGCAATGTGGAGATATTACTGTTTGTGCATTTACAATATTCATTGATTTTTGCCATTGAAAAACATGTTATTCATATACCAGAAATGTTTGAAGCTACTGACTGAATGAAAAGAGCTGGCATCTCACTCTCTTTGAATCTTCTTTATCATGCCAGGATTAGCAGGAAAAAGCAAAAAATTTCAGAATTGCACCTTGCAATGTGGAGATATTACTGTTTGTGCATTTACAATATTCATTGATTTTTGCCATTGAAAAACGTCCAGAAATGTTTGAAGCTACTGACTGAATGAAAGGAGCTGGCATCTCACTCTCTTTGAATCTTCTTTATCATGCTAGGATTAGCAGGAAAAAGCAAAAAATTTCAGAATTGAACCTTGCAATGCGGAGAAATTACTGTGTGTGCATTTACAATATTCATTGATTTTTGCCATTGAAAAACATCGTTATTGATATACCAGAAATGTTTGAAGCTACTGACTGAATGAAAAGAGCTGGCATCTCACTCTCTTTGAATCTTCTTTATCATGCCAGGATTAGCAGGAAAAAGCAAAAAATTTCAGAATTGCACGTTGCAATGTGGAGATATTACTGTTTGTGCATTTACAATATTCATTGATTTTTGCCATTGAAAAACGTCCAGAAATGTTTGAAGCTACTGACTGAATGAAAAGAGCTGGCATCTCACTCTCTTTGAATCTTCTTTATCATGCTATGATTAGCAGGAAAAAGCAAAAAATTTCAGAATTGCACCTTGCAATGCGGAGAAATTACTGTTTGTGCATTTACAATATTCATTGATTTTTGCCATAGAAAAACATGTTATTCATATACCAGAAATGTTTGAAGCTACTGACTGAATGAAAAGAGCTGGCATCTCACTCTCTTTGAATCTTCTTTATCATGCCAGGATTAGCAGGAAAAAGCAAAAAATTTCAGAATTGCACATTGCAATGTGGAGATATTACTGTTTGTGCATTTACAATATTCATTGATTTTTGCCATTGAAAAACGTCCAGAAATGTTTGAAGCTACTGACTGAATGAAATGAGCTGGCATCTCACTCTCTTTGAATCTTCTTTATCATGCTAGGATTAGCAGGAAAAAGCAAAAAATTTCAGAATTGCACCTTGCAATGTGGAGATATTACTGTTTGTGCATTTACAATATTCATTGATTTTTGCCATTGAAAAACGTCCAGAAATGTTTGAAGCTACTGACTGAATGAAAGGAGCTGGCATCTCACTCTCTTTGAATCTTCTTTATCATGCTAGGATTAGCAGGAAAAAGCAAAAAATTTCAGAATTGCACCTTGCAATGCGGAGAAATTACTGTTTGTGCATTTACAATATTCATTGATTTTTGCCATTGAAAAATGTCCAGAAATGTTTGAAGCTACTGACTGAATGAAAGGAGCTGGCATCTCACTCTCTTGGAATCTTCTTTATCATGCTAGGATTAGCAGGAAAAAGCAAAAAATTTCAGAAGTGCACCTTGCAATGCGGAGAAATTACTGTGTGTGCATTTACAATATTCATTGATTTTTGCCATTGAAAAACATCGTTATTCATATACCAGAAATGTTTGAAGCTACTGACTGAATGAAAAGAGCTGGCATCTCACTCTCTTTGAATCTTCTTTATCATGCCAGGATTAGCAGGAAAAAGCAAAAAATTTCAGAATTGCACGTTGCAATGTGGATATATTACTGTTTGTGCATTTACAATATTCATTGATTTTTGCCATTGAAAAACGTCCAGAAATTATTTGAAGCTACTGACTGAATGAAAGGAGCTGGCATCTCACTCTCTTTGAATCTTCTTTATCATGCTAGGATTAGCAGGAAAAAGCAAAAAATTTCAGAATTGCACCTTGCAATGCGGAGAAATTACTGTTTGTGCATTTACAATATTCATTGATTTTTGCCATTGAAAAACGTCCAGAAATGTTTGAAGCTACTGACTGAATGAAAAGAGCTGGCATCTCACTCTCTTTGAATCTTCTTTATCATGCTAAGAGGAGCAGGAAAAAGCAAAAAATTTCAGAATTGCACGTTGCAATGTGGAGATATTACTGTTTGTGCATTTACAATAATCATTGATTTTTGCCATTGAAAAACATGTTATTCATATACCAGAAATGTTTGAAGCTACAGACTGAATGAAAAGAGCTGGCATCTCACTCTCTTTGAATCTTCTTTATCATGCCAGGATTAGCAGGAAAAAGCAAAAAATTTCAGAATTGCACCTTGCATGTGGAGATATTACTGTTTGTGCATTTACAATATTCATTGATTTTTGCCATTGAAAAACGTCCAGAAATGTTTGAAGCTACTTACTGAATGAAAGGAGCTGGCATCTCACTCTCTTTGAATCTTCTTTATCATGCTAGGATTAGCAGGAAAAAGCAAAAAATTTCAGAATTGCACCTTGCAATGCGGAGAAATTACTGTTTGTGCATTTACAATATTCATTGATTTTTGCCATTGAAAAACATGTTATTCATATACCAGAAATGTTTGAAGCTACTGACTGAATGAAAAGAGCTGGCATCTCACTCTCTTTGAATCTTCTTTATCATGCCAGGATTAGCAGGAAAAAGCAAAAAATTTCAGAATTGCACCTTGCAATGTGGAGATATTACTGTTTGTGCATTTACAATATTCATTGATTTTTGCCATTGAAAAACGTCCAGAAATGTTTGAAGCTACTGACTGAATGAAAGGAGCTGGCATCTCACTCTCTTTGAATCTTCTTTATCATGCTAGGATTAGCAGGAAAAAGCAAAAAATTTCAGAATTGCACCTTGCAATGCGGAGAAATTACTGTTTGTGCATTTACAATATTCGTTGATTTTTGCCATTGAAAAACATCATGTTATTCATATACCAGAAATGTTTGAAGCTACTGACTGAATGAAAAGAGCTGGCATCTCACTCTCTTTGAATCTTCTTTATCATGCCAGGATTAGCAGGAAAAAGCAAAAAATTTCAGAATTGCACGTTGCAATGTGGAGATATTACTGTTTGTGCATTTACAATATTCATTGATTTTTGCCATTGAAAAACGTCCAGAAATGTTTGAAGCTACTGACTGAATGAAAGGAGCTGGCATCTCACTCTCTTTGAATCTTCTTTATCATGCTAGGATTAGCAGGAAAAAGCAAAAAATTTCAGAATTGCACCTTGCAATGCGGAGAAATTACTGTGTGTGCATTTACAATATTCATTGATTTTTGCCATTGAAAAACATCATGTTATTCATATACCAGAAATGTTTGAAGCTACTGACTGAATGAAAAGAGCTGGCATCTCACTCTCTTTGAATCTTCTTTATCATGCCAGGATTAGCAGGAAAAAGCAAAAAATTTCAGAATTGCACGTTGCAATGTGGAGATATTACTGTTTGTGCATTTACAATATTCATTGATTTTTGCCATTGAAAAACATGTTATTCATATACCAGAAATGTTTGAAGCTACTGACTGAATGAAACGAGCTGGCATCTCACTCTCTTTGAATCTTCTTTATCATGCCAGGATTAGCAGGAAAAAGCAAAAAATTTCAGAATTGCACCTTGCAATGTGGAGATATTACTGTTTGTGCATTTACAATATTCATTGATTTTTGCCATTGAAAAACGTCCAGAAATGTTTGAAGCTACTGACTGAATGAAAGGAGCTGGCATCTCACTCTCTTTGAATCTTCTTTATCATGCTAGGATTAGCAGGAAAAAGCAAAAAATTTCAGAATTGCACCTTGCAATGCGGAGAAATTACTGTGTGTGCATTTACAATATTCATTGATTTTTGCCATTGAAAAACATCATGTTATTCATATACCAGAAATGTTTGAAGCTACTGACTGAATGAAAAGAGCTGGCATCTCACTCTCTTTGAATCTTCTTTATCATGCCAGGATTAGCAGGAAAAAGCAAAAAATTTCAGAATTGCACCTTGCAATGTGCAGATATTACTGTTTGTGCATTTACAATATTCATTGATTTTTGCCATTGAAAAACGTCCAGAAATGTTTGAAACTACTGACTGAATGAAAGGATCTGGCATCTCACTCTCTTTGAATCTTCTTTATCATGCTAGGATTAGCAGGAAAAAGCAAAAAATTTCAGAATTGCACATTGCAATGTGGAGATATTACTGTTTGTGCATTTACAATATTCATTGATTTTTGCCATTGAAAAACGTCCAGAAATGTTTGAAGCTACTGACTGAATGAAAGGAGCTGGCATCTCACTCTCTTTGAATCTTCTTTATCATGCTAGGATTAGCAGGAAAAAGCAAAAAATTTCAGAATTGCACCTTGCAATGTGGAGATATTACTGTTTGTGCATTTACAATATTCATTGATTTTTGCCATTGAAAAACGTCCAGAAATGTTTGAAGCTACTGACTGAATGAAAGGAGCTGGCATCTCACTCTCTTTGAATCTTCTTTATCATGCTAGGATTAGCAGGAAAAAGCAAAAAATTTCAGAATTGCACCTTGCAATGCGGAGAAATTACTGTTTGTGCATTTACAATATTCATTGATTTTTGCCATTGAAAAACGTCCAGAAATGTTTGAAGCTACTGACTGAATGAAAGGAGCTGGCATCTCACTCTCTTTGAATCTTCTTTATCATGCTAGAATTAGCAGGAAAAAGCAAAAAATTTCAGAATTGCACGTTGCAATGTGGAGATATTACTGTTTGTGCATTTACAATATTCATTGATTTTTGCAATTGAAAAACATCATGTTATTCATATATCAGAAATGTTTGAAGCTACTGACTGAATGAAAAGAGCTGGCATCTCACTCTCTTTGAATCTTCTTTATCATGCCAGGATTAGCAGGAAAAAGCAAAAAATTTCAGAATTGCACGTTGCAATGTGGAGATATTACTGTTTGTGCATTTACAATATTCATCGATTTTTGCCATTGAAAAACGTCCAGAAATGTTTGAAGCTACTGACTGAATGAAAGGAGCTGGCATCTCACTCTCTTTGAATCTTCTTTATCATGCTAGGATTAGCAGGAAAAAGCAAAAAATTTCAGAATTGCACCTTGCAATGCGGAGAAATTACTGTGTGTGCATTTACAATATTCATTGATTTTTGCCATTGAAAAACATCATGTTATTCATATACCAGAAATGTTTGAAGCTACTGACTGAATGAAAGGAGCTGGCATCTCACTCTCTTTGAATCTTCTTTATCATGCTAGGATTAGCAGGAAAAAGCAAAAAATTTCAGAATTGCACCTTGCAATGCGGAGAAATTACTGTTTGTGCATTTACAATATTCATTGATTTTTGCCATTGAAAAACGTCCAGAAATGTTTGAAGCTACTGACTGAATGAAAGGAGCTGGCATCTCACTCTCTTTGAATCTTCTTTATCATGCTAGGATTAGCAGGAAAAAGCAAAAAATTTCAGAAGTGCACCTTGCAATGCGGAGAAATTACTGTGTGTGCATTTACAATATTCATTGATTTTTGCCATTGAAAAACATCGTTATTCATATACCAGAAATGTTTGAAGCTACTGACTGAATGAAAAGAGCTGGCATCTCACTCTCTTTGAATCTTCTTTATCATGCCAGGATTAGCAGGAAAAAGCAAAAAATTTCAGAATTGCACGTTGCAATGTGGATATATTACTGTTTGTGCATTTACAATATTCATTGATTTTTGCCATTGAAAAACGTCCAGAAATTATTTGAAGCTACTGACTGAATGAAAGGAGCTGGCATCTCACTCTCTTTGAATCTTCTTTATCATGCTAGGATTAGCAGGAAAAAGCAAAAAATTTCAGAATTGCACCTTGCAATGCGGAGAAATTACTGTTTGTGCATTTACAATATTCATTGATTTTTGCCATTGAAAAACGTCCAGAAATGTTTGAAGCTACTGACTGAATGAAAAGAGCTGGCATCTCACTCTCTTTGAATCTTCTTTATCATGCTAAGAGGAGCAGGAAAAAGCAAAAAATTTCAGAATTGCACGTTGCAATGTGGAGATATTACTGTTTGTGCATTTACAATATTCATTGATTTTTGCCATTGAAAAACATGTTATTCATATACCAGAAATGTTTGAAGCTACAGACTGAATGAAAAGAGCTGGCATCTCACTCTCTTTGAATCTTCTTTATCATGCCAGGATTAGCAGGAAAAAGCAAAAAATTTCAGAATTGCACCTTGCATGTGGAGATATTACTGTTTGTGCATTTACAATATTCATTGATTTTTGCCATTGAAAAACGTCCAGAAATGTTTGAAGCTACTTACTGAATGAAAGGAGCTGGCATCTCACTCTCTTTGAATCTTCTTTATCATGCTAGGATTAGCAGGAAAAAGCAAAAAATTTCAGAATTGCACCTTGCAATGCGGAGAAATTACTGTTTGTGCATTTACAATATTCATTGATTTTTGCCATTGAAAAACATGTTATTCATATACCAGAAATGTTTGAAGCTACTGACTGAATGAAAAGAGCTGGCATCTCACTCTCTTTGAATCTTCTTTATCATGCCAGGATTAGCAGGAAAAAGCAAAAAATTTCAGAATTGCACCTTGCAATGTGGAGATATTACTGTTTGTGCATTTACAATATTCATTGATTTTTGCCATTGAAAAACGTCCAGAAATGTTTGAAGCTACTGACTGAATGAAAAGAGCTGGCATCTCACTCTCTTTGAATCTTCTTTATCATGCTAAGAGGAGCAGGAAAAAGCAAAAAATTTCAGAATTGCACGTTGCAATGTGGAGATATTACTGTTTGTGCATTTACAATATTCATTGATTTTTGCCATTGAAAAACATGTTATTCATTTACCAGAAATGATAGAAGCTACTGACTGAATGAAAAGAGCTGGCATTTCACTCTCTTTGAATCTTCTTTATCATGCCAGGATTAGCAGGAAAAAGCAAAAAATTTCAGAATTGCACGTTGCAATGTGGAGATATTACTGTTTGTGCATTTACAATATTCATTGATTTTTGCCATTGAAAAACGTCCAGAAATGTTTGAAGCTACTGACTGAATGAAAGGAGCTGGCATCTCACTCTCTTTGAATCTTCTTTATCATGCTAGGATTAGCAGGAAAAAGCAAAAAATTTCAGAATTGCACCTTGCAATGCGGAGAAATTACTGTTTGTGCATTTACAATATTCATTGATTTTTGCCATTGAAAAACATCATGTTATTCATATACCAGAAATGTTTGAAGCTACTGACTGAATGAAAAGAGCTGGTATCTCACTCTCTTTGAATCTTCTTTATCATGCTAAGAGGAGCAGGAAAAAGCAAAAAATTTCAGAATTGCACGTTGCAATGTGGAGATATTACTGTTTGTGCATTTACAATATTCATTGATTTTTGCCATTGAAAAACGTCCAGAAATGTTTGAAGCTACTGACTGAATGAAAGGAGCTGGCATCTCACTCTCTTTGAATCTTCTTTATCATGCTAGGATTAGCAGGAAAAAGCAAAAAATTTCAGAATTGCACCTTGCAATGCGGAGAAATTACTGTTTGTGCATTTACAATATTCGTTGATTTTTGCCATTGAAAAACATCATGTTATTCATATACCAGAAATGTTTGAAGCTACTGACTGAATGAAAAGAGCTGGCATCTCACTCTCTTTGAATCTTCTTTATCATGCCAGGATTAGCAGGAAAAAGCAAAAAATTTCAGAATTGCACGTTGCAATGTGGAGATATTACTGTTTGTGCATTTACAATATTCATTGATTTTTGCCATTGAAAAACGTCCAGAAATGTTTGAAGCTACTGACTGAATGAAAGGAGCTGGCATCTCACTCTCTTTGAATCTTCTTTATCATGCTAGGATTAGCAGGAAAAAGCAAAAAATTTCAGAATTGCACCTTGCAATGCGGAGAAATTACTGTTTGTGCATTTACAATATTCATTGATTTTTGCCATTGAAAAATGTCCAGAAATGTTTGAAGCTACTGACTGAATGAAAGGAGCTGGCATCTCACTCTCTTGGAATCTTCTTTATCATGCTAGGATTAGCAGGAAAAAGCAAAAAATTTCAGAAGTGCACCTTGCAATGCGGAGAAATTACTGTGTGTGCATTTACAATATTCATTGATTTTTGCCATTGAAAAACATCGTTATTCATATACCAGAAATGTTTGAAGCTACTGACTGAATGAAAAGAGCTGGCATCTCACTCTCTTTGAATCTTCTTTATCATGCCAGGATTAGCAGGAAAAAGCAAAAAATTTCAGAATTGCACGTTGCAATGTGGATATATTACTGTTTGTGCATTTACAATATTCATTGATTTTTGCCATTGAAAAACGTCCAGAAATTATTTGAAGCTACTGACTGAATGAAAGGAGCTGGCATCTCACTCTCTTTGAATCTTCTTTATCATGCTAGGATTAGCAGGAAAAAGCAAAAAATTTCAGAATTGCACCTTGCAATGCGGAGAAATTACTGTTTGTGCATTTACAATATTCATTGATTTTTGCCATTGAAAAACGTCCAGAAATGTTTGAAGCTACTGACTGAATGAAAAGAGCTGGCATCTCACTCTCTTTGAATCTTCTTTATCATGCTAAGAGGAGCAGGAAAAAGCAAAAAATTTCAGAATTGCACGTTGCAATGTGGAGATATTACTGTTTGTGCATTTACAATAATCATTGATTTTTGCCATTGAAAAACATGTTATTCATATACCAGAAATGTTTGAAGCTACAGACTGAATGAAAAGAGCTGGCATCTCACTCTCTTTGAATCTTCTTTATCATGCCAGGATTAGCAGGAAAAAGCAAAAAATTTCAGAATTGCACCTTGCATGTGGAGATATTACTGTTTGTGCATTTACAATATTCATTGATTTTTGCCATTGAAAAACGTCCAGAAATGTTTGAAGCTACTTACTGAATGAAAGGAGCTGGCATCTCACTCTCTTTGAATCTTCTTTATCATGCTAGGATTAGCAGGAAAAAGCAAAAAATTTCAGAATTGCACCTTGCAATGCGGAGAAATTACTGTTTGTGCATTTACAATATTCATTGATTTTTGCCATTGAAAAACATGTTATTCATATACCAGAAATGTTTGAAGCTACTGACTGAATGAAAAGAGCTGGCATCTCACTCTCTTTGAATCTTCTTTATCATGCCAGGATTAGCAGGAAAAAGCAAAAAATTTCAGAATTGCACCTTGCAATGTGGAGATATTACTGTTTGTGCATTTACAATATTCATTGATTTTTGCCATTGAAAAACGTCCAGAAATGTTTGAAGCTACTGACTGAATGAAAAGAGCTGGCATCTCACTCTCTTTGAATCTTCTTTATCATGCTAAGAGGAGCAGGAAAAAGCAAAAAATTTCAGAATTGCACGTTGCAATGTGGAGATATTACTGTTTGTGCATTTACAATATTCATTGATTTTTGCCATTGAAAAACATGTTATTCATTTACCAGAAATGATTGAAGCTACTGACTGAATGAAAAGAGCTGGCATTTCACTCTCTTTGAATCTTCTTTATCATGCCAGGATTAGCAGGAAAAAGCAAAAAATTTCAGAATTGCACGTTGCAATGTGGAGATATTACTGTTTGTGCATTTACAATATTCATTGATTTTTGCCATTGAAAAACGTCCAGAAATGTTTGAAGCTACTGACTGAATGAAAGGAGCTGGCATCTCACTCTCTTTGAATCTTCTTTATCATGCTAGGATTAGCAGGAAAAAGCAAAAAATTTCAGAATTGCACCTTGCAATGCGGAGAAATTACTGTTTGTGCATTTACAATATTCATTGATTTTTGCCATTGAAAAACATCATGTTATTCATATACCAGAAATGTTTGAAGCTACTGACTGAATGAAAAGAGCTGGTATCTCACTCTCTTTGAATCTTCTTTATCATGCTAAGAGGAGCAGGAAAAAGCAAAAAATTTCAGAATTGCACGTTGCAATGTGGAGATATTACTGTTTGTGCATTTACAATATTCATTGATTTTTGCCATTGAAAAACGTCCAGAAATGTTTGAAGCTACTGACTGAATGAAAGGAGCTGGCATCTCACTCTCTTTGAATCTTCTTTATCATGCTAGGATTAGCAGGAAAAAGCAAAAAATTTCAGAATTGCACCTTGCAATGCGGAGAAATTACTGTTTGTGCATTTACAATATTCGTTGATTTTTGCCATTGAAAAACATCATGTTATTCATATACCAGAAATGTTTGAAGCTACTGACTGAATGAAAAGAGCTGGCATCTCACTCTCTTTGAATCTTCTTTATCATGCCAGGATTAGCAGGAAAAAGCAAAAAATTTCAGAATTGCACGTTGCAATGTGGAGATATTACTGTTTGTGCATTTACAATATTCATTGATTTTTGCCATTGAAAAACGTCCAGAAATGTTTGAAGCTACTGACTGAATGAAAGGAGCTGGCATCTCACTCTCTTTGAATCTTCTTTATCATGCTAGGATTAGCAGGAAAAAGCAAAAAATTTCAGAATTGCACCTTGCAATGCGGAGAAATTACTGTGTGTGCATTTACAATATTCATTGATTTTTGCCATTGAAAAACATCATGTTATTCATATACCAGAAATGTTTGAAGCTACTGACTGAATGAAAAGAGCTGGCATCTCACTCTCTTTGAATCTTCTTTATCATGCCAGGATTAGCAGGAAAAAGCAAAAAATTTCAGAATTGCACGTTGCAATGTGGAGATATTACTGTTTGTGCATTTACAATATTCATTGATTTTTGCCATTGAAAAACATGTTATTCATATACCAGAAATGTTTGAAGCTACTGACTGAATGAAACGAGCTGGCATCTCACTCTCTTTGAATCTTCTTTATCATGCCAGGATTAGCAGGAAAAAGCAAAAAATTTCAGAATTGCACCTTGCAATGTGGAGATATTACTGTTTGTGCATTTACAATATTCATTGATTTTTGCCATTGAAAAACGTCCAGAAATGTTTGAAGCTACTGACTGAATGAAAGGAGCTGGCATCTCACTCTCTTTGAATCTTCTTTATCATGCTAGGATTAGCAGGAAAAAGCAAAAAATTTCAGAACTGCACCTTGCAATGCGGAGAAATTACTGTGTGTGCATTTACAATATTCATTGATTTTTGCCATTGAAAAACATCATGTTATTCATATACCAGAAATGTTTGAAGCTACTGACTGAATGAAAAGAGCTGGCATCTCACTCTCTTTGAATCTTCTTTATCATGCCAGGATTAGCAGGAAAAAGCAAAAAATTTCAGAATTGCACCTTGCAATGTGCAGATATTACTGTTTGTGCATTTACAATATTCATTGATTTTTGCCATTGAAAAACGTCCAGAAATGTTTGAAACTACTGACTGAATGAAAGGATCTGGCATCTCACTCTCTTTGAATCTTCTTTATCATGCTAGGATTAGCAGGAAAAAGCAAAAAATTTCAGAATTGCACATTGCAATGTGGAGATATTACTGTTTGTGCATTTACAATATTCATTGATTTTTGCCATTGAAAAACGTCCAGAAATGTTTGAAGCTACTGACTGAATGAAAGGAGCTGGCATCTCACTCTCTTTGAATCTTCTTTATCATGCTAGGATTAGCAGGAAAAAGCAAAAAATTTCAGAATTGCACCTTGCAATGTGGAGATATTACTGTTTGTGCATTTACAATATTCATTGATTTTTGCCATTGAAAAACGTCCAGAAATGTTTGAAGCTACTGACTGAATGAAAGGAGCTGGCATCTCACTCTCTTTGAATCTTCTTTATCATGCTAGGATTAGCAGGAAAAAGCAAAAAATTTCAGAATTGCACCTTGCAATGCGGAGAAATTACTGTTTGTGCATTTACAATATTCATTGATTTTTGCCATTGAAAAACGTCCAGAAATGTTTGAAGCTACTGACTGAATGAAAGGAGCTGGCATCTCACTCTCTTTGAATCTTCTTTATCATGCTAGAATTAGCAGGAAAAAGCAAAAAATTTCAGAATTGCACGTTGCAATGTGGAGATATTACTGTTTGTGCATTTACAATATTCATTGATTTTTGCAATTGAAAAACATCATGTTATTCATATATCAGAAATGTTTGAAGCTACTGACTGAATGAAAAGAGCTGGCATCTCACTCTCTTTGAATCTTCTTTATCATGCCAGGATTAGCAGGAAAAAGCAAAAAATTTCAGAATTGCACGTTGCAATGTGGAGATATTACTGTTTGTGCATTTACAATATTCATCGATTTTTGCCATTGAAAAACGTCCAGAAATGTTTGAAGCTACTGACTGAATGAAAGGAGCTGGCATCTCACTCTCTTTGAATCTTCTTTATCATGCTAGGATTAGCAGGAAAAAGCAAAAAATTTCAGAATTGCACCTTGCAATGCGGAGAAATTACTGTGTGTGCATTTACAATATTCATTGATTTTTGCCATTGAAAAACATCATGTTATTCATATACCAGAAATGTTTGAAGCTACTGACTGAATGAAAGGAGCTGGCATCTCACTCTCTTTGAATCTTCTTTATCATGCTAGGATTAGCAGGAAAAAGCAAAAAATTTCAGAATTGCACCTTGCAATGCGGAGAAATTACTGTTTGTGCATTTACAATATTCATTGATTTTTGCCATTGAAAAACGTCCAGAAATGTTTGAAGCTACTGACTGAATGAAAGGAGCTGGCATCTCACTCTCTTTGAATCTTCTTTATCATGCTAGGATTAGCAGGAAAAAGCAAAAAATTTCAGAAGTGCACCTTGCAATGCGGAGAAATTACTGTGTGTGCATTTACAATATTCATTGATTTTTGCCATTGAAAAACATCGTTATTCATATACCAGAAATGTTTGAAGCTACTGACTGAATGAAAAGAGCTGGCATCTCACTCTCTTTGAATCTTCTTTATCATGCCAGGATTAGCAGGAAAAAGCAAAAAATTTCAGAATTGCACGTTGCAATGTGGATATATTACTGTTTGTGCATTTACAATATTCATTGATTTTTGCCATTGAAAAACGTCCAGAAATTATTTGAAGCTACTGACTGAATGAAAGGAGCTGGCATCTCACTCTCTTTGAATCTTCTTTATCATGCTAGGATTAGCAGGAAAAAGCAAAAAATTTCAGAATTGCACCTTGCAATGCGGAGAAATTACTGTTTGTGCATTTACAATATTCATTGATTTTTGCCATTGAAAAACGTCCAGAAATGTTTGAAGCTACTGACTGAATGAAAAGAGCTGGCATCTCACTCTCTTTGAATCTTCTTTATCATGCTAAGAGGAGCAGGAAAAAGCAAAAAATTTCAGAATTGCACGTTGCAATGTGGAGATATTACTGTTTGTGCATTTACAATATTCATTGATTTTTGCCATTGAAAAACATGTTATTCATATACCAGAAATGTTTGAAGCTACAGACTGAATGAAAAGAGCTGGCATCTCACTCTCTTTGAATCTTCTTTATCATGCCAGGATTAGCAGGAAAAAGCAAAAAATTTCAGAATTGCACCTTGCATGTGGAGATATTACTGTTTGTGCATTTACAATATTCATTGATTTTTGCCATTGAAAAACGTCCAGAAATGTTTGAAGCTACTTACTGAATGAAAGGAGCTGGCATCTCACTCTCTTTGAATCTTCTTTATCATGCTAGGATTAGCAGGAAAAAGCAAAAAATTTCAGAATTGCACCTTGCAATGCGGAGAAATTACTGTTTGTGCATTTACAATATTCATTGATTTTTGCCATTGAAAAACATGTTATTCATATACCAGAAATGTTTGAAGCTACTGACTGAATGAAAAGAGCTGGCATCTCACTCTCTTTGAATCTTCTTTATCATGCCAGGATTAGCAGGAAAAAGCAAAAAATTTCAGAATTGCACCTTGCAATGTGGAGATATTACTGTTTGTGCATTTACAATATTCATTGATTTTTGCCATTGAAAAACGTCCAGAAATGTTTGAAGCTACTGACTGAATGAAAAGAGCTGGCATCTCACTCTCTTTGAATCTTCTTTATCATGCTAAGAGGAGCAGGAAAAAGCAAAAAATTTCAGAATTGCACGTTGCAATGTGGAGATATTACTGTTTGTGCATTTACAATATTCATTGATTTTTGCCATTGAAAAACATGTTATTCATTTACCAGAAATGATTGAAGCTACTGACTGAATGAAAAGAGCTGGCATTTCACTCTCTTTGAATCTTCTTTATCATGCCAGGATTAGCAGGAAAAAGCAAAAAATTTCAGAATTGCACGTTGCAATGTGGAGATATTACTGTTTGTGCATTTACAATATTCATTGATTTTTGCCATTGAAAAACGTCCAGAAATGTTTGAAGCTACTGACTGAATGAAAGGAGCTGGCATCTCACTCTCTTTGAATCTTCTTTATCATGCTAGGATTAGCAGGAAAAAGCAAAAAATTTCAGAATTGCACCTTGCAATGCGGAGAAATTACTGTTTGTGCATTTACAATATTCATTGATTTTTGCCATTGAAAAACATCATGTTATTCATATACCAGAAATGTTTGAAGCTACTGACTGAATGAAAAGAGCTGGTATCTCACTCTCTTTGAATCTTCTTTATCATGCTAAGAGGAGCAGGAAAAAGCAAAAAATTTCAGAATTGCACGTTGCAATGTGGAGATATTACTGTTTGTGCATTTACAATATTCATTGATTTTTGCCATTGAAAAACGTCCAGAAATGTTTGAAGCTACTGACTGAATGAAAGGAGCTGGCATCTCACTCTCTTTGAATCTTCTTTATCATGCTAGGATTAGCAGGAAAAAGCAAAAAATTTCAGAATTGCACCTTGCAATGCGGAGAAATTACTGTTTGTGCATTTACAATATTCGTTGATTTTTGCCATTGAAAAACATCATGTTATTCATATACCAGAAATGTTTGAAGCTACTGACTGAATGAAAAGAGCTGGCATCTCACTCTCTTTGAATCTTCTTTATCATGCCAGGATTAGCAGGAAAAAGCAAAAAATTTCAGAATTGCACGTTGCAATGTGGAGATATTACTGTTTGTGCATTTACAATATTCATTGATTTTTGCCATTGAAAAACGTCCAGAAATGTTTGAAGCTACTGACTGAATGAAAGGAGCTGGCATCTCACTCTCTTTGAATCTTCTTTATCATGCTAGGATTAGCAGGAAAAAGCAAAAAATTTCAGAATTGCACCTTGCAATGCGGAGAAATTACTGTTTGTGCATTTACAATATTCATTGATTTTTGCCATTGAAAAACATGTTATTCATATACCAGAAATGTTTGAAGCTACTGACTGAATGAAAAGAGCTGGCATCTCACTCTCTTTGAATCTTCTTTATCATGCCAGGATTAGCAGGAAAAAGCAAAAAATTTCAGAATTGCACCTTGCAATGTGGAGATATTACTGTTTGTGCATTTACAATATTCATTGATTTTTGCCATTGAAAAACGTCCAGAAATGTTTGAAGCTACTGACTGAATGAAAAGAGCTGGCATCTCACTCTCTTTGAATCTTCTTTATCATGCTAAGAGGAGCAGGAAAAAGCAAAAAATTTCAGAATTGCACGTTGCAATGTGGAGATATTACTGTTTGTGCATTTACAATATTCATTGATTTTTGCCATTGAAAAACATGTTATTCATTTACCAGAAATGATTGAAGCTACTGACTGAATGAAAAGAGCTGGCATTTCACTCTCTTTGAATCTTCTTTATCATGCCAGGATTAGCAGGAAAAAGCAAAAAATTTCAGAATTGCACGTTGCAATGTGGAGATATTACTGTTTGTGCATTTACAATATTCATTGATTTTTGCCATTGAAAAACGTCCAGAAATGTTTGAAGCTACTGACTGAATGAAAGGAGCTGGCATCTCACTCTCTTTGAATCTTCTTTATCATGCTAGGATTAGCAGGAAAAAGCAAAAAATTTCAGAATTGCACCTTGCAATGCGGAGAAATTACTGTTTGTGCATTTACAATATTCATTGATTTTTGCCATTGAAAAACATCATGTTATTCATATACCAGAAATGTTTGAAGCTACTGACTGAATGAAAAGAGCTGGTATCTCACTCTCTTTGAATCTTCTTTATCATGCTAAGAGGAGCAGGAAAAAGCAAAAAATTTCAGAATTGCACGTTGCAATGTGGAGATATTACTGTTTGTGCATTTACAATATTCATTGATTTTTGCCATTGAAAAACGTCCAGAAATGTTTGAAGCTACTGACTGAATGAAAGGAGCTGGCATCTCACTCTCTTTGAATCTTCTTTATCATGCTAGGATTAGCAGGAAAAAGCAAAAAATTTCAGAATTGCACCTTGCAATGCGGAGAAATTACTGTTTGTGCATTTACAATATTCGTTGATTTTTGCCATTGAAAAACATCATGTTATTCATATACCAGAAATGTTTGAAGCTACTGACTGAATGAAAAGAGCTGGCATCTCACTCTCTTTGAATCTTCTTTATCATGCCAGGATTAGCAGGAAAAAGCAAAAAATTTCAGAATTGCACGTTGCAATGTGGAGATATTACTGTTTGTGCATTTACAATATTCATTGATTTTTGCCATTGAAAAACGTCCAGAAATGTTTGAAGCTACTGACTGAATGAAAGGAGCTGGCATCTCACTCTCTTTGAATCTTCTTTATCATGCTAGGATTAGCAGGAAAAAGCAAAAAATTTCAGAATTGCACCTTGCAATGCGGAGAAATTACTGTGTGTGCATTTACAATATTCATTGATTTTTGCCATTGAAAAACATCATGTTATTCATATACCAGAAATGTTTGAAGCTACTGACTGAATGAAAAGAGCTGGCATCTCACTCTCTTTGAATCTTCTTTATCATGCCAGGATTAGCAGGAAAAAGCAAAAAATTTCAGAATTGCACGTTGCAATGTGGAGATATTACTGTTTGTGCATTTACAATATTCATTGATTTTTGCCATTGAAAAACATGTTATTCATATACCAGAAATGTTTGAAGCTACTGACTGAATGAAACGAGCTGGCATCTCACTCTCTTTGAATCTTCTTTATCATGCCAGGATTAGCAGGAAAAAGCAAAAAATTTCAGAATTGCACCTTGCAATGTGGAGATATTACTGTTTGTGCATTTACAATATTCATTGATTTTTGCCATTGAAAAACGTCCAGAAATGTTTGAAGCTACTGACTGAATGAAAGTAGCTGGCATCTCACTCTCTTTGAATCTTCTTTATCATGCTAGGATTAGCAGGAAAAAGCAAAAAATTTCAGAATTGCACCTTGCAATGCGGAGAAATTACTGTGTGTGCATTTACAATATTCATTGATTTTTGCCATTGAAAAACATCATGTTATTCATATACCAGAAATGTTTGAAGCTACTGACTGAATGAAAAGAGCTGGCATCTCACTCTCTTTGAATCTTCTTTATCATGCCAGGATTAGCAGGAAAAAGCAAAAAATTTCAGAATTGCACCTTGCAATGTGCAGATATTACTGTTTGTGCATTTACAATATTCATTGATTTTTGCCATTGAAAAACGTCCAGAAATGTTTGAAACTACTGACTGAATGAAAGGAGCTGGCATCTCACTCTCTTTGAATCTTCTTTATCATGCTAGGATTAGCAGGAAAAAGCAAAAAATTTCAGAATTGCACATTGCAATGTGGAGATATTACTGTTTGTGCATTTACAATATTCATTGATTTTTGCCATTGAAAAACGTCCAGAAATGTTTGAAGCTACTGACTGAATGAAAGGAGCTGGCATCTCACTCTCTTTGAATCTTCTTTATCATGCTAGGATTAGCAGGAAAAAGCAAAAAATTTCAGAATTGCACCTTGCAATGTGGAGATATTACTGTTTGTGCATTTACAATATTCATTGATTTTTGCCATTGAAAAACGTCCAGAAATGTTTGAAGCTACTGACTGAATGAAAGGAGCTGGCATCTCACTCTCTTTGAATCTTCTTTATCATGCTAGGATTAGCAGGAAAAAGCAAAAAATTTCAGAATTGCACCTTGCAATGCGGAGAAATTACTGTTTGTGCATTTACAATATTCATTGATTTTTGCCATTGAAAAACGTCCAGAAATGTTTGAAGCTACTGACTGAATGAAAGGAGCTGGCATCTCACTCTCTTTGAATCTTCTTTATCATGCTAGAATTAGCAGGAAAAAGCAAAAAATTTCAGAATTGCACGTTGCAATGTGGAGATATTACTGTTTGTGCATTTACAATATTCATTGATTTTTGCAATTGAAAAACATCATGTTATTCATATATCAGAAATGTTTGAAGCTACTGACTGAATGAAAAGAGCTGGCATCTCACTCTCTTTGAATCTTCTTTATCATGCCAGGATTAGCAGGAAAAAGCAAAAAATTTCAGAATTGCACGTTGCAATGTGGAGATATTACTGTTTGTGCATTTACAATATTCATCGATTTTTGCCATTGAAAAACGTCCAGAAATGTTTGAAGCTACTGACTGAATGAAAGGAGCTGGCATCTCACTCTCTTTGAATCTTCTTTATCATGCTAGGATTAGCAGGAAAAAGCAAAAAATTTCAGAATTGCACCTTGCAATGCGGAGAAATTACTGTGTGTGCATTTACAATATTCATTGATTTTTGCCATTGAAAAACATCATGTTATTCATATACCAGAAATGTTTGAAGCTACTGACTGAATGAAAGGAGCTGGCATCTCACTCTCTTTGAATCTTCTTTATCATGCTAGGATTAGCAGGAAAAAGCAAAAAATTTCAGAATTGCACCTTGCAATGCGGAGAAATTACTGTTTGTGCATTTACAATATTCATTGATTTTTGCCATTGAAAAACGTCCAGAAATGTTTGAAGCTACTGACTGAATGAAAGGAGCTGGCATCTCACTCTCTTTGAATCTTCTTTATCATGCTAGAATTAGCAGGAAAAAGCAAAAAATTTCAGAATTGCACCTTGCAATGCGGAGAAATTACTGTGTGTGCATTTACAATATTCATTGATTTTTGCCATTGAAAAACATCGTTATTCATATACCAGAAATGTTTGAAGCTACTGACTGAATGAAAAGAGCTGGCATCTCACTCTCTTTGAATCTTCTTTATCATGCCAGGATTAGCAGGAAAAAGCAAAAAATTTCAGAATTGCACGTTGCAATGTGGATATATTACTGTTTGTGCATTTACAATATTCATTGATTTTTGCCATTGAAAAACGTCCAGAAATGTTTGAAGCTACTGACTGAATGAAAGGAGCTGGCATCTCACTCTCTTTGAATCTTCTTTATCATGCTAGGATTAGCAGGAAAAAGCAAAAAATTTCAGAATTGCACCTTGCAATGCGGAGAAATTACTGTGTGTGCATTTACAATATTCATTGATTTTTGCCATTGAAAAACATCATGTTATTCATATACCAGAAATGTTTGAAGCTACTGACTGAATGAAAGGAGCTGGCATCTCACTCTCTTTGAATCTTCTTTATCATGCTAGGATTAGCAGGAAAAAGCAAAAAATTTCAGAATTGCACCTTGCAATGCGGAGAAATTACTGTTTGTGCATTTACAATATTCATTGATTTTTGCCATTGAAAAACGTCCAGAAATGTTTGAAGCTACTGACTGAATGAAAGGAGCTGGCATCTCACTCTCTTTGAATCTTCTTTATCATGCTAGAATTAGCAGGAAAAAGCAAAAAATTTCAGAATTGCACCTTGCAATGCGGAGAAATTACTGTGTGTGCATTTACAATATTCATTGATTTTTGCCATTGAAAAACATCGTTATTCATATACCAGAAATGTTTGAAGCTACTGACTGAATGAAAAGAGCTGGCATCTCACTCTCTTTGAATCTTCTTTATCATGCCAGGATTAGCAGGAAAAAGCAAAAAATTTCAGAATTGCACGTTGCAATGTGGATATATTACTGTTTGTGCATTTACAATATTCATTGATTTTTGCCATTGAAAAACGTCCAGAAATGTTTGAAGCTACTGACTGAATGAAAGGAGCTGGCATCTCACTCTCTTTGAATCTTCTTTATCATGCTAGGATGAGCAGGAAAAAGCAAAAAATTTCAGAATTGCACCTTGCAATGCGGAGAAATTACTGTTTGTGCATTTACAATATTCATTGATTTTTGCCATTGAAAAACGTCCAGAAATGTTTGAAGCTACTGACTGAATGAAAAGAGCTGGCATCTCACTCTCTTTGAATCTTCTTTATCATGCTAAGAGGAGCAGGAAAAAGCAAAAAATTTCAGAATTGCACGTTGCAATGTGGAGATATTACTGTTTGTGCATTTACAATATTCATTGATTTTTGCCATTGAAAAACATGTTATTCATATACCAGAAATGTTTGAAGCTACAGACTGAATGAAAAGAGCTGGCATCTCACTCTCTTTGAATCTTCTTTATCATGCCAGGATTAGCAGGAAAAAGCAAAAAATTTCAGAATTGCACCTTGCAATGTGGAGATATTACTGTTTGTGCATTTACAATATTCATTGATTTTTGCCATTGAAAAACGTCCAGAAATGTTTGAAGCTACTGACTGAATGAAAGGAGCTGGCATCTCACTTTCTTTGAATCTTCTTTATCATGCTAGGATTAGCAGGAAAAAGCAAAAAATTTCAGAATTGCACCTTGCAATGCGGAGAAATTACTGTTTGTGCATTTACAATATTCATTGATTTTTGCCATTGAAAAACATCATGTTATTCATATACCAGAAATGTTTGAAGCTACTGACTGAATGAAAAGAGCTGGCATCTCACTCTCTTTGAATCTTCTTTATCATGCTAAGAGGAGCAGGAAAAAGCAAAAAATTTCAGAATTGCACGTTGCAATGTGGAGATATTACTGTTTGTGCATTTACAATATTCATTGATTTTTGCCATTGAAAAACGTCCAGAAATGTTTGAAGCTACTGACTGAATGAAAGGAGCTGGCATCTCACTCTCTTTGAATCTTCTTTATCATGCTAGGATTAGCAGGAAAAAGCAAAAAATTTCAGAATTGCACCTTGCAATGCGGAGAAATTACTGTTTGTGCATTTACAATATTCATTGATTTTTGCCATTGAAAAACATCATGTTATTCATATACCAGAAATGTTTGAAGCTACTGACTGAATGAAAAGAGCTGGCATCTCACTCTCTTTGAATCTTCTTTATCATGCCAGGATTAGCAGGAAAAAGCAAAAAATTTCAGAATTGCACGTTGCAATGTGGAGATATTACTGTTTGTGCATTTACAATATTCATTGATTTTTGCCATTGAAAAACGTCCAGAAATGTTTGAAGCTACTGACTGAATGAAAGGAGCTGGCATCTCACTCTCTTTGAATCTTCTTTATCATGCTAGGATTAGCAGGAAAAAGCAAAAAATTTCAGAATTGCACCTTGCAATGCGGAGAAATTACTGTGTGTGCATTTACAATATTCATTGATTTTTGCCATTGAAAAACATCATGTTATTAATATACCAGAAATGTTTGAAGCTACTGACTGAATGAAAAGAGCTGGCATCTCACTCTCTTTGAATCTTCTTTATCATGCCAGGATTAGCAGGAAAAAGCAAAAAATTTCAGAATTGCACCTTGCAATGTGGAGATATTACTGTTTGTGCATTTACAATATTCATTGATTTTTGCCATTGAAAAACATGTTATTCATACACCAGAAATGTTTGAAGCTACTGACTGAATGAAACGAGCTGGCATCTCACTCTCTTTGAATCTTCTTTATCATGCCAGGATTAGCAGGAAAAAGCAAAAAATTTCAGAATTGCACCTTGCAATGTGGAGATATTACTGTTTGTGCATTTACAATATTCATTGATTTTTGCCATTGAAAAACGTCCAGAAATGTTTGAAGCTACTGACTGACTGAAAGGAGCTGGCATCTCACTCTCTTTGAATCTTCTTTATCATGCTAGGATTAGCAGGAAAAAGCAAAAAATTTCAGAATTGCACCTTGCAATGCGGAGAAATTACTGTGTGTGCATTTACAATATTCATTGATTTTTGCCATTGAAAAACATCATGTTATTCATATACCAGAAATGTTTGAAGCTACTGACTGAATGAAAAGAGCTGGCATCTCACTCTCTTTGAATCTTCTTTATCATGCCAGGATTAGCAGGAAAAAGCAAAAAATTTCAGAATTGCACCTTGCAATGTGGAGATATTACTGTTTGTGCATTTACAATATTCATTGATTTTTGCCATTGAAAAACGTCCAGAAATGTTTGAAGCTACTGACTGAATGAAAGGAGCTGGCATCTCACTCTCTTTGAATCTTCTTTATCATGCTAGGATTAGCAGGAAAAAGCAAAAAATTTCAGAATTGCACCTTGCAATGCAGAGAAATTACTGTGTGTGCATTTACAATATTCATTGATTTTTGCCATTGAAAAACGTCCAGAAATGTTTGAAGCTACTGACTGAATGAAAGGAGCTGGCATCTCACTCTCTTTGAATCTTCTTTATCATGCTAGGATTAGCAGGAAAAAGCAAAAAATTTCAGAATTGCACATTGCAATGCGGAGAAATTACTGTGTGTGCATTTACAATATTCATTGATTTTTGCCATTGAAAAACAGGTTATTCATATACCAGAAATGTTTGAAGCTACTGACTGAATGAAAAGAGCTGGCATCTCACTCTCTTTGAATCTTCTTTATCATGCCAGGATTAGCAGGAAAAAGCAAAAAATTTCAGAATTGCACCTTGCAATGTGGAGATATTACTGTTTGTGCATTTACAATATTCATTGATTTTTGCCATTGAAAAACGTCCAGAAATGTTTGAAGCTACTGACTGAATGAAAGGAGCTGGCATCTCACTCTCTTTGAATCTTCTTTATCATGCTAGGATTAGCAGGAAAAAGCAAAAAATTTCAGAATTGCACCTTGCAATGCGGAGAAATTACTGTGTGTGCATTTACAATATTCATTGATTTTTGCCATTGAAAAACATGTTATTCATATACCAGAAATGTTTGAAGCTACTGACTGAATGAAAAGAGCTGGCATCTCACTCTCTTTGAATCTTCTTTATCATGCCAGGATTAGCAGGAAAAAGCAAAAAATTTCAGAATTGCACGTTGCAATGTGGAGATATTACTGTTTGTGCATTTACAATATTCATTGATTTTTGCCATTGAAAAACGTCCAGAAATGTTTGAAGCTACTGACTGAATGAAAGGAGCTGGCATCTCACTCTCTTTGAATCTTCTTTATCCTGCTAGGATTAGCAGGAAAAAGCAAAAAATTTCAGAATTGCACATTGCAATGCGGAGAAATTACTGTTTGTGCATTTACAATATTCATTGATTTTTGCCATTGAAAAACATCATGTTATTCATATACCAGAAATGTTTGAAGCTACTGACTGAATGAAAGGAGCTGGCATCTCACTCTCTTTGAATCTTCTTTATCATGCTAGGATTAGCAGGAAAAAGCAAAAAATTTCAGAATTGCACCTTGCAATGCGGAGATATTACTGTTTGTGCATTTACAATATTCATTGATTTTTGCCATTGAAAAACGTCCAGAAATGTTTGAAGCTACTGACTGAATGAAAGGAGCTGGCATCTCACTCTCTTTGAATCTTCTTTATCATGCTAGGATTAGCAGGAAAAAGCAAAAAATTTCAGAATTGCACCTTGCAATGCGGAGAAATTACTGTGTGTGCATTTACAATATTCATTGATTTTTGCCATTGAAAAACATCGTTATTCATATACCAGAAATGTTTGAAGCTACTGACTGAATGAAAAGAGCTGGCATCTCACTCTCTTTGAATCTTCTTTATCATGCCAGGATTAGCAGGAAAAAGCAAAAAATTTCAGAATTGCACCTTGCAATGTGGAGATATTACTGTTTGTGCATTTACAATATTCATTGATTTTTGCCATTGAAAAACATGTTATTCATATACCAGAAATGTTTGAAGCTACTGACTGAATGAAAAGAGCTGGCATCTCACTCTCTTTGAATCTTCTTTATCATGCCAGGATTAGCAGGAAAAAGCAAAAAATTTCAGAATTGCACCTTGCAATGTGGAGATATTACTGTTTGTGCATTTACAATATTCATTGATTTTTGCCATTGAAAAACGTCCAGAAATGTTTGAAGCTACTGACTGAATGAAAGGAGCTGGCATCTCACTCTCTTTGAATCTTCTTTATCATGCTAGGATTAGCAGGAAAAAGCAAAAATTTCAGAATTGCACCTTGCAATGCGGAGAAATTACTGTTTGTGCATTTACAATATTCATTGATTTTTACCATTGAAAAACATGTTATTCATATACCAGAAATGTTTGAAGCTACTGACTGAATGAAAAGAGCTGGCATCTCACTCTCTTTGAATCTTCTTTATCATGCCAGGATTAGCAGGAAAAAGCAAAAAATTTCAGAATTGCACCTTGCAATGTGGAGATATTACTGTTTGTGCATTTACAATATTCATTGATTTTTGCCATTGAAAAACGTCCAGAAATGTTTGAAGCTACTGACTGAATGAAAGGAGCTGGCATCTCACTCTCTTTGAATCTTCTTTATCATGCTAGGATTAGCAGGAAAAAGCAAAAAATTTCAGAATTGCACCTTGCAATGCGGAGAAATTACTGTGTGTGCATTTACAATATTCATTGATTTTTGCCATTGAAAAACATTGTTATTCATATACCAGAAATGTTTGAAGCTACTGACTGAATGAAAAGAGCTGGCATCTCACTCTCTTTGAATCTTCTTTATCATGCCAGGATTAGCAGGAAAAAGCAAAAAATTTCAGAATTGCACCTTGCAATGTGGAGATATTACTGTTTGTGCATTTACAATATTCATTGATTTTTGCCATTGAAAAACATGTTATTCATATACCAGAAATGTTTGAAGCTACTGACTGAATGAAACGAGCTGGCATCTCACTCTCTCTGAAACTTCTTTATCATGCCTGGATTAGCAGGAAAAAGCAAAAAATTTCAGAATTGCACCTTGCAATGTGGAGATATTACTGTTTGTGCATTTACAATATTCATTGATTTTTGCCATTGAAAAACGTCCAGAAATGTTTGAAGCTACTGACTGAATGAAAGGAGCTGGCATCTCAGTCTCTTTGAATCTTCTTTATCATGCTAGGATTAGCAGGAAAAAGCAAAAAATTTCAGAATTGCACATTGCAATGCGGAGAAATTACTGTTTGTGCATTTACAATATTCATTGATTTTTGCCATTGAAAAACATCATGTTATTCATATACCAGAAATGTTTGAAGCTACTGACTGAATGAAAGGAGCTGGCATCTCACTCTCTTTGAATCTTCTTTATCATGCTAGGATTAGCAGGAAAAAGCAAAAAATTTCAGAATTGCACCTTGCAATGCGGAGAAATTACTGTTTGTGCATTTACAATATTCATTGATTTTTGCCATTGAAAAACATGTTATTCATATACCAGAAATGTTTGAAGCTACTGACTGAATGAAAAGAGCTGGCATCTCACTCTCTTTGAATCTTCTTTATCATGCCAGGATTATCAGGAAAAAGCAAAAAATTTCAGAATTGCACCTTGCAATGTGGAGATATTACTGTTTGTGCATTTACAATATTCATTGATTTTTGCCATTGAAAAACGTCCAGAAATGTTTGAAGCTACTGACTGAATGAAAAGAGCTGGCATCTCACTCTCTTTGAATCTTCTTTATCATGCTAAGAGGAGCAGGAAAAAGCAAAAAATTTCAGAATTGCACCTTGCAATGTGGAGATATTACTGTTTGTGCATTTACAATATTCATTGATATTTGCCATTGAAAAACGTCCAGAAATGTTTGAAGCTACTGACTGAATGAAAGGAGCTGGCATCTCACTCTCTTTGAATCTTCTTTATCATGCTAGGATTAGCAGGAAAAAGCAAAAAATTTCAGAATTGCACCTTGCAATGCGGAGAAATTACTGTTTGTGCATTTACAATATTCATTGATTTTTGCCATTGAAAAACATCATGTTATTCATATACCAGAAATGTTTGAAGCTACTGACTGAATGAAAAGAGCTGGCATCTCACTCTCTTTGAATCTTCTTTATCATGCTAAGAGGAGCAGGAAAAACCAAAAAATTTCAGAATTGCACGTTGCAATGTGGAGATATTACTGTTTGTGCATTTACAACATTCATTGATTTTTGCCATTGAAAAACGTCCAGAAATATTTGAAGCTACTGACTGAATGAAAGGAGCTGGCATCTCACTCTCTTTGAATCTTCTTTATCATGCTAGGATTAGCAGGAAAAAGCAAAAAATTTCAGAATTGCACCTTGCAATGCGGAGAAATTACTGTTTGTGCATTTACAATATTCATTGATTTTTGCCATTGAAAAACATCATGTTATTCATATACCAGAAATGTTTGAAGCTACTGACTGAATGAAAAGAGCTGGCATCTCACTCTCTTTGAATCTTCTTTATCATGCTAAGAGGAGCAGGAAAAAGCAAAAAATTTCAGAATTGCACGTTGCAATGTGGAGATATTACTGTTTGTGCATTTACAATATTCATTGATTTTTGCCATTGAAAAACGTCCAGAAATGTTTGAAGCTACTGACTGAATGAAAGGAGCTGGCATCTCACTCTCTTTGAATCTTCTTTATCATGCTAGGATTATCAGGAAAAAGCAAAAAATTTCAGAATTGCACCTTGCAATGCGGAGAAATTACTGTGTGTGCATTTACAATATTCATTGATTTTTGCCATTGAAAAACATCGTCATTCATATACCAGAAATGTTTGAAGCTACTGACTGAATGAAAAGAGCTGGCATCTCACTCTCTTTGAATCTTCTTTATCATGCCAGGATTAGCAGGAAAAAGCAAAAAATTTCAGAATTGCACCTTGCAATGTGGAGATATTACTGTTTGTGCATTTACAATATTCATTGATTTTTGCCATTGAAAAACATGTTATTCATATACCAGAAATGTTTGAAGCTACTGACTGAATGAAAAGAGCTGGCATCTCACTCTCTTTGAATCTTCTTTATCATGCCAGGATTAGCAGGAAAAAGCAAAAAATTTCAGAATTGCACCTTGCAATGTGGAGATATTACTGTTTGTGCATTTACAATATTCATTGATTTTTGCCATTGAAAAACGTCCAGAAATGTTTGAAGCTACTGACTGAATGAAAGGAGCTGGCATCTCACTCTCTTTGAATCTTCTTTATCATGCTAGGATTAGCAGGAAAAAGCAAACAATTTCAGAATTGCACCTTGCAATGCGGAGAAATTACTGTGTGTGCATTTACAATATTCATTGATTTTTGCCATTGAAAAACGTCCAGAAATGTTTGAAGCTACTGACTGAATGAAAGGAGCTGGCATCTCACTCTCTTTGAATCTTCTTTATCATGCTAGGATTAGCAGGAAAAAGCAAACAATTTCAGAATTGCACCTTGCAATGCGGAGAAATTACTGTGTGTGCATTTACAATATTCATTGATTTTTGCCATTGAAAAACGTCCAGAAATGTTTGAAGCTACTGACTGAATGAAAGGAGCTGGCATCTCACTCTCTTTGAATCTTCTTTATCATGCTAGGATTAGCAGGAAAAAGCAAAAAATTTCAGAATTGCACCTTGCAATGCGGAGAAATTACTGTGTGTGCATTTACAATATTCATTGATTTTTGCCATTGAAAAACGTCCAGAAATGTTTGAAGCTACTGACTGAATGAAAAGAGCTGGCATCTCACTCTCTTTGAAACTTCTTTATCATGCCAGGATTAGCAGGAAAAAGCAAAAAATTTCAGAATTGCACCTTGCAATGTGGAGATATTACTGTTTGTGCATTTACAATATTCATTGATTTTTGCCATTGAAAAACGTCCAGAAATGTTTGAAGCTACTGACTGAATGAAAGGAGCTGGCATCTCACTCTCTTTGAATCTTCTTTATCATGCTAGGATTAGCAGGAAAAAGCAAAAAATTTCAGAATTGCACCTTGCAATGCGGAGAAATTACTGTGTGTGCATTTACAATATTCATTGATTTTTGCCATTGAAAAACATCGTTATTCATATACCAGAAATGTTTGAAGCTACTGACTGAATGAAAAGAGCTGGCATCTCACTCTCTTTGAATCTTCTTTATCATGCCAGGATTAGCAGGAAAAAGCAAAAAATTTCAGAATTGCACCTTGCAATGTGGAGATATTACTGTTTGTGCATTTACAATATTCATTGATTTTTGCCATTGAAAAACGTCCAGAAATGTTTGAAGCTACTGACTGAATGAAAAGAGCTGGCATCTCACTCTCTTTGAATCTTCTTTATCATGCCAGGATTAGCAGGAAAAAGCAAAAAATTTCAGAATTGCACCTTGCAATGCGGAGAAATTACTGTGTGTGCATTTACAATATTCATTGATTTTTGCCATTGAAAAACATCATGTTATTCATATACCAGAAATGTTTGAAGCTACTGACTGAATGAAAGGAGCTGGCATCTCACTCTCTTTGAATCTTCTTTATCATGCTAGGATTAGCAGGAAAAAGCAAAAAATTTCAGAATTGCACCTTGCAATGCGGAGAAATTACTGTGTGTGCATTTACAATATTCATTGATTTTTGCCATTGAAAAACGTCCAGAAATGTTTGAAGCTACTGACTGAATGAAAGGAGCTGGCATCTCACTCTCTTTGTATCTTCTTTATCATGCTAGGATTAGCAGGAAAAAGCAAAAAATTTCAGAATTGCACCTTGCAATGCGGAGAAATTACTGTGTGTGCATTTACAATATTCATTGATTTTTGCCATTGAAAAACGTCCAGAAATGTTTGAAGCTACTGACTGAATGAAAAGAGCTGGCATCTCACTCTCTTTGAAACTTCTTTATCATGCCAGGATTAGCAGGAAAAAGCAAAAAATTTCAGAATTGCACCTTGCAATGTGGAGATATTACTGTTTGTGCATTTACAATATTCATTGATTTTTGCCATTGAAAAACGTCCAGAAATGTTTGAAGCTACTGACTGAATGAAAGGAGCTGGCATCTCACTCTCTTTGAATCTTCTTTATCATGCTAGGATTAGCAGGAAAAAGCAAAAAATTTCAGAATTGCACCTTGCAATGCGGAGAAATTACTGTGTGTGCATTTACAATATTCATTGATTTTTGCCATTGAAAAACATCGTTATTCATATACCAGAAATGTTTGAAGCTACTGACTGAATGAAAAGAGCTGGCATCTCACTCTCTTTGAATCTTCTTTATCATGCCAGGATTAGCAGGAAAAAGCAAAAAATTTCAGAATTGCACCTTGCAATGCGGAGAAATTACTGTGTGTGCATTTACAATATTCATTGATTTTTGCCATTGAAAAACATCATGTTATTCATATACCAGAAATGTTTGAAGCTACTGACTGAATGAAAGGAGCTGGCATCTCACTCTCTTTGAATCTTCTTTATCATGCTAGGATTAGCAGGAAAAAGCAAAAAATTTCAGAATTGCACCTTGCAATGCGGAGAAATTACTGTTTGTGCATTTACAATATTCATTGATTTTTGCCATTGAAAAACATGTTATTCATATACCAGAAATGTTTGAAGCTACTGACTGAATGAAAAGAGCTGGCATCTCACTCTCTTTGAATCTTCTTTATCATGCCAGGATTAGCAGGAAAAAGCAAAAAATTTCAGAATTGCACCTTGCAATGTGGAGATATTACTGTTTGTGCATTTACAATATTCATTGATTTTTGCCATTGAAAAACGTCCAGAAATGTTTGAAGCTACTGACTGAATGAAAGGAGCTGGCATCTCACTCTCTTTGAATCTTTTTTATCATGCTAGGATTAGCAGGAAAAAGCAAAAAATTTCAGAATTGCACCTTGCAATGCGGAGAAATTACTGTGTGTGCATTTACAATATTCATTGATTTTTGCCATTGAAAAACGTCCAGAAATGTTTGAAGCTACTGACTGAATGAAAGGAGCTGGCATCTCACTCTCTTTGAATCTTCTTTATCATGCTAGGATTAGCAGGAAAAAGCAAAAAATTTCAGAATTGCACCTTGCAATGCGGAGAAATTATTGTGTGTGCATTTACAATATTCATTGATTTTTGCCATTGAAAAACATGTTATTCATATACCAGAAATGTTTGAAGCTACTGACTGAATGAAAAGAGCTGGCATCTCACTCTCTTTGAATCTTCTTTATCATGCCAGGATTAGCAGGAAAAAGCAAAAAATTTCAGAATTGCACCTTGCAATGTGGAGATATTACTGTTTGTGCATTTACAATATTCATTGATTTTTGCCATTGAAAAACGTCCAGAAATGTTTGAAGCTACTGACTGAATGAAAGGAGCTGGCATCTCACTCTCTTTGAATCTTTTTTATCATGCTAGGATTAGCAGGAAAAAGCAAAAAATTTCAGAATTGCACCTTGCAATGCGGAGAAATTACTGTGTGTGCATTTACAATATTCATTGATTTTTGCCATTGAAAAACGTCCAGAAATGTTTGAAGCTACTGACTGAATGAAAGGAGCTGGCATCTCACTCTCTTTGAATCTTCTTTATCATGCTAGGATTAGCAGGAAAAAGCAAAAAATTTCAGAATTGCACCTTGCAATGCGGAGAAATTATTGTGTGTGCATTTACAATATTCATTGATTTTTGCCATTGAAAAACATCGTTATTCATATACCAGAAATGTTTGAAGCTACTGACTGAATGAAAAGAGCTGGCATCTCACTCTCTTTGAATCTTCTTTATCATGCCAGGATTAGCAGGAAAAAGCAAAAAATTTCAGAATTGCACCTTGCAATGTGGAGATATTACTGTTTGTGCATTTACAATATTCATTGATTTTTGCCATTGAAAAACATGTTATTCATATACCAGAAATGTTTGAAGCTACTGACTGAATGAAAAGAGCTGGCATCTCACTCTCTTTGAATCTTCTTTATCATGCCAGGATTAGCAGGAAAAAGCAAAAAATTTCAGAATTGCACCTTGCAATGTGGAGATATTACTGTTTGTGCATTTACAATATTCATTGATTTTTGCCATTGAAAAACGTCCAGAAATGTTTGAAGCTACTGACTGAATGAAAGGAGCTGGCATCTCACTCTCTTTGAATCTTCTTTATCATGCTAGGATTAGCAGGAAAAAGCAAAAAATTTCAGAATTGCACCTTGCAATGCGGAGAAATTACTGTGTGTGCATTTACAATACTCATTGATTTTTGCCATTGAAAAACATCGTTATTCATTTACCAGAAATGTTTGAAGCTACTGACTGAATGAAAAGAGCTGGCATCTCACTCTCTTTGAATCTTCTTTATCATGCCAGGATTAGCAGGAAAAAGCAAAAAATTTCAGAATTGCACCTTGCAATGTGGAGATATTACTGTTTGTGCATTTACAATATTCATTGATTTTTGCCATTGAAAAACGTCCAGAAATGTTTGAAGCTACTGACTGAATGAAAAGAGCTGGCATCTCACTCTCTTTGAATCTTCTTTATCATGCCAGGATTAGCAGGAAAAAGCAAAAAATTTCAGAATTGCACCTTGCAATGCGGAGAAATTACTGTGTGTGCATTTACAATATTCATTGATTTTTGCCATTGAAAAACATCATGTTATTCATATACCAGAAATGTTTGAAGCTACTGACTGAATGAAAGGAGCTGGCATCTCACTCTCTTTGAATCTTCTTTATCATGCTAGGATTAGCAGGAAAAAGCAAAAAATTTCAGAATTGCACCTTGCAATGCGGAGAAATTACTGTTTGTGCATTTACAATATTCATTGATTTTTGCCATTGAAAAACATGTTATTCATATACCAGAAATGTTTGAAGCTACTGACTGAATGAAAAGAGCTGGCATCTCACTCTCTTTGAATCTTCTTTATCATGCCAGGATTAGCAGGAAAAAGCAAAAAATTTCAGAATTGCACCTTGCAATGTGGAGATATTACTGTTTGTGCATTTACAATATTCATTGATTTTTGCCATTGAAAAACGTCCAGAAATGTTTGAAGCTACTGACTGAATGAAAGGAGCTGGCATCTCACTCTCTTTGAATCTTCTTTATCATGCTAGGATTAGCAGGAAAAAGCAAAAAATTTCAGAATTGCACATTGCAATGCGGAGAAATTACTGTTTGTGCATTTACAATATTCATTGATTTTTGCCATTGAAAAACATCATGTTATTCATATACCAGAAATGTTTGAAGCTACTGACTGAATGAAAGGAGCTGGCATCTCACTCTCTTTGAATCTTCTTTATCATGCTAGGATTAGCAGGAAAAAGCAAAAAATTTCAGAATTGCACCTTGCAATGCGGAGAAATTACTGTTTGTGCATTTACAATATTCATTGATTTTTGCCATTGAAAAACATGTTATTCATATACCAGAAATGTTTGAAGCTACTGACTGAATGAAAAGAGCTGGCATCTCACTCTCTTTGAATCTTCTTTATCATGCCAGGATTAGCAGGAAAAAGCAAAAAATTTCAGAATTGCACCTTGCAATGTGGAGATATTACTGTTTGTGCATTTACAATATTCATTGATTTTTGCCATTGAAAAACGTCCAGAAATGTTTGAAGCTACTGACTGAATGAAAGGAGCTGGCATCTCACTCTCTTTGAATCTTCTTTATCATGCTAGGATTAGCAGGAAAAAGCAAAAAATTTCAGAATTGCACCTTGCAATGCGGAGAAATTACTGTTTGTGCATTTACAATATTCATTGATTTTTGCCATTGAAAAACATGTTATTCATATACCAGAAATGTTTGAAGCTACTGACTGAATGAAAAGAGCTGGCATCTCACTCTCTTTGAATCTTCTTTATCATGCCAGGATTAGCAGGAAAAAGCAAAAAATTTCAGAATTGCACGTTGCAATGTGGAGATATTACTGTTTGTGCATTTACAATATTCATTGATTTTTGCCATTGAAAAACGTCCAGAAATGTTTGAAGCTACTGACTGAATGAAAGGAGCTGGCATCTCACTCTCTTTGAATCTTCTTTATCATGCTAGGTTTAGCAGGAAAAAGCAAAAAATTTCAGAATTGCACCTTGCAATGCGGAGAAATTACTGTTTGTGCATTTACAATATTCATTGATTTTTGCCATTGAAAAACATCATGTTATTCATATACCAGAAATGTTTGAAGCTACTGACTGAATGAAAGGAGCTGGCATCTCACTCTCTTTGAATCTTCTTTATCATGCTAGGATTAGCAGGAAAAAGCAAAAAATTTCAGAATTGCACCTTGCAATGCGGAGAAATTACTGTGTGTGCATTTACAATATTCATTGATTTTTGCCATTGAAGAACATCGTTATTCATATACCAGAAATGTTTGAAGCTACTGACTGAATGAAAAGAGCTGGCATCTCACTCTCTTTGAATCTTCTTTATCATGCCAGGATTAGCAGGAAAAAGCAAAAAATTTCAGAATTGCACCTTGCAATGCGGAGAAATTACTGTGTGTGCATTTACAATATTCATTGATTTTTGCCATTGAAAAACATCATGTTATTCATATACCAGAAATGTTTGAAGCTACTGACTGAATGAAAAGAGCTGGCATCTCACTCTCTTTGAATCTTCTTTATCATGCCAGGATTAGCAGGAAAAAGCAAAAAATTTCAGAATTGCACCTTGCTATGTGGAGATATTACTGTTTGTGCATTTACAATATTGATTGATTTTTGCCATTGAAAAACGTCCAGAAATGTTTGAAGCTACTGACTGAATGAAAGGAGCTGGCATCTCACTCTCTTTGAATCTTCTTTATCATGCTAGGATTAGCAGGAAAAAGCAAAAAATTTCAGAATTGCACCTTGCAATGCGGAGAAATTACTGTGTGTGCATTTACAATATTCATTGATTTTTGCCATTGAAAAACGTCCAGAAATGTTTGAAGCTACTGACTGAATGAAAGGAGCTGGCATCTCACTCTCTTTGAATCTTCTTTATCATGCTAGGATTAGCAGGAAAAAGCAAAAAATTTCAGAATTGCACCTTGCAATGCGGAGAAATTACTGTGCGTGCATTTACAATATTCATTGATTTTTGCCATTGAAAAACATCGTTATTCATATACCAGAAATGTTTGAAGCTACTGACTGAATGAAAAGAGCTGGCATCTCACTCTCTTTGAATCTTCTTTATCATGCCAGGATTAGCAGGAAAAAGCAAAAAATTTCAGAATTGCACCTTGCAATGTGGAGATATTACTGTTTGTGCATTTACAATATTCATTGATTTTTGCCATTGAAAAACATGTTATTCATATACCAGAAATGTTTGAAGCTACTGACTGAATGAAAAGAGCTGGCATCTCACTCTCTTTGAATCTTCTTTATCATGCCAGGATTAGCAGGAAAAAGAAAAAAATTTCAGAATTGCACCTTGCAATGTGGAGATATTACTGTTTGTGCATTTACAATATTCATTGATTTTTGCCATTGAAAAACGTCCAGAAATGTTTGAAGCTACTGACTGAATGAAAGGAGCTGGCATCTCACTCTCTTTGAATCTTCTTTATCATGCTAGGATTAGCAGGAAAAAGCAAAAGATTTCAGAATTGCACCTTGCAATGCGGAGAAATTACTGTGTGTGCATTTACAATATTCATTGATTTTTGCCATTGAAAAACATCGTTATTCATATACCAGAAATGTTTGAAACTACTGACTGAATGAAAAGAGCTGGCATCTCACTCTCTTTGAATCTTCTTTATCATGCCAGGATTAGCAGGAAAAAGCAAAAAATTTCAGAATTGCACCTTGCAATGTGGAGATATTACTGTTTGTGCATTTACAATATTCATTGATTTTTGCCCTTGAAAAACATGTTATTCATATACCAGAAATGTTTGAAGCTACTGACTGAATGAAAAGAGCTGGCATCTCACTCTCTTTGAATCTTCTTTATCATGCCAGGATTAGCAGGAAAAAGCAAAAAATTTCAGAATTGCACCTTGCAATGTGGAGATATTACTGTTTGTGCATTTACAATATTCATTGATTTTTGCCATTGAAAAACGTCCAGAAATGTTTGAAGCTACTGACTGAATGAAAGGAGCTGGCATCTCACTCTCTTTGAATCTTCTTTATCATGCTAGGTTTAGCAGGAAAAAGCAAAAAATTTCAGAATTGCACCTTGCAATGCGGAGAAATTACTGTGTGTGCATTTACAATATTCATTGATTTTTGCCATTGAAAAACATCATGTTATTCATATACCAGAAATGTTTGAAGCTACTGACTGAATGAAAAGAGCTGGCATCTCACTCTCTTTGAATCTTCTTTATCATGCCAGGATTAGCAGGAAAAAGCAAAAAATTTCAGAATTGCACCTTGCTATGTGGAGATATTACTGTTTGTGCATTTACAATATTCATTGATTTTTGCCATTGAAAAACGTCCAGAAATGTTTGAAGCTACTGACTGAATGAAAGGAGCTGGCATCTCACTCTCTTTGAATCTTCTTTATCATGCTAGGATTAGCAGGAAAAAGCAAAAAATTTCAGAATTGCACCTTGCAATGCGGAGAAATTACTGTGTGTGCATTTACAATATTCATTGATTTTTGCCATTGAAAAACGTCCAGAAATGTTTGAAGCTACTGACTGAATGAAAGGAGCTGGCATCTCACTCTCTTTGAATCTTCTTTATCATGCTAGGATTAGCAGGAAAAAGCAAAAAATTTCAGAATTGCACCTTGCAATGCGGAGAAATTACTGTGTGTGCATTTACAATATTCATTGATTTTTGCCATTGAAAAACATCGTTATTCATATACCAGAAATGTTTGAAGCTACTGACTGAATGAAAAGAGCTGGCATCTCACTCTCTTTGAATCTTCTTTATCATGCCAGGATTAGCAGGAAAAAGCAAAAAATTTCAGAATTGCACCTTGCAATGTGGAGATATTACTGTTTGTGCATTTACAATATTCATTGATTTTTGCCATTGAAAAACATGTTATTCATATACCAGAAATGTTTGAAGCTACTGACTGAATGAAAAGAGCTGGCATCTCACTCTCTTTGAATCTTCTTTATCATGCCAGGATTAGCAGGAAAAAGCAAAAAATTTCAGAATTGCACCTTGCAATGTGGAGATATTACTGTTTGTGCATTTACAATATTCATTGATTTTTGCCATTGAAAAACGTCCAGAAATGTTTGAAGCTACTGACTGAATGAAAGGAGCTGGCATCTCACTCTCTTTGAATCTTCTTTATCATGCTAGGATTAGCAGGAAAAAGCAAAAAATTTCAGAATTGCACCTTGCAATGCGGAGAAATTACTGTCTGTGCATTTACAATATTCATTGATTTTTGCCATTGAAAAACATCGTTATTCATATACCAGAAATGTTTGAAGCTACTGACTGAATGAAAAGAGCTGGCATCTCACTCTCTTTGAATCTTCTTTATCATGCCAGGATTAGCAGGAAAAAGCAAAAAATTTCAGAATTGCACCTTGCAATGTGGAGATATTACTGTTTGTGCATTTACAATATTCATTGATTTTTGCCATTGAAAAACGTCCAGAAATGTTTGAAGCTACTGACTGAATGAAAGTAGCTGGCATCTCACTCTCTTTGAATCTTCTTTATCATGCTAGGATTAGCAGGAAAAAGCAAAAAATTTCAGAATTGCACCTTGCAATGCGGAGAAATTACTGTGTGTGCATTTACAAAATTCATTGATTTTTGCCATTGAAAAACATGTTATTCATATACCAGAAATGTTTGAAGCTACTGACTGTATGAAAAGAGCTGGCATCTCACTCTCTTTGAATCTTCTTTATCATGCCAGGATTAGCAGGAAAAATCAAAAAATTTCAGAATTGCACCTTGCAATGTGGAGATATTACTGTTTGTGCATTTACAATATTCATTGATTTTTGCCATTGAAAAACGTCCAGAAATGTTTGAAGCTACTGACTGAATGAAAGGAGCTGGCATCTCACTCTCTTTGAATCTTCTTTATCATGCTAGGATTAGCAGGAAAAAGCAAAAAATTTCAGAATTGCACCTTGCAATGCGGAGAAATTACTGTGTGTGCATTTACAATATTCATTGATTTTTGCCTTTGAAAAACATGTTATTCATATACCAGAAATGTTTGAAGCTACTGACTGAATGAAAAGAGCTGGCATCTCACTCTCTTTGAATCTTCTTTATCATGCCAGGATTAGCAGGAAAAAGCAAAAAATTTCAGAATTGCACCTTGCAATGTGGAGATATTACTGTTTGTGCATTTACAATATTCATTGATTTTTGCCATTGAAAAACGTCCAGAAATGTTTGAAGCTACTGACTGAATGAAAGGAGCTGGCATCTCACTCTCTTTGAATCTTCTTTATCATGCTAGGATTAGCAGGAAAAAGCAAAAAATTTCAGAATTGCACCTTGCAATGCGGAGAAATTACTGTTTGTGCATTTACAATATTCATTGATTTTTGCCATTGAAAAACATGTTATTCATATACCAGAAATGTTTGAAGCTACTGACTGAATGAAAAGAGCTGGCATCTCACTCTCTTTGAATCTTCTTTATCATGCCAGGATTAGCAGGAAAAAGCAAAAAATTTCAGAATTGCACCTTGCAATGTGGAGATATTACTGTTTGTGCATTTACAATATTCATTGATTTTTGCCATTGAAAAACGTCCAGAAATGTTTGAAGCTACTGACTGAATGAAAGGAGCTGGCATCTCACTCTCTTTGAATCTTCTTTATCATGCTAGGATTAGCAGGAAAAAGCAAAAAATTTCAGAATTGCACCTTGCAATGCGGAGAAATTACTGTGTGTGCATTTACAATATTCATTGATTTTTGCCATTGAAAAACATCGTTATTCATATACCAGAAATGTTTGAAGCTACTGACTGAATGAAAAGAGCTGGCATCTCACTCTCTTTGAATCTTCTTTATCATGCCAGGATTAGCAGGAAAAAGCAAAAAATTTCAGAATTGCACCTTGCAATGTGGAGATATTACTGTTTGTGCATTTACAATATTCATTGATTTTTGCCATTGAAAAACATGTTATTCATATACCAGAAATGTTTGAAGCTACTGACTGAATGAAACGAGCTGGCATCTCACTCTCTTTGAATCTTCTTTATCATGCCTGGATTAGCAGGAAAAAGCAAAAAATTTCAGAATTGCACCTTGCAATGTGGAGATATTACTGTTTGTGCATTTACAATATTCATTGATTTTTGCCATTGAAAAACGTCCAGAAATGTTTGAAGCTACTGACTGAATGAAAGGAGCTGGCATCTCAGTCTCTTTGAATCTTCTTTATCATGCTAGGATTAGCAGTAAAAAGCAAAAAATTTCAGAATTGCACATTGCAATGCGGAGAAATTACTGTTTGTGCATTTACAATATTCATTGATTTTTGCCATTGAAAAACATCATGTTATTCATATACCAGAAATGTTTGAAGCTACTGACTGAATGAAAGGAGCTGGCATCTCACTCTCTTTGAATCTTCTTTATCATGCTAGGATTAGCAGGAAAAAGCAAAAAATTTCAGAATTGCACCTTGCAATGCGGAGAAATTACTGTTTGTGCATTTACAATATTCATTGATTTTTGCCATTGAAAAACATGTTATTCATATACCAGAAATGTTTGAAGCTACTGACTGAATGAAAAGAGCTGGCATCTCACTCTCTTTGAATCTTCTTTATCATGCCAGGATTATCAGGAAAAAGCAAAAAATTTCAGAATTGCACCTTGCAATGTGGAGATATTACTGTTTGTGCATTTACAATATTCATTGATTTTTGCCATTGAAAAACGTCCAGAAATGTTTGAAGCTACTGACTGAATGAAAGGAGCTGGCATCTCACTCTCTTTGAATCTTCTTTATCATGCTAGGTTTAGCAGGAAAAAGCAAAAAATTTCAGAATTGCACCTTGCAATGCGGAGAAATTACTGTGTGTGCATTTACAATATTCATTGATTTTTGCCATTGAAAAACATCGTTATTCATATACCAGAAATGTTTGAAGCTACTGACTGAATGAAAAGAGCTGGCATCTCACTCTCTTTGAATCTTCTTTATCATGCCAGGATTAGCAGGAAAAAGCAAAAAATTTCAGAATTGCACCTTGCAATGTGGAGATATTACTGTTTGTGCATTTACAATATTCATTGATTTTTGCCATTGAAAAACGTCCAGAAATGTTTGAAGCTACTGACTGAATGAAAGGAGCTGGCATCTCACTCTCTTTGAATCTTCTTTATCATGCTAGGATTAGCAGGAAAAAGCAAAAAATTTCAGAATTGCACCTTGCAATGCGGAGAAATTACTGTGTGTGCATTTACAATATTCATTGATTTTTGCCATTGAAAAACATGTTATTCATATACCAGAAATGTTTGAAGCTACTGACTGTATGAAAAGAGCTGGCATCTCACTCTCTTTGAATCTTCTTTATCATGCCAGGATTAGCAGGAAAAAGCAAAAAATTTCAGAATTGCACCTTGCAATGTGGAGATATTACTGTTTGTGCATTTACAATATTCATTGATTTTTGCCATTGAAAAACGTCCAGAAATGTTTGAAGCTACTGACTGAATGAAAGGAGCTGGCATCTCACTCTCTTTGAATCTTCTTTATCATGCTAGGATTAGCAGGAAAAAGCAAAAAATTTCAGAATTGCACCTTGCAATGCGGAGAAATTACTGTGTGTGCATTTACAATATTCATTGATTTTTGCCTTTGAAAAACATGTTATTCATATACCAGAAATGTTTGAAGCTACTGACTGAATGAAAAGAGCTGGCATCTCACTCTCTTTGAATCTTCTTTATCATGCCAGGATTAGCAGGAAAAAGCAAAAAATTTCAGAATTGCAACCTGCAATGTGGAGATATTACTGTCTGTGCATTTACAATATTCATTGATTTTTGCCATTGAAAAACGTCCAGAAATGTTTGAAGCTACTGACTGAATGAAAGGAGCTGGCATCTCACTCTCTTTGAATCTTCTTTATCATGCTAGGATTAGCAGGAAAAAGCAAAAAATTTCAGAATTGCACATTGCAATGCGGAGAAATTACTGTTTGTGCATTTACAATATTCATTGATTTTTGCCATTGAAAAACATCATGTTATTCATATACCAGAAATGTTTGAAGCTACTGACTGAATGAAAGGATCTGGCATCTCACTCTCTTTGAATCTTCTTTATCATGCTAGGATTAGCAGGAAAAAGCAAAAAATTTCAGAATTGCACCTTGCAATGCGGAGAAATTACTGATTGTGCATTTACAATATTCATTGATTTTTGCCATTGAAAAACATGTTATTCATATACCAGAAATGTTTGAAACTACTGACTGAATGAAAAGAGCTGGCATCTCACTCTCTTTGAATCTTCTTTATCATGCCAGGATTAGCAGGAAAAAGCAAAAAATTTCAGAATTGCACCTTGCAATGTGGAGATATTACTCTTTGTGCATTTACAATATTCATTGATTTTTGCCATTGAACAACGTCCAGAAATGTTTGAAGCTACTGACTGAATGAAAGGAGCTGGCATCTCACTCTCTTTGAATCTTCTTTATCATGCTAGGATTAGCAGGAAAAAGCAAAAAATTTCAGAATTGCACCTTGCAATGCGGAGAAATTACTGTTTGTGCATTTACAATATTCATTGATTTTTGCCATTGAAAAACATGTTATTCATATACCAGAAATGTTTGAAGCTACTGACTGAATGAAAAGAGCTGGCATCTCACTCTCTTTGAATCTTCTTTATCATGCCAGGATTAGCAGGAAAAAGCAAAAAATTTCAGAATTGCAACCTGCAATGTGGAGATATTACTGTCTGTGCATTTACAATATTCATTGATTTTTGCCATTGAAAAACGTCCAGAAATGTTTGAAGCTACTGACTGAATGAAAGGAGCTGGCATCTCACTCTCTTTGAATCTTCTTTATCATGCTAGGATTAGCAGGAAAAAGCAAAAAATTTCAGAATTGCACATTGCAATGCGGAGAAATTACTGTTTGTGCATTTACAATATTCATTGATTTTTGCCATTGAAAAACATCATGTTATTCATATACCAGAAATGTTTGAAGCTACTGACTGAATGAAAGGATCTGGCATCTCACTCTCTTTGAATCTTCTTTATCATGCTAGGATTAGCAGGAAAAAGCAAAAAATTTCAGAATTGCACCTTGCAATGCGGAGAAATTACTGATTGTGCATTTACAATATTCATTGATTTTTGCCATTGAAAAACATGTTATTCATATACTAGAAATGTTTGAAACTACTGACTGAATGAAAAGAGCTGGCATCTCACTCTCTTTGAATCTTCTTTATCATGCCAGGATTAGCAGGAAAAAGCAAAAAATTTCAGAATTGCACCTTGCAATGTGGAGATATTACTCTTTGTGCATTTACAATATTCATTGATTTTTGCCATTGAACAACGTCCAGAAATGTTTGAAGCTACTGACTGAATGAAAGGAGCTGGCATCTCACTCTCTTTGAATCTTCTTTATCATGCTAGGATTAGCAGGAAAAAGCAAAAAATTTCAGAATTGCACCTTGCAATGCGGAGAAATTACTGTTTGTGCATTTACAATATTCATTGATTTTTGCCATTGAAAAACATGTTATTCATATACCAGAAATGTTTGAAGCTACTGACTGAATGAAAAGAGCTGGCATCTCACTCTCTTTGAATCTTCTTTATCATGCCAGGATTAGCAGGAAAAAGCAAAAAATTTCAGAATTGCACCTTGCAATGTGGAGATATTACTGTTTGTGCATTTACAATATTCATTGATTTTTGCCATTGAAAAACGTCCAGAAATGTTTGAAGCTACTGACTGAATGAAAGGAGCTGGCATCTCACTCTCTTTGAATCTTCTTTATCATGCTAGGATTAGCAGGAAAAAGCAAAAAATTTCAGAATTGCACCTTGCAATGCGGAGAAATTACTGTGTGTGCATTTACAATATTCATTGATTTTTGCCATTGAAAAACATCGTTATTCATATACCAGAAATGTTTGAAGCTACTGACTGAATGAAAAGAGCTGGCATCTCACTCTCTTTGAATCTTCTTTATCATGCCAGGATTAGCAGGAAAAAGCAAAAAATTTCAGAATTGCACCTTGCAATGTGGAGATATTACTGTTTGTGCATTTACAATATTCATTGATTTTTGCCATTGAAAAACATGTTATTCATATACCAGAAATGTTTGAAGCTACTGACTGAATGAAACGAGCTGGCATCTCACTCTCTTTTAATCTTCTTTATCATGCCTGGATTAGCAGGAAAAAGCAAAAAATTTCAGAATTGCACCTTGCAATGTGGAGATATTACTGTTTGTGCATTTACAATATTCATTGATTTTTGCCATTGAAAAACGTCCAGAAATGTTTGAAGCTACTGACTGAATGAAAGGAGCTGGCATCTCAGTCTCTTTGAATCTTCTTTATCATGCTAGGATTAGCAGGAAAAAGCAAAAAATTTCAGAATTGCACCTTGCAATGCGGAGAAATTACTGTTTGTGCATTTACAATATTCATTGATTTTTGCCATTGAAAAACATGTTATTCATATACCAGAAATGTTTGAAGCTACTGACTGAATGAAAAGAGCTGGCATCTCACTCTCTTTGAATCTTCTTTATCATGCCAGGATTATCAGGAAAAAGCAAAAAATTTCAGAATTGCACCTTGCAATGTGGAGATATTACTGTTTGTGCATTTACAATATTCATTGATTTTTGCCATTGAAAAACATCCAGAAATGTTTGAAGCTACTGACTGAATGAAAAGAGCTGGCATCTCACTCTCTTTGAATCTTCTTTATCATGCTAAGAGGAGCAGGAAAAAGCAAAAAATTTCAGAATTGCACCTTGCAATGCGGAGAAATTACTGTTTGTGCATTTACAATATTCATTAATTTTTGCCATTGAAAAACATCATGTTATTCATATACCAGAAATGTTTGAAGCTACTGACTGAATGAAAAGAGCTGGCATCTCACTCTCTTTGAATCTTCTTTATCATGCTAAGAGGAGCAGGAAAAACCAAAAAATTTCAGAATTGCACGTTGCAATGTGGAGATATTACTGTTTGTGCATTTACAATATACATTGATTTTTGCCATTGAAAAACGTCCAGAAATGTTTGAAGCTACTGACTGAATGAAAGGAGCTGGCATCTCACTCTCTTTGAATCTTCTTTATCATGCTAGGATTAGCAGGAAAAAGCAAAAAATTTCAGAATTGCACCTTGCAATGCGGAGAAATTACTGTTTGTGCATTTACAATATTCATTGATTTTTGCCATTGAAAAACATCATGTTATTCATATACCAGAAATGTTTGAAGCTACTGACTGAATGAAAAGAGCTGGCATCTCACTCTCTTTGAATCTTCTTTATCATGCTAAGAGGAGCAGGAAAAAGCAAAAAATTTCAGAATTGCACGTTGCAATGTGGAGATATTACTGTTTGTGCATTTACAATATTCATTGATTTTTGCCATTGAAAAACGTCCAGAAATGTTTGAAGCTACTGACTGAATGAAAGGAGCTGGCATCTCACTCTCTTTGAATCTTCTTTATCATGCTAGGATTAGCAGGAAAAAGCAAAAAATTTCAGAATTGCACCTTGCAATGCGGAGAAATTACTGTTTGTGCATTTACAATATTCATTGATTTTTGCCATTGAAAAACATCATGTTATTCATATACCAGAAATGTTTGAAGCTACTGACTGAATGAAAAGAGCTGGCATCTCACTCTCTTTGAATCTTCTTTATCATGCTAAGAGGAGCAGGAAAAAGCAAAAAATTTCAGAATTGCACGTTGCAATGCGGAGAAATTACTGTGTGTGCATTTACAATATTCATTGATTTTTGCCATTGAAAAACATCGTTATTCATATACCAGAAATGTTTGAAGCTACGGACTGAATGAAAAGAGCTGGCATCTCACTCTCTTTGAATCTTCTTTATCATACCAGGATTAGCAGGAAAAAGCAAAAAATTTCAGAATTGCACCTTGCAATGTGGAGATATTACTGTTTGTGCATTTACAATATTCATTGATTTTTGCCATTGAAAAACGTCCAGAAATGTTTGAAGCTACTGACTGAATGAAAAGAGCTGGCATCTCACTCTCTTTGAATCTTCTTTATCATGCCAGGATTAGCAGGAAAAAGCAAAAAATTTCAGAATTGCACCTTGCAATGCGGAGAAATTACTGTGTGTGCATTTACAATATTCATTGATTTTTGCCATTGAAAAACATCATGTTATTCATATACCAGAAATGTTTGAAGCTACTGACTGAATGAAAGGAGCTGGCATCTCACTCTCTTTGAATCTTCTTTATCATGCTAGGATTAGCAGGAAAAAGCAAAAAATTTCAGAATTGCACCTTGCAATGCGGAGAAATTACTGTTTGTGCATTTACAATATTCATTGATTTTTGCCATTGAAAAACATGTTATTCATATACCAGAAATGTTTGAAGCTACTGACTGAATGAAAAGAGCTGGCATCTCACTCTCTTTGAATCTTCTTTATCATGCCAGGATTAGCAGGAAAAAGCAAAAAATTTCAGAATTGCACCTTGCAATGTGGAGATATTACTGTTTGTGCATTTACAATATTCATTGATTTTTGCCATTGAAAAACGTCCAGAAATGTTTGAAGCTACTGACTGAATGAAAGGAGCTGGCATCTCACTCTCTTTGAATCTTTTTTATCATGCTAGGATTAGCAGGAAAAAGCAAAAAATTTCAGAATTGCACCTTGCAATGCGGAGAAATTACTGTGTGTGCATTTACAATATTCATTGATTTTTGCCTTTGAAAAACATGTTATTCATATACCAGAAATGTTTGAAGCTACTGACTGAATGAAAAGAGCTGGCATCTCACTCTCTTTGAATCTTCTTTATCATGCCAGGATTAGCAGGAAAAAGCAAAAAATTTCAGAATTGCAACCTGCAATGTGGAGATATTACTGTCTGTGCATTTACAATATTCATTGATTTTTGCCATTGAAAAACGTCCAGAAATGTTTGAAGCTACTGACTGAATGAAAGGAGCTGGCATCTCACTCTCTTTGAATCTTCTTTATCATGCTAGGATTAGCAGGAAAAAGCAAAAAATTTCAGAATTGCACATTGCAATGCGGAGAAATTACTGTTTGTGCATTTACAATATTCATTGATTTTTGCCATTGAAAAACATCATGTTATTCATATACCAGAAATGTTTGAAGCTACTGACTGAATGAAAGGATCTGGCATCTCACTCTCTTTGAATCTTCTTTATCATGCTAGGATTAGCAGGAAAAAGCAAAAAATTTCAGAATTGCACCTTGCAATGCGGAGAAATTACTGATTGTGCATTTACAATATTCATTGATTTTTGCCATTGAAAAACATGTTATTCATATACCAGAAATGTTTGAAACTACTGACTGAATGAAAAGAGCTGGCATCTCACTCTCTTTGAATCTTCTTTATCATGCCAGGATTAGCAGGAAAAAGCAAAAAATTTCAGAATTGCACCTTGCAATGTGGAGATATTACTCTTTGTGCATTTACAATATTCATTGATTTTTGCCATTGAACAACGTCCAGAAATGTTTGAAGCTACTGACTGAATGAAAGGAGCTGGCATCTCACTCTCTTTGAATCTTCTTTATCATGCTAGGATTAGCAGGAAAAAGCAAAAAATTTCAGAATTGCACCTTGCAATGCGGAGAAATTACTGTTTGTGCATTTACAATATTCATTGATTTTTGCCATTGAAAAACATGTTATTCATATACCAGAAATGTTTGAAGCTACTGACTGAATGAAAAGAGCTGGCATCTCACTCTCTTTGAATCTTCTTTATCATGCCAGGATTAGCAGGAAAAAGCAAAAAATTTCAGAATTGCACCTTGCAATGTGGAGATATTACTGTTTGTGCATTTACAATATTCATTGATTTTTGCCATTGAAAAACGTCCAGAAATGTTTGAAGCTACTGACTGAATGAAAGGAGCTGGCATCTCACTCTCTTTGAATCTTCTTTATCATGCTAGGATTAGCAGGAAAAAGCAAAAAATTTCAGAATTGCACCTTGCAATGCGGAGAAATTACTGTGTGTGCATTTACAATATTCATTGATTTTTGCCATTGAAAAACATCGTTATTCATATACCAGAAATGTTTGAAGCTACTGACTGAATGAAAAGAGCTGGCATCTCACTCTCTTTGAATCTTCTTTATCATGCCAGGATTAGCAGGAAAAAGCAAAAAATTTCAGAATTGCACCTTGCAATGTGGAGATATTACTGTTTGTGCATTTACAATATTCATTGATTTTTGCCATTGAAAAACATGTTATTCATATACCAGAAATGTTTGAAGCTACTGACTGAATGAAACGAGCTGGCATCTCACTCTCTTTTAATCTTCTTTATCATGCCTGGATTAGCAGGAAAAAGCAAAAAATTTCAGAATTGCACCTTGCAATGTGGAGATATTACTGTTTGTGCATTTACAATATTCATTGATTTTTGCCATTGAAAAACGTCCAGAAATGTTTGAAGCTACTGACTGAATGAAAGGAGCTGGCATCTCAGTCTCTTTGAATCTTCTTTATCATGCTAGGATTAGCAGGAAAAAGCAAAAAATTTCAGAATTGCACATTGCAATGCGGAGAAATTACTGTTTGTGCATTTACAATATTCATTGATTTTTGCCATTGAAAAACATCATGTTATTCATATACCAGAAATGTTTGAAGCTACTGACTGAATGAAAGGAGCTGGCATCTCACTCTCTTTGAATCTTCTTTATCATGCTAGGATTAGCAGGAAAAAGCAAAAAATTTCAGAATTGCACCTTGCAATGCGGAGAAATTACTGTTTGTGCATTTACAATATTCATTGATTTTTGCCATTGAAAAACATGTTATTCATATACCAGAAATGTTTGAAGCTACTGACTGAATGAAAAGAGCTGGCATCTCACTCTCTTTGAATCTTCTTTATCATGCCAGGATTATCAGGAAAAAGCAAAAAATTTCAGAATTGCACCTTGCAATGTGGAGATATTACTGTTTGTGCATTTACAATATTCATTGATTTTTGCCATTGAAAAACATCCAGAAATGTTTGAAGCTACTGACTGAATGAAAAGAGCTGGCATCTCACTCTCTTTGAATCTTCTTTATCATGCTAAGAGGAGCAGGAAAAAGCAAAAAATTTCAGAATTGCACCTTGCAATGCGGAGAAATTACTGTTTGTGCATTTACAATATTCATTAATTTTTGCCATTGAAAAACATCATGTTATTCATATACCAGAAATGTTTGAAGCTACTGACTGAATGAAAAGAGCTGGCATCTCACTCTCTTTGAATCTTCTTTATCATGCTAAGAGGAGCAGGAAAAACCAAAAAATTTCAGAATTGCACGTTGCAATGTGGAGATATTACTGTTTGTGCATTTACAATATACATTGATTTTTGCCATTGAAAAACGTCCAGAAATGTTTGAAGCTACTGACTGAATGAAAGGAGCTGGCATCTCACTCTCTTTGAATCTTCTTTATCATGCTAGGATTAGCAGGAAAAAGCAAAAAATTTCAGAATTGCACCTTGCAATGCGGAGAAATTACTGTTTGTGCATTTACAATATTCATTGATTTTTGCCATTGAAAAACATCATGTTATTCATATACCAGAAATGTTTGAAGCTACTGACTGAATGAAAAGAGCTGGCATCTCACTCTCTTTGAATCTTCTTTATCATGCTAAGAGGAGCAGGAAAAAGCAAAAAATTTCAGAATTGCACGTTGCAATGTGGAGATATTACTGTTTGTGCATTTACAATATTCATTGATTTTTGCCATTGAAAAACGTCCAGAAATGTTTGAAGCTACTGACTGAATGAAAGGAGCTGGCATCTCACTCTCTTTGAATCTTCTTTATCATGCTAGGATTAGCAGGAAAAAGCAAAAAATTTCAGAATTGCACCTTGCAATGCGGAGAAATTACTGTTTGTGCATTTACAATATTCATTGATTTTTGCCATTGAAAAACATCATGTTATTCATATACCAGAAATGTTTGAAGCTACTGACTGAATGAAAAGAGCTGGCATCTCACTCTCTTTGAATCTTCTTTATCATGCTAAGAGGAGCAGGAAAAAGCAAAAAATTTCAGAATTGCACGTTGCAATGCGGAGAAATTACTGTGTGTGCATTTACAATATTCATTGATTTTTGCCATTGAAAAACATCGTTATTCATATACCAGAAATGTTTGAAGCTACTGACTGAATGAAAAGAGCTGGCATCTCACTCTCTTTGAATCTTCTTTATCATACCAGGATTAGCAGGAAAAAGCAAAAAATTTCAGAATTGCACCTTGCAATGTGGAGATATTACTGTTTGTGCATTTACAATATTCATTGATTTTTGCCATTGAAAAACGTCCAGAAATGTTTGAAGCTACTGACTGAATGAAAAGAGCTGGCATCTCACTCTCTTTGAATCTTCTTTATCATGCCAGGATTAGCAGGAAAAAGCAAAAAATTTCAGAATTGCACCTTGCAATGCGGAGAAATTACTGTGTGTGCATTTACAATATTCATTGATTTTTGCCATTGAAAAACATCATGTTATTCATATACCAGAAATGTTTGAAGCTACTGACTGAATGAAAGGAGCTGGCATCTCACTCTCTTTGAATCTTCTTTATCATGCTAGGATTAGCAGGAAAAAGCAAAAAATTTCAGAATTGCACCTTGCAATGCGGAGAAATTACTGTTTGTGCATTTACAATATTCATTGATTTTTGCCATTGAAAAACATGTTATTCATATACCAGAAATGTTTGAAGCTACTGACTGAATGAAAAGAGCTGGCATCTCACTCTCTTTGAATCTTCTTTATCATGCCAGGATTAGCAGGAAAAAGCAAAAAATTTCAGAATTGCACCTTGCAATGTGGAGATATTACTGTTTGTGCATTTACAATATTCATTGATTTTTGCCATTGAAAAACGTCCAGAAATGTTTGAAGCTACTGACTGAATGAAAGGAGCTGGCATCTCACTCTCTTTGAATCTTTTTTATCATGCTAGGATTAGCAGGAAAAAGCAAAAAATTTCAGAATTGCACCTTGCAATGCGGAGAAATTACTGTGTGTGCATTTACAATATTCATTGATTTTTGCCATTGAAAAACGTCCAGAAATGTTTGAAGCTACTGACTGAATGAAAGGAGCTGGCATCTCACTCTCTTTGAATCTTCTTTATCATGCTAGGATTAGCAGGAAAAAGCAAAAAATTTCAGAATTGCTCCTTGCAATGCGGAGAAATTACTGTGTGTGCATTTACAATATTCATTGATTTTTGCCATTGAAGAACATCGTTATTCATATACCAGAAATGTTTGAAGCTACTGACTGAATGAAAAGAGCTGGCATCTCACTCTCTTTGAATCTTCTTTATCATGCCAGGATTAGCAGGAAAAAGCAAAAAATTTCAGAATTGCACCTTGCAATGCGGAGAAATTACTGTGTGTGCATTTACAATATTCATTGATTTTTGCCATTGAAAAACATCATGTTATTCATATACCAGAAATGTTTGAAGCTACTGACTGAATGAAAAGAGCTGGCATCTCACTCTCTTTGAATCTTCTTTATCATGCCAGGATTAGCAGGAAAAAGCAAAAAATTTCAGAATAACACCTTGCTATGTGGAGATATTACTGTTTGTGCATTTACAATATTCATTGATTTTTGCCATTGAAAAACGTCCAGAAATGTTTGAAGCTACTGACTGAATGAAAGGAGCTGGCATCTCACTCTCTTTGAATCTTCTTTATCATGCTAGGATTAGCAGGAAAAAGCAAAAAATTTCAGAATTGCACCTTGCAATGCGGAGAAATTACTGTGTGTGCATTTACAATATTCATTGATTTTTGCCATTGAAAAACGTCCAGAAATGTTTGAAGCTACTGACTGAATGAAAGGAGCTGGCATCTCACTCTCTTTGAATCTTCTTTATCATGCTAGGATTAGCAGGAAAAAGCAAAAAATTTCAGAATTGCACCTTGCAATGCGGAGAAATTACTGTGTGTGCATTTACAATATTCATTGATTTTTGCCATTGAAAAACATCGTTATTCATATACCAGAAATGTTTGAAGCTACTGACTGAATGAAAAGAGCTGGCATCTCACTCTCTTTGAATCTTCTTTATCATGCCAGGATTAGCAGGAAAAAGCAAAAAATTTCAGAATTGCACCTTGCAATGTGGAGATATTACTGTTTGTGCATTTACAATATTCATTGATTTTTGCCATTGAAAAACATGTTATTCATATACCAGAAATGTTTGAAGCTACTGACTGAATGAAAAGAGCTGGCATCTCACTCTCTTTGAATCTTCTTTATCATGCCAGGATTAGCTGGAAAAAGCAAAAAATTTCAGAATTGCACCTTGCAATGTGGAGATATTACTGTTTGTGCATTTACAATATTCATTGATTTTTGCCATTGAAAAACGTCCAGAAATGTTTGAAGCTACTGACTGAATGAAAGGAGCTGGCATCTCACTCTCTTTGAATCTTCTTTATCATGCTAGGATTAGCAGGAAAAAGCAAAAAATTTCAGAATTGCACATTGCAATGCGGAGAAATTACTGTTTGTGCATTTACAATATTCATTGATTTTTGCCATTGAAAAACATCATGTTATTCATATACCAGAAATGTTTGAAGCTACTGACTGAATGAAAGGAGCTGGCATCTCACTCTCTTTGAATCTTCTTTATCATGCTAGGATTAGCAGGAAAAAGCAAAAAATTTCAGAATTGCACCTTGCAATGCGGAGAAATTACTGTTTGTGCACTTACAATATTCATTGATTTTTGCCATTGAAAAACATGTTATTCATATACCAGAAATGTTTGAAGCTACTGACTGAATGAAAAGAGCTGGCATCTCACTCTCTTTGAATCTTCTTTATCATGCCAGGATTAGCAGGAAAAAGCAAAAAATTTCAGAATTGCACCTTGCAATGTGGAGATATTACTGTTTGTGCATTTACAATATTCATTGATTTTTGCCATTGAAAAACGTCCAGAAATGTTTGAAGCTACTGACTGAATGAAAGGAGCTGGCATCTCACTCTCTTTGAATCTTCTTTATCATGCTAGGATTAGCAGGAAAAAGCAAAAAATTTCAGAATTGCACCTTGCAATGCGGAGAAATTACTGTTTGTGCATTTACAATATTCATTGATTTTTGCCATTGAAAAACATGTTATTCATATACCAGAAATGTTTGAAGCTACTGACTGAATGAAAAGAGCTGGCATCTCACTCTCTTTGAATCTTCTTTATCATGCCAGGATTAGCAGGAAAAAGCAAAAAATTTCAGAATTGCACGTTGCAATGTGGAGATATTACTGTTTGTGCATTTACAATATTCATTGATTTTTGCCATTGAAAAACGTCCAGAAATGTTTGAAGCTACTGACTGAATGAAAAGAGCTGGCATCTCACTCTCTTTGAATCTTCTTTATCATGCCAGGATTAGCAGGAAAAAGCAAAAAATTTCAGAATTGCACGTTGCAATGTGGAGATATTACTGTTTGTGCATTTACAATATTCATTGATTTTTGCCATTGAAAAACATCATGTTATTCATATACCAGAAATGTTTGAAGCTACTGACTGAATGAAAGGAGCTGGCATCTCACTCTCTTTGAATCTTCTTTATCATGCTAGGATTAGCAGGAAAAAGCAAAAAATTTCAGAATTGCACCTTGCAATGCGGAGAAATTACTGTGTGTGCATTTACAATATTCATTGATTTTTGCCATTGAAGAACATCGTTATTCATATACCAGAAATGTTTGAAGCTACTGACTGAATGAAAAGAGCTGGCATCTCACTCTCTTTGAATCTTCTTTATCATGCCAGGATTAGCAGGAAAAAGCAAAAAATTTCAGAATTGCACCTTGCTATGTGGAGATATTACTGTTTGTGCATTTACAATATTCATTGATTTTTGCCATTGAAAAACGTCCAGAAATGTTTGAAGCTACTGACTGAATGAAAGGAGCTGGCATCTCACTCTCTTTGAATCTTCTTTATCATGCTAGGATTAGCAGGAAAAAGCAAAAAATTTCAGAATTGCACCTTGCAATGCGGAGAAATTACTGTGTGTGCATTTACAATATTCATTGATTTTTGCCATTGAAAAACGTCCAGAAATGTTTGAAGCTACTGACTGAATGAAAGGAGCTGGCATCTCACTCTCTTTGAATCTTCTTTATCATGCTAGGATTAGCAGGAAAAAGCAAAAAATTTCAGAATTGCACCTTGCAATGCGGAGAAATTACTGTGTGTGCATTTACAATATTCATTGATTTTTGCCATTGAAAAACATCATGTTATTCATATACCAGAAATGTTTGAAGCTACTGACTGAATGAAAAGAGCTGGCATCTCACTCTCTTTGAATCTTCTTTATCATGCCAGGATTAGCAGGAAAAAGCAAAAAATTTCAGAATTGCACCTTGCTATGTGGAGATATTACTGTTTGTGCATTTACAATATTCATTGATTTTTACCATTGAAAAACGTCCAGAAATGTTTGAAGCTACTGACTGAATGAAAGGAGCTGGCATCTCACTCTCTTTGAATCTTCTTTATCATGCTAGGATTAGCAGGAAAAAGCAAAAAATTTCAGAATTGCACCTTGCAATGCGGAGAAATTACTGTGTGTGCATTTACAATATTCATTGATTTTTGCCATTGAAAAACGTCCAGAAATGTTTGAAGCTACTGACTGAATGAAAGGAGCTGGCATCTCACTCTCTTTGAATCTTCTTTATCATGCTAGGATTAGCAGGAAAAAGCAAAAAATTTCAGAATTGCACCTTGCAATGCGGAGAAATTACTGTGTGTGCATTTACAATATTCATTGATTTTTGCCATTGAAAAACATCGTTATTCATATACCAGAAATGTTTGAAGCTACTGACTGAATGAAAAGAGCTGGCATCTCACTCTCCTTGAATCTTCTTTATCATGCCAGGATTAGCAGGAAAAAGCAAAAAATTTCAGAATTGCACTTTGCAATGTGGAGATATTACTGTTTGTGCATTTACAATATTCATTGATTTTTGCCATTGAAAAACATGTTATTCATATACCAGAAATGTTTGAAGCTACTGACTGAATGAAAAGAGCTGGCATCTCACTCTCTTTGAATCTTCTTTATCATGCCAGGATTAGCAGGAAAAAGCAAAAAATTTCAGAATTGCACCTTGCAATGTGGAGATATTACTGTTTGTGCATTTACAATATTCATTGATTTTTGCCATTGAAAAACGTCCAGAAATGTTTGAAGCTACTGACTGAATGAAAGGAGCTGGCATCTCACTCTCTTTGAATCTTCTTTATCATGCTAGGATTAGCAGGAAAAAGCAAAAAATTTCAGAATTGCACCTTGCAATGCGGAGAAATTACTGTGTGTGCATTTACAATATTCATTGATTTTTGCCATTGAAAAACATCGTTATTCATATACCAGAAATGTTTGAAACTACTGACTGAATGAAAAGAGCTGGCATCTCACTCTCTTTGAATCTTCTTTATCATGCCAGGATTAGCAGGAAAAAGCAAAAAATTTCAGAATTGCACCTTGCAATGTGGAGATATTACTGTTTGTGCATTTACAATATTCATTGATTTTTGCCCTTGAAAAACATGTTATTCATATACCAGAAATGTTTGAAGCTACTGACTGAATGAAAAGAGCTGGCATCTCACTCTCTTTGAATCTTCTTTATCATGCCAGGATTAGCAGGAAAAAGCAAAAAATTTCAGAATTGCACCTTGCAATGTGGAGATATTACTGTTTGTGCATTTACAATATTCATTGATTTTTGCCATTGAAAAACGTCCAGAAATGTTTGAAGCTACTGACTGAATGAAAGGAGCTGGCATCTCACTCTCTTTGAATCTTCTTTATCATGCTAGGTTTAGCAGGAAAAAGCAAAAAATTTCAGAATTGCACCTTGCAATGCGGAGAAATTACTGTGTGTGCATTTACAATATTCATTGATTTTTGCCATTGAAAAACATCATGTTATTCATATACCAGAAATGTTTGAAGCTACTGACTGAATGAAAAGAGCTGGCATCTCACTCACTTTGAATCTTCTTTATCATGCCAGGATTAGCAGGAAAAAGCAAAAAATTTCAGAATTGCACCTTGCTATGTGGAGATATTACTGTTTGTGCATTTACAATATTCATTGATTTTTGCCATTGAAAAACGTCCAGAAATGTTTGAAGCTACTGACTGAATGAAAGGAGCTGGCATCTCACTCTCTTTGAATCTTCTTTATCATGCTAGGATTAGCAGGAAAAAGCAAAAAATTTCAGAATTGCACCTTGCAATGCGGAGAAATTACTGTGTGTGCATTTACAATATTCATTGATTTTTGCCATTGAAAAACGTCCAGAAATGTTTGAAGCTACTGACTGAATGAAAGGAGCTGGCATCTCACTCTCTTTGAATCTTCTTTATCATGCTAGGATTAGCAGGAAAAAGCAAAAAATTTCAGAATTGCACCTTGCAATGCGGAGAAATTACTGTGTGTGCATTTACAATATTCATTGATTTTTGCCATTGAAAAACATCGTTATTCATATACCAGAAATGTTTGAAGCTACTGACTGAATGAAAAGAGCTGGCATCTCACTCTCTTTGAATCTTCTTTATCATGCCAGGATTAGCAGGAAAAAGCAAAAAATTTCAGAATTGCACCTTGCAATGTGGAGATATTACTGTTTGTGCATTTACAATATTCATTGATTTTTGCCATTGAAAAACATGTTATTCATATACCAGAAATGTTTGAAGCTACTGACTGAATGAAAAGAGCTGGCATCTCACTCTCTTTGAATCTTCTTTATCATGCCAGGATTAGCAGGAAAAAGCAAAAAATTTCAGAATTGCACCTTGCAATGTGGAGATATTACTGTTTGTGCATTTACAATATTCATTGATTTTTGCCATTGAAAAACGTCCAGAAATGTTTGAAGCTACTGACTGAATGAAAGGAGCTGGCATCTCACTCTCTTTGAATCTTCTTTATCATGCTAGGTTTAGCAGGAAAAAGCAAAAAATTTCATAATTGCACCTTGCAATGCGGAGAAATTACTGTGTGTGCATTTACAATATTCATTGATTTTTGCCATTGAAAAACATCGTTATTCATATACCAGAAATGTTTGAAGCTACTGACTGAATGAAAAGAGCTGGCATCTCACTCTCTTTGAATCTTCTTTATCATGCCAGGATTAGCAGGAAAAAGCAAAAAATTTCAGAATTGCACCTTGCAATGTGGAGATATTACTGTTTGTGCATTTACAATATTCATTGATTTTTGCCATTGAAAAACGTCCAGAAATGTTTGAAGCTACTGACTGAATGAAAGTAGCTGGCATCTCACTCTCTTTGAATCTTCTTTATCATGCTAGGATTAGCAGGAAAAAGCAAAAAATTTCAGAATTGCACCTTGCAATGCGGAGAAATTACTGTGTGTGCATTTACAATATTCATTGATTTTTGCCATTGAAAAACATGTTATTCATATACCAGAAATGTTTGAAGCTACTGACTGTATGAAAAGAGCTGGCATCTCACTCTCTTTGAATCTTCTTTATCATGCCAGGATTAGCAGGAAAAAGCAAAAAATTTCAGAATTGCACCTTGCAATGTGGAGATATTACTGTTTGTGCATTTACAATATTCATTGATTTTTGCCATTGAAAAACGTCCAGAAATGTTTGAAGCTACTGACTGAATGAAAGGAGCTGGCATCTCACTCTCTTTGAATCTTCTTTATCATGCTAGGATTAGCAGGAAAAAGCAAAAAATTTCAGAATTGCACCTTGCAATGCGGAGAAATTACTGTGTGTGCATTTACAATATTCATTGATTTTTGCCTTTGAAAAACATGTTATTCATATACCAGAAATGTTTGAAGCTACTGACTGAATGAAAAGAGCTGGCATCTCACTCTCTTTGAATCTTCTTTATCATGCCAGGATTAGCAGGAAAAAGCAAAAAATTTCAGAATTGCACCTTGCAATGTGGAGATATTACTGTTTGTGCATTTACAATATTCATTGATTTTTGCCATTGAAAAACGTCCAGAAATGTTTGAAGCTACTGACTGAATGAAAGGAGCTGGCATCTCACTCTCTTTGAATCTTCTTTATCATGCTAGGATTAGCAGGAAAAAGCAAAAAATTTCAGAATTGCACATTGCAATGCGGAGAAATTACTGTTTGTGCATTTACAATATTCATTGATTTTTGCCATTGAAAAACATCATGTTATTCATATACCAGAAATGTTTGAAGCTACTGACTGAATGAAAGGAGCTGGCATCTCACTCTCTTTGAATCTTCTTTATCATGCTAGGATTAGCAGGAAAAAGCAAAAAATTTCAGAATTGCACCTTGCAATGCGGAGAAATTACTGATTGTGCATTTACAATATTCATTGATTTTTGCCATTGAAAAACATGTTATTCATATACCAGAAATGTTTGAAACTACTGACTGAATGAAAAGAGCTGGCATCTCACTCTCTTTGAATCTTCTTTATCATGCCAGGATTAGCAGGAAAAAGCAAAAAATTTCAGAATTGCACCTTGCAATGTGGAGATATTACTGATTGTGCATTTACAATATTCATTGATTTTTGCCATTGAAAAACGTCCAGAAATGTTTGAAGCTACTGACTGAATGAAAGGAGCTGGCATCTCACTCTCTTTGAATCTTCTTTATCATGCTAGGATTAGCAGGAAAAAGCAAAAAATTTCAGAATTGCACCTTGCAATGCGGAGAAATTACTGTTTGTGTATTTACAATATTCATTGATTTTTGCCATTGAAAAACATGTTATTCATATACCAGAAATGTTTGAAGCTAATGACTGAATGAAAAGAGCTGGCATCTCACTCTCTTTGAATCTTCTTTATCATGCCAGGATTAGCAGGAAAAAGCAAAAAATTTCAGAATTGCACCTTGCAATGTGGAGATATTACTGTTTGTGCATTTACAATATTCATTGATTTTTGCCATTGAAAAACGTCCAGAAATGTTTGAAGCTACTGACTGAATGAAAGGATCTGGCATCTCACTCTCTTTGAATCTTCTTTATCATGCTAGGATTAGCAGGAAAAAGCAAAAAATTTCAGAATTGCACCTTGCAATGCGGAGAAATTACTGTGTGTGCATTTACAATATTCATTGATTTTTGCCATTGAAAAACATCGTTATTCAAATACCAGAAATGTTTGAAGCTACTGACTGAATGAAAAGAGCTGGCATCTCACTCTCTTTGAATCTTCTTTATCATGCCAGGATTAGCAGGAAAAAGCAAAAAATTTCAGAATTGCACCTTGCAATGTGGAGATATTACTGTTTGTGCATTTACAATATTCATTGATTTTTGCCATTGAAAAACATGTTATTCATATACCAGAAATGTTTGAAGCTACTGACTGAATGAAACGAGCTGGCATCTCACTCTCTTTGAATCTTCTTTATCATGCCTGGATTAGCAGGAAAAAGCAAAAAATTTCAGAATTGCACCTTGCAATGTGGAGATATTACTGTTTGTGCATTTACAATATTCATTGATTTTTGCCATTGAAAAACGTCCAGAAATGTTTAAAGCTACTGACTGAATGAAAGGAGCTGGCATCTCAGTCTCTTTGAATCTTCTTTATCATGCTAGGATTAGCAGGAAAAAGCAAAAAATTTCAGAATTGCACATTGCAATGCGGAGAAATTACTGTTTGTGCATTTACAATATTCATTGATTTTTGCCATTGAAAAACATCATGTTATTCATATACCAGAAATGTTTGAAGCTACTGACTGAATGAAAGGAGCTGGCATCTCACTCTCTTTGAATCTTCTTTATCATGCTAGGAATAGCAGGAAAAAGCAAAAAATTTCAGAATTGCACCTTGCAATGCGGAGAAATTACTGTTTGTGCATTTACAATATTCATTGATTTTTGCCATTGAAAAACATGTTATTCATATACCAGAAATGTTTGAAGCTACTGACTGAATGAAAAGAGCTGGCATCTCACTCTCTTTGAATCTTCTTTATCATGCCAGGATTATCAGGAAAAAGCAAAAAATTTCAGAATTGCACCTTGCAATGTGGAGATATTACTGTTTGTGCATTTACAATATTCATTGATTTTTGCCATTGAAAAACGTCCAGAAATGTTTGAAGCTACTGACTGAATGAAAAGAGCTGGCATCTCACTCTCTTTGAATCTTCTTTATCATGCTAAGAGGAGCAGGAAAAAGCAAAAAATTTCAGAATTGCACCTTGCAATGTGGAGATATTACTGTTTGTGCATTTACAATATTCATTGATTTTTGCCATTGAAAAACGTCCAGAAATGTTTGAAGCTACTGACTGAATGAAAGGAGCTGGCATCTCACTCTCTTTGAATCTTCTTTATCATGCTAGGATTAGCAGGAAAAAGCAAAAAATTTCAGAATTGCACCTTGCAATGCGGAGAAATTACTGTTTGTGCATTTACAATATTCATTAATTTTTGCCATTGAAAAACATCATGTTATTCATATACCAGAAATGTTTGAAGCTACTGACTGAATGAAAAGAGCTGGCATCTCACTCTCTTTGAATCTTCTTTATCATGCTAAGAGGAGCAGGAAAAACCAAAAAATTTCAGAATTGCACGTTGCAATGTGGAGATATTACTGTTTGTGCATTTACAATATTCATTGATTTTTGCCATTGAAAAACGTCCAGAAATGTTTGAAGCTACTGACTGAATGAAAGGAGCTGGCATCTCACTCTCTTTGAATCTTCTTTATCATGCTAGGATTAGCAGGAAAAAGCAAAAAATTTCAGAATTGCACCTTGCAATGCGGAGAAATTACTGTTTGTGCATTTACAATATTCATTGATTTTTGCCATTGAAAAACATCATGTTATTCATATACCAGAAATGTTTGAAGCTACTGACTGAATGAAAAGAGCTGGCATCTCACTCTCTTTGAATCTTCTTTATCATGCTAAGAGGAGCAGGAAAAAGCAAAAAATTTCAGAATTGCACGTTGCAATGTGGAGATATTACTGTTTGTGCATTTACAATATTCATTGATTTTTGCCATTGAAAAACGTCCAGAAATGTTTGAAGCTACTGACTGAATGAAAGGAGCTGGCATCTCACTCTCTTTGAATCTTCTTTATCATGCTAGGATTAGCAGGAAAAAGCAAAAAATTTCAGAATTGCACCTTGCAATGCGGAGAAATTACTGTTTGTGCATTTACAATATTCATTGATTTTTGCCATTGAAAAACATCATGTTATTCATATACCAGAAATGTTTGAAGCTACTGACTGAATGAAAAGAGCTGGCATCTCACTCTCTTTGAATCTTCTTTATCATGCTAAGAGGAGCAGGAAAAAGCAAAAAATTTCAGAATTGCACGTTGCAATGTGGAGATATTACTGTTTGTGCATTTACAATATTCATTGATTTTTGCCATTGAAAAACGTCCAGAAATGTTTGAAGCTACTGACTGAATGAAAGGAGCTGGCATCTCACTCTCTTTGAATCTTCTTTATCATGCTAGGATTAGCAGGAAAAAGCAAAAAATTTCAGAATTGCACCTTGCAATGCGGAGAAATTACTGTGTGTGCATTTACAATATTCATTGATTTTTGCCATTGAAAAACATCGTTATTCATATACCAGAAATGTTTGAAGCTACTGACTGAATGAAAAGAGCTGGCATCTCACTCTCTTTGAATCTTCTTTATCATGCCAGGATTAGCAGGAAAAAGCAAAAAATTTCAGAATTGCACCTTGCAATGTGGAGATATTACTGTTTGTGCATTTACAATATTCATTGATTTTTGCCATTGAAAAACATGTTATTCATATACCAGAAATGTTTGAAGCTACTGACTGAATGAAAAGAGCTGGCATCTCACTCTCTTTGAATCTTCTTTATCATGCCAGGATTAGCAGGAAAAAGCAAAAAATTTCAGAATTGCACCTTGCAATGTGGAGATATTACTGTTTGTGCATTTACAATATTCATTGATTTTTGCCATTGAAAAACGTCCAGAAATGTTTGAAGCTACTGACTGAATGAAAGGAGCTGGCATCTCACTCTCTTTGAATCTTCTTTATCATGCTAGGATTAGCAGGAAAAAGCAAAAAATTTCAGAATTGCACATTGCAATGCGGAGAAATTACTGTTTGTGCATTTACAATATTCATTGATTTTTGCCATTGAAAAACATCATGTTATTCATATACCAGAAATGTTTGAAGCTACTGACTGAATGAAAGGAGCTGGCATCTCACTCTCTTTGAATCTTCTTTATCATGCTAGGATTAGCAGGAAAAAGCAAAAAAATTCAGAATTGCACCTTGCAATGCGGAGAAATTACTGTTTGTGCATTTACAATATTCATTGATTTTTGCCATTGAAAAACATGTTATTCATATACCAGAAATGTTTGAAGCTACTGACTGAATGAAAAGAGCTGGCATCTCACTCTCTTTGAATCTTCTTTATCATGCCAGGATTAGCAGGAAAAAGCAAAAAATTTCAGAATTGCACCTTGCAATGTGGAGATATTACTGTTTGTGCATTTACAATATTCATTGATTTTTGCCATTGAAAAACGTCCAGAAATGTTTGAAGCTACTGACTGAATGAAAGGAGCTGGCATCTCACTCTCTTTGAATCTTCTTTATCATGCTAAGAGGAGCAGGAAAAAGCAAAAAATTTCAGAATTGCACCTTGCAATGTGGAGATATTACTGTTTGTGCATTTACAATATTCATTGATTTTTGCCATTGAAAAACGTCCAGAAATGTTTGAAGCTACTGACTGAATGAAAGGAGCTGGCATCTCACTCTCTTTGAATCTTCTTTATCATGCTAGGATTAGCAGGAAAAAGCAAAAAATTTCAGAATTGCACCTTGCAATGCGGAGAAATTACTGTTTGTGCATTTACAATATTCATTGATTTTTGCCATTGAAAAACATCATGTTATTCATATACCAGAAATGTTTGAAGCTACTGACTGAATGAAAAGAGCTGGCATCTCACTCTCTTTGAATCTTCTTTATCATGCTAAGAGGAGCAGGAAAAAGCAAAAAATTTCAGAATTGCACCTTGCAATGCGGAGAAATTACTGTGTGTGCATTTACAATATTCATTGATTTTTGCCATTGAAAAACATCGTTATTCATATACCAGAAATGTTTGAAGCTACTGACTGAATGAAAAGAGCTGGCATCTCACTCTCTTTGAATCTTCTTTATCATGCCAGGATTAGCAGGAAAAAGCAAAAAATTTCAGAATTGCACCTTGCAATGTGGAGATATTACTGTTTGTGCATTTACAATATTCATTGATTTTTGCCATTGAAAAACATGTTATTCATATACCAGAAATGTTTGAAGCTACTGACTGAATGAAAAGAGCTGGCATCTCACTCTCTTTGAATCTTCTTTATCATGCCAGGATTAGCAGGAAAAAGCAAAAAATTTCAGAATTGCACCTTGCAATGTGGAGATATTACTGTTTGTGCATTTACAATATTCATTGATTTTTGCCATTGAAAAACGTCCAGAAATGTTTGAAGCTACTGACTGAATGAAAGGAGCTGGCATCTCACTCTCTTTGAATATTCTTTATCATGCTAGGATTAGCAGGAAAAAGCAAAAAATTTCAGAATTGCACATTGCAATGCAGAGAAATTACTGTTTGTGCATTTACAATATTCATTGATTTTTGCCATTGAAAAACATCATGTTATTCATATACCAGAAATGTTTGAAGCTACTGACTGAATGAAAGGAGCTGGCATCTCACTCTCTTTGAATCTTCTTTATCATGCTAGGATTAGCAGGAAAAAGCAAAAAATTTCAGAATTGCACCTTGCAATGCGGAGAAATTACTGTTTGTGCATTTACAATATTCATTGATTTTTGCCATTGAAAAACATGTTATTCATATACCAGAAATGTTTGAAGCTACTGACTGAATGAAAAGAGCTGGCATCTCACTCTCTTTGAATCTTCTTTATCATGCCAGGATTAGCAGGAAAAAGCAAAAAATTTCAGAATTGCACCTTGCAATGTGGAGATATTACTGTTTGTGCATTTACAATATTCATTGATTTTTGCCATTGAAAAACGTCCAGAAATGTTTGAAGCTACTGACTGAATGAAAGGAGCTGGCATCTCACTCTCTTTGAATCTTCTTTATCATGCTAAGAGGAGCAGGAAAAAGCAAAAAATTTCAGAATTGCACCTTGCAATGTGGAGATATTACTGTTTGTGCATTTACAATATTCATTGATTTTTGCCATTGAAAAACGTCCAGAAATGTTTGAAGCTACTGACTGAATGAAAGGAGCTGGCATCTCACTCTCTTTGAATCTTCTTTATCATGCTAGGATTAGCAGGAAAAAGCAAAAAATTTCAGAATTGCACCTTGCAATGCGGATAAATTACTGTGTGTGCATTTACAATATTCATTGATTTTTGCCATTGAAAAACATCGTTATTCATATACCAGAAATGTTTGAAGCTACTGACTGAATGAAAAGAGCTGGCATCTCACTCTCTTTGAATCTTCTTTATCATGCCAGGATTAGCAGGAAAAAGCAAAAAATTTCAGAATTGCACCTTGCAATGTGGAGATATTACTGTTTGTGTATTTACAATATTCATTGATTTTTGCCATTGAAAAACATGTTATTCATATACCAGAAATGTTTGAAGCTACTGACTGAATGAAAAGAGCTGGCATCTCACTCTCTTTGAATCTTCTTTATCATGCCAGGATTAGCAGGAAAAAGCAAAAAATTTCAGAATTGCACCTTGCAATGTGGAGATATTACTGTTTGTGCATTTACAATATTCATTGATTTTTGCCATTGAAAAACGTCCAGAAATGTTTGAAGCTACTGACTGAATGAAAGGAGCTGGCATCTCACTCTCTTTGAATCTTCTTTATCATGCTAGGATTAGCAGGAAAAAGCAAAAAATTTCAGAATTGCACATTGCAATGCGGAGAAATTACTGTTTGTGCATTTACAAAATTCATTGATTTTTGTCATTGAAAAACATCATGTTATTCATATACCAGAAATGTTTGAAGCTACTGACTGAATGAAAGGAGCTGGCATCTCACTCTCTTTGAATCTTCTTTATCATGCTAGGATTAGCAGGAAAAAGCAAAAAATTTCAGAATTGCACCTTGCAATGCGGAGAAATTACTGTTTGTGCATTTACAATATTCATTGATTTTTGCCATTGAAAAACATGTTATTCATATACCAGAAATGTTTGAAGCTACTGACTGAATGAAAAGAGCTGGCATCTCACTCTCTTTGAATCTTCTTTATCATGCCAGGATTAGCAGGAAAAAGCAAAAAATTTCAGAATTGCACCTTGCAATGTGGAGATATTACTGTTTGTGCATTTACAATATTCATTGATTTTTGCCATTGAAAAACGTCCAGAAATGTTTGAAGCTACTGACTGAATGAAAGGAGCTGGCATCTCACTCTCTTTGAATCTTCTTTATCATGCTAAGAGGAGCAGGAAAAAGCAAAAAATTTCAGAATTGCACCTTGCAATGTGGAGATATTACTGTTTGTGCATTTACAATATTCATTGATTTTTGCCATTGAAAAACGTCCAGAAATGTTTGAAGCTACTGACTGAATGAAAGGAGCTGGCATCTCACTCTCTTTGAATCTTCTTTATCATGCTAGGATTAGCAGGAAAAAGCAAAAAATTTCAGAATTGCACCTTGCAATGCGGAGAAATTACTGTGTGTGCATTTACAATATTCATTGATTTTTGCCATTGAAAAACATCGTTATTCATATACCAGAAATGTTTGAAGCTACTGACTGAATGAAAAGAGCTGGCATCTCACTCTCTTTGAATCTTCTTTATCATGCCAGGATTAGCAGGAAAAAGCAAAAAATTTCAGAATTGCACCTTGCAATGTGGAGATATTACTGTTTGTGTATTTACAATATTCATTGATTTTTGCCATTGAAAAACATGTTATTCATATACCAGAAATGTTTGAAGCTACTGACTGAATGAAAAGAGCTGGCATCTCACTCTCTTTGAATCTTCTTTATCATGCCAGGATTAGCAGGAAAAAGCAAAAAATTTCAGAATTGCACCTTGCAATGTGGAGATATTACTGTTTGTGCATTTACAATATTCATTGATTTTTGCCATTGAAAAACGTCCAGAAATGTTTGAAGCTACTGACTGAATGAAAGGAGCTGGCATCTCACTCTCTTTGAATCTTCTTTATCATGCTAGGATTAGCAGGAAAAAGCAAAAAATTTCAGAATTGCACATTGCAATGCGGAGAAATTACTGTTTGTGCATTTACAATATTCATTGATTTTTGCCATTGAAAAACATCATGTTATTCATATACCAGAAATGTTTGAAGCTACTGACTGAATGAAAGGAGCTGGCATCTCACTCTCTTTGAATCTTCTTTATCATGCTAGGATTAGCAGGAAAAAGCAAAAAATTTCAGAATTGCACCTTGCAATGCGGAGAAATTACTGTTTGTGCATTTACAATATTCATTGATTTTTGCCATTGAAAAACATGTTATTCATATACCAGAAATGTTTGAAGCTACTGACTGAATGAAAAGAGCTGGCATCTCACTCTCTTTGAATCTTCTTTATCATGCCAGGATTAGCAGGAAAAAGCAAAAAATTTCAGAATTGCACCTTGCAATGTGGAGATATTACTGTTTGTGCATTTACAATATTCATTGATTTTTGCCATTGAAAAACGTCCAGAAATGTTTGAAGCTACTGACTGAATGAAAGGAGCTGGCATCTCACTCTCTTTGAATCTTCTTTATCATGCTAAGAGGAGCAGGAAAAAGCAAAAAATTTCAGAATTGCACCTTGCAATGTGGAGATATTACTGTTTGTGCATTTACAATATTCATTGATTTTTGCCATTGAAAAACGTCCAGAAATGTTTGAAGCTACTGACTGAATGAAAGGAGCTGGCATCTCACTCTCTTTGAATCTTCTTTATCATGCTAGGATTAGCAGGAAAAAGCAAAAAATTTCAGAATTGCACCTTGCAATGCGGAGAAATTACTGTTTGTGCATTTACAATATTCATTGATTTTTGCCATTGAAAAACATCATGTTATTCATATACCAGAAATGTTTGAAGCTACTGACTGAATGAAAAGAGCTGGCATCTCACTCTCTTTGAATCTTCTTTATCATGCTAAGAGGAGCAGGAAAAACCAAAAAATTTCAGAATTGCACGTTGCAATGTGGAGATATTACTGTTTGTGCATTTACAATATTCATTGATTTTTGCCATTGAAAAACGTCCAGAAATGTTTGAAGCTACTGACTGAATGAAAGGAGCTGGCATCTCACTCTCTTTGAATCTTCTTTATCATGCTAGGATTAGCAGGAAAAAGCAAAAAATTTCAGAATTGCACCTTGCAATGCGGAGAAATTACTGTTTGTGCATTTACAATATTCATTGATTTTTGCCATTGAAAAACATCATGTTATTCATATTCCAGAAATGTTTGAAGCTACTGACTGAATGAAAAGAGCTGGCATCTCACTCTCTTTGAATCTTCTTTATCATGCTAAGAGGAGCAGGAAAAAGCAAAAAATTTCAGAATTGCACGTTGCAATGTGGAGATATTACTGTTTGTGCATTTACAATATTCATTGATTTTTGCCATTGAAAAACGTCCAGAAATGTTTGAAGCTACTGACTGAATGAAAGGAGCTGGCATCTCACTCTCTTTGAATCTTCTTTATCATGCTAGGATTAGCAGGAAAAAGCAAAAAATTTCAGAATTGCACCTTGCAATGCGGAGAAATTACTGTGTGTGCATTTACAATATTCATTGATTTTTGCCATTGAAAAACATCGTTATTCATATACCAGAAATGTTTGAAGCTACTGACTGAATGAAAAGAGCTGGCATCTCACTCTCTTTGAATATTCTTTATCATGCCAGGATTAGCAGGAAAAAGCAAAAAATTTCAGAATTGCACCTTGCAATGTGGAGATATTACTGTTTGTGCATTTACAATATTCATTGATTTTTGCCATTGAAAAACATGTTATTCATATACCAGAAATGTTTGTAGCTACTGACTGAATGAAAAGAGCTGGCATCTCACTCTCTTTGAATCTTCTTTATCATGCCAGGATTAGCAGGAAAAAGCAAAAAATTTCAGAATTGCACCTTGCAATGTGGAGATATTACTGTTTGTGCATTTACAATATTCATTGATTTTTGCCATTGAAAAACGTCCAGAAATGTTTGAAGCTACTGACTGAATGAAAGGAGCTGGCATCTCACTCTCTTTGAATATTCTTTATCATGCTAGGATTAGCAGGAAAAAGCAAAAAATTTCAGAATTGCACATTGCAATGCGGAGAAATTACTGTTTGTGCATTTACAATATTCATTGATTTTTGCCATTGAAAAACATCATGTTATTCATATACCAGAAATGTTTGAAGCTACTGACTGAATGAAAGGAGCTGGCATCTCACTCTCTTTGAATCTTCTTTATCATGCTAGGATTAGCAGGAAAAAGCAAAAAATTTCAGAATTGCACCTTGCAATGCGGAGAAATTACTGTTTGTGCATTTACAATATTCATTGATTTTTGCCATTGAAAAACATGTTATTCATATACCAGAAATGTTTGAAGCTACTGACTGAATGAAAAGAGCTGGCATCTCACTCTCTTTGAATCTTCTTTATCATGCCAGGATTAGCAGGAAAAAGCAAAAAATTTCAGAATTGCACGTTGCAATGTGGAGATATTACTGTTTGTGCATTTACAATATTCATTGATTTTTGCCATTGAAAAACGTCCAGAAATGTTTGAAGCTACTGACTGAATGAAAGGAGCTGGCATCTCACTCTCTTTGAATCTTCTTTATCATGCTAAGAGGAGCAGGAAAAAGCAAAAAATTTCAGAATTGCACCTTGCAATGTGGAGATATTACTGTTTGTGCATTTACAATATTCATTGATTTTTGCCATTGAAAAACGTCCAGAAATGTTTGAAGCTACTGACTGAATGAAAGGAGCTGGCATCTCACTCTCTTTGAATCTTCTTTATCATGCTAGGATTAGCAGGAAAAAGCAAAAAATTTCAGAATTGCACCTTGCAATGCGGAGAAATTACTGTTTGTGCATTTACAATATTCATTGATTTTTGCCATTGAAAAACATCATGTTATTCATATACCAGAAATGTTTGAAGCTACTGACTGAATGAAAAGAGCTGGCATCTCACTCTCTTTGAATCTTCTTTATCATGCTAAGAGGAGCAGGAAAAACCAAAAAATTTCAGAATTGCACGTTGCAATGTGGAGATATTACTGTTTGTGCATTTACAATATTCATTGATTTTTGCCATTGAAAAACGTCCAGAAATGTTTGAAGCTACTGACTGAATGAAAGGAGCTGGCATCTCACTCTCTTTGAATCTTCTTTATCATGCTAGGATTAGCAGGAAAAAGCAAAAAATTTCAGAATTGCACCTTGCAATGCGGAGAAATTACTGTTTGTGCATTTACAATATTCATTGATTTTTGCCATTGAAAAACATCATGTTATTCATATTCCAGAAATGTTTGAAGCTACTGACTGAATGAAAAGAGCTGGCATCTCACTCTCTTTGAATCTTCTTTATCATGCTAAGAGGAGCAGGAAAAAGCAAAAAATTTCAGAATTGCACGTTGCAATGTGGAGATATTACTGTTTGTGCATTTACAATATTCATTGATTTTTGCCATTGAAAAACGTCCAGAAATGTTTGAAGCTACTGACTGAATGAAAGGAGCTGGCATCTCACTCTCTTTGAATCTTCTTTATCATGCTAGGATTAGCAGGAAAAAGCAAAAAATTTCAGAATTGCACCTTGCAATGCGGAGAAATTACTGTGTGTGCATTTACAATATTCATTGATTTTTGCCATTGAAAAACATCGTTATTCATATACCAGAAATGTTTGAAGCTACTGACTGAATGAAAAGAGCTGGCATCTCACTCTCTTTGAATATTCTTTATCATGCCAGGATTAGCAGGAAAAAGCAAAAAATTTCAGAATTGCACCTTGCAATGTGGAGATATTACTGTTTGTGCATTTACAATATTCATTGATTTTTGCCATTGAAAAACATGTTATTCATATACCAGAAATGTTTGTAGCTACTGACTGAATGAAAAGAGCTGGCATCTCACTCTCTTTGAATCTTCTTTATCATGCCAGGATTAGCAGGAAAAAGCAAAAAATTTCAGAATTGCACCTTGCAATGTGGAGATATTACTGTTTGTGCATTTACAATATTCATTGATTTTTGCCATTGAAAAACGTCCAGAAATGTTTGAAGCTACTGACTGAATGAAAGGAGCTGGCATCTCACTCTCTTTGAATATTCTTTATCATGCTAGGATTAGCAGGAAAAAGCAAAAAATTTCAGAATTGCACATTGCAATGCGGAGAAATTACTGTTTGTGCATTTACAATATTCATTGATTTTTGCCATTGAAAAACATCATGTTATTCATATACCAGAAATGTTTGAAGCTACTGACTGAATGAAAGGAGCTGGCATCTCACTCTCTTTGAATCTTCTTTATCATGCTAGGATTAGCAGGAAAAAGCAAAAAATTTCAGAATTGCACCTTGCAATGCGGAGAAATTACTGTTTGTGCATTTACAATATTCATTGATTTTTGCCATTGAAAAACATGTTATTCATATACCAGAAATGTTTGAAGCTACTGACTGAATGAAAAGAGCTGGCATCTCACTCTCTTTGAATCTTCTTTATCATGCCAGGATTAGCAGGAAAAAGCAAAAAATTTCAGAATTGCACGTTGCAATGTGGAGATATTACTGTTTGTGCATTTACAATATTCATTGATTTTTGCCATTGAAAAACGTCCAGAAATGTTTGAAGCTACTGACTGAATGAAAGGAGCTGGCATCTCACTCTCTTTGAATCTTCTTTATCATGCCAGGATTAGCAGGAAAAAGCAAAAAATTTCAGAATTGCACCTTGCAATGTGGAGATATTACTGTTTGTGCATTTACAATATTCATTGATTTTTGCCATTGAAAAACGTCCAGAAATGTTTGAAGCTACTGACTGAATGAAAGGAGCTGGCATCTCACTCTCTTTGAATATTCTTTATCATGCTAGGATTAGCAGGAAAAAGCAAAAAATTTCAGAATTGCACATTGCAATGCAGAGAAATTACTGTTTGTGCATTTACAATATTCATTGATTTTTGCCATTGAAAAACATCATGTTATTCATATACCAGAAATGTTTGAAGCTACTGACTGAATGAAAGGAGCTGGCATCTCACTCTCTTTGAATCTTCTTTATCATGCTAGGATTAGCAGGAAAAAGCAAAAAATTTCAGAATTGCACCTTGCAATGCGGAGAAATTACTGTTTGTGCATTTACAATATTCATTGATTTTTGCCATTGAAAAACATGTTATTCATATACCAGAAATGTTTGAAGCTACTGACTGAATGAAAAGAGCTGGCATCTCACTCTCTTTGAATCTTCTTTATCATGCCAGGATTAGCAGGAAAAAGCAAAAAATTTCAGAATTGCACCTTGCAATGTGGAGATATTACTGTTTGTGCATTTACAATATTCATTGATTTTTGCCATTGAAAAACGTCCAGAAATGTTTGAAGCTACTGACTGAATGAAAGGAGCTGGCATCTCACTCTCTTTGAATCTTCTTTATCATGCTAAGAGGAGCAGGAAAAAGCAAAAAATTTCAGAATTGCACCTTGCAATGTGGAGATATTACTGTTTGTGCATTTACAATATTCATTGATTTTTGCCATTGAAAAACGTCCAGAAATGTTTGAAGCTACTGACTGAATGAAAGGAGCTGGCATCTCACTCTCTTTGAATCTTCTTTATCATGCTAGGATTAGCAGGAAAAAGCAAAAAATTTCAGAATTGCACCTTGCAATGCGGATAAATTACTGTGTGTGCATTTACAATATTCATTGATTTTTGCCATTGAAAAACATCGTTATTCATATACCAGAAATGTTTGAAGCTACTGACTGAATGAAAAGAGCTGGCATCTCACTCTCTTTGAATCTTCTTTATCATGCCAGGATTAGCAGGAAAAAGCAAAAAATTTCAGAATTGCACCTTGCAATGTGGAGATATTACTGTTTGTGTATTTACAATATTCATTGATTTTTGCCATTGAAAAACATGTTATTCATATACCAGAAATGTTTGAAGCTACTGACTGAATGAAAAGAGCTGGCATCTCACTCTCTTTGAATCTTCTTTATCATGCCAGGATTAGCAGGAAAAAGCAAAAAATTTCAGAATTGCACCTTGCAATGTGGAGATATTACTGTTTGTGCATTTACAATATTCATTGATTTTTGCCATTGAAAAACGTCCAGAAATGTTTGAAGCTACTGACTGAATGAAAGGAGCTGGCATCTCACTCTCTTTGAATCTTCTTTATCATGCTAGGATTAGCAGGAAAAAGCAAAAAATTTCAGAATTGCACATTGCAATGCGGAGAAATTACTGTTTGTGCATTTACAAAATTCATTGATTTTTGTCATTGAAAAACATCATGTTATTCATATACCAGAAATGTTTGAAGCTACTGACTGAATGAAAGGAGCTGGCATCTCACTCTCTTTGAATCTTCTTTATCATGCTAGGATTAGCAGGAAAAAGCAAAAAATTTCAGAATTGCACCTTGCAATGCGGAGAAATTACTGTTTGTGCATTTACAATATTCATTGATTTTTGCCATTGAAAAACATGTTATTCATATACCAGAAATGTTTGAAGCTACTGACTGAATGAAAAGAGCTGGCATCTCACTCTCTTTGAATCTTCTTTATCATGCCAGGATTAGCAGGAAAAAGCAAAAAATTTCAGAATTGCACCTTGCAATGTGGAGATATTACTGTTTGTGCATTTACAATATTCATTGATTTTTGCCATTGAAAAACGTCCAGAAATGTTTGAAGCTACTGACTGAATGAAAGGAGCTGGCATCTCACTCTCTTTGAATCTTCTTTATCATGCTAAGAGGAGCAGGAAAAAGCAAAAAATTTCAGAATTGCACCTTGCAATGTGGAGATATTACTGTTTGTGCATTTACAATATTCATTGATTTTTGCCATTGAAAAACGTCCAGAAATGTTTGAAGCTACTGACTGAATGAAAGGAGCTGGCATCTCACTCTCTTTGAATCTTCTTTATCATGCTAGGATTAGCAGGAAAAAGCAAAAAATTTCAGAATTGCACCTTGCAATGCGGAGAAATTACTGTGTGTGCATTTACAATATTCATTGATTTTTGCCATTGAAAAACATCGTTATTCATATACCAGAAATGTTTGAAGCTACTGACTGAATGAAAAGAGCTGGCATCTCACTCTCTTTGAATCTTCTTTATCATGCCAGGATTAGCAGGAAAAAGCAAAAAATTTCAGAATTGCACCTTGCAATGTGGAGATATTACTGTTTGTGTATTTACAATATTCATTGATTTTTGCCATTGAAAAACATGTTATTCATATACCAGAAATGTTTGAAGCTACTGACTGAATGAAAAGAGCTGGCATCTCACTCTCTTTGAATCTTCTTTATCATGCCAGGATTAGCAGGAAAAAGCAAAAAATTTCAGAATTGCACCTTGCAATGTGGAGATATTACTGTTTGTGCATTTACAATATTCATTGATTTTTGCCATTGAAAAACGTCCAGAAATGTTTGAAGCTACTGACTGAATGAAAGGAGCTGGCATCTCACTCTCTTTGAATCTTCTTTATCATGCTAGGATTAGCAGGAAAAAGCAAAAAATTTCAGAATTGCACATTGCAATGCGGAGAAATTACTGTTTGTGCATTTACAATATTCATTGATTTTTGCCATTGAAAAACATCATGTTATTCATATACCAGAAATGTTTGAAGCTACTGACTGAATGAAAGGAGCTGGCATCTCACTCTCTTTGAATCTTCTTTATCATGCTAGGATTAGCAGGAAAAAGCAAAAAATTTCAGAATTGCACCTTGCAATGCGGAGAAATTACTGTTTGTGCATTTACAATATTCATTGATTTTTGCCATTGAAAAACATGTTATTCATATACCAGAAATGTTTGAAGCTACTGACTGAATGAAAAGAGCTGGCATCTCACTCTCTTTGAATCTTCTTTATCATGCCAGGATTAGCAGGAAAAAGCAAAAAATTTCAGAATTGCACCTTGCAATGTGGAGATATTACTGTTTGTGCATTTACAATATTCATTGATTTTTGCCATTGAAAAACGTCCAGAAATGTTTGAAGCTACTGACTGAATGAAAGGAGCTGGCATCTCACTCTCTTTGAATCTTCTTTATCATGCTAAGAGGAGCAGGAAAAAGCAAAAAATTTCAGAATTGCACCTTGCAATGTGGAGATATTACTGTTTGTGCATTTACAATATTCATTGATTTTTGCCATTGAAAAACGTCCAGAAATGTTTGAAGCTACTGACTGAATGAAAGGAGCTGGCATCTCACTCTCTTTGAATCTTCTTTATCATGCTAGGATTAGCAGGAAAAAGCAAAAAATTTCAGAATTGCACCTTGCAATGCGGAGAAATTACTGTGTGTGCATTTACAATATTCATTGATTTTTGCCATTGAAAAACATCGTTATTCATATACCAGAAATGTTTGAAGCTACTGACTGAATGAAAAGAGCTGGCATCTCACTCTCTTTGAATCTTCTTTATCATGCCAGGATTAGCAGGAAAAAGCAAAAAATTTCAGAATTGCACCTTGCAATGTGGAGATATTACTGTTTGTGTATTTACAATATTCATTGATTTTTGCCATTGAAAAACATGTTATTCATATACCAGAAATGTTTGAAGCTACTGACTGAATGAAAAGAGCTGGCATCTCACTCTCTTTGAATCTTCTTTATCATGCCAGGATTAGCAGGAAAAAGCAAAAAATTTCAGAATTGCACCTTGCAATGTGGAGATATTACTGTTTGTGCATTTACAATATTCATTGATTTTTGCCATTGAAAAACGTCCAGAAATGTTTGAAGCTACTGACTGAATGAAAGGAGCTGGCATCTCACTCTCTTTGAATCTTCTTTATCATGCTAGGATTAGCAGGAAAAAGCAAAAAATTTCAGAATTGCACATTGCAATGCGGAGAAATTACTGTTTGTGCATTTACAATATTCATTGATTTTTGCCATTGAAAAACATCATGTTATTCATATACCAGAAATGTTTGAAGCTACTGACTGAATGAAAGGAGCTGGCATCTCACTCTCTTTGAATCTTCTTTATCATGCTAGGATTAGCAGGAAAAAGCAAAAAATTTCAGAATTGCACCTTGCAATGCGGAGAAATTACTGTTTGTGCATTTACAATATTCATTGATTTTTGCCATTGAAAAACATGTTATTCATATACCAGAAATGTTTGAAGCTACTGACTGAATGAAAAGAGCTGGCATCTCACTCTCTTTGAATCTTCTTTATCATGCCAGGATTAGCAGGAAAAAGCAAAAAATTTCAGAATTGCACCTTGCAATGTGGAGATATTACTGTTTGTGCATTTACAATATTCATTGATTTTTGCCATTGAAAAACGTCCAGAAATGTTTGAAGCTACTGACTGAATGAAAGGAGCTGGCATCTCACTCTCTTTGAATCTTCTTTATCATGCTAAGAGGAGCAGGAAAAAGCAAAAAATTTCAGAATTGCACCTTGCAATGTGGAGATATTACTGTTTGTGCATTTACAATATTCATTGATTTTTGCCATTGAAAAACGTCCAGAAATGTTTGAAGCTACTGACTGAATGAAAGGAGCTGGCATCTCACTCTCTTTGAATCTTCTTTATCATGCTAGGATTAGCAGGAAAAAGCAAAAAATTTCAGAATTGCACCTTGCAATGCGGAGAAATTACTGTTTGTGCATTTACAATATTCATTGATTTTTGCCATTGAAAAACATCATGTTATTCATATACCAGAAATGTTTGAAGCTACTGACTGAATGAAAAGAGCTGGCATCTCACTCTCTTTGAATCTTCTTTATCATGCTAAGAGGAGCAGGAAAAACCAAAAAATTTCAGAATTGCACGTTGCAATGTGGAGATATTACTGTTTGTGCATTTACAATATTCATTGATTTTTGCCATTGAAAAACGTCCAGAAATGTTTGAAGCTACTGACTGAATGAAAGGAGCTGGCATCTCACTCTCTTTGAATCTTCTTTATCATGCTAGGATTAGCAGGAAAAAGCAAAAAATTTCAGAATTGCACCTTGCAATGCGGAGAAATTACTGTTTGTGCATTTACAATATTCATTGATTTTTGCCATTGAAAAACATCATGTTATTCATATTCCAGAAATGTTTGAAGCTACTGACTGAATGAAAAGAGCTGGCATCTCACTCTCTTTGAATCTTCTTTATCATGCTAAGAGGAGCAGGAAAAAGCAAAAAATTTCAGAATTGCACGTTGCAATGTGGAGATATTACTGTTTGTGCATTTACAATATTCATTGATTTTTGCCATTGAAAAACGTCCAGAAATGTTTGAAGCTACTGACTGAATGAAAGGAGCTGGCATCTCACTCTCTTTGAATCTTCTTTATCATGCTAGGATTAGCAGGAAAAAGCAAAAAATTTCAGAATTGCACCTTGCAATGCGGATAAATTACTGTGTGTGCATTTACAATATTCATTGATTTTTGCCATTGAAAAACATCGTTATTCATATACCAGAAATGTTTGAAGCTACTGACTGAATGAAAAGAGCTGGCATCTCACTCTCTTTGAATCTTCTTTATCATGCCAGGATTAGCAGGAAAAAGCAAAAAATTTCAGAATTGCACCTTGCAATGTGGAGATATTACTGTTTGTGTATTTACAATATTCATTGATTTTTGCCATTGAAAAACATGTTATTCATATACCAGAAATGTTTGAAGCTACTGACTGAATGAAAAGAGCTGGCATCTCACTCTCTTTGAATCTTCTTTATCATGCCAGGATTAGCAGGAAAAAGCAAAAAATTTCAGAATTGCACCTTGCAATGTGGAGATATTACTGTTTGTGCATTTACAATATTCATTGATTTTTGCCATTGAAAAACGTCCAGAAATGTTTGAAGCTACTGACTGAATGAAAGGAGCTGGCATCTCACTCTCTTTGAATCTTCTTTATCATGCTAGGATTAGCAGGAAAAAGCAAAAAATTTCAGAATTGCACATTGCAATGCGGAGAAATTACTGTTTGTGCATTTACAAAATTCATTGATTTTTGTCATTGAAAAACATCATGTTATTCATATACCAGAAATGTTTGAAGCTACTGACTGAATGAAAGGAGCTGGCATCTCACTCTCTTTGAATCTTCTTTATCATGCTAGGATTAGCAGGAAAAAGCAAAAAATTTCAGAATTGCACCTTGCAATGCGGAGAAATTACTGTTTGTGCATTTACAATATTCATTGATTTTTGCCATTGAAAAACATGTTATTCATATACCAGAAATGTTTGAAGCTACTGACTGAATGAAAAGAGCTGGCATCTCACTCTCTTTGAATCTTCTTTATCATGCCAGGATTAGCAGGAAAAAGCAAAAAATTTCAGAATTGCACCTTGCAATGTGGAGATATTACTGTTTGTGCATTTACAATATTCATTGATTTTTGCCATTGAAAAACGTCCAGAAATGTTTGAAGCTACTGACTGAATGAAAGGAGCTGGCATCTCACTCTCTTTGAATCTTCTTTATCATGCTAAGAGGAGCAGGAAAAAGCAAAAAATTTCAGAATTGCACCTTGCAATGTGGAGATATTACTGTTTGTGCATTTACAATATTCATTGATTTTTGCCATTGAAAAACGTCCAGAAATGTTTGAAGCTACTGACTGAATGAAAGGAGCTGGCATCTCACTCTCTTTGAATCTTCTTTATCATGCTAGGATTAGCAGGAAAAAGCAAAAAATTTCAGAATTGCACCTTGCAATGCGGAGAAATTACTGTGTGTGCATTTACAATATTCATTGATTTTTGCCATTGAAAAACATCGTTATTCATATACCAGAAATGTTTGAAGCTACTGACTGAATGAAAAGAGCTGGCATCTCACTCTCTTTGAATCTTCTTTATCATGCCAGGATTAGCAGGAAAAAGCAAAAAATTTCAGAATTGCACCTTGCAATGTGGAGATATTACTGTTTGTGTATTTACAATATTCATTGATTTTTGCCATTGAAAAACATGTTATTCATATACCAGAAATGTTTGAAGCTACTGACTGAATGAAAAGAGCTGGCATCTCACTCTCTTTGAATCTTCTTTATCATGCCAGGATTAGCAGGAAAAAGCAAAAAATTTCAGAATTGCACCTTGCAATGTGGAGATATTACTGTTTGTGCATTTACAATATTCATTGATTTTTGCCATTGAAAAACGTCCAGAAATGTTTGAAGCTACTGACTGAATGAAAGGAGCTGGCATCTCACTCTCTTTGAATCTTCTTTATCATGCTAGGATTAGCAGGAAAAAGCAAAAAATTTCAGAATTGCACATTGCAATGCGGAGAAATTACTGTTTGTGCATTTACAATATTCATTGATTTTTGCCATTGAAAAACATCATGTTATTCATATACCAGAAATGTTTGAAGCTACTGACTGAATGAAAGGAGCTGGCATCTCACTCTCTTTGAATCTTCTTTATCATGCTAGGATTAGCAGGAAAAAGCAAAAAATTTCAGAATTGCACCTTGCAATGCGGAGAAATTACTGTTTGTGCATTTACAATATTCATTGATTTTTGCCATTGAAAAACATGTTATTCATATACCAGAAATGTTTGAAGCTACTGACTGAATGAAAAGAGCTGGCATCTCACTCTCTTTGAATCTTCTTTATCATGCCAGGATTAGCAGGAAAAAGCAAAAAATTTCAGAATTGCACCTTGCAATGTGGAGATATTACTGTTTGTGCATTTACAATATTCATTGATTTTTGCCATTGAAAAACGTCCAGAAATGTTTGAAGCTACTGACTGAATGAAAGGAGCTGGCATCTCACTCTCTTTGAATCTTCTTTATCATGCTAAGAGGAGCAGGAAAAAGCAAAAAATTTCAGAATTGCACCTTGCAATGTGGAGATATTACTGTTTGTGCATTTACAATATTCATTGATTTTTGCCATTGAAAAACGTCCAGAAATGTTTGAAGCTACTGACTGAATGAAAGGAGCTGGCATCTCACTCTCTTTGAATCTTCTTTATCATGCTAGGATTAGCAGGAAAAAGCAAAAAATTTCAGAATTGCACCTTGCAATGCGGAGAAATTACTGTGTGTGCATTTACAATATTCATTGATTTTTGCCATTGAAAAACATCGTTATTCATATACCAGAAATGTTTGAAGCTACTGACTGAATGAAAAGAGCTGGCATCTCACTCTCTTTGAATCTTCTTTATCATGCCAGGATTAGCAGGAAAAAGCAAAAAATTTCAGAATTGCACCTTGCAATGTGGAGATATTACTGTTTGTGTATTTACAATATTCATTGATTTTTGCCATTGAAAAACATGTTATTCATATACCAGAAATGTTTGAAGCTACTGACTGAATGAAAAGAGCTGGCATCTCACTCTCTTTGAATCTTCTTTATCATGCCAGGATTAGCAGGAAAAAGCAAAAAATTTCAGAATTGCACCTTGCAATGTGGAGATATTACTGTTTGTGCATTTACAATATTCATTGATTTTTGCCATTGAAAAACGTCCAGAAATGTTTGAAGCTACTGACTGAATGAAAGGAGCTGGCATCTCACTCTCTTTGAATCTTCTTTATCATGCTAGGATTAGCAGGAAAAAGCAAAAAATTTCAGAATTGCACATTGCAATGCGGAGAAATTACTGTTTGTGCATTTACAATATTCATTGATTTTTGCCATTGAAAAACATCATGTTATTCATATACCAGAAATGTTTGAAGCTACTGACTGAATGAAAGGAGCTGGCATCTCACTCTCTTTGAATCTTCTTTATCATGCTAGGATTAGCAGGAAAAAGCAAAAAATTTCAGAATTGCACCTTGCAATGCGGAGAAATTACTGTTTGTGCATTTACAATATTCATTGATTTTTGCCATTGAAAAACATGTTATTCATATACCAGAAATGTTTGAAGCTACTGACTGAATGAAAAGAGCTGGCATCTCACTCTCTTTGAATCTTCTTTATCATGCCAGGATTAGCAGGAAAAAGCAAAAAATTTCAGAATTGCACCTTGCAATGTGGAGATATTACTGTTTGTGCATTTACAATATTCATTGATTTTTGCCATTGAAAAACGTCCAGAAATGTTTGAAGCTACTGACTGAATGAAAGGAGCTGGCATCTCACTCTCTTTGAATCTTCTTTATCATGCTAAGAGGAGCAGGAAAAAGCAAAAAATTTCAGAATTGCACCTTGCAATGTGGAGATATTACTGTTTGTGCATTTACAATATTCATTGATTTTTGCCATTGAAAAACGTCCAGAAATGTTTGAAGCTACTGACTGAATGAAAGGAGCTGGCATCTCACTCTCTTTGAATCTTCTTTATCATGCTAGGATTAGCAGGAAAAAGCAAAAAATTTCAGAATTGCACCTTGCAATGCGGAGAAATTACTGTTTGTGCATTTACAATATTCATTGATTTTTGCCATTGAAAAACATCATGTTATTCATATACCAGAAATGTTTGAAGCTACTGACTGAATGAAAAGAGCTGGCATCTCACTCTCTTTGAATCTTCTTTATCATGCTAAGAGGAGCAGGAAAAACCAAAAAATTTCAGAATTGCACGTTGCAATGTGGAGATATTACTGTTTGTGCATTTACAATATTCATTGATTTTTGCCATTGAAAAACGTCCAGAAATGTTTGAAGCTACTGACTGAATGAAAGGAGCTGGCATCTCACTCTCTTTGAATCTTCTTTATCATGCTAGGATTAGCAGGAAAAAGCAAAAAATTTCAGAATTGCACCTTGCAATGCGGAGAAATTACTGTTTGTGCATTTACAATATTCATTGATTTTTGCCATTGAAAAACATCATGTTATTCATATTCCAGAAATGTTTGAAGCTACTGACTGAATGAAAAGAGCTGGCATCTCACTCTCTTTGAATCTTCTTTATCATGCTAAGAGGAGCAGGAAAAAGCAAAAAATTTCAGAATTGCACGTTGCAATGTGGAGATATTACTGTTTGTGCATTTACAATATTCATTGATTTTTGCCATTGAAAAACGTCCAGAAATGTTTGAAGCTACTGACTGAATGAAAGGAGCTGGCATCTCACTCTCTTTGAATCTTCTTTATCATGCTAGGATTAGCAGGAAAAAGCAAAAAATTTCAGAATTGCACCTTGCAATGCGGAGAAATTACTGTGTGTGCATTTACAATATTCATTGATTTTTGCCATTGAAAAACATCGTTATTCATATACCAGAAATGTTTGAAGCTACTGACTGAATGAAAAGAGCTGGCATCTCACTCTCTTTGAATATTCTTTATCATGCCAGGATTAGCAGGAAAAAGCAAAAAATTTCAGAATTGCACCTTGCAATGTGGAGATATTACTGTTTGTGCATTTACAATATTCATTGATTTTTGCCATTGAAAAACATGTTATTCATATACCAGAAATGTTTGTAGCTACTGACTGAATGAAAAGAGCTGGCATCTCACTCTCTTTGAATCTTCTTTATCATGCCAGGATTAGCAGGAAAAAGCAAAAAATTTCAGAATTGCACCTTGCAATGTGGAGATATTACTGTTTGTGCATTTACAATATTCATTGATTTTTGCCATTGAAAAACGTCCAGAAATGTTTGAAGCTACTGACTGAATGAAAGGAGCTGGCATCTCACTCTCTTTGAATATTCTTTATCATGCTAGGATTAGCAGGAAAAAGCAAAAAATTTCAGAATTGCACATTGCAATGCGGAGAAATTACTGTTTGTGCATTTACAATATTCATTGATTTTTGCCATTGAAAAACATCATGTTATTCATATACCAGAAATGTTTGAAGCTACTGACTGAATGAAAGGAGCTGGCATCTCACTCTCTTTGAATCTTCTTTATCATGCTAGGATTAGCAGGAAAAAGCAAAAAATTTCAGAATTGCACCTTGCAATGCGGAGAAATTACTGTTTGTGCATTTACAATATTCATTGATTTTTGCCATTGAAAAACATGTTATTCATATACCAGAAATGTTTGAAGCTACTGACTGAATGAAAAGAGCTGGCATCTCACTCTCTTTGAATCTTCTTTATCATGCCAGGATTAGCAGGAAAAAGCAAAAAATTTCAGAATTGCACGTTGCAATGTGGAGATATTACTGTTTGTGCATTTACAATATTCATTGATTTTTGCCATTGAAAAACGTCCAGAAATGTTTGAAGCTACTGACTGAATGAAAGGAGCTGGCATCTCACTCTCTTTGAATCTTCTTTATCATGCTAAGAGGAGCAGGAAAAAGCAAAAAATTTCAGAATTGCACCTTGCAATGTGGAGATATTACTGTTTGTGCATTTACAATATTCATTGATTTTTGCCATTGAAAAACGTCCAGAAATGTTTGAAGCTACTGACTGAATGAAAGGAGCTGGCATCTCACTCTCTTTGAATCTTCTTTATCATGCTAGGATTAGCAGGAAAAAGCAAAAAATTTCAGAATTGCACCTTGCAATGCGGAGAAATTACTGTTTGTGCATTTACAATATTCATTGATTTTTGCCATTGAAAAACATCATGTTATTCATATACCAGAAATGTTTGAAGCTACTGACTGAATGAAAAGAGCTGGCATCTCACTCTCTTTGAATCTTCTTTATCATGCTAAGAGGAGCAGGAAAAACCAAAAAATTTCAGAATTGCACGTTGCAATGTGGAGATATTACTGTTTGTGCATTTACAATATTCATTGATTTTTGCCATTGAAAAACGTCCAGAAATGTTTGAAGCTACTGACTGAATGAAAGGAGCTGGCATCTCACTCTCTTTGAATCTTCTTTATCATGCTAGGATTAGCAGGAAAAAGCAAAAAATTTCAGAATTGCACCTTGCAATGCGGAGAAATTACTGTTTGTGCATTTACAATATTCATTGATTTTTGCCATTGAAAAACATCATGTTATTCATATTCCAGAAATGTTTGAAGCTACTGACTGAATGAAAAGAGCTGGCATCTCACTCTCTTTGAATCTTCTTTATCATGCTAAGAGGAGCAGGAAAAAGCAAAAAATTTCAGAATTGCACGTTGCAATGTGGAGATATTACTGTTTGTGCATTTACAATATTCATTGATTTTTGCCATTGAAAAACGTCCAGAAATGTTTGAAGCTACTGACTGAATGAAAGGAGCTGGCATCTCACTCTCTTTGAATCTTCTTTATCATGCTAGGATTAGCAGGAAAAAGCAAAAAATTTCAGAATTGCACCTTGCAATGCGGAGAAATTACTGTGTGTGCATTTACAATATTCATTGATTTTTGCCATTGAAAAACATCGTTATTCATATACCAGAAATGTTTGAAGCTACTGACTGAATGAAAAGAGCTGGCATCTCACTCTCTTTGAATATTCTTTATCATGCCAGGATTAGCAGGAAAAAGCAAAAAATTTCAGAATTGCACCTTGCAATGTGGAGATATTACTGTTTGTGCATTTACAATATTCATTGATTTTTGCCATTGAAAAACATGTTATTCATATACCAGAAATGTTTGTAGCTACTGACTGAATGAAAAGAGCTGGCATCTCACTCTCTTTGAATCTTCTTTATCATGCCAGGATTAGCAGGAAAAAGCAAAAAATTTCAGAATTGCACCTTGCAATGTGGAGATATTACTGTTTGTGCATTTACAATATTCATTGATTTTTGCCATTGAAAAACGTCCAGAAATGTTTGAAGCTACTGACTGAATGAAAGGAGCTGGCATCTCACTCTCTTTGAATATTCTTTATCATGCTAGGATTAGCAGGAAAAAGCAAAAAATTTCAGAATTGCACATTGCAATGCGGAGAAATTACTGTTTGTGCATTTACAATATTCATTGATTTTTGCCATTGAAAAACATCATGTTATTCATATACCAGAAATGTTTGAAGCTACTGACTGAATGAAAGGAGCTGGCATCTCACTCTCTTTGAATCTTCTTTATCATGCTAGGATTAGCAGGAAAAAGCAAAAAATTTCAGAATTGCACCTTGCAATGCGGAGAAATTACTGTTTGTGCATTTACAATATTCATTGATTTTTGCCATTGAAAAACATGTTATTCATATACCAGAAATGTTTGAAGCTACTGACTGAATGAAAAGAGCTGGCATCTCACTCTCTTTGAATCTTCTTTATCATGCCAGGATTAGCAGGAAAAAGCAAAAAATTTCAGAATTGCACGTTGCAATGTGGAGATATTACTGTTTGTGCATTTACAATATTCATTGATTTTTGCCATTGAAAAACGTCCAGAAATGTTTGAAGCTACTGACTGAATGAAAGGAGCTGGCATCTCACTCACTTTGAATCTTCTTTATCATGCTAAGAGGAGCAGGAAAAAGCAAAAAATTTCAGAATTGCACCTTGCAATGTGGAGATATTACTGTTTGTGCATTTACAATATTCATTGATTTTTTGCCCTTGAAAAACGTCCAGAAATGTTTGAAGCTACTGACTGAATGAAAGTAGCTGGCATCTCACTCTCTTTGAATCTTCTTTATCATGCTAGGATTAGCAGGAAAAAGCAAAAAATTTCAGAATTGCACCTTGCAATGTGGAGAAATTACTGTTTGTGCATTTACAATATTCATTGATTTTTGCCATTGAAAAACATCATGTTATTCATATACCAGAAATGTTTGAAGCTACTGACTGAATGAAAAGAGCTGGCATCTCACTCTCTTTGAATCTTCTTTATCATGCTAAGAGGAGCAGGAAAAACCAAAAAATTTCAGAATTGCACGTTGCAATGTGGAGATATTACTGTTTGTGCATTTACAATATTCATTGATTTTTGCCATTGAAAAACGTCCAGAAATGTTTGAAGCTACTGACTGAATGAAAGGAGCTGGCATCTCACTCTCTTTGAATCTTCTTTATCATGCTAGGATTAGCAGGAAAAAGCAAAAAATTTCAGAATTGCACCTTGCAATGCGGAGAAATTACTGTTTGTGCATTTACAATATTCATTGATTTTTGCCATTGAAAAACATCATGTTATTCATATACCAGAAATGTTTGAAGCTACTGACTGAATGAAAAGAGCTGGCATCTCACTCTCTTTGAATCTTCTTTATCATGCTAAGAGGAGCAGGAAAAAGCAAAAAATTTCAGAATTGCACGTTGCAATGTGGAGATATTACTGTTTGTGCATTTACAATATTCATTGATTTTTGCCATTGAAAAACGTCCAGAAATGTTTGAAGCTACTGACTGAATGAAAGGAGCTGGCATCTCACTCTCTTTGAATCTTCTTTATCATGCTAGGATTAGCAGGAAAAAGCAAAAAATTTCAGAATTGCACCTTGCAATGCGGAGAAATTACTGTGTGTGCATTTACAATATTCATTGATTTTTGCCATTGAAAAACATTGTTATTCATATACCAGAAATGTTTGAAGCTACTGACTGAATGAAAAGAGCTGGCATCTCACTCTCTTTGAATCTTCTTTATCATGCCAGGATTAGCAGGAAAAAGCAAAAAATTTCAGAATTGCACCTTGCAATGTGGAGATATTACTGTTTGTGCATTTACAATATTCATTGATTTTTGCCATTGAAAAACATGTTATTCATATACCAGAAATGTTTGAAGCTACTGACTGAATGAAAAGAGCTGGCATCTCACTCTCTTTGAATCTTCTTTATCATGCCAGGATTAGCAGGAAAAAGCAAAAAATTTCAGAATTGCACCTTGCAATGTGGAGATATTACTGTTTGTGCATTTACAATATTCATTGATTTTTGCCATTGAAAAACGTCCAGAAATGTTTGAAGCTACTGACTGAATGAAAGGAGCTGGCATCTCACTCTCTTTGAATCTTCTTTATCATGCTAGGATTAGCAGGAAAAAGCAAAAAATTTCAGAATTGCACATTGCAATGCGGAGAAATTACTGTTTGTGCATTTACAATATTCATTGATTTTTGCCATTGAAAAACATCATGTTATTCATATACCAGAAATGTTTGAAGCTACTGACTGAATGAAAGGAGCTGGCATCTCACTCTCTTTGAATCTTCTTTATCATGCTAGGATTAGCAGGAAAAAGCAAAAAATTTCAGAATTGCACCTTGCAATGCGGAGAAATTACTGTTTGTGCATTTACAATATTCATTGATTTTTGCCATTGAAAAACATGTTATTCATATACCAGAAATGTTTGAAGCTACTGACTGAATGAAAAGAGCTGGCATCTCACTCTCTTTGAATCTTCTTTATCATGCCAGGATTAGCAGGAAAAAGCAAAAAATTTCAGAATTGCACCTTGCAATGTGGAGATATTACTGTTTGTGCATTTACAATATTCATTGATTTTTGCCATTGAAAAACGTCCAGAAATGTTTGAAGCTACTGACTGAATGAAAGGAGCTGGCATCTCACTCTCTTTGAATCTTCTTTATCATGCTAGGATTAGCAGGAAAAAGCAAAAAATTTCAGAATTGCACCTTGCAATGCGGAGAAATTACTGTGTGTGCATTTACAATATTCATTGATTTTTGCCATTGAAAAACATCGTTATTCATATACCAGAAATGTTTGAAGCTACTGACTGAATGAAAAGAGCTGGCATCTCACTCTCTTTGAATCTTCTTTATCATGCCAGGATTAGCAGGAAAAAGCAAAAAATTTCAGAATTGCACCTTGCAATGTGGAGATATTACTCTTTGTGCATTTACAATATTCATTGATTTTTGCCATTGAAAAACATCATGTTATTCATATACCAGAAATGTTTGAAGCTACTGACTGAATGAAAAGAGCTGGCATCTCACTCTCTTTGAATCTTCTTTATCATGCTAAGAGGAGCAGGAAAAAGCAAAAAATTTCAGAATTGCACGTTGCAATGTGGAGATATTACTGTTTGTGCATTTACAATATTCATTGATTTTTGCCATTGAAAAACGTCCAGAAATGTTTGAAGCTACTGACTGAATGAAAGGAGCTGGCATCTCACTCTCTTTGAATCTTCTTTATCATGCTAGGATTAGCAGGAAAAAGCAAAAAATTTCAGAATTGCACCTTGCAATGCGGAGAAATTACTGTGTGTGCATTTACAATATTCATTGATTTTTGCCATTGAAAAACATCGTTATTCATATACCAGAAATGTTTGAAGCTACTGACTGAATGAAAAGAGCTGGCATCTCACTCTCTTTGAATCTTCTTTATCATGCCAGGATTAGCAGGAAAAAGCAAAAAATTTCAGAATTGCACCTTGCAATGTGGAGATATTACTGTTTGTGCATTTACAATATTCATTGATTTTTGCCATTGAAAAACATGTTATTCATATACCAGAAATGTTTGAAGCTACTGACTGAATGAAAAGAGCTGGCATCTCACTCTCTTTGAATCTTCTTTATCATGCCAGGATTAGCAGGAAAAAGCAAAAAATTTCAGAATTGCACCTTGCAATGTGGAGATATTACTGTTTGTGTATTTACAATATTCATTGATTTTTGCCATTGAAAAACATGTTATTCATATACCAGAAATGTTTGAAGCTACTGACTGAATGAAAAGAGCTGGCATCTCACTCTCTTTGAATCTTCTTTATCATGCCAGGATTAGCAGGAAAAAGCAAAAAATTTCAGAATTGCACCTTGCAATGTGGAGATATTACTGTTTGTGCATTTACAATATTCATTGATTTTTGCCATTGAAAAACGTCCAGAAATGTTTGAAGCTACTGACTGAATGAAAGGAGCTGGCATCTCACTCTCTTTGAATCTTCTTTATCATGCTAGGATTAGCAGGAAAAAGCAAAAAATTTCAGAATTGCACATTGCAATGCGGAGAAATTACTGTTTGTGCATTTACAAAATTCATTGATTTTTGTCATTGAAAAACATCATGTTATTCATATACCAGAAATGTTTGAAGCTACTGACTGAATGAAAGGAGCTGGCATCTCACTCTCTTTGAATCTTCTTTATCATGCTAGGATTAGCAGGAAAAAGCAAAAAATTTCAGAATTGCACCTTGCAATGCGGAGAAATTACTGTTTGTGCATTTACAATATTCATTGATTTTTGCCATTGAAAAACATGTTATTCATATACCAGAAATGTTTGAAGCTACTGACTGAATGAAAAGAGCTGGCATCTCACTCTCTTTGAATCTTCTTTATCATGCCAGGATTAGCAGGAAAAAGCAAAAAATTTCAGAATTGCACCTTGCAATGTGGAGATATTACTGTTTGTGCATTTACAATATTCATTGATTTTTGCCATTGAAAAACGTCCAGAAATGTTTGAAGCTACTGACTGAATGAAAGGAGCTGGCATCTCACTCTCTTTGAATCTTCTTTATCATGCTAAGAGGAGCAGGAAAAAGCAAAAAATTTCAGAATTGCACCTTGCAATGTGGAGATATTACTGTTTGTGCATTTACAATATTCATTGATTTTTGCCATTGAAAAACGTCCAGAAATGTTTGAAGCTACTGACTGAATGAAAGGAGCTGGCATCTCACTCTCTTTGAATCTTCTTTATCATGCTAGGATTAGCAGGAAAAAGCAAAAAATTTCAGAATTGCACCTTGCAATGCGGAGAAATTACTGTGTGTGCATTTACAATATTCATTGATTTTTGCCATTGAAAAACATCGTTATTCATATACCAGAAATGTTTGAAGCTACTGACTGAATGAAAAGAGCTGGCATCTCACTCTCTTTGAATCTTCTTTATCATGCCAGGATTAGCAGGAAAAAGCAAAAAATTTCAGAATTGCACCTTGCAATGTGGAGATATTACTGTTTGTGTATTTACAATATTCATTGATTTTTGCCATTGAAAAACATGTTATTCATATACCAGAAATGTTTGAAGCTACTGACTGAATGAAAAGAGCTGGCATCTCACTCTCTTTGAATCTTCTTTATCATGCCAGGATTAGCAGGAAAAAGCAAAAAATTTCAGAATTGCACCTTGCAATGTGGAGATATTACTGTTTGTGCATTTACAATATTCATTGATTTTTGCCATTGAAAAACGTCCAGAAATGTTTGAAGCTACTGACTGAATGAAAGGAGCTGGCATCTCACTCTCTTTGAATCTTCTTTATCATGCTAGGATTAGCAGGAAAAAGCAAAAAATTTCAGAATTGCACATTGCAATGCGGAGAAATTACTGTTTGTGCATTTACAATATTCATTGATTTTTGCCATTGAAAAACATCATGTTATTCATATACCAGAAATGTTTGAAGCTACTGACTGAATGAAAGGAGCTGGCATCTCACTCTCTTTGAATCTTCTTTATCATGCTAGGATTAGCAGGAAAAAGCAAAAAATTTCAGAATTGCACCTTGCAATGCGGAGAAATTACTGTTTGTGCATTTACAATATTCATTGATTTTTGCCATTGAAAAACATGTTATTCATATACCAGAAATGTTTGAAGCTACTGACTGAATGAAAAGAGCTGGCATCTCACTCTCTTTGAATCTTCTTTATCATGCCAGGATTAGCAGGAAAAAGCAAAAAATTTCAGAATTGCACCTTGCAATGTGGAGATATTACTGTTTGTGCATTTACAATATTCATTGATTTTTGCCATTGAAAAACGTCCAGAAATGTTTGAAGCTACTGACTGAATGAAAGGAGCTGGCATCTCACTCTCTTTGAATCTTCTTTATCATGCTAAGAGGAGCAGGAAAAAGCAAAAAATTTCAGAATTGCACCTTGCAATGTGGAGATATTACTGTTTGTGCATTTACAATATTCATTGATTTTTGCCATTGAAAAACGTCCAGAAATGTTTGAAGCTACTGACTGAATGAAAGGAGCTGGCATCTCACTCTCTTTGAATCTTCTTTATCATGCTAGGATTAGCAGGAAAAAGCAAAAAATTTCAGAATTGCACCTTGCAATGCGGAGAAATTACTGTTTGTGCATTTACAATATTCATTGATTTTTGCCATTGAAAAACATCATGTTATTCATATACCAGAAATGTTTGAAGCTACTGACTGAATGAAAAGAGCTGGCATCTCACTCTCTTTGAATCTTCTTTATCATGCTAAGAGGAGCAGGAAAAACCAAAAAATTTCAGAATTGCACGTTGCAATGTGGAGATATTACTGTTTGTGCATTTACAATATTCATTGATTTTTGCCATTGAAAAACGTCCAGAAATGTTTGAAGCTACTGACTGAATGAAAGGAGCTGGCATCTCACTCTCTTTGAATCTTCTTTATCATGCTAGGATTAGCAGGAAAAAGCAAAAAATTTCAGAATTGCACCTTGCAATGCGGAGAAATTACTGTTTGTGCATTTACAATATTCATTGATTTTTGCCATTGAAAAACATCATGTTATTCATATTCCAGAAATGTTTGAAGCTACTGACTGAATGAAAAGAGCTGGCATCTCACTCTCTTTGAATCTTCTTTATCATGCTAAGAGGAGCAGGAAAAAGCAAAAAATTTCAGAATTGCACGTTGCAATGTGGAGATATTACTGTTTGTGCATTTACAATATTCATTGATTTTTGCCATTGAAAAACGTCCAGAAATGTTTGAAGCTACTGACTGAATGAAAGGAGCTGGCATCTCACTCTCTTTGAATCTTCTTTATCATGCTAGGATTAGCAGGAAAAAGCAAAAAATTTCAGAATTGCACCTTGCAATGCGGAGAAATTACTGTGTGTGCATTTACAATATTCATTGATTTTTGCCATTGAAAAACATCGTTATTCATATACCAGAAATGTTTGAAGCTACTGACTGAATGAAAAGAGCTGGCATCTCACTCTCTTTGAATATTCTTTATCATGCCAGGATTAGCAGGAAAAAGCAAAAAATTTCAGAATTGCACCTTGCAATGTGGAGATATTACTGTTTGTGCATTTACAATATTCATTGATTTTTGCCATTGAAAAACATGTTATTCATATACCAGAAATGTTTGTAGCTACTGACTGAATGAAAAGAGCTGGCATCTCACTCTCTTTGAATCTTCTTTATCATGCCAGGATTAGCAGGAAAAAGCAAAAAATTTCAGAATTGCACCTTGCAATGTGGAGATATTACTGTTTGTGCATTTACAATATTCATTGATTTTTGCCATTGAAAAACGTCCAGAAATGTTTGAAGCTACTGACTGAATGAAAGGAGCTGGCATCTCACTCTCTTTGAATATTCTTTATCATGCTAGGATTAGCAGGAAAAAGCAAAAAATTTCAGAATTGCACATTGCAATGCGGAGAAATTACTGTTTGTGCATTTACAATATTCATTGATTTTTGCCATTGAAAAACATCATGTTATTCATATACCAGAAATGTTTGAAGCTACTGACTGAATGAAAGGAGCTGGCATCTCACTCTCTTTGAATCTTCTTTATCATGCTAGGATTAGCAGGAAAAAGCAAAAAATTTCAGAATTGCACCTTGCAATGCGGAGAAATTACTGTTTGTGCATTTACAATATTCATTGATTTTTGCCATTGAAAAACATGTTATTCATATACCAGAAATGTTTGAAGCTACTGACTGAATGAAAAGAGCTGGCATCTCACTCTCTTTGAATCTTCTTTATCATGCCAGGATTAGCAGGAAAAAGCAAAAAATTTCAGAATTGCACGTTGCAATGTGGAGATATTACTGTTTGTGCATTTACAATATTCATTGATTTTTGCCATTGAAAAACGTCCAGAAATGTTTGAAGCTACTGACTGAATGAAAGGAGCTGGCATCTCACTCTCTTTGAATCTTCTTTATCATGCTAAGAGGAGCAGGAAAAAGCAAAAAATTTCAGAATTGCACCTTGCAATGTGGAGATATTACTGTTTGTGCATTTACAATATTCATTGATTTTTGCCATTGAAAAACGTCCAGAAATGTTTGAAGCTACTGACTGAATGAAAGGAGCTGGCATCTCACTCTCTTTGAATCTTCTTTATCATGCTAGGATTAGCAGGAAAAAGCAAAAAATTTCAGAATTGCACCTTGCAATGCGGAGAAATTACTGTTTGTGCATTTACAATATTCATTGATTTTTGCCATTGAAAAACATCATGTTATTCATATACCAGAAATGTTTGAAGCTACTGACTGAATGAAAAGAGCTGGCATCTCACTCTCTTTGAATCTTCTTTATCATGCTAAGAGGAGCAGGAAAAACCAAAAAATTTCAGAATTGCACGTTGCAATGTGGAGATATTACTGTTTGTGCATTTACAATATTCATTGATTTTTGCCATTGAAAAACGTCCAGAAATGTTTGAAGCTACTGACTGAATGAAAGGAGCTGGCATCTCACTCTCTTTGAATCTTCTTTATCATGCTAGGATTAGCAGGAAAAAGCAAAAAATTTCAGAATTGCACCTTGCAATGCGGAGAAATTACTGTTTGTGCATTTACAATATTCATTGATTTTTGCCATTGAAAAACATCATGTTATTCATATTCCAGAAATGTTTGAAGCTACTGACTGAATGAAAAGAGCTGGCATCTCACTCTCTTTGAATCTTCTTTATCATGCTAAGAGGAGCAGGAAAAAGCAAAAAATTTCAGAATTGCACGTTGCAATGTGGAGATATTACTGTTTGTGCATTTACAATATTCATTGATTTTTGCCATTGAAAAACGTCCAGAAATGTTTGAAGCTACTGACTGAATGAAAGGAGCTGGCATCTCACTCTCTTTGAATCTTCTTTATCATGCTAGGATTAGCAGGAAAAAGCAAAAAATTTCAGAATTGCACCTTGCAATGCGGAGAAATTACTGTGTGTGCATTTACAATATTCATTGATTTTTGCCATTGAAAAACATCGTTATTCATATACCAGAAATGTTTGAAGCTACTGACTGAATGAAAAGAGCTGGCATCTCACTCTCTTTGAATATTCTTTATCATGCCAGGATTAGCAGGAAAAAGCAAAAAATTTCAGAATTGCACCTTGCAATGTGGAGATATTACTGTTTGTGCATTTACAATATTCATTGATTTTTGCCATTGAAAAACATGTTATTCATATACCAGAAATGTTTGTAGCTACTGACTGAATGAAAAGAGCTGGCATCTCACTCTCTTTGAATCTTCTTTATCATGCCAGGATTAGCAGGAAAAAGCAAAAAATTTCAGAATTGCACCTTGCAATGTGGAGATATTACTGTTTGTGCATTTACAATATTCATTGATTTTTGCCATTGAAAAACGTCCAGAAATGTTTGAAGCTACTGACTGAATGAAAGGAGCTGGCATCTCACTCTCTTTGAATATTCTTTATCATGCTAGGATTAGCAGGAAAAAGCAAAAAATTTCAGAATTGCACATTGCAATGCGGAGAAATTACTGTTTGTGCATTTACAATATTCATTGATTTTTGCCATTGAAAAACATCATGTTATTCATATACCAGAAATGTTTGAAGCTACTGACTGAATGAAAGGAGCTGGCATCTCACTCTCTTTGAATCTTCTTTATCATGCTAGGATTAGCAGGAAAAAGCAAAAAATTTCAGAATTGCACCTTGCAATGCGGAGAAATTACTGTTTGTGCATTTACAATATTCATTGATTTTTGCCATTGAAAAACATGTTATTCATATACCAGAAATGTTTGAAGCTACTGACTGAATGAAAAGAGCTGGCATCTCACTCTCTTTGAATCTTCTTTATCATGCCAGGATTAGCAGGAAAAAGCAAAAAATTTCAGAATTGCACGTTGCAATGTGGAGATATTACTGTTTGTGCATTTACAATATTCATTGATTTTTGCCATTGAAAAACGTCCAGAAATGTTTGAAGCTACTGACTGAATGAAAGGAGCTGGCATCTCACTCTCTTTGAATCTTCTTTATCATGCTAAGAGGAGCAGGAAAAAGCAAAAAATTTCAGAATTGCACCTTGCAATGTGGAGATATTACTGTTTGTGCATTTACAATATTCATTGATTTTTTGCCATTGAAAAACGTCCAGAAATGTTTGAAGCTACTGACTGAATGAAAGTAGCTGGCATCTCACTCTCTTTGAATCTTCTTTATCATGCTAGGATTAGCAGGAAAAAGCAAAAAATTTCAGAATTGCACCTTGCAATGTGGAGAAATTACTGTTTGTGCATTTACAATATTCATTGATTTTTGCCATTGAAAAACATCATGTTATTCATATACCAGAAATGTTTGAAGCTACTGACTGAATGAAAAGAGCTGGCATCTCACTCTCTTTGAATCTTCTTTATCATGCTAAGAGGAGCAGGAAAAACCAAAAAATTTCAGAATTGCACGTTGCAATGTGGAGATATTACTGTTTGTGCATTTACAATATTCATTGATTTTTGCCATTGAAAAACGTCCAGAAATGTTTGAAGCTACTGACTGAATGAAAGGAGCTGGCATCTCACTCTCTTTGAATCTTCTTTATCATGCTAGGATTAGCAGGAAAAAGCAAAAAATTTCAGAATTGCACCTTGCAATGCGGAGAAATTACTGTTTGTGCATTTACAATATTCATTGATTTTTGCCATTGAAAAACATCATGTTATTCATATACCAGAAATGTTTGAAGCTACTGACTGAATGAAAAGAGCTGGCATCTCACTCTCTTTGAATCTTCTTTATCATGCTAAGAGGAGCAGGAAAAAGCAAAAAATTTCAGAATTGCACGTTGCAATGTGGAGATATTACTGTTTGTGCATTTACAATATTCATTGATTTTTGCCATTGAAAAACGTCCAGAAATGTTTGAAGCTACTGACTGAATGAAAGGAGCTGGCATCTCACTCTCTTTGAATCTTCTTTATCATGCTAGGATTAGCAGGAAAAAGCAAAAAATTTCAGAATTGCACCTTGCAATGCGGAGAAATTACTGTGTGTGCATTTACAATATTCATTGATTTTTGCCATTGAAAAACATTGTTATTCATATACCAGAAATGTTTGAAGCTACTGACTGAATGAAAAGAGCTGGCATCTCACTCTCTTTGAATCTTCTTTATCATGCCAGGATTAGCAGGAAAAAGCAAAAAATTTCAGAATTGCACCTTGCAATGTGGAGATATTACTGTTTGTGCATTTACAATATTCATTGATTTTTGCCATTGAAAAACATGTTATTCATATACCAGAAATGTTTGAAGCTACTGACTGAATGAAAAGAGCTGGCATCTCACTCTCTTTGAATCTTCTTTATCATGCCAGGATTAGCAGGAAAAAGCAAAAAATTTCAGAATTGCACCTTGCAATGTGGAGATATTACTGTTTGTGCATTTACAATATTCATTGATTTTTGCCATTGAAAAACGTCCAGAAATGTTTGAAGCTACTGACTGAATGAAAGGAGCTGGCATCTCACTCTCTTTGAATCTTCTTTATCATGCTAGGATTAGCAGGAAAAAGCAAAAAATTTCAGAATTGCACATTGCAATGCGGAGAAATTACTGTTTGTGCATTTACAATATTCATTGATTTTTGCCATTGAAAAACATCATGTTATTCATATACCAGAAATGTTTGAAGCTACTGACTGAATGAAAGGAGCTGGCATCTCACTCTCTTTGAATCTTCTTTATCATGCTAGGATTAGCAGGAAAAAGCAAAAAATTTCAGAATTGCACCTTGCAATGCGGAGAAATTACTGTTTGTGCATTTACAATATTCATTGATTTTTGCCATTGAAAAACATGTTATTCATATACCAGAAATGTTTGAAGCTACTGACTGAATGAAAAGAGCTGGCATCTCACTCTCTTTGAATCTTCTTTATCATGCCAGGATTAGCAGGAAAAAGCAAAAAATTTCAGAATTGCACCTTGCAATGTGGAGATATTACTGTTTGTGCATTTACAATATTCATTGATTTTTGCCATTGAAAAACGTCCAGAAATGTTTGAAGCTACTGACTGAATGAAAGGAGCTGGCATCTCACTCTCTTTGAATCTTCTTTATCATGCTAGGATTAGCAGGAAAAAGCAAAAAATTTCAGAATTGCACCTTGCAATGCGGAGAAATTACTGTGTGTGCATTTACAATATTCATTGATTTTTGCCATTGAAAAACGTCCAGAAATGTTTGAAGCTACTGACTGAATGAAAGGAGCTTGCATCTCACTCTCTTTGAATCTTCTTTATCATGCTAGGATTAGCAGGAAAAAGCAAAAAATTTCAGAATTGCACCTTGCAATGCGGAGAAATTACTGTGTGTGCATTTACAATATTCATTGATTTTTGCCATTGAAAAACATCGTTATTCATATACCAGAAATGTTTGAAGCTACTGACTGAATGAAAAGAGCTGGCATCTCACTCTCTTTGAATCTTCTTTATCATGCCAGGATTAGCAGGAAAAAGCAAAAAATTTCAGAATTGCACCTTGCAATGTGGAGATATTACTCTTTGTGCATTTACAATATTCATTGATTTTTGCCATTGAAAAACATCATGTTATTCATATACCAGAAATGTTTGAAGCTACTGACTGAATGAAAAGAGCTGGCATCTCACTCTCTTTGAATCTTCTTTATCATGCTAAGAGGAGCAGGAAAAAGCAAAAAATTTCAGAATTGCACGTTGCAATGTGGAGATATTACTGTTTGTGCATTTACAATATTCATTGATTTTTGCCATTGAAAAACGTCCAGAAATGTTTGAAGCTACTGACTGAATGAAAGGAGCTGGCATCTCACTCTCTTTGAATCTTCTTTATCATGCTAGGATTAGCAGGAAAAAGCAAAAAATTTCAGAATTGCACCTTGCAATGCGGAGAAATTACTGTGTGTGCATTTACAATATTCATTGATTTTTGCCATTGAAAAACATCGTTATTCATATACCAGAAATGTTTGAAGCTACTGACTGAATGAAAAGAGCTGGCATCTCACTCTCTTTGAATCTTCTTTATCATGCCAGGATTAGCAGGAAAAAGCAAAAAATTTCAGAATTGCACCTTGCAATGTGGAGATATTACTGTTTGTGCATTTACAATATTCATTGATTTTTGCCATTGAAAAACATGTTATTCATATACCAGAAATGTTTGAAGCTACTGACTGAATGAAAAGAGCTGGCATCTCACTCTCTTTGAATCTTCTTTATCATGCCAGGATTAGCAGGAAAAAGCAAAAAATTTCAGAATTGCACCTTGCAATGTGGAGATATTACTGTTTGTGCATTTACAATATTCATTGATTTTTGCCATTGAAAAACGTCCAGAAATGTTTGAAGCTACTGACTGAATGAAAGGAGCTGGCATCTCACTCTCTTTGAATCTTCTTTATCATGCTAGGATTAGCAGGAAAAAGCAAAAAATTTCAGAATTGCACATTGCAATGCGGAGAAATTACTGTTTGTGCATTTACAATATTCATTGATTTTTGCCATTGAAAAACATCATGTTATTCATATACTAGAAATGTTTGAAGCTACTGACTGAATGAAAGGAGCTGGCATCTCACTCTCTTTGAATCTTCTTTATCATGCTAGGATTAGCAGGAAAAAGCAAAAAATTTCAGAATTGCACCTTGCAATGCGGAGAAATTACTGTTTGTGCATTTACAATATTCATTGATTTTTGCCATTGAAAAACATGTTATTCATATACCAGAAATGTTAGAAGCTACTGACTGAATGAAAAGAGCTGGCATCTCACTCTCTTTGAATCTTCTTTATCATGCCAGGATTAGCAGGAAAAAGCAAAAAATTTCAGAATTGCACCTTGCAATGTGGAGATATTACTGTTTGTGCATTTACAATATTCATTGATTTTTGCCATTGAAAAACGTCCAGAAATGTTTGAAGCTACTGACTGAATGAAAGGAGCTGGCATCTCACTCTCTTTGAATCTTCTTTATCATGCTAGGATTAGCAGGAAAAAGCAAAAAATTTCAGAATTGCACATTGCAATGCGGAGAAATTACTGTTTGTGCATTTACAATATTCATTGATTTTTGCCATTGAAAAACATCATGTTATTCATATACCAGAAATGTTTGAAGCTACTGACTGAATGAAAGGAGCTGGCATCTCACTCTCTTTGAATCTTCTTTATCATGCTAGGATTAGCAGGAAAAAGCAAAAAATTTCAGAATTGCACCTTGCAATGCGGAGAAATTACTGTTTGTGCATTTACAATATTCATTAATTTTTGCCATTGAAAAACATGTTATTCATATACCAGAAATGTTTGAAGCTACTGACTGAATGAAAAGAGCTGGCATCTCACTCTCTTTGAATCTTCTTTATCATGCCAGGATTAGCAGGAAAAAGCAAAAAATTTCAGAATTGCACCTTGCAATGTGGAGATATTACTGTTTGTGCATTTACAATATTCATTGATTTTTGCCATTGAAAAACGTCCAGAAATGTTTGAAGCTACTGACTGAATGAAAGGAGCTGGCATCTCACTCTCTTTGAATCTTCTTTATCATGCTAGGATTAGCAGGAAAAAGCAAAAAATTTCAGAATTGCACCTTGCAATGCGGAGAAATTACTGTGTGTGCATTTACAATATTCATTGATTTTTGCCATTGAAAAACGTACAGAAATGTTTGAAGCTACTGACTGAATGAAAGGAGCTGGCATCTCACTCTCTTTGAATCTTCTTTATCATGCTAGGATTAGCAGGAAAAAGCAAAAAATTTCAGAATTGCACCTTGCAATGCGGAGAAATTACTGTGTGTGCATTTACAATATTCATTGATTTTTGCCATTGAAAAACATCGTTATTCATATACCAGAAATGTTTGAAGCTACTGACTGAATGAAAAGAGCTGGCATCTCACTCTCTTTGAATCTTCTTTATCATGCCAGGATTAGCAGGAAAAAGCAAAAAATTTCAGAATTGCACCTTGCAATGTGGAGATATTACTGTTTGTGCATTTACAATATTCATTGATTTTTGCCATTGAAAAACATGTTATTCATATACCAGAAATGTTTGAAGCTACTGACTGAATGAAAAGAGCTGGCATCTCACTCTCTTTGAATCTTCTTTATCATGCCAGGATTAGCAGGAAAAAGCAAAAAATTTCAGAATTGCACCTTGCAATGTGGAGATATTACTGTTTGTGCATTTACAATATTCATTGATTTTTGCCATTGAAAAACGTCCAGAAATGTTTGAAGCTACTGACTGAATGAAAGGAGCTGGCATCTCACTCTCTTTGAATCTTCTTTATCATGCTAGGATTAGCAGGAAAAAGCAAAAAATTTCAGAATTGCACCTTGCAATGCGGAGAAATTACTGTGTGTGCATTTACAATATTCATTGATTTTTGCCATTGAAAAACATCGTTATTCATATACCAGAAATGTTTGAAGCTACTGACTGAATGAAAAGAGCTGGCATCTCACTCTCTTTGAATCTTCTTTATCATGCCAGGATTAGCAGGAAAAAGCAAAAAATTTCAGAATTGCACCTTGCAATGTGGAGATATTACTGTTTGTGCATTTACAATATTCATTGATTTTTGCCATTGAAAAACGTCCAGAAATGTTTGAAGCTACTGACTGAATGAAAAGAGCTGGCATCTCACTCTCTTTGAATCTTCTTTATCATGCCAGGATTAGCAGGAAAAAGCAAAAAATTTCAGAATTGCACCTTGCAATGCGGAGAAATTACTGTGTGTGCATTTACAATATTCATTGATTTTTGCCATTGAAAAACATCATGTTATTCATATACCAGAAATGTTTGAAGCTACTGACTGAATGAAAGGAGCTGGCATCTCACTCTCTTTGAATCTTCTTTATCATGCTAGGATTAGCAGGAAAAAGCAAAAAATTTCAGAATTGCACCTTGCAATGCGGAGAAATTACTGTTTGTGCATTTACAATATTCATTGATTTTTGCCATTGAAAAACATGTTATTCATATACCAGAAATGTTTGAAGCTACTGACTGAATGAAAAGAGCTGGCATCTCACTCTCTTTGAATCTTCTTTATCATGCCAGGATTAGCAGGAAAAAGCAAAAAATTTCAGAATTGCACCTTGCAATGTGGAGATATTACTGTTTGTGCATTTACAATATTCATTGATTTTTGCCATTGAAAAACGTCCAGAAATGTTTGAAGCTACTGACTGAATGAAAGGAGCTGGCATCTCACTCTCTTTGAATCTTCTTTATCATGCTAGGATTAGCAGGAAAAAGCAAAAAATTTCAGAATTGCACCTTGCAATGCGGAGAAATTACTGTGTGTGCATTTACAATATTCATTGATTTTTGCCATTGAAAAACATCGTTATTCATATACCAGAAATGTTTGAAGCTACTGACTGAATGAAAAGAGCTGGCATCTCACTCTCTTTGAATCTTCTTTATCATGCCAGGATTAGCAGGAAAAAGCAAAAAATTTCAGAATTGCACCTTGCAATGTGGAGATATTACTGTTTGTGCATTTACAATATTCATTGATTTTTGCCATTGAAAAACGTCCAGAAATGTTTGAAGCTACTGACTGAATGAAAAGAGCTGGCATCTCACTCTCTTTGAATCTTCTTTATCATGCCAGGATTAGCAGGAAAAAGCAAAAAATTTCAGAATTGCACCTTGCAATGCGGAGAAATTACTGTGTGTGCATTTACAATATTCATTGATTTTTGCCATTGAAAAACATCATGTTATTCATATACCAGAAATGTTTGAAGCTACTGACTGAATGAAAGGAGCTGGCATCTCACTCTCTTTGAATCTTCTTTATCATGCTAGGATTAGCAGGAAAAAGCAAAAAATTTCAGAATTGCACCTTGCAATGCGGAGAAATTACTGTTTGTGCATTTACAATATTCATTGATTTTTGCCATTGAAAAACATGTTATTCATATACCAGAAATGTTTGAAGCTACTGACTGAATGAAAAGAGCTGGCATCTCACTCTCTTTGAATCTTCTTTATCATGCCAGGATTAGCAGGAAAAAGCAAAAAATTTCAGAATTGCACCTTGCAATGTGGAGATATTACAGTTTGTGCATTTACAATATTCATTGATTTTTGCCATTGAAAAACGTCCAGAAATGTTTGAAGCTACTGACTGAATGAAAAGAGCTGGCATCTCACTCTCTTTGAATCTTCTTTATCATGCCAGGATTAGCAGGAAAAAGCAAAAAATTTCAGAATTGCACCTTGCAATGCGGAGAAATTACTGTGTGTGCATTTACAATATTCATTGATTTTTGCCATTGAAAAACATCATGTTATTCATATACCAGAAATGTTTGAAGCTACTGACTGAATGAAAGGAGCTGGCATCTCACTCTCTTTGAATCTTCTTTATCATGCTAGGATTAGCAGGAAAAAGCAAAAAATTTCAGAATTGCACCTTGCAATGCGGAGAAATTACTGTTTGTGCATTTACAATATTCATTGATTTTTGCCATTGAAAAACATGTTATTCATATACCAGAAATGTTTGAAGCTACTGACTGAATGAAAAGAGCTGGCATCTCACTCTCTTTGAATCTTCTTTATCATGCCAGGATTAGCAGGAAAAAGCAAAAATTTTCAGAATTGCACCTTGCAATGTGGAGATATTACTGTTTGTGCATTTACAATATTCATTGATTTTTGCCATTGAAAAACGTCCAGAAATGTTTGAAGCTACTGACTGAATGAAAGGAGCTGGCATCTCACTCTGTTTGAATCTTCTTTATCATGCTAGGATTAGCAGGAAAAAGCAAAAAATTTCAGAATTGCACCTTGCAATGCGGAGAAATTACTGTTTGTGCATTTACAATATTCATTAATTTTTGCCATTGAAAAACATCATGTTATTCATATACCAGAAATGTTTGAAGCTACTGACTGAATGAAAAGAGCTGGCATCTCACTCTCTTTGAATCTTCTTTATCATGCTAAGAGGAGCAGGAAAAAGCAAAAAATTTCAGAATTGCACGTTGCAATGTGGAGATATTACTGTTTGTGCATTTACAATATTCATTGATTTTTGCCATTGAAAAACGTCCAGAAATGTTTGAAGCTACTGACTGAATGAAAGGAGCTGGCATCTCACTCTCTTTGAATCTTCTTTATCATGCTAGGATTAGCAGGAAAAAGCAAAAAATTTCAGAATTGCACCTTGCAATGCGGAGAAATTACTGTGTGTGCATTTACAATATTCATTGATTTTTGCCATTGAAAAACATTGTTATTCATATACCAGAAATGTTTGAAGCTACTGACTGAATGAAAAGAGCTGGCATCTCACTCTCTTTGAATCTTCTTTATCATGCCAGGATTAGCAGGAAAAAGCAAAAAATTTCAGAATTGCACCTTGCAATGTGGAGATATTACTGATTGTGCATTTACAATATTCATTGATTTTTGCCATTGAAAAACATGTTATTCATATACCAGAAATGTTTGAAGCTACTGACTGAATGAAAAGAGCTTGCATCTCACTCTCTTTGAATCTTCTTTATCATGCCAGGATTAGCAGGAAAAAGCAAAAAATTTCAGAATTGCACCTTGCAATGTGGAGATATTACTGTTTGTGCATTTACAATATTCATTGATTTTTGCCATTGAAAAACGTCCAGAAATGTTTGAAGCTACTGACTGAATGAAAGGAGCTGGCATCTCACTCTCTTTGAATCTTCTTTATCATGCTAGGATTAGCAGGAAAAAGCAAAAAATTTCAGAATTGCACATTGCAATGCGGAGAAATTACTGTTTGTGCATTTACAATATTCATTGATTTTTGCCATTGAAAAACATCATGTTATTCATATACCAGAAATTTTGAAGCTACTGACTGAATGAAAGGAGCTGGCATCTCACTCTCTTTGAATCTTCTTTATCATGCTAGGATTAGCAGGAAAAAGCAAAAAATTTCAGAATTGCACCTTGCAATGCGGAGAAATTACTGTTTGTGCATTTACAATATTCATTAATTTTTGCCATTGAAAAACATGTTATTCATATACCAGAAATGTTTGAAGCTACTGACTGAATGAAAAGAGCTGGCATCTCACTCTCTTTGAATCTTCTTTATCATGCCAGGATTAGCAGGAAAAAGCAAAAAATTTCAGAATTGCACCTTGCAATGTGGAGATATTACTGTTTGTGCATTTACAATATTCATTGATTTTTGCCATTGAAAAACGTCCAGAAATGTTTGAAGCTACTGACTGAATGAAAGGAGCTGGCATCTCACTCTCTTTGAATCTTCTTTATCATGCTAAGAGGAGCAGGAAAAAGCAAAAAATTTCAGAATTGCACCTTGCAATGTGGAGATATTACTGTTTGTGCATTTACAATATTCATTGATTTTTGCCATTGAAAAACGTCCAGAAATGTTTGAAGCTACTGACTGAATGAAAGGAGCTGGCATCTCACTCTCTTTGAATCTTCTTTATCATGCTAGGATTAGCAGGAAAAAGCAAAAAATTTCAGAATTGCACCTTGCAATGCGGAGAAATTACTGTTTGTGCATTTACAATATTCATTGATTTTTGCCATTGAAAAACATCATGTTATTCATATACCAGAAATGTTTGAAGCTACTGACTGAATGAAAAGAGCTGGCATCTCACTCTCTTTGAATCTTCTTTATCATGCTAAGAGGAGCAGGAAAAACCAAAAAATTTCAGAATTGCACGTTGCAATGTGGAGATATTACTGTTTGTGCATTTACAATATTCATTGATTTTTGCCATTGAAAAACGTCCAGAAATGTTTGAAGCTACTGACTGAATGAAAGGAGCTGGCATCTCACTCTCTTTGAATCTTCTTTATAATGCTAGGATTAGCAGGAAAAAGCAAAAAATTTCAGAATTGCACCTTGCAATGCGGAGAAATTACTGTTTGTGCATTTACAATATTCATTGATTTTTGCCATTGAAAAACATCATGTTATTCATATACCAGAAATGTTTGAAGCTACTGACTGAATGAAAAGAGCTGGCATCTCACTGTCTTTGAATCTTCTTTATCATGCTAAGAGGAGCAGGAAAAAGCAAAAAATTTCAGAATTGCACGTTGCAATGTGGAGATATTACTGTTTGTGCATTTACAATATTCATTGATTTTTGCCATTGAAAAACGTCCAGAAATGTTTGAAGCTACTGACTGAATGAAAGGAGCTGGCATCTCACTCTCTTTGAATCTTCTTTATCATGCTAGGATTAGCAGGAAAAAGCAAAAAATTTCAGAATTGCACCTTGCAATGCGGAGAAATTACTGTGTGTGCATTTACAATATTCATTGATTTTTGCCATTGAAAAACATCGTTATTCATATACCAGAAATGTTTGAAGCTACTGACTGAATGAAAAGAGCTGGCATCTCACTCTCTTTGAATCTTCTTTATCATGCCAGGATTAGCAGGAAAAAGCAAAAAATTTCAGAATTGCACCTTGCAATGTGGAGATATTACTGTTTGTGCATTTACAATATTCATTGATTTTTGCCATTGAAAAACATGTTATTCATATACCAGAAATGTTTGAAGCTACTGACTGAATGAAAAGAGCTGGCATCTCACTCTTTTTGAATCTTCTTTATCATGCCAGGATTAGCAGGAAAAAGCAAAAAATTTCAGAATTGCACCTTGCAATGTGGAGATATTACTGTTTGTGCATTTACAATATTCATTGATTTTTGCCATTGAAAAACGTCCAGAAATGTTTGAAGCTACTGACTGAATGAAAGGAGCTGGCATCTCACTCTCTTTGAATCTTCTTTATCATGCTAGGATTAGCAGGAAAAAGCAAAAAATTTCAGAATTGCACATTGCAATGCGGAGAAATTACTGTTTGTGCATTTACAATATTCATTGATTTTTGCCATTGAAAAACATCATGTTATTCATATACCAGAAATGTTTGAAGCTACTGACTGAATGAAAGGAGCTGGCATCTCACTCTCTTTGAATCTTCTTTATCATGCTAGGATTAGCAGGAAAAAGCAAAAAATTTCAGAATTGCACCTTGCAATGCGGAGAAATTACTGTTTGTGCATTTACAATATTCATTGATTTTTGCCATTGAAAAACATGTTATTCATATACCAGAAATGTTTGAAGCTACTGACTGAATGAAAAGAGCTGGCATCTCACTCTCTTTGAATCTTCTTTATCATGCCAGGATTAGCAGGAAAAAGCAAAAAATTTCAGAATTGCACCTTGCAATGTGGAGATATTACTGTTTGTGCATTTACAATATTCATTGATTTTTGCCATTGAAAAACGTCCAGAAATGTTTGAAGCTACTGACTGAATGAAAGGAGCTGGCATCTCACTCTCTTTGAATCTTCTTTATCATGCAAGGATTAGCAGGAAAAAGCAAAAAATTTCAGAATTGCACCTTGCAATGCCGAGAAATTACTGTGTGTGCATTTACAATATTCATTGATTTTTGCCATTGAAAAACGTCCAGAAATGTTTGAAGCTACTGACTGAATGAAAGGAGCTGGCATCTCACTCTCTTTGAATCTTCTTTATCATGCTAGGATTAGCAGGAAAAAGCAAAAAATTTCAGAATTGCACCTTGCAATGCGGAGAAATTACTGTGTGTGCATTTACAATATTCATTGATTTTTGCCATTGAAAAACATCGTTATTCATATACCAGAAATGTTTGAAGCTACTGACTGAATGAAAAGAGCTGGCATCTCACTCTCTTTGAATCTTCTTTATCATGCCAGGATTAGCAGGAAAAAGCAAAAAATTTCAGAATTGCACCTTGCAATGTGGAGATATTACTGTTTGTGCATTTACAATATTCATTGATTTTTGCCATTGAAAAACATCATGTTATTCATATACCAGAAATGTTTGAAGCTACTGACTGAATGAAAAGAGCTGGCATCTCACTCTCTTTGAATCTTCTTTATCATGCTAAGAGGAGCAGGAAAAAGCAAAAAATTTCAGAATTGCACGTTGCAATGTGGAGATATTACTGTTTGTGCATTTACAATATTCATTGATTTTTGCCATTGAAAAACGTCCAGAAATGTTTGAAGCTACTGACTGAATGAAAGGAGCTGGCATCTCACTCTCTTTGAATCTTCTTTATCATGCTAGGATTAGCTGGAAAAAGCAAAAAATTTCAGAATTGCACCTTGCAATGCGGAGAAATTACTGTGTGTGCATTTACAATATTCATTGATTTTTGCCATTGAAAAACATCGTTATTCATATACCAGAAATGTTTGAAGCTACTGACTGAATGAAAAGAGCTGGCATCTCACTCTCTTTGAATCTTCTTTATCATGCCAGGATTAGCAGGAAAAAGCAAAAAATTTCAGAATTGCACCTTGCAATGTGGAGATATTACTGTTTGTGCATTTACAATATTCATTGATTTTTGCCATTGAAAAACATGTTATTCATATACCAGAAATGTTTGAAGCTACTGACTGAATGAAAAGAGCTGGCATCTCACTCTCTTTGAATCTTCTTTATCATGCCAGGATTAGCAGGAAAAAGCAAAAAATTTCAGAATTGCACCTTGCAATGTGGAGATATTACTGTTTGTGCATTTACAATATTCATTGATTTTTGCCATTGAAAAACGTCCAGAAATGTTTGAAGCTACTGACTGAATGAAAGGAGCAGGCATCTCACTCTCTTTGAATCTTCTTTATCATGCTAGGATTAGCAGGAAAAAGCAAAAAATTTCAGAATTGCACATTGCAATGCGGAGAAATTACTGTTTGTGCATTTACAATATTCATTGATTTTTGCCATTGAAAAACATCATGTTATTCATATACCAGAAATGTTTGAAGCTACTGACTGAATGAAAGGAGCTGGCATCTCACTCTCTTTGAATCTTCTTTATCATGCTAGGATTAGCAGGAAAAAGCAAAAAATTTCAGAATTGCACCTTGCAATGCGGAGAAATTACTGTTTGTGCATTTACAATATTCATTGATTTTTGCCATTGAAAAACATGTTATTCATATACCAGAAATGTTAGAAGCTACTGACTGAATGAAAAGAGCTGGCATCTCACTCTCTTTGAATCTTCTTTATCATGCCAGGATTAGCAGGAAAAAGCAAAAAATTTCAGAATTGCACCTTGCAATGTGGAGATATTACTGTTTGTGCATTTACAATATTCATTGATTTTTGCCATTGAAAAACGTCCAGAAATGTTTGAAGCTACTGACTGAATGAAAGGAGCTGGCATCTCACTCTCTTTGAATCTTCTTTATCATGCTAGGATTAGCAGGAAAAAGCAAAAAATTTCAGAATTGCACATTGCAATGCGGAGAAATTACTGTTTGTGCATTTACAATATTCATTGATTTTTGCCATTGAAAAACATCATGTTATTCATATACCAGAAATGTTTGAAGCTACTGACTGAATGAAAGGAGCTGGCATCTCACTCTCTTTGAATCTTCTTTATCATGCTAGGATTAGCAGGAAAAAGCAAAAAATTTCAGAATTGCACCTTGTAATGCGGAGAAATTACTGTTTGTGCATTTACAATATTCATTGATTTTTGCCATTGAAAAACGTCCAGAAATGTTTGAAGCTACTGACTGAATGAAAGGAGCTGGCATCTCACTCTCTTTGAATCTTCTTTATCATGCTAGGATTAGCAGGAAAAAGCAAAAAATTTCAGAATTGCACCTTGCAATGCGGAGAAATTACTGTGTGTGCATTTACAATATTCATTGATTTTTGCCATTGAAAAACGTCCAGAAATGTTTGAAGCTGCTGACTGAATGAAAGGAGCTGGCATCTCACTCTCTTTGAATCTTCTTTATCATGCTAGGATTAGCAGGAAAAAGCAAAAAATTTCAGAATTGCACCTTGCAATGCGGAGAAATTACTGTGTGTGCATTTACAATATTCATTGATTTTTGCCATTGAAAAACATCGTTATTCATATACCAGAAATGTTTGAAGCTACTGACTGAATGAAAAGAGCTCGCATCTCACTCTCTTTGAATCTTCTTTATCATGCCAGGATTAGCAGGAAAAAGCAAAAAATTTCAGAATTGCACCTTGCAATGTGGAGATATTACTGTTTGTGCATTTACAATATTCATTGATTTTTGCCATTGAAAAACATGTTATTCATATACCAGAAATTTTTGAAGCTACTGACTGAATGAAAAGAGCTGGCATCTCACTCTCTTTGAATCTTCTTTATCATGCCAGGATTAGCAGGAAAAAGCAAAAAATTTCAGAATTGCACCTTGCAATGTGGAGATATTACTGTTTGTGCATTTACAATATTCATTGATTTTTGCCATTGAAAAAGTCCAGAAATGTTTGAAGCTACTGACTGAATGAAAGGAGCTGGCATCTCACTCTCTTTGAATCTTCTTTATCATGCTAGGATTAGCAGGAAAAAGCAAAAAATTTCAGAATTGCACCTTGCAATGCGGAGAAATTACTGTGTGTGCATTTACAATATTCATTGATTTTTGCCATTGAAAAACATCGTTATTCATATACCAGAAATGTTTGAAGCTACTGACTGAATGAAAAGAGCTGGCATCTCACTCTCTTTGAATCTTCTTTATCATGCCAGGATTAGCAGGAAAAAGCAAAAAATTTCAGAATTGCACCTTGCAATGTGGAGATATTACTGTTTGTGCATTTACAATATTCATTGATTTTTGCCATTGAAAAACGTCCAGAAATGTTTGAAGCTACTGACTGAATGAAAAGAGCTGGCATCTCACTCTCTTTGAATCTTCTTTATCATGCCAGGATTAGCAGGAAAAAGCAAAAAATTTCAGAATTGCACCTTGCAATGCGGAGAAATTACTGTGTGTGCATTTACAATATTCATTGATTTTTGCCATTGAAAAACATCATGTTATTCATATACCAGAAATGTTTGAAGCTACTGACTGAATGAAAGGAGCTGGCATCTCACTCTCTTTGAATCTTCTTTATCATGCTAGGATTAGCAGGAAAAAGCAAAAAATTTCAGAATTGCACCTTGCAATGCGGAGAAATTACTGTTTGTGCATTTACAATATTCATTGATTTTTGCCATTGAAAAACATGTTATTCATATACCAGAAATGTTTGAAGCTACTGACTGAATGAAAAGAGCTGGCATCTCACTCTCTTTGAATCTTCTTTATCATGCCAGGATTAGCAGGAAAAAGCCAAAAATTTCAGAATTGCACCTTGCAATGTGGAGATATTACTGTTTGTGCATTTACAATATTCATTGATTTTTGCCATTGAAAAACGTCCAGAAATGTTTGAAGCTACTGACTGAATGAAAGGAGCTGGCATCTCACTCTCTTTGAATCTTCTTTATCATGCTAGGATTAGCAGGAAAAAGCAAAAAATTTCAGAATTGCACCTTGCAATGCGGAGAAATTACTGTGTGTGCATTTACTATATTCATTGATTTTTGCCATTGAAAAACATCGTTATTCATATACCAGAAATGTTTGAAGCTACTGACTGAATGAAAAGAGCTGGCATCTCACTCTCTTTGAATCTTCTTTATCATGCCAGGATTAGCAGGAAAAAGCAAAAAATTTCAGAATTGCACCTTGCAATGTGGAGATATTACTGTTTGTGCATTTACAATATTCATTGATTTTTGCCATTGAAAAACGTCCAGAAATGTTTGAAGCTACTGACTGAATGAAAAGAGCTGGCATCTCACTCTCTTTGAATCTTCTTTATCATGCCAGGATTAGCAGGAAAAAGCAAAAAATTTCAGAATTGCACCTTGCAATGCGGAGAAATTACTGTGTGTGCATTTACAATATTCATTGATTTTTGCCATTGAAAAACATCATGTTATTCATATACCAGAAATGTTTGAAGCTACTGACTGAATGAAAGGAGCTGGCATCTCACTCTCTTTGAATCTTCTTTATCATGCTAGGATTAGCAGGAAAAAGCAAAAAATTTCAGAATTGCACCTTGCAATGCGGAGAAATTACTGTTTGTGCATTTACAATATTCATTGATTTTTGCCATTGAAAAACATGTTATTCATATACCAGAAATGTTTGAAGCTACTGACTGAATGAAAAGAGCTGGCATCTCACTCTCTTTGAATCTTCTTTATCATGCCAGGATTAGCAGGAAAAAGCAAAAAATTTCAGAATTGCACCTTGCAATGTGGAGATATTACTGTTTGTGCATTTACAATATTCATTGATTTTTGCCATTGAAAAACGTCCAGAAATGTTTGAAGCTACTGACTGAATGAAAGGAGCTGGCATCTCACTCTCTTTGAATCTTCTTTATCATGCTAGGATTAGCAGGAAAAAGCAAAAAATTTCAGAATTGCACCTTGCAATGCGGAGAAATTACTGTGTGTGCATTTACAATATTCATTGATTTTTGCCATTGAAAAACATCGTTATTCATATACCAGAAATGTTTGAAGCTACTGACTGAATGAAAAGAGCTGGCATCTCACTCTCTTTGAATCTTCTTTATCATGCCAGGATTAGCAGGAAAAAGCAAAAAAATTCAGAATTGCACCTTGCAATGTGGAGATATTACTGTTTGTGCATTTACAATATTCATTGATTTTTGCCATTGAAAAACGTCCAGAAATGTTTGAAGCTACTGACTGAATGAAAAGAGCTGGCATCTCACTCTCTTTGAATCTTCTTTATCATGCCAGGATTAGCAGGAAAAAGCAAAAAATTTCAGAATTGCACCTTGCAATGCGGAGAAATTACTGTGTGTGCATTTACAATATTCATTGATTTTTGCCATTGAAAAACATCATGTTATTCATATACCAGAAATGTTTGAAGCTACTGACTGAATGAAAGGAGCTGGCATCTCACTCTCTTTGAATCTTCTTTATCATGCTAGGATTAGCAGGAAAAAGCAAAAAATTTCAGAATTGCACCTTGCAATGCGGAGAAATTACTGTTTGTGCATTTACAATATTCATTGATTTTTGCCATTGAAAAACATGTTATTCATATACCAGAAATGTTTGAAGCTACTGACTGAATGAAAAGAGCTGGCATCTCACTCTCTTTGAATCTTCTTTATCATGCCAGGATTAGCAGGAAAAAGCCAAAAATTTCAGAATTGCACCTTGCAATGTGGAGATATTACTGTTTGTGCATTTACAATATTCATTGATTTTTGCCATTGAAAAACGTCCAGAAATGTTTGAAGCTACTGACTGAATGAAAGGAGCTGGCATCTCACTCTCTTTGAATCTTCTTTATCATGCTAGGATTAGCAGGAAAAAGCAAAAAATTTCAGAATTGCACCTTGCAATGCGGAGAAATTACTGTGTGTGCATTTACTATATTCATTGATTTTTGCCATTGAAAAACATCGTTATTCATATACCAGAAATGTTTGAAGCTACTGACTGAATGAAAAGAGCTGGCATCTCACTCTCTTTGAATCTTCTTTATCATGCCAGGATTAGCAGGAAAAAGCAAAAAATTTCAGAATTGCACCTTGCAATGTGGAGATATTACTGTTTGTGCATTTACAATATTCATTGATTTTTGCCATTGAAAAACGTCCAGAAATGTTTGAAGCTACTGACTGAATGAAAAGAGCTGGCATCTCACTCTCTTTGAATCTTCTTTATCATGCCAGGATTAGCAGGAAAAAGCAAAAAATTTCAGAATTGCACCTTGCAATGCGGAGAAATTACTGTGTGTGCATTTACAATATTCATTGATTTTTGCCATTGAAAAACATCATGTTATTCATATACCAGAAATGTTTGAAGCTACTGACTGAATGAAAGGAGCTGGCATCTCACTCTCTTTGAATCTTCTTTATCATGCTAGGATTAGCAGGAAAAAGCAAAAAATTTCAGAATTGCACCTTGCAATGCGGAGAAATTACTGTTTGTGCATTTACAATATTCATTGATTTTTGCCATTGAAAAACATGTTATTCATATACCAGAAATGTTTGAAGCTACTGACTGAATGAAAAGAGCTGGCATCTCACTCTCTTTGAATCTTCTTTATCATGCCAGGATTAGCAGGAAAAAGCAAAAAATTTCAGAATTGCACCTTGCAATGTGGAGATATTACTGTTTGTGCATTTACAATATTCATTGATTTTTGCCATTGAAAAACGTCCAGAAATGTTTGAAGCTACTGACTGAATGAAAGGAGCTGGCATCTCACTCTCTTTGAATCTTCTTTATCATGCTAGGATTAGCAGGAAAAAGCAAAAAATTTCAGAATTGCACATTGCAATGCGGAGAAATTACTGTTTGTGCATTTACAATATTCATTGATTTTTGCCATTGAAAAACATCATGTTATTCATATACCAGAAATGTTTGAAGCTACTGACTGAATGAAAGGAGCTGGCATCTCACTCTCTTTGAATCTTCTTTATCATGCTAGGATTAGCAGGAAAAAGCAAAAAATTTCAGAATTGCACCTTGCAATGCGGAGAAATTACTGTTTGTGCATTTACAATATTCATTGATTTTTGCCATTGAAAAACATGTTATTCATATACCAGAAATGTTTGAAGCTACTGACTGAATGAAAAGAGCTGGCATCTCACTCTCTTTGAATCTTCTTTATCATGCCAGGATTAGCAGGAAAAAGCAAAAAATTTCAGAATTGCACCTTGCAATGTGGAGATATTACTGTTTGTGCATTTACAATATTCATTGATTTTTGCCATTGAAAAACGTCCAGAAATGTTTGAAGCTACTGACTGAATGAAAGGAGCTGGCATCTCACTCTCTTTGAATCTTCTTTATCATGCTAGGATTAGCAGGAAAAAGCAAAAAATTTCAGAATTGCACCTTGCAATGCGGAGAAATTACTGTTTGTGCATTTACAATATTCATTAATTTTTGCCATTGAAAAACATCATGTTATTCATATACCAGAAATGTTTGAAGCTACTGACTGAATGAAAAGAGCTGGCATCTCACTCTCTTTGAATCTTCTTTATCATGCCAGGATTAGCAGGAAAAAGCAAAAAATTTCAGAATTGCACCTTGCAATGTGGAGATATTACTGTTTGTGCATTTACAATATTCATTGATTTTTGCCATTGAAAAACGTCCAGAAATGTTTGAAGCTACTGACTGAATGAAAGGAGCTGGCATCTCACTCTCTTTGAATCTTCTTTATCATGCTAAGAGGAGCAGGAAAAAGCAAAAAATTTCAGAATTGCACCTTGCAATGTGGAGATATTACTGTTTGTGCATTTACAATATTCATTGATTTTTGCCATTGAAAAACGTCCAGAAATGTTTGAAGCTACTGACTGAATGAAAGGAGCTGGCATCTCACTCTCTTTGAATCTTCTTTATCATGCTAGGATTAGCAGTAAAAAGCAAAAAATTTCAGAATTGCACCTTGCAATGCGGAGAAATTACTGTTTGTGCATTTACAATATTCATTGATTTTTGCCATTGAAAAACATCATGTTATTCATATACCAGAAATGTTTGAAGCTACTGACTGAATGAAAAGAGCTGGCATCTCACTCTCTTTGAATCTTCTTTATCATGCTAAGAGGAGCAGGAAAAACCAAAAAATTTCAGAATTGCACGTTGCAATGTGGAGATATTACTGTTTGTGCATTTACAATATTCATTGATTTTTGCCATTGAAAAACGTCCAGAAATGTTTGAAGCTACTGACTGAATGAAAGGAGCTGGCATCTCACTCTCTTTGAATCTTCTTTATAATGCTAGGATTAGCAGGAAAAAGCAAAAAATTTCAGAATTGCACCTTGCAATGCGGAGAAATTACTGTTTGTGCATTTACAATATTCATTGATTTTTGCCATTGAAAAACATCATGTTATTCATATACCAGAAATGTTTGAAGCTACTGACTGAATGAAAAGAGCTGGCATCTCACTCTCTTTGAATCTTCTTTATCATGCTAAGAGGAGCAGGAAAAAGCAAAAAATTTCAGAATTGCACGTTGCAATGTGGAGATATTACTGTTTGTGCATTCACAATATTCATTGATTTTTGCCATTGAAAAACGTCCAGAAATGTTTGAAGCTACTGACTGAATGAAAGGAGCTGGCATCTCACTCTCTTTGAATCTTCTTTATCATGCTAGGATTAGCAGGAAAAAGCAAAAAATTTCAGAATTGCACCTTGCAATGCGGAGAAATTACTGTGTGTGCATTTACAATATTCATTGATTTTTGCCATTGAAAAACATCGTTATTCATATACCAGAAATGTTTGAAGCTACTGACTGAATGAAAAGAGCTGGCATCTCACTCTCTTTGAATCTTCTTTATCATGCCAGGATTAGCAGGAAAAAGCAAAAAATTTCAGAATTGCACCTTGCAATGTGGAGATATTACTGTTTGTGCATTTACAATATTCATTGATTTTTGCCATTGAAAAACATGTTATTCATATACCAGAAATGTTTGAAGCTACTGACTGAATGAAAAGAGCTGGCATCTCACTCTTTTTGAATCTTCTTTATCATGCCAGGATTAGCAGGAAAAAGCAAAAAATTTCAGAATTGCACCTTGCAATGTGGAGATATTACTGTTTGTGCATTTACAATATTCATTGATTTTTGCCATTGAAAAACGTCCAGAAATGTTTGAAGCTACTGACTGAGTGAAAGGAGCTGGCATCTCACTCTCTTTGAATCTTCTTTATCATGCTAGGATTAGCAGGAAAAAGCAAAAAATTTCAGAATTGCACATTGCAATGCGGAGAAATTACTGTTTGTGCATTTACAATATTCATTGATTTTTGCCATTGAAAAACATCATGTTATTCATATACCAGAAATGTTTGAAGCTACTGACTGAATGAAAGGAGCTGGCATCTCACTCTCTTTGAATCTTCTTTATCATGCTAGGATTAGCAGGAAAAAGCAAAAAATTTCAGAATTGCACCTTGCAATGCGGAGAAATTACTGTTTGTGCATTTACAATATTCATTGATTTTTGCCATTGAAAAACATGTTATTCATATACCAGAAATGTTTGAAGCTACTGACTGAATGAAAAGAGCTGGCATCTCACTCTCTTTGAATCTTCTTTATCATGCCAGGATTAGCAGGAAAAAGCAAAAAATTTCAGAATTGCACCATGCAATGTGGAGATATTACTGTTTGTGCATTTACAATATTCATTGATTTTTGCCATTGAAAAACGTCCAGAAATGTTTGAAGCTACTGACTGAATGAAAGGAGCTGGCATCTCACTCTCTTTGAATCTTCTTTATCATGCTAGGATTAGCAGGAAAAAGCAAAAAATTTCAGAATTGCACCTTGCAATGCCGAGAAATTACTGTGTGTGCATTTACAATATTCATTGATTTTTGCCATTGAAAAACGTCCAGAAATGTTTGAAGCTACTGACTGAATGAAAGGAGCTGGCATCTCACTCTCTTTGAATCTTCTTTATCATGCTAGGATTAGCAGGAAAAAGCAAAAAATTTCAGAATTGCACCTTGCAATGCGGAGAAATTACTGTGTGTGCATTTACAATATTCATTGATTTTTGCCATTGAAAAACATCGTTATTCATATACCAGAAATGTTTGAAGCTACTGACTGAATGAAAAGAGCTGGCATCTCACTCTCTTTGAATCTTCTTTATCATGCCAGGATTAGCAGGAAAAAGCAAAAAATTTCAGAATTGCACCTTGCAATGTGGAGATATTACTGTTTGTGCATTTACAATATTCATTGATTTTTGCCATTGAAAAACATCATGTTATTCATATACCAGAAATGTTTGAAGCTACTGACTGAATGAAAAGAGCTGGCATCTCACTCTCCTTGAATCTTCTTTATCATGCTAAGAGGAGCAGGAAAAAGCAAAAAATTTCAGAATTGCACATTGCAATGTGGAGATATTACTGTTTGTGCATTTACAATATTCATTGATTTTTGCCATTGAAAAACGTCCAGAAATGTTTGAAGCTACTGACTGAATGAAAGGAGCTGGCATCTCACTCTCTTTGAATCTTCTTTATCATGCTAGGATTAGCAGGAAAAAGCAAAAAATTTCAGAATTGCACCTTGCAATGCGGAGAAATTACTGTGTGTGCATTTACAATATTCATTGATTTTTGCCATTGAAAAACATCGTTATTCATATACCAGAAATGTTTGAAGCTACTGACTGAATGAAAAGAGCTGGCATCTCACTCTCTTTGAATCTTCTTTATCATGCCAGGATTAGCAGGAAAAAGCAAAAAATTTCAGAATTGCACCTTGCAATGTGGAGATATTACTGTTTGTGCATTTACAATATTCATTGATTTTTGCCATTGAAAAACATGTTATTCATATACCAGAAATGTTTGAAGCTACTGACTGAATGAAAAGAGCTGGCATCTCACTCTCTTTGAATCTTCTTTATCATGCCAGGATTAGCAGGAAAAAGCAAAAAATTTCAGAATTGCACCTTGCAATGTGGAGATATTACTGTTTGTGCATTTACAATATTCATTGATTTTTGCCATTGAAAAACGTCCAGAAATGTTTGAAGCTACTGACTGAATGAAAGGAGCAGGCATCTCACTCTCTTTGAATCTTCTTTATCATGCTAGGATTAGCAGGAAAAAGCAAAAAATTTCAGAATTGCACATTGCAATGCGGAGAAATTACTGTTTGTGCATTTACAATATTCATTGATTTTTGCCATTGAAAAACATCATGTTATTCATATACCAGAAATGTTTGAAGCTACTGACTGAATGAAAGGAGCTGGCATCTCACTCTCTTTGAATCTTCTTTATCATGCTAAGATTAGCAGGAAAAAGCAAAAAATTTCAGAATTGCACCTTGCAATGCGGAGAAATTACTGTTTGTGCATTTACAATATTCATTGATTTTTGCCATTGAAAAACATGTTATTCATATACCAGAAATGTTAGAAGCTACTGACTGAATGAAAAGAGTTGGCATCTCACTCTCTTTGAATCTTCTTTATCATGCCAGGATTAGCAGGAAAAAGCAAAAAATTTCAGAATTGCACCTTGCAATGTGGAGATATTACTGTTTGTGCATTTACAATATTCATTGATTTTTGCCATTGAAAAACGTCCAGAAATGTTTGAAGCTACTGACTGAATGAAAGGAGCTGGCATCTCACTCTCTTTGAATCTTCTTTATCATGCTAGGATTAGCAGGAAAAAGCAAAAAATTTCAGAATTGCACATTGCAATGCGGAGAAATTACTGTTTGTGCATTTACAATATTCATTGATTTTTGCCATTGAAAAACATCATGTTATTCATATACCAGAAATCTTTGAAGCTACTGACTGAATGAAAGGAGCTGGCATCTCACTCTCTTTGAATCTTCTTTATCATGCTAGGATTAGCAGGAAAAAGCAAAAAATTTCAGAATTGCACCTTGCAATGCGGAGAAATTACTGTTTGTGCATTTACAATATTCATTGATTTTTGCCATTGAAAAACGTCCAGAAATGTTTGAAGCTACTGACTGAATGAAAGGAGCTGGCATCTCACTCTCTTTGAATCTTCTTTATCATGCTAGGATTAGCAGGAAAAAGCAAAAAATTTCAGAATTGCACCTTGCAATGCGGAGAAATTACTGTGTGTGCATTTACAATATTCATTGATTTTTGCCATTGAAAAACGTCCAGAAATGTTTGAAGCTACTGACTGAATGAAAGGAGCTGGCATCTCACTCTCTTTGAATCTTCTTTATCATGCTAGGATTAGCAGGAAAAAGCAAAAAATTTCAGAATTGCACCTTGCAATGCGGAGAAATTACTGTGTGTGCATTTACAATATTCATTGATTTTTGCCATTGAAAAACATCGTTATTCATATACCAGAAATGTTTGAAGCTACTGACTGAATGAAAAGAGCTCGCATCTCACTCTCTTTGAATCTTCTTTATCATGCCAGGATTAGCAGGAAAAAGCAAAAAATTTCAGAATTGCACCTTGCAATGTGGAGATATTACTGTTTGTGCATTTACAATATTCATTGATTTTTGCCATTGATAAACATGTTATTCATATACCAGAAATTTTTGAAGCTACTGACTGAATGAAAAGAGCTGGCATCTCACTCTCTTTGAATCTTCTTTATCATGCCAGGATTAGCAGGAAAAAGCAAAAAATTTCAGAATTGCACCTTGCAATGTGGAGATATTACTGTTTGTGCATTTACAATATTCATTGATTTTTGCCATTGAAAAACGTCCAGAAATGTTTGAAGCTACTGACTGAATGAAAGGAGCTGGCATCTCACTCTCTTTGAATCTTCTTTATCATGCTAGGATTAGCAGGAAAAAGCAAAAAATTTCAGAATTGCACCTTGCAATGCGGAGAAATTACTGTGTGTGCATTTACAATATTCATTGATTTTTGCCATTGAAAAACATCGTTATTCATATACCAGAAATGTTTGAAGCTACTGACTGAATGAAAAGAGCTGGCATCTCACTCTCTTTGAATCTTCTTTATCATGCCAGGATTAGCAGGAAAAAGCAAAAAATTTCAGAATTGCACCTTGCAATGTGGAGATATTACTGTTTGTGCATTTACAATATTCATTGATTTTTGCCATTGAAAAACGTCCAGAAATGTTTGAAGCTACTGACTGAATGAAAAGAGCTGGCATCTCACTCTCTTTGAATCTTCTTTATCATGCCAGGATTAGCAGGAAAAAGCAAAAAATTTCAGAATTGCACCTTGCAATGCGGAGAAATTACTGTGTGTGCATTTACAATATTCATTGATTTTTGCCATTGAAAAACATCATGTTATTCATATACCAGAAATGTTTGAAGCTACTGACTGAATGAAAGGAGCTGGCATCTCACTCTCTTTGAATCTTCTTTATCATGCTAGGATTAGCAGGAAAAAGCAAAAAATTTCAGAATTGCACCTTGCAATGCGGAGAAATTACTGTTTGTGCATTTACAATATTCATTGATTTTTGCCATTGAAAAACATGTTATTCATATACCAGAAATGTTTGAAGCTACTGACTGAATGAAAAGAGCTGGCATCTCACTCTCTTTGAATCTTCTTTATCATGCCAGGATTAGCAGGAAAAAGCAAAAAATTTCAGAATTGCACCTTGCAATGTGGAGATATTACTGTTTGTGCATTTACAATATTCATTGATTTTTGCCATTGAAAAACGTCCAGAAATGTTTGAAGCTACTGACTGAATGAAAGGAGCTGGCATCTCACTCTCTTTGAATCTTCTTTATCATGCTAGGATTAGCAGGAAAAAGCAAAAAATTTCAGAATTGCACATTGCAATGCGGAGAAATTACTGTTTGTGCATTTACAATATTCATTGATTTTTGCCATTGAAAAACATCATGTTATTCATATACCAGAAATGTTTGAAGCTACTGACTGAATGAAAGGAGCTGGCATCTCACTCTCTTTGAATCTTCTTTATCATGCTAGGATTAGCAGGAAAAAGCAAAAAATTTCAGAATTGCACCTTGCAATGCGGAGAAATTACTGTTTGTGCATTTACAATATTCATTGATTTTTGCCATTGAAAAACATGTTATTCATATACCAGAAATGTTTGAAGCTACTGACTGAATGAAAAGAGCTGGCATCTCACTCTCTTTGAATCTTCTTTATCATGCCAGGATTAGCAGGAAAAAGCAAAAAATTTCAGAATTGCACCTTGCAATGTGGAGATATTACTGTTTGTGCATTTACAATATTCATTGATTTTTGCCATTGAAAAACGTCCAGAAATGTTTGAAGCTACTGACTGAATGAAAGGAGCTGGCATCTCACTCTCTTTGAATCTTCTTTATCATGCTAGGATTAGCAGGAAAAAGCAAAAAATTTCAGAATTGCACCTTGCAATGCGGAGAAATTACTGTGTGTGCATTTACAATATTCATTGATTTTTGCCATTGAAAAACGTCCAGAAATGTTTGAAGCTACTGACTGAATGAAAGGAGCTGGCATCTCACTCTCTTTGAATCTTCTTTATCATGCTAGGATTAGCAGGAAAAAGCAAAAAATTTCAGAATTGCACCTTGCAATGCGGAGAAATTACTGTGTGTGCATTTACAATATTCATTGATTTTTGCCATTGAAAAACATCGTTATTCATATACCAGAAATGTTTGAAGCTACTGACTGAATGAAAAGAGCTGGCATCTCACTCTCTTTGAATCTTCTTTATCATGCCAGGATTAGCAGGAAAAAGCAAAAAATTTCAGAATTGCACCTTGCAATGTGGAGATATTACTGTTTGTGCATTTACAATATTCATTGATTTTTGCCATTGAAAAACATGTTATTCATATACCAGAAATGTTTGAAGCTACTGACTGAATGAAAAGAGCTGGCATCTCACTCTCTTTGAATCTTCTTTATCATGCCAGGATTAGCAGGAAAAAGCAAAAAATTTCAGAATTGCACCTTGCAATGTGGAGATATTACTGTTTGTGCATTTACAATATTCATTGATTTTTGCCATTGAAAAACATGTTATTCATATACCAGAAATGTTTGAAGCTACTGACTGAATGAAAAGAGCTGGCATCTCACTCTCTTTGAATCTTCTTTATCATGCCAGGATTAGCAGGAAAAAGCAAAAAATTTCAGAATTGCACCTTGCAATGTGGAGATATTACTGTTTGTGCATTTACAATATTCATTGATTTTTGCCATTGAAAAACGTCCAGAAATGTTTGAAGCTACTGACTGAATGAAAAGAGCTGGCATCTCACTCTCTTTGAATCTTCTTTATCATGCTAGGATTAGCAGGAAAAAGCAAAAAATTTCAGAATTGCACCTTGCAATGCGGAGAAATTACTGTGTGTGCATTTACAATATTCATTGATTTTTGCCATTGAAAAACATCGTTATTCATATACCAGAAATGTTTGAAGCTACTGACTGAATGAAAAGAGCTGGCATCTCACTCTCTTTGAATCTTCTTTATCATGCCAGGATTAGCAGGAAAAAGCAAAAAATTTCAGAATTGCACCTTGCAATGTGGAGATATTACTGTTTGTGCATTTACAATATTCATTGATTTTTGCCATTGAAAAACGTCCAGAAATGTTTGAAGCTACTGACTGAATGAAAAGAGCTGGCATCTCACTCTCTTTGAATCTTCTTTATCATGCCAGGATTAGCAGGAAAAAGCAAAAAATTTCAGAATTGCACCTTGCAATGCGGAGAAATTACTGTGTGTGCATTTACAATATTCATTGATTTTTGCCATTGAAAAACATCATGTTATTCATATACCAGAAATGTTTGAAGCTACTGACTGAATGAAAGGAGCTGGCATCTCACTCTCTTTGAATCTTCTTTATCATGCTAGGATTAGCAGGAAAAAGCAAAAAATTTCAGAATTGTACCTTGCAATGCGGAGAAATTACTGTTTGTGCATTTACAATATTCATTGATTTTTGCCATTGAAAAACATGTTATTCATATACCAGAAATGTTTGAAGCTACTGACTGAATGAAAAGAGCTGGCATCTCACTCTCTTTGAATCTTCTTTATCATGCCAGGATTAGCAGGAAAAAGCAAAAAATTTCAGAATTGCACCTTGCAATGTGGAGATATTACTGTTTGTGCATTTACAATATTCATTGATTTTTGCCATTGAAAAACGTCCAGAAATGTTTGAAGCTACTGACTGAATGAAAGGAGCTGGCATCTCACTCTCTTTGAATCTTCTTTATCATGCTAGGATTAGCAGGAAAAAGCAAAAAATTTCAGAATTGCACATTGCAATGCGGAGAAATTACTGTTTGTGCATTTACAATATTCATTGATTTTTGCCATTGAAAAACATCATGTTATTCATATACCAGAAATGTTTGAAGCTACTGACTGAATGAAAGGAGCTGGCATCTCACTCTCTTTGAATCTTCTTTATCATGCTAGGATTAGCAGGAAAAAGCAAAAAATTTCAGAATTGCACCTTGCAATGCGGAGAAATTACTGTTTGTGCATTTACAATATTCATTGATTTTTGCCATTGAAAAACATGTTATTCATATACCAGAAATGTTTGAAGCTACTGACTGAATGAAAAGAGCTGGCATCTCACTCTCTTTGAATCTTCTTTATCATGCCAGGATTAGCAAGAAAAAGCAAAAAATTTCAGAATTGCACCTTGCAATGTGGAGATATTACTGTTTGTGCATTTACAATATTCATTGATTTTTGCCATTGAAAAACGTCCAGAAATGTTTGAAGCTACTGACTGAATGAAAGGAGCTGGCATCTCACTCTCTTTGAATCTTCTTTATCATGCTAGGATTAGCAGGAAAAAGCAAAAAATTTCAGAATTGCACCTTGCAATGCGGAGAAATTACTGTGTGTGCATTTACAATATTCATTGATTTTTGCCATTGAAAAACGTCCAGAAATGTTTGAAGCTACTGACTGAATGAAAGGAGCTGGCATCTCACTCTCTTTGAATCTTCTTTATCATGCTAGGATTAGCAGGAAAAAGCAAAAAATTTCAGAATTGCACCTTGCAATGCGGAGAAATTACTGTGTGTGCATTTACAATATTCATTGATTTTTGCCATTGAAAAACATCGTTATTCATATACCAGAAATGTTTGAAGCTACTGACTGAATGAAAAGAGCTGGTATCTCACTCTGTTTGAATCTTCTTTATCATGCCAGCATTAGCAGGAAAAAGCAAAAAATTTCAGAATTGCACCTTGCAATGTGGAGATATTACTGTTTGTGCATTTACAATATTCATTGATTTTTGCCATTGAAAAACATGTTATTCATATACCAGAAATGTTTGAAGCTACTGACTGAATGAAAAGAGCTGGCATCTCACTCTCTTTGAATCTTCTTTATCATGCCAGGATTAGCAGGAAAAAGCAAAAAATTTCAGAATTGCACCTTGCAATGTGGAGATATTACTGTTTGTGCATTTACAATATTCATTGATTTTTGCCATTGAAAAACGTCCAGAAATGTTTGAAGCTACTGACTGAATGAAAGGAGCTGGCATCTCACTCTCTTTGAATCTTCTTTATCATGCTAGGATTAGCAGGAAAAAGCAAAAAATTTCAGAATTGCACCTTGCAATGCGGAGAAATTACTGTGTGTGCATTTACAATATTCATTGATTTTTACCATTGAAAAACATCGTTATTCATATACCAGAAATGTTTGAAGCTACTGACTGAATGAAAAGAGCTGGCATCTCACTCTCTTTGAATCTTCTTTATCATGCCAGGATTAGCAGGAAAAAGCAAAAAATTTCAGAATTGCACCTTGCAATGTGGAGATATTACTGTTTGTGTATTTACAATATTCATTGATTTTTGCCATTGAAAAACGTCCAGAAATGTTTGAAGCTACTGACTGAATGAAAAGAGCTGGCATATCACTCTCTTTGAATCTTCTTTATCATGCCAGGATTAGCAGGAAAAAGCAAAAAATTTCAGAATTGCACCTTGCAATGCGGAGAAATTACTGTGTGTGCATTTACAATATTCATTGATTTTTGCCATTGAAAAACATCATGTTATTCATATACCAGAAATGTTTGAAGCTACTGACTGAATGAAAGGAGCTGGCATCTCACTCTCTTTGAATCTTCTTTATCATGCTAGGATTAGCAGGAAAAAGCAAAAAATTTCAGAATTGCACCTTGCAATGCGGAGAAATTACTGTTTGTGCATTTACAATATTCATTGATTTTTGCCATTGAAAAACATGTTATTCATATACCAGAAATGTTTGAAGCTACTGACTGAATGAAAAGAGCTGGCATCTCACTCTCTTTGAATCTTCTTTATCATGCCAGGATTAGCAGGAAAAAGCAAAAAATTTCAGAATTGCACCTTGCAATGTGGAGATATTACTGTTTGTGCATTTACAATATTCATTGATTTTTGCCATTGAAAAACGTCCAGAAATGTTTGAAGCTACTGACTGAATGAAAGGAGCTGGCATCTCACTCTCTTTGAATCTTCTTTATCATGCTAGGATTAGCAGGAAAAAGCAAAAAATTTCAGAATTGCACATTGCAATGCGGAGAAATTACTGTTTGTGCATTTACAATATTCATTGATTTTTGCCATTGAAAAACATCATGTTATTCATATACCAGAAATGTTTGAAGCTACTGACTGAATGAAAGGAGCTGGCATCTCACTCTCTTTGAATCTTCTTTATCATGCTAGGATTAGCAGGAAAAAGCAAAAAATTTCAGAATTGCACCTTGCAATGCGGAGAAATTACTGTTTGTGCATTTACAATATTCATTGATTTTTGCCATTGAAAAACATGTTATTCATATACCAGAAATGTTTGAAGCTACTGACTGAATGAAAAGAGCTGGCATCTCACTCTCTTTGAATCTTCTTTATCATGCCAGGATTAGCAGGAAAAAGCAAAAAATTTCAGAATTGCACCTTGCAATGTGGAGATATTACTGTTTGTGCATTTACAATATTCATTGATTTTTGCCATTGAAAAACGTCCAGAAATGTTTGAAGCTACTGACTGAATGAAAGGAGCTGGCATCTCACTCTCTTTGAATCTTCTTTATCATGCTAGGATTAGCAGGAAAAAGCAAAAAATTTCAGAATTGCACCTTGCAATGCGGAGAAATTACTGTTTGTGCATTTACAATATTCATTGATTTTTGCCATTGAAAAACATGTTATTCATATACCAGAAATGTTTGAAGCTACTGACTGAATGAAAAGAGCTGGCATCTCACTCTCTTTGAATCTTCTTTATCCTGCCAGGATTAGCAGGAAAAAGCAAAAAATTTCAGAATTGCACGTTGCAATGTGGAGATATTACTGTTTGTGCATTTACAATATTCATTGATTTTTGCCATTGAAAAACATCATGTTATTCATATACCAGAAATGTTTGAAGCTACTGACTGAATGAAAGGAGCTGGCATCTCACTCTCTTTGAATCTTCTTTATCATGCTAGGATTAGCAGGAAAAAGCAAAAAATTTCAGAATTGCACCTTGCAATGTGGAGATATTACTGTTTGTGCATTTACAATATTCATTGATTTTTGCCATTGAAAAACGTCCAGAAATGTTTGAAGCTACTGACTGAATGAAAAGAGCTGGCATATCACTCTCTTTGAATCTTCTTTATCATGCCAGGATTAGCAGGAAAAAGCAAAAAATTTCAGAATTGCACCTTGCAATGCGGAGAAATTACTGTGTGTGCATTTACAATATTCATTGATTTTTGCCATTGAAAAACATCATGTTATTCATATACCAGAAATGTTTGAAGCTACTGACTGAATGAAAGGAGCTGGCATCTCACTCTCTTTGAATCTTCTTTATCATGCTAGGATTAGCAGGAAAAAGCAAAAAATTTCAGAATTGCACCTTGCAATGCGGAGAAATTACTGTTTGTGCATTTACAATATTCATTGATTTTTGCCATTGAAAAACATGTTATTCATATACCAGAAATGTTTGAAGCTACTGACTGAATGAAAAGAGCTGGCATCTCACTCTCTTTGAATCTTCTTTATCATGCCAGGATTAGCAGGAAAAAGCAAAAAATTTCAGAATTGCACCTTGCAATGTGGAGATATTACTGTTTGTGCATTTACAATATTCATTGATTTTTGCCATTGAAAAACGTCCAGAAATGTTTGAAGCTACTGACTGAATGAAAGGAGCTGGCATCTCACTCTCTTTGAATCTTCTTTATCATGCTAGGATTAGCAGGAAAAAGCAAAAAATTTCAGAATTGCACATTGCAATGCGGAGAAATTACTGTTTGTGCATTTACAATATTCATTGATTTTTGCCATTGAAAAACATCATGTTATTCATATACCAGAAATGTTTGAAGCTACTGACTGAATGAAAGGAGCTGGCATCTCACTCTCTTTGAATCTTCTTTATCATGCTAGGATTAGCAGGAAAAAGCAAAAAATTTCAGAATTGCACCTTGCAATGCGGAGAAATTACTGTTTGTGCATTTACAATATTCATTGATTTTTGCCATTGAAAAACATGTTATTCATATACCAGAAATGTTTGAAGCTACTGACTGAATGAAAAGAGCTGGCATCTCACTCTCTTTGAATCTTCTTTATCATGCCAGGATTAGCAGGAAAAAGCAAAAAATTTCAGAATTGCACCTTGCAATGTGGAGATATTACTGTTTGTGCATTTACAATATTCATTGATTTTTGCCATTGAAAAACGTCCAGAAATGTTTGAAGCTACTGACTGAATGAAAGGAGCTGGCATCTCACTCTCTTTGAATCTTCTTTATCATGCTAGGATTAGCAGGAAAAAGCAAAAAATTTCAGAATTGCACCTTGCAATGCGGAGAAATTACTGTTTGTGCATTTACAATATTCATTGATTTTTGCCATTGAAAAACATGTTATTCATATACCAGAAATGTTTGAAGCTACTGACTGAATGAAAAGAGCTGGCATCTCACTCTCTTTGAATCTTCTTTATCCTGCCAGGATTAGCAGGAAAAAGCAAAAAATTTCAGAATTGCACGTTGCAATGTGGAGATATTACTGTTTGTGCATTTACAATATTCATTGATTTTTGCCATTGAAAAACGTCCAGAAATGTTTGAAGCTACTGACTGAATGAAAGGAGCTGGCATCTCACTCTCTTTGAATCTTCTTTATCATGCTAGGATTAGCAGGAAAAAGCAAAAAATTTCAGAATTGCACCTTGCAATGCGGAGAAATTACTGTTTGTGCATTTACAATATTCATTGATTTTTGCCATTGAAAAACATCATGTTATTCATATACCAGAAATGTTTGAAGCTACTGACTGAATGAAAGGAGCTGGCATCTCACTCTCTTTGAATCTTCTTTATCATGCTAGGATTAGCAGGAAAAAGCAAAAAATTTCAGAATTGCACCTTGCAATGCGGAGAAATTACTGTGTGTGCATTTACAATATTCATTGATTTTTGCCATTGAAAAACATCATGTTATTCATATACCAGAAATGTTTGAAGCTACTGACTGAATGAAAAGAGCTGGCATCTCACTCTCTTTGAATCTTCTTTATCATGCCAGGATTAGCAGGAAAAAGCAAAAAATTTCAGAATTGCACCTTGCTATGTGGAGATATTACTGTTTGTGCATTTACAATATTCATTGATTTTTGCCATTGAAAAACGTCCAGAAATGTTTGAAGCTACTGACTGAATGAAAGGAGCTGGCATTTCACTCTCTTTGAATCTTCTTTATCATGCTAGGATTAGCAGGAAAAAGCAAAAAATTTCAGAATTGCACCTTGCAATGCGGAGAAATTACTGTGTGTGCATTTACAATATTCATTGATTTTTGCCATTGAAAAACGTCCAGAAATGTTTGAAGCTACTGACTGAATGAAAGGAGCTGGCATCTCACTCTCTTTGAATCTTCTTTATCATGCTAGGATTAGCAGGAAAAAGCAAAAAATTTCAGAATTGCACCTTGCAATGCGGAGAAATTACTGTGTGTGCATTTACAATATTCATTGATTTTTGCCATTGAAAAACATCGTTATTCATATACCAGAAATGTTTGAAGCTACTGACTGAATGAAAAGAGCTGGCATCTCACTCTCTTTGAATCTTCTTTATCATGCCAGGATTAGCAGGAAAAAGCAAAAAATTTCAGAATTGCACCTTGCAATGTGGAGATATTACTGTTTGTGCATTTACAATATTCATTGATTTTTGCCATTGAAAAACATGTTATTCATATACCAGAAATGTTTGAAGCTACTGACTGAATGAAAAGAGCTGGCATCTCACTCTCTTTGAATCTTCTTTATCATGCCAGGATTAGCAGGAAAAAGCAAAAAATTTCAGAATTGCACCTTGCAATGTGGAGATATTACTGTTTGTGCATTTACAATATTCATTGATTTTTGCCATTGAAAAACGTCCAGAAATGTTTGAAGCTACTGACTGAATGAAAGGAGCTGGCATCTCACTCTCTTTGAATCTTCTTTATCATGCTAGGTTTAGCAGGAAAAAGCAAAAAATTTCAGAATTGCACCTTGCAATGCGGAGAAATTACTGTGTGTGCATTTACAATATTCATTGATTTTTGCCATTGAAAAACATGTTATTCATATACCAGAAATGTTTGAAGCTACTGACTGAATGAAAAGAGCTGGCATCTCACTCTCTTTGAATCTTCTTTATCATGCCAGGATTAGCAGGAAAAAGCAAAAAATTTCAGAATTGCACCTTGTAATGTGGAGATATTACTGTTTGTGCATTTACAATATTCATTGATTTTTGCCATTGAAAAACGTCCAGAAATGTTTGAAGCTACTGACTGAATGAAAGGAGCTGGCATCTCACTCTCTTTGAATCTTCTTTATCATGCTAGGATTAGCAGGAAAAAGCAAAAAATTTCAGAATTGCACCTTGCAATGCGGAGAAATTACTGTGTGTGCATTTACAATATTCATTGATTTTTGCCATTGAAAAACATCATGTTATTCATATACCAGAAATGTTTGAAGCTACTGACTGAATGAAAAGAGCTGGCATCTCACTCTCTTTGAATCTTCTTTATCATGCCAGGATTAGCAGGAAAAAGCAAAAAATTTCAGAATTGCACCTTGCAATGTGGAGATATTACTGTTTGTGCATTTACAATATTCATTGATTTTTGCCATTGAAAAACATGTTATTCATATACCAGAAATGTTTGAAGCTACTGACTGAATGAAACGAGCTGGCATCTCACTCTCTTTGAATCTTCTTTATCATGCCAGGATTAGCAGGAAAAAGCAAAAAATTTCAGAATTGCACCTTGCAATGTGGAGATATTACTGTTTGTGCATTTACAATATTCATTGATTTTTGCCATTGAAAAACGTCCAGAAATGTTTGAAGCTACTGACTGAATGAAAGGAGCTGGCATCTCACTCTCTTTGAATCTTCTTTATCATGCTAGGATTAGCAGGAAAAAGCAAAAAATTTCAGAATTGCACCTTGCAATGCGGAGAAATTACTGTGTGTGCATTTACAATATTCATTGATTTTTGCCATTGAAAAACATCATGTTATTCATATACCAGAAATGTTTGAAGCTACTGACTGAATGAAAAGAGCTGGCATCTCACTCTCTTTGAATCTTCTTTATCATGCCAGGATTAGCAGGAAAAAGCAAAAAATTTCAGAATTGCACCTTGCTATGTGGAGATATTACTGTTTGTGCATTTACAATATTCATTGATTTTTGCCATTGAAAAACGTCCAGAAATGTTTGAAGCTACTGACTGAATGAAAGGAGCTGGCATCTCACTCTCTTTGAATCTTCTTTATCATGCTAGGATTAGCAGGAAAAAGCAAAAAATTTCAGAATTGCACCTTGCAATGCGGAGAAATTACTGTGTGTGCATTTACAATATTCATTGATTTTTGCCATTGAAAAACGTCCAGAAATGTTTGAAGCTACTGACTGAATGAAAGGAGCTGGCATCTCACTCTCTTTGAATCTTCTTTATCATGCTAGGATTAGCAGGAAAAAGCAAAAAATTTCAGAATTGCACCTTGCAATGCGGAGAAATTACTGTGTGTGCATTTACAATATTCATTGATTTTTGCCATTGAAAAACATCGTTATTCATATACCAGAAATGTTTGAAGCTACTGACTGAATGAAAAGAGCTGGCATCTCACTCTCTTTGAATCTTCTTTATCATGCCAGGATTAGCAGGAAAAAGCAAAAAATTTCAGAATTGCACCTTGCAATGTGGAGATATTACTGTTTGTGCATTTACAATATTCATTGATTTTTGCCATTGAAAAACATGTTATTCATATACCAGAAATGTTTGAAGCTACTGACTGAATGAAAAGAGCTGGCATCTCACTCTCTTTGAATCTTCTTTATCATGCCAGGATTAGCAGGAAAAAGCAAAAAATTTCAGAATTGCACCTTGCAATGTGGAGATATTACTGTTTGTGCATTTACAATATTCATTGATTTTTGCCATTGAAAAACGTCCAGAAATGTTTGAAGCTACTGACTGAATGAAAGGAGCTGGCATCTCACTCTCTTTGAATCTTCTTTATCATGCTAGGTTTAGCAGGAAAAAGCAAAAAATTTCAGAATTGCACCTTGCAATGCGGAGAAATTACTGTGTGTGCATTTACAATATTCATTGATTTTTGCCATTGAAAAACATGTTATTCATATACCAGAAATGTTTGAAGCTACTGACTGAATGAAAAGAGCTGGCATCTCACTCTCTTTGAATCTTCTTTATCATGCCAGGATTAGCAGGAAAAAGCAAAAAATTTCAGAATTGCACCTTGCAATGTGGAGATATTACTGTTTGTGCATTTACAATATTCATTGATTTTTGCCATTGAAAAACGTCCAGAAATGTTTGAAGCTACTGACTGAATGAAAGGAGCTGGCATCTCACTCTCTTTGAATCTTCTTTATCATGCTAGGATTAGCAGGAAAAAGCAAAAAATTTCAGAATTGCACCTTGCAATGCGGAGAAATTACTGTTTGTGCATTTACAATATTCATTGATTTTTGCCATTGAAAAACATGTTATTCATATACCAGAAATGTTTGAAGCTACTGACTGAATGAAAAGAGCTGGCATCTCACTCTCTTTGAATCTTCTTCATCCTGCCAGGATTAGCAGGAAAAAGCAAAAAATTTCAGAATTGCACGTTGCAATGTGGAGATATTACTGTTTGTGCATTTACAATATTCATTGATTTTTGCCATTGAAAAACGTCCAGAAATGTTTGAAGCTACTGACTGAATGAAAGGAGCTGGCATCTCACTCTCTTTGAATCTTCTTTATCATGCTAGGATTAGCAGGAAAAAGCAAAAAATTTCAGAATTGCACCTTGCAATGCGGAGAAATTACTGTTTGTGCATTTACAATATTCATTGATTTTTGCCATTGAAAAACATCATGTTATTCATATACCAGAAATGTTTGAAGCTACTGACTGAATGAAAGGAGCTGGCATCTCACTCTCTTTGAATCTTCTTTATCATGCTAGGATTAGCAGGAAAAAGCAAAAAATTTCAGAATTGCACCTTGCAATGCGGAGAAATTACTGTGTGTGCATTTACAATATTCATTGATTTTTGCCATTGAAAAACATGGTTATTCATATACCAGAAATGTTTGAAGCTACTGACTGAATGAAAAGAGCTGGCATCTCACTCTCTTTGAATCTTCTTTATCATGCCAGGATTAGCAGGAAAAAGCAAAAAATTTCAGAATTGCACCTTGTAATGTGGAGATATTACTGTTTGTGCATTTACAATATTCATTGATTTTTGCCATTGAAAAACGTCCAGAAATGTTTGAAGCTACTGACTGAATGAAAGGAGCTGGCATCTCACTCTCTTTGAATCTTCTTTATCATGCTAGGATTAGCAGGAAAAAGCAAAAAATTTCAGAATTGCACCTTGCAATGCGGAGAAATTACTGTGTGTGCATTTACAATATTCATTGATTTTTGCCATTGAAAAACATCATGTTATTCATATACCAGAAATGTTTGAAGCTACTGACTGAATGAAAAGAGCTGGCATCTCACTCTCTTTGAATCTTCTTTATCATGCCAGGATTAGCAGGAAAAAGCAAAAAATTTCAGAATTGCACCTTGCAATGTGGAGATATTACTGTTTGTGCATTTACAATATTCATTGATTTTTGCCATTGAAAAACATGTTATTCATATACCAGAAATGTTTGAAGCTACTGACTGAATGAAACGAGCTGGCATCTCACTCTCTTTGAATCTTCTTTATCATGCCAGGATTAGCAGGAAAAAGCAAAAAATTTCAGAATTGCACCTTGCAATGTGGAGATATTACTGTTTGTGCATTTACAATATTCATTGATTTTTGCCATTGAAAAACGTCCAGAAATGTTTGAAGCTACTGACTGAATGAAAGGAGCTGGCATCTCACTCTCTTTGAATCTTCTTTATCATGCTAGGATTAGCAGGAAAAAGCAAAAAATTTCAGAATTGCACCTTGCAATGCGGAGAAATTACTGTGTGTGCATTTACAATATTCATTGATTTTTGCCATTGAAAAACATCATGTTATTCATATACCAGAAATGTTTGAAGCTACTGACTGAATGAAAAGAGCTGGCATCTCACTCTCTTTGAATCTTCTTTATCATGCCAGGATTAGCAGGAAAAAGCAAAAAATTTCAGAATTGCACCTTGCTATGTGGAGATATTACTGTTTGTGCATTTACAATATTCATTGATTTTTGCCATTGAAAAACGTCCAGAAATGTTTGAAGCTACTGACTGAATGAAAGGAGCTGGCATCTCACTCTCTTTGAATCTTCTTTATCATGCTAGGATTAGCAGGAAAAAGCAAAAAATTTCAGAATTGCACCTTGCAATGCGGAGAAATTACTGTGTGTGCATTTACAATATTCATTGATTTTTGCCATTGAAAAACGTCCAGAAATGTTTGAAGCTACTGACTGAATGAAAGGAGCTGGCATCTCACTCTCTTTGAATCTTCTTTATCATGCTAGGATTAGCAGGAAAAAGCAAAAAATTTCAGAATTGCACCTTGCAATGCGGAGAAATTACTGTGTGTGCATTTACAATATTCATTGATTTTTGCCATTGAAAAACATCGTTATTCATATACCAGAAATGTTTGAAGCTACTGACTGAATGAAAAGAGCTGGCATCTCACTCTCTTTGAATCTTCTTTATCATGCCAGGATTAGCAGGAAAAAGCAAAAAATTTCAGAATTGCACCTTGCAATGTGGAGATATTACTGTTTGTGCATTTACAATATTCATTGATTTTTGCCATTGAAAAACATGTTATTCATATACCAGAAATGTTTGAAGCTACTGACTGAATGAAAAGAGCTGGCATCTCACTCTCTTTGAATCTTCTTTATCATGCCAGGATTAGCAGGAAAAAGCAAAAAATTTCAGAATTGCACCTTGCAATGTGGAGATATTACTGTTTGTGCATTTACAATATTCATTGATTTTTGCCATTGAAAAACGTCCAGAAATGTTTGAAGCTACTGACTGAATGAAAGGAGCTGGCATCTCACTCTCTTTGAATCTTCTTTATCATGCTAGGTTTAGCAGGAAAAAGCAAAAAATTTCAGAATTGCACCTTGCAATGCGGAGAAATTACTGTGTGTGCATTTACAATATTCATTGATTTTTGCCATTGAAAAACATCGTTATTCATATACCAGAAATGTTTGAAGCTACTGACTGAATGAAAAGAGCTGGCATCTCACTCTCTTTGAATCTTCTTTATCATGCCAGGATTAGCAGGAAAAAGCAAAAAATTTCAGAATTGCACCTTGCAATGTGGAGATATTACTGTTTGTGCATTTACAATATTCATTGATTTTTGCCATTGAAAAACGTCCAGAAATGTTTGAAGCTACTGACTGAATGAAAGGAGCTGGCATCTCACTCTCTTTGAATCTTCTTTATCATGCTAGGATTAGCAGGAAAAAGCAAAAAATTTCAGAATTGCACCTTGCAATGCGGAGAAATTACTGTGTGTGCATTTACAATATTCATTGATTTTTGCCATTGAAAAACATGTTATTCATATACCAGAAATGTTTGAAGCTACTGACTGTATGAAAAGAGCTGGCATATCACTCTCTTTGAATCTTCTTTATCATGCCAGGATTAGCAGGAAAAAGCAAAAAATTTCAGAATTGCACCTTGCAATGTGGAGATATTACTGTTTGTGCATTTACAATATTCATTGATTTTTGCCATTGAAAAACGTCCAGAAATGTTTGAAGCTACTGACTGAATGAAAGGAGCTGGCATCTCACTCTCTTTGAATCTACTTTATCATGCTAGGATTAGCAGGAAAAAGCAAAAAATTTCAGAATTGCACCTTGCAATGCGGAGAAATTACTGTGTGTGCATTTACAATATTCATTGATTTTTGCCATTGAAAAACATGTTATTCATATACCAGAAATGTTTGAAGCTACTCACTGAATGAAAAGAGCTGGCATCTCACTCTCTTTGAATCTTCTTTATCATGCCAGGATTAGCAGGAAAAAGCAAAAAATTTCAGAATTGCACCTTGCAATGTGGAGATATTACTGTTTGTGCATTTACAATATTCATTGATTTTTGCCATTGAAAAACGTCCAGAAATGTTTGAAGCTACTGACTGAATGAAAGGAGCTGGCATCTCACTCTCTTTGAATCTTCTTTATCATGCTAGGATTAGCAGGAAAAAGCAAAAAATTTCAGAATTGCACATTGCAATGCGGAGAAATTACTGTTTGTGCATTTACAATATTCATTGATTTTTGCCATTGAAAAACATCATGTTATTCATATACCAGAAATGTTTGAAGCTACTGACTGAATGAAAGGAGCTGGCATCTCACTCTCTTTGAATCTTCTTTATCATGCTAGGATTAACAGGAAAAAGCAAAAAATTTCAGAATTGCACCTTGTAATGCGGAGAAATTACTGATTGTGCATTTACAATATTCATTGATTTTTGACATTGAAAAACATGTTATTCATATACCAGAAATGTTTGAAGCTACTGACTGAATGAAAAGAGCTGGCATCTCACTCTCTTTGAATCTTCTTTATCATGCCAGGATTAGCAGGAAAAAGCAAAAAATTTCAGAATTGCACCTTGCAATGTGGAGATATTACTGTTTGTGCATTTACAATATTCATTGATTTTTGCCATTGAAAAACGTCCAGAAATGTTTGAAGCTACTGACTGAATGAAAGGAGCTGGCATCTCACTCTCTTTGAATCTTCTTTATCATGCTAGGATTAGCAGGAAAAAGCAAAAAATTTCAGAATTGCACCTTGCAATGCGGAGAAATTACTGTTTGTGCATTTACAATATTCATTGATTTTTGCCATTGAAAAACATGTTATTCATATACCAGAAATGTTTGAAGCTACTGACTGAATGAAAAGAGCTGGCATCTCACTCTCTTTGAATCTTCTTTATCATGCCAGGATTAGCAGGAAAAAGCAAAAAATTTCAGAATTGCACCTTGCAATGTGGAGATATTACTGTTTGTGCATTTACAATATTCATTGATTTTTGCCATTGAAAAACGTCCAGAAATGTTTGAAGCTACTGACTGAATGAAAGGAGCTGGCATCTCACTCTCTTTGAATCTTCTTTATCATGCTAGGATTAGCAGGAAAAAGCAAAATATTTCAGAATTGCACCTTGCAATGCGGAGAAATTACTGTGTATGCATTTACAATATTCATTGATTTTTGCCATTGAAAAACATCGTTATTCATATACCAGAAATGTTTGAAGCTACTGACTGAATGAAAAGAGCTGGCATCTCACTCTCTTTGAATCTTCTTTATCATGCCAGGATTAGCAGGAAAAAGCAAAAAATTTCAGAATTGCACCTTGCAATGTGGAGATATTACTGTTTGTGCATTTACAATATTCATTGATTTTTGCCATTGAAAAACATGTTATTCATATACCAGAAATGTTTGAAGCTACTGACTGAATGAAACGAGCTGGCATCTCACTCTCTTTGAATCTTCTTTATCATGCCTGGATTAGCAGGAAAAAGCAAAAAATTTCAGAATTGCACCTTGCAATGTGGAGATATTACTGTTTGTGCATTTACAATATTCATTGATTTTTGCCATTGAAAAACGTCCAGAAATGTTTGAAGCTACTGACTGAATGAAAGGAGCTGGCATCTCAGTCTCTTTGAATCTTCTTTATCATGCTAGGATTAGCAGGAAAAAGCAAAAAATTTCAGAATTGCACATTGCAATGCGGAGAAATTACTGTTTGTGCATTTACAATATTCATTGATTTTTGCCATTGAAAAACATCATGTTATTCATATACCAGAAATGTTTGAAGCTTCTGACTGAATGAAAGGAGCTGGCATCTCACTCTCTTTGAATCTTCTTTATCATGCTAGGATTAGCAGGAAAAAGCAAAAAATTTCAGAATTGCACCTTGCAATGCGGAGAAATTACTGTTTGTGCATTTACAATATTCATTGATTTTTGCCATTGAAAAACATGTTATTCATATACCAGAAATGTTTGAAGCTACTGACTGAATGAAAAGAGCTGGCATCTCACTCTCTTTGAATCTTCTTTATCATGCCAGGATCATCAGGAAAAAGCAAAAAATTTCAGAATTGCACCTTGCAATGTGGAGATATTACTGTTTGTGCATTTACAATATTCATTGATTTTTGCCATTGAAAAACGTCCAGAAATGTTTGAAGCTACTGACTGAATGAAAAGAGCTGGCATCTCACTCTCTTTGAATCTTCTTTATCATGCTAAGAGGAGCAGGAAAAAGCAAAAAATTTCAGAATTGCACCTTGCAATGTGGAGATATTACTGTTTGTGCATTTACAATATTCATTGATTTTTGCCATTGAAAAACGTCCAGAAATGTTTGAAGCTACTGACTGAATGAAAGGAGCTGGCATCTCACTCTCTTTGAATCTTCTTTATCATGCTAGGATTAGCAGGAAAAAACAAAAAATTTCAGAATTGCACCTTGCAATGCGGAGAAATTACTGTTTGTGCATTTACAATATTCATTGATTTTTGCCATTGAAAAACGTCCAGAAATGTTTGAAGCTACTGACTGAATGAAAGGAGCTGGCATCTCACTCTCTTTGAATCTTCTTTATCATGCTAGGATTAGCAGGAAAAAGCAAAATATTTCAGAATTGCACCTTGCAATGCGGAGAAATTACTGTGTATGCATTTACAATATTCATTGATTTTTGCCATTGAAAAACATCGTTATTCATATACCAGAAATGTTTGAAGCTACTGACTGAATGAAAAGAGCTGGCATCTCACTCTCTTTGAATCTTCTTTATCATGCCAGGATTAGCAGGAAAAAGCAAAAAATTTCAGAATTGCACCTTGCAATGTGGAGATATTACTGTTTGTGCATTTACAATATTCATTGATTTTTGCCATTGAAAAACATGTTATTCATATACCAGAAATGTTTGAAGCTACTGACTGAATGAAACGAGCTGGCATCTCACTCTCTTTGAATCTTCTTTATCATGCCTGGATTAGCAGGAAAAAGCAAAAAATTTCAGAATTGCACCTTGCAATGTGGAGATATTACTGTTTGTGCATTTACAATATTCATTGATTTTTGCCATTGAAAAACGTCCAGAAATGTTTGAAGCTACTGACTGAATGAAAGGAGCTGGCATCTCAGTCTCTTTGAATCTTCTTTATCATGCTAGGATTAGCAGGAAAAAGCAAAAAATTTCAGAATTGCACATTGCAATGCGGAGAAATTACTGTTTGTGCATTTACAATATTCATTGATTTTTGCCATTGAAAAACATCATGTTATTCATATACCAGAAATGTTTGAAGCTTCTGACTGAATGAAAGGAGCTGGCATCTCACTCTCTTTGAATCTTCTTTATCATGCTAGGATTAGCAGGAAAAAGCAAAAAATTTCAGAATTGCACCTTGCAATGCGGAGAAATTACTGTTTGTGCATTTACAATATTCATTGATTTTTGCCATTGAAAAACATGTTATTCATATACCAGAAATGTTTGAAGCTACTGACTGAATGAAAAGAGCTGGCATCTCACTCTCTTTGAATCTTCTTTATCATGCCAGGATCATCAGGAAAAAGCAAAAAATTTCAGAATTGCACCTTGCAATGTGGAGATATTACTGTTTGTGCATTTACAATATTCATTGATTTTTGCCATTGAAAAACGTCCAGAAATGTTTGAAGCTACTGACTGAATGAAAAGAGCTGGCATCTCACTCTCTTTGAATCTTCTTTATCATGCTAAGAGGAGCAGGAAAAAGCAAAAAATTTCAGAATTGCACCTTGCAATGTGGAGATATTACTGTTTGTGCATTTACAATATTCATTGATTTTTGCCATTGAAAAACGTCCAGAAATGTTTGAAGCTACTGACTGAATGAAAGGAGCTGGCATCTCACTCTCTTTTAATCTTCTTTATCATGCTAGGATTAGCAGGAAAAAGCAAAAAATTTCAGAATTGCACCTTGCAATGCGGAGAAATTACTGTTTGTGCATTTACAATATTCATTGATTTTTGCCATTGAAAAACATCATGTTATTCATATACCAGAAATGTTTGAAGCTACTGACTGAATGAAAAGAGCTGGCATCTCACTCTCTTTGAATCTTCTTTATCATGCTAAGAGGAGCAGGAAAAACCAAAAAATTTCAGAATTGCACGTTGCAATGTGGAGATATTACTGTTTGTGCATTTACAATATTCATTGATTTTTGCCATTGAAAAACGTCCAGAAATGTTTGAAGCTACTGACTGAATGAAAGGAGCTGGCATCTCACTCTCTTTGAATCTTCTTTATCATGCTAGGATTAGCAGGAAAAAGCAAAAAATTTCAGAATTGCACCTTGCAATGCGGAGAAATTACTGTTTGTGCATTTACAATATTCATTGATTTTTGCCATTGAAAAACATGTTATTCATATACCAGAAATGTTTGAAGCTACTGACTGAATGAAAAGAGCTGGCATCTCACTCTCTTTGAATCTTCTTTATCATGCCAGGATCATCAGGAAAAAGCAAAAAATTTCAGAATTGCACCTTGCAATGTGGAGATATTACTGTTTGTGCATTTACAATATTCATTGATTTTTGCCATTGAAAAACGTCCAGAAATGTTTGAAGCTACTGACTGAATGAAAAGAGCTGGCATCTCACTCTCTTTGAATCTTCTTTATCATGCTAAGAGGAGCAGGAAAAAGCAAAAAATTTCAGAATTGCACCTTGCAATGTGGAGATATTACTGTTTGTGCATTTACAATATTCATTGATTTTTGCCATTGAAAAACGTCCAGAAATGTTTGAAGCTACTGACTGAATGAAAGGAGCTGGCATCTCACTCTCTTTGAATCTTCTTTATCATGCTAGGATTAGCAGGAAAAAGCAAAAAATTTCAGAATTGCACCTTGCAATGCGGAGAAATTACTGTTTGTGCATTTACAATATTCATTGATTTTTGCCATTGAAAAACATCATGTTATTCATATACCAGAAATGTTTGAAGCTACTGACTGAATGAAAAGAGCTGGCATCTCACTCTCTTTGAATCTTCTTTATCATGCTAAGAGGAGCAGGAAAAACCAAAAAATTTCAGAATTGCACGTTGCAATGTGGAGATATTACTGTTTGTGCATTTACAATATTCATTGATTTTTGCCATTGAAAAACGTCCAGAAATGTTTGAAGCTACTGACTGAATGAAAGGAGCTGGCATCTCACTCTCTTTGAATCTTCTTTATCATGCTAGGATTAGCAGGAAAAAGCAAAAAATTTCAGAATTGCACCTTGCAATGCGGAGAAATTACTGTTTGTGCATTTACAATATTCATTGATTTTTGCCATTGAAAAACATGTTATTCATATACCAGAAATGTTTGAAGCTACTGACTGAATGAAAAGAGCTGGCATCTCACTCTCTTTGAATCTTCTTTATCATGCCAGGATCATCAGGAAAAAGCAAAAAATTTCAGAATTGCACCCTGCAATGTGGAGATATTACTGTTTGTGCATTTACAATATTCATTGATTTTTGCCATTGAAAAACGTCCAGAAATGTTTGAAGCTACTGACTGAATGAAAAGAGCTGGCATCTCACTCTCTTTGAATCTTCTTTATCATGCTAAGAGGAGCAGGAAAAAGCAAAAAATTTCAGAATTGCACCTTGCAATGTGGAGATATTACTGTTTGTGCATTTACAATATTCATTGATTTTTGCCATTGAAAAACATCATGTTATTCATATACCAGAAATGTTTGAAGCTTCTGACTGAATGAAAGGAGCTGGCATCTCACTCTCTTTGAATCTTCTTTATCATGCTAGGATTAGCAGGAAAAAGCAAAAAATTTCAGAATTGCACCTTGCAATGCGGAGAAATTACTGTTTGTGCATTTACAATATTCATTGATTTTTGCCATTGAAAAACATGTTATTCATATACCAGAAATGTTTGAAGCTACTGACTGAATGAAAAGAGCTGGCATCTCACTCTCTTTGAATCTTCTTTATCATGCCAGGATCATCAGGAAAAAGCAAAAAATTTCAGAATTGCACCTTGCAATGTGGAGATATTACTGTTTGTGCATTTACAATATTCATTGATTTTTGCCATTGAAAAACGTCCAGAAATGTTTGAAGCTACTGACTGAATGAAAGGAGCTGGCATCTCAGTCTCTTTGAATCTTCTTTATCATGCTAGGATTAGCAGGAAAAAGCAAAAAATTTCAGAATTGCACATTGCAATGCGGAGAAATTACTGTTTGTGCATTTACAATATTCATTGATTTTTGCCATTGAAAAACATCATGTTATTCATATACCAGAAATGTTTGAAGCTTCTGACTGAATGAAAGGAGCTGGCATCTCACTCTCTTTGAATCTTCTTTATCATGCTAGGATTAGCAGGAAAAAGCAAAAAATTTCAGAATTGCACCTTGCAATGCGGAGAAATTACTGTTTGTGCATTTACAATATTCATTGATTTTTGCCATTGAAAAACATGTTATTCATATACCAGAAATGTTTGAAGCTACTGACTGAATGAAAAGAGCTGGCATCTCACTCTCTTTGAATCTTCTTTATCATGCCAGGATCATCAGGAAAAAGCAAAAAATTTCAGAATTGCACCTTGCAATGTGGAGATATTACTGTTTGTGCATTTACAATATTCATTGATTTTTGCCATTGAAAAACGTCCAGAAATGTTTGAAGCTACTGACTGAATGAAAAGAGCTGGCATCTCACTCTCTTTGAATCTTCTTTATCATGCTAAGAGGAGCAGGAAAAAGCAAAAAATTTCAGAATTGCACCTTGCAATGTGGAGATATTACTGTTTGTGCATTTACAATATTCATTGATTTTTGCCATTGAAAAACGTCCAGAAATGTTTGAAGCTACTGACTGAATGAAAGGAGCTGGCATCTCACTCTCTTTGAATCTTCTTTATCATGCTAGGATTAGCAGGAAAAAGCAAAAAATTTCAGATTTGCACCTTGCAATGCGGAGAAATTACTGTTTGTGCATTTACAATATTCATTGATTTTTGCCATTGAAAAACATGTTATTCATATACCAGAAATGTTTGAAGCTACTGACTGAATGAAAAGAGCTGGCATCTCACTCTCTTTGAATCTTCTTTATCATGCCAGGATTAGCAGGAAAAAGCAAAAAATTTCAGAATTGCACCTTGCAATGTGGAGATATTACTGTTTGTGCATTTACAATATTCATTGATTTTTGCCATTGAAAAACGTCCAGAAATGTTTGAAGCTACTGACTGAATGAAAAGAGCTGGCATCTCACTCTCTTTGAATCTTCTTTATCATGCTAAGAGGAGCAGGAAAAAGCAAAAAATTTCAGAATTGCACCTTGCAATGTGGAGATATTACTGTTTGTGCATTTACAATATTTATTGATTTTTGCCATTGAAAAACGTCCAGAAATGTTTGAGGCTACTGACTGAATGAAAGGAGCTGGCATCTCACTCTCTTTGAATCTTCTTTATCATGCTAGGATTAGCAGGAAAAAGCAAAAAATTTCAGAATTGCACCTTGCAATGCGGAGAAATTACTGTTTGTGCATTTACAATATTCATTGATTTTTGCCATTGAAAAACATCATGTTATTCATATACCAGAAATGTTTGAAGCTACTGACTGAATGAAAAGAGCTGGCATCTCACTCTCTTTGAATCTTCTTTATCATGCTAAGAGGAGCAGGAAAAACCAAAAAATTTCAGAATTGCACGTTGCAATGTGGAGATATTACTGTTTGTGCATTTACAATATTCATTGATTTTTGCCATTGAAAAACGTCCAGAAATGTTTGAAGCTACTGACTGAATGAAAGGAGCTGGCATCTCACTCTCTTTGAATCTTCTTTATCATGCTAGGATTAGCAGGAAAAAGCAAAAAATTTCAGAATTGCACCTTGCAATGCGGAGAAATTACTGTTTGTGCATTTACAATATTCATTGATTTTTGCCATTGAAAAACATGTTATTCATATACCAGAAATGTTTGAAGCTACTGACTGAATGAAAAGAGCTGGCATCTCACTCTCTTTGAATCTTCTTTATCATGCCAGGATTAGCAGGAAAAAGCAAAAAATTTCAGAATTGCACCTTGCAATGTGGAGATATTACTGTTTGTGCATTTACAATATTCATTGATTTTTGCCATTGAAAAACATCCAGAAATGTTTGAAGCTACTGACTGAATGAAAGGAGCTGGCATCTCACTCTCTTTGAATCTTCTTTATCATGCTAGGATTAGCAGGAAAAAGCAAAAAATTTCAGAATTGCACCTTGCAATGCGGAGAAATTACTGTGTGTGCATTTACAATATTCATTGATTTTTGCCATTGAAAAACATCGTTATTCATATACCAGAAATGTTTGAAGCTACTGACTGAATGAAAAGAGCTGGCATCTCACTCTCTTTGAATCTTCTTTATCATGCCAGGATTAGCAGGAAAAAGCAAAAAATTTCAGAATTGCACCTTGCAATGTGGAGATATTACTGTTTGTGCATTTACAATATTCATTGATTTTTGCCATTGAAAAACATGTTATTCATATACCAGAAATGTTTGAAGCTACTGACTGAATGAAACGAGCTGGCATCTCACTCTCTTTGAATCTTCTTTATCATGCCTGGATTAGCAGGAAAAAGCAAAAAATTTCAGAATTGCACCTTGCAATGTGGAGATATTACTGTTTGTGCATTTACAATATTCATTGATTTTTGCCATTGAAAAACGTCCAGAAATGTTTGAAGCTACTGACTGAATGAAAGGAGCTGGCATCTCAGTCTCTTTGAATCTTCTTTATCATGCTAGGATTAGCAGGAAAAAGCAAAAAATTTCAGAATTGCACATTGCAATGCGGAGAAATTACTGTTTGTGCATTTACAATATTCATTGATTTTTGCCATTGAAAAACATCATGTTATTCATATACCAGAAATGTTTGAAGCTTCTGACTGAATGAAAGGAGCTGGCATCTCACTCTCTTTGAATCTTCTTTATCATGCTAGGATTAGCAGGAAAAAGCAAAAAATTTCAGAATTGCACCTTGCAATGCGGAGAAATTACTGTTTGTGCATTTACAATATTCATTGATTTTTGCCATTGAAAAACATGTTATTCATATACCAGAAATGTTTGAAGCTACTGACTGAATGAAAAGAGCTGGCATCTCTCTCTCTTTGAATCTTCTTTATCATGCCAGGATCATCAGGAAAAAGCAAAAAATTTCAGAATTGCACCTTGCAATGTGGAGATATTACTGTTTGTGCATTTACAATATTCATTGATTTTTGCCATTGAAAAACGTCCAGAAATGTTTGAAGCTACTGACTGAATGAAAAGAGCTGGCATCTCACTCTCTTTGAATCTTCTTTATCATGCTAAGAGGAGCAGGAAAAAGCAAAAAATTTCAGAATTGCACCTTGCAATGTGGAGATATTACTGTTTGTGCATTTACAATATTCATTGATTTTTGCCATTGAAAAACGTCCAGAAATGTTTGAAGCTACTGACTGAATGAAAGGAGCTGGCATCTCACTCTCTTTGAATCTTCTTTATCATGCTAGGATTAGCAGGAAAAAGCAAAAAATTTCAGAATTGCACCTTGCAATGCGGAGAAATTACTGTTTGTGCATTTACAATATTCATTGATTTTTGCCATTGAAAAACATCATGTTATTCATATACCAGAAATGTTTGAAGCTACTGACTGAATGAAAAGAGCTGGCATCTCACTCTCTTTGAATCTTCTTTATCATGCTAAGAGGAGCAGGAAAAACCAAAAAATTTCAGAATTGCACGTTGCAATGTGGAGATATTACTGTTTGTGCATTTACAATATTCATTGATTTTTGCCATTGAAAAACGTCCAGAAATGTTTGAAGCTACTGACTGAATGAAAGGAGCTGGCATCTCACTCTCTTTGAATCTTCTTTATCATGCTAGGATTAGCAGGAAAAAGCAAAAAATTTCAGAATTGCACCTTGCAATGCGGAGAAATTACTGTTTGTGCATTTACAATATTCATTGATTTTTGCCATTGAAAAACATCATGTTATTCATATACCAGAAATGTTTGAAGCTACTGACTGAATGAAAAGAGCTGGCATCTCACTCTCTTTGAATCTTCTTTATCATGCTAAGAGGAGCAGGAAAAAGCAAAAAATTTCAGAATTGCACGTTGCAATGTGGAGATATTACTGTTTGTGCATTTACAATATTCATTGATTTTTGCCATTGAAAAACGTCCAGAAATGTTTGAAGCTACTGACTGAATGAAAGGAGCTGGCATCTCACTCTCTTTGAATCTTCTTTATCATGCTAGGATTAGCAGGAAAAAGCAAAAAATTTCAGAATTGCACCTTGCAATGCGGAGAAATTACTGTTTGTGCATTTACAATATTCATTGATTTTTGCCATTGAAAAACATCATGTTATTCATATACCAGAAATGTTTGAAGCTACTGACTGAATGAAAAGAGCTGGCATCTCACTCTCTTTGAATCTTCTTTATCATGCTAAGAGGAGCAGGAAAAAGCAAAAAATTTCAGAATTGCACGTTGCAATGTGGAGATATTACTGTTTGTGCATTTACAATATTCATTGATTTTTGCCATTGAAAAACATCCAGAAATGTTTGAAGCTACTGACTGAATGAAAGGAGCTGGCATCTCACTCTCTTTGAATCTTCTTTATCATGCTAGGATTAGCAGGAAAAAGCAAAAAATTTCAGAATTGCACCTTGCAATGCGGAGAAATTACTGTGTGTGCATTTACAATATTCATTGATTTTTGCCATTGAAAAACATCGTTATTCATATACCAGAAATGTTTGAAGCTACTGACTGAATGAAAAGAGCTGGCATCTCACTCTCTTTGAATCTTCTTTATCATGCCAGGATTAGCAGGAAAAAGCAAAAAATTTCAGAATTGCACCTTGCAATGTGGAGATATTACTGTTTGTGCATTTACAATATTCATTGATTTTTGCCATTGAAAAACATGTTATTCATATACCAGAAATGTTTGAAGCTACTGACTGAATGAAAAGAGCTGGCATCTCACTCTCTTTGAATCTTCTTTATCATGCCAGGATTAGCAGGAAAAAGCAAAAAATTTCAGAATTGCACCTTGCAATGTGGAGATATTACTGTTTGTGCATTTACAATATTCATTGATTTTTGCCATTGAAAAACGTCCAGAAATGTTTGAAGCTACTGACTGAATGAAAGGAGCTGGCATCTCACTCTCTTTGAATCTTCTTTATCATGCTAGGATTAGCAGGAAAAAGCAAAAAATTTCAGAATTGCACATTGCAATGCGGAGAAATTACTGTTTGTGCATTTACAATATTCATTGATTTTTGCCATTGAAAAACATCATGTTATTCATATACCAGAAATGTTTGAAGCTACTGACTGAATGAAAGGAGCTGGCATCTCACTCTCTTTGAATCTTCTTTATCATGCTAGGATTAGCAGGAAAAAGCAAAAAATTTCAGAATTGCACCTTGCAATGCGGAGAAATTACTGTTTGTGCATTTACAATATTCATTGATTTTTGCCATTGAAAAACATGTTATTCATATACCAGAAATGTTTGAAGCTACTGACTGAATGAAAAGAGCTGGCATCTCACTCTCTTTGAATCTTCTTTATCATGCCAGGATTAGCAGGAAAAAGCAAAAAATTTCAGAATTGCACCTTGCAATGTGGAGATATTACTGTTTGTGCATTTACAATATTCATTGATTTTTGCCATTGAAAAACGTCCAGAAATGTTTGAAGCTACTGACTGAATGAAAGGAGCTGGCATCTCACTCTCTTTGAACCTTCTTTATCATGCTAGGATTAGCAGGAAAAAGCAAAAAATTTCAGAATTGCACCTTGCAATGCGGAGAAATTACTGTTTGTGCATTTACAATATTCATTGATTTTTGCCATTGAAAAACATGTTATTCATATACCAGAAATGTTTGAAGCTACTGACTGAATGAAAAGAGCTGGCATCTCACTCTCTTTGAATCTTCTTTATCATGCCAGGATTAGCAGGAAAAAGCAAAAAATTTCAGAATTGCACCTTGCAATGTGGAGATATTACTGTTTGTGCATTTACAATATTCATTGATTTTTGCCATTGAAAAACGTCCAGAAATGTTTGAAGCTACTGACTGAATGAAAGGAGCTGGCATCTCACTCTCTTTGAATCTTCTTTATCATGCTAGGTTTAGCAGGAAAAAGCAAAAAATTTCAGAATTGCACCTTGCAATGCGGAGAAATTACTTGTGTGTGCATTTACAATATTCATTGATTTTTGCCATTGAAAAACATCGTTATTCATATACCAGAAATGTTTGAAGCTACTGACTGAATGAAAAGAGCTGGCATCTCACTCTCTTTGAATCTTCTTTATCATGCCAGGATTAGCAGGAAAAAGCAAAAAATTTCAGAATTGCACCTTGCAATGTGGAGATATTACTGTTTGTGCATTTACAATATTCATTGATTTTTGCCATTGAAAAACGTCCAGAAATGTTTGAAGCTACTGACTGAATGAAAGGAGCTGGCATCTCACTCTCTTTGAATCTTCTTTATCATGCTAGGATTAGCAGGAAAAAGCAAAAAATTTCAGAATTGCACCTTGCAATGCGGAGAAATTACTGTGTGTGCATTTACAATATTCATTGATTTTTGCCATTGAAAAACATGTTATTCATATACCAGAAATGTTTGAAGCTACAGACTGAATGAAAAGAGTTGGCATCTCACTCTCTTTGAATCTTCTTTATCATGCCAGGATTAGCAGGAAAAAGCAAAAAATTTCAGAATTGCACCTTGCAATGTGGAGATATTACTGTTTGTGCATTTACAATATTCATTGATTTTTGCCATTGAAAAACGTCCAGAAATGTTTGAAGCTACTGACTGAATGAAAGGAGCTGGCATCTCACTCTCTTTGAATCTTCTTTATCATGCTAGGATTAGCAGGAAAAAGCAAAAAATTTCAGAATTGCACCTTGTAATGCGGAGAAATTACTGATTGTGCATTTACAATATTCATTGATTTTTGCCATTGAAAAACATGTTATTCATATACCAGAAATGTTTGAAGCTACTGACTGAATGAAAAGAGCTGGCATCTCACTCTCTTTGAATCTTCTTTATCATGCCAGGATTAGCAGGAAAGAGCAAAAAATTTCAGAATTGCACCTTGCAATGTGGAGATATTACTGTTTGTGCATTTACAATATTCATTGATTTTTGCCATTGAAAAACGTCCAGAAATGTTTGAAGCTACTGACTGAATGAAAGGAGCTGGCATCTCACTCTCTTTGAATCTTCTTTATCATGCTAGGATTAGCAGGAAAAAGCAAAAAATTTCAGAATTGCACCTTGCAATGCGGAGAAATTACTGTTTGTGCATTTACAATATTCATTGATTTTTGCCATTGAAAAACATGTTATTCATATACCAGAAATGTTTGAAGCTACTGACTGAATGAAAAGAGCTGGCATCTCACTCTCTTTGAATCTTCTTTATCATGCCAGGATTAGCAGGAAAAAGCAAAAAATTTCAGAATTGCACCTTGCAATGTGGAGATATTACTGTTTGTGCATTTACAATATTCATTGATTTTTGCCATTGAAAAACGTCCAGAAATGTTTGAAGCTACTGACTGAATGAAAGGAGCTGGCATCTCACTCTCTTTGAATCTTCTTTATCATGCTAGGATTAGCAGGAAAAAGCAAAAAATTTCAGAATTGCACCTTGCAATGCGGAGAAATTACTGTGTGTGCATTTACAATATTCATTGATTTTTGCCATTGAAAAACATCGTTATTCATATACCAGAAATGTTTGAAGCTACTGACTGAATGAAAAGAGCTGGCATCTCACTCTCTTTGAATCTTCTTTATCATGCCAGGATTAGCAGGAAAAAGCAAAAAATTTCAGAATTGCACCTTGCAATGTGGAGATATTACTGTTTGTGCATTTACAATATTCATTGATTTTTGCCATTGAAAAATGTCCAGAAATGTTTGAAGCTACTGACTGAATGAAAGGAGCTGGCATCTCAGTCTCTTTGAATCTTCTTTATCATGCTAGGATTAGCAGGAAAAAGCAAAAAATTTCAGAATTGCACATTGCAATGCGGAGAAATTACTGTTTGTGCATTTACAATATTCATTGATTTTTGCCATTGAAAAACATCATGTTATTCATATACCAGAAATGTTTGAAGCTACTGACTGAATGAAAGGAGCTGGCATCTCACTCTCTTTGAATCTTCTTTATCATGCTAGGATTAGCAGGAAAAAGCAAAAAATTTCAGAATTGCACCTTGCAATGCGGAGAAATTACTGTTTGTGCATTTACAATATTCATTGATTTTTGCCATTGAAAAACATGTTATTCATATACCAGAAATGTTTGAAGCTACTGACTGAATGAAAAGAGCTGGCATCTCACTCTCTTTGAATCTTCTTTATCATGCCAGGATTATCAGGAAAAAGCAAAAAATTTCAGAATTGCACCTTGCAATGTGGAGATATTACTGTTTGTGCATTTACAATATTCATTGATTTTTGCCATTGAAAAACGTCCAGAAATGTTTGAAGCTACTGACTGAATGAAAAGAGCTGGCATCTCACTCTCTTTGAATCTTCTTTATCATGCTAAGAGGAGCAGGAAAAAGCAAAAAATTTCAGAATTGCACCTTGAAATGTGGAGATATTACTGTTTGTGCATTTACAATATTCATTGATTTTTGCCATTGAAAAACGTCCAGAAATGTTTGAAGCTACTGACTGAATGAAAGGAGCTGGCATCTCACTCTCTTTGAATCTTCTTTATCATGCTAGGATTAGCAGGAAAAAGCAAAAAATTTCAGAATTGCACCTTGCAATGCGGAGAAATTACTGTTTGTGCATTTACAATATTCATTGATTTTTGCCATTGAAAAACATCATGTTATTCATATACCAGAAATGTTTGAAGCTACTGACTGAATGAAAAGAGCTGGCATCTCACTCTCTTTGAATCTTCATTATCATGCTAAGAGGAGCAGGAAAAACCAAAAAATTTCAGAATTGCACGTTGCAATGTGGAGATTATACTGTTTGTGCATTTACAATATTCATTGATTTTTGCCATTGAAAAACGTCCAGAAATGTTTGAAGCTACTGACTGAATGAAAGGAGCTGGCATTTCACTCTCTTTGAATCTTCTTTATCATGCTAGGATTAGCAGGAAAAAGCAAAAAATTTCAGAATTGCACCTTGCAATGCGGAGAAATTACTGTTTGTGCATTTACAATATTCATTGATTTTTGCCATTGAAAAACATCATGTTATTCATATACCAGAAATGTTTGAAGCTACTGACTGAATGAAAAGAGCTGGCATCTCACTCTCTTTGAATCTTCTTTATCATGCTAAGAGGAGCAGGAAAAAGCAAAAAATTTCAGAATTGCACGTTGCAATGTGGAGATATTACTGTTTGTGCATTTACAATATTCATTGATTTTTGCCATTGAAAAACGTCCAGAAATGTTTGAAGCTACTGACTGAATGAAAGGAGCTGGCATCTCACTCTCTTTGAATCTTCTTTATCATGCTAGGATTAGCAGGAAAAAGCAAAAAATTTCAGAATTGCACCTTGCAATGCGGAGAAATTACTCTGTGTGCATTTACAAAATTCATTGATTTTTGCCATTGAAAAACATCGTTATTCATATACCAGAAATGTTTGAAGCTACTGACTGAATGAAAAGAGCTGGCATCTCACTCTCTTTGAATCTTCTTTATCATGCCAGGATTAGCAGGAAAAAGCAAAAAATTTCAGAATTGCACCTTGCAATGTGGAGATATTACTGTTTGTGCATTTACAATATTCATTGATTTTTGCCATTGAAAAACATGTTATTCATATACCAGAAATGTTTGAAGCTACTGACTGAATGAAAAGAGCTGGCATCTCACTCTCTTTGAATCTTCTTTATCATGCCAGGATTATCAGGAAAAAGCAAAAAATTTCAGAATTGCACCTTGCAATGTGGAGATATTACTGTTTGTGCATTTACAATATTCATTGATTTTTGCCATTGAAAAACGTCCAGAAATGTTTGAAGCTACTGACTGAATGAAAAGAGCTGGCATCTCACTCTCTTTGAATCTTCTTTATCATGCTAGGATTAGCAGGAAAAAGCAAAAAATTTCAGAATTGCACATTGCAATGCGGAGAAATTACTGTTTGTGCATTTACAATATTCATTGATTTTTGCCATTGAAAAACATCATGTTATTCATATACCAGAAATGTTTGAAGCTACTGACTGAATGAAAGGAGCTGGCATCTCACTCTCTTTGAATCTTCTTTATCATGCTAGGATTAGCAGGAAAAAGCAAAAAATTTCAGAATTGCACCTTGCAATGCGGAGAAATTACTGTTTGTGCATTTACAATATTCATTGATTTTTGCCATTGAAAAACATGTTATTCATATACCAGAAATGTTTGAAGCTACTGACTGAATGAAAAGAGCTGGCATCTCACTCTCTTTGAATCTTCTTTATCATGCCAGGATTAGCAGGAAAAAGCAAAAAATTTCAGAATTGCACCTTGCAATGTGGAGATATTACTGTTTGTGCATTTACAATATTCATTGATTTTTGCCATTGAAAAACGTCCAGAAATGTTTGAAGCTACTGACTGAATGAAAGGAGCTGGCATCTCACTCTCTTTGAATCTTCTTTATCATGCTAGGATTAGCAGGAAAAAGCAAAAAATTTCAGAATTGCACCTTGCAATGTGGAGAAATTACTGTTTGTGCATTTACAATATTCATTGATTTTTGCCATTGAAAAACATGTTATTCATATACCAGAAATGTTTGAAGCTACTGACTGAATGAAAAGAGCTGGCATCTCACTCTCTTTGAATTTTCTTTATCATGCCAGGATTAGCAGGAAAAAGCAAAAAATTTCAGAATTGCACCTTGCAATGTGGAGATATTACTGTTTGTGCATTTACAATATTCATTGATTTTTGCCATTGAAAAACGTCCAGAAATGTTTGAAGCTACTGACTGAATGAAAGGAGCTGGCATCTCACTCTCTTTGAATCTTCTTTATCATGCTAGGATTAGCAGGAAAAAGCAAAAAATTTCAGAATTGCACCTTGCAATGTGGAGATATTACTGTTTGTGCATTTACAATATTCATTGATTTTTGCCATTGAAAAACGTCCAGAAATGTTTGAAGCTACTGACTGAATGAAAGGAGCTGGCATCTCACTCTCTTTGAATCTTCTTTATCATGCTAGGATTAGCAGGAAAAAGCAAAAAATTTCAGAATTGCACCTTGCAATGCGGAGAAATTACTGTTTGTGCATTTACAATATTCATTGATTTTTGCCATTGAAAAACATCATGTTATTCATATACCAGAAATGTTTGAAGCTACTGACTGAATGAAAGGAGCTGGCATCTCACTCTCTTTGAATCTTCTTTATCATGCTAGGATTAGCAGGAAAAAGCAAAAAATTTCAGAATTGCACCTTGCAATGCGGAGAAATTACTGTTTGTGCATTTACAATATTCATTGATTTTTGCCATTGAAAAACATGTAATTCATATACCAGAAATGTTTGAAGCTACTGACTGAATGAAAAGAGCTGGCATCTCACTCTCTTTGAATCTTCTTTATCATGCCAGGATTAGCAGGAAAAAGCAAAAAATTTCAGAATTGCACCTTGCAATGTGGAGATATTACTGTTTGTGCATTTACAATATTCATTGATTTTTGCCATTGAAAAACGTCCAGAAATGTTTGAAGCTACTGACTGAATGAAAGGAGCTGGCATCTCACTCTCTTTGAATCTTCTTTATCATGCTAGGATTAGCAGGAAAAAGCAAAAAATTTCAGAATTGCACCTTGCAATGCGGAGAAATTACTGTTTGTGCATTTACAATATTCATTGATTTTTGCCATTGAAAAACGTTATTCATATACCAGAAATGTTTGAAGCTACTGACTGAATGAAAAGAGCTGGCATCTCACTCTCTTTGAATCTTCTTTATCATGCCAGGATTAGCAGGAAAAAGCAAAAAATTTCAGAATTGCACCTTGCAATGTGGAGATATTACTGTTTGTGCATTTACAATATTCATTGATTTTTGCCATTGAAAAACGTCCAGAAATGTTTGAAGCTACTGACTGAATGAAAGGAGCTGGCATCTCACTCTCTTTGAATCTTCTTTATCATGCTAGGATTAGCAGGAAAAAGCAAAAAATTTCAGAATTGCACCTTGCAATGCGGAGAAATTAATGTTTGTGCATTTACAATATTCATTGATTTTTGCCATTGAAAAACATCGTTATTCATATACCAGAAATGTTTGAAGCTACTGACTGAATGAAAAGAGCTGGCATCTCACTCTCTTTGAATCTTCTTTATCATGCCAGGATTAGCAGGAAAAAGCAAAAAATTTCAGAATTGCACCTTGCAATGTGGAGATATTACTGTTTGTGCATTTACAATATTCATTGATTTTTGCCATTGAAAAACGTCCAGAAATGTTTGAAGCTACTGACTGAATGAAAGGAGCTGGCATCTCACTCTCTTTGAATCTTCTTTATCATGCTAGGATTAGCAGGAAAAAGCAAAAAATTTCAGAATTGCACATTGCAATGCGGAGAAATTACTGTTTGTGCATTTACAATATTCATTGATTTTTGCCATTGAAAAACATCATGTTATTCATATACCAGAAATGTTTGAAGCTACTGACTGAATGAAAGGAGCTGGCATCTCACTCTCTTTGAATCTTCTTTATCATGCTAGGATTAGCAGGAAAAAGCAAAAAATTTCAGAATTGCACCTTGCAATGCGGAGAAATTACTGTTTGTGCATTTACAATATTCATTGATTTTTGCCATTGAAAAACATGTTATTCATATACCAGAAATGTTTGAAGCTACTGACTGAATGAAAAGAGCTGGCATCTCACTCTCTTTGAATCTTCTTTATCATGCCAGAATTAGCAGGAAAAAGCAAAAAATTTCAGAATTGCACCTTGCAATGTGGAGATATTACTGTTTGTGCATTTACAATATTCATTGATTTTTGCCATTGAAAAACATGTTATTCATATACCAGAAATGTTTGAAGCTACTGACTGAATGAAAAGAGCTGGCATCTCACTCTCTTTGAATCTTCTTTATCATGCCAGGATTAGCAGGAAAAAGCAAAAAATTTCAGAATTGCACCTTGCAATGTGGAGATATTACTGTTTGTGCATTTACAATATTCATTGATTTTTGCCATTGAAAAACGTCCAGAAATGTTTGAAGCTACTGACTGAAAGGAGCTGGCATCTCACTCTCTTTGAATATTCTTTATCATGCTAGGATTAGCAGGAAAAAGCAAAAAATTTCAGAATTGCACCTTGCAATGCGGAGAAATTACTGTGTGTGCATTTACAATATTCATTGATTTTTGCCATTGAAAAACATCGTTATTCATATACCAGAAATGTTTGAAGCTACTGACTGAATGAAAAGAGCTGGCATCTCACTCTCTTTGAATCTTCTTTATCATGCCAGGATTAGCAGGAAAAAGCAAAAAATTTCAGAATTGCACCTTGCAATGTGGAGATATTACTGTTTGTGCATTTACAATATTCATTGATTTTTGCCATTGAAAAACGTCCAGAAATGTTTGAAGCTACTGACTGAATGAAAAGAGCTGGCATCTCACTCTCTTTGAATCTTCTTTATCATGCCAGGATTAGCAGGAAAAAGCAAAAAATTTCAGAATTGCACCTTGCAATGCGGAGAAATTACTGTGTGTGCATTTACAATATTCATTGATTTTTGCCATTGAAAAACATCATGTTATTCATATACCAGAAATGTTTGAAGCTACTGACTGAATGAAAGGAGCTGGCATCTCACTCTCTTTGAATCTTCTTTATCATGCTAGGATTAGCAGGAAAAAGCAAAAAATTTCAGAATTGGACCTTGCAATGCGGAGAAATTACTGTTTGTGCATTTACAATATTCATTGATTTTTGCCATTGAAAAACATGTTATTCATATACCAGAAATGTTTGAAGCTACTGACTGAATGAAAAGAGCTGGCATCTCACTCTCTTTGAATCTTCTTTATCATGCCAGGATTAGCAGGAAAAAGCAAAAAAATTTCAGAATTGCACCTTGCAATGCGGAGAAATTACTGTTTGTGCATTTACAATATTCATTGATTTTTGCTATTGAAAAACGTCCAGAAATGTTTGAAGCTACTGACTGAATGAAAGGAGCTGGCATCTCACTCTCTTTGAATCTTCTTTATCATGCTAGGATTAGCAGGAAAAAGCAAAAAATTTCAGAATTGCACATTGCAATGCGGAGAAATTACTGTTTGTGCATTTACAATATTCATTGATTTTTGCCATTGAAAAACATCATGTTATTCATATACCAGAAATGTTTGAAGCTACTGACTGAATGAAAGGAGCTGGCATCTCACTCTCTTTGAATCTTCTTTATCATGCTAGGATTAGCAGGAAAAAGCAAAAAATTTCAGAATTGCACCTTGCAATGCGGAGAAATTACTGTTTGTGCATTTACAATATTCATTGATTTTTGCCATTGAAAAACATGTTATTCATATACCAGAAATGTTTGAAGCTACTGACTGAATGAAAAGAGCTGGCATCTCACTCTCTTTGAATCTTCTTTATCATGCCAGGATTAGCAGGAAAAAGCAAAAAATTTCAGAATTGCACCTTGCAATGTGGAGATATTACTGTTTGTGCATTTACAATATTCATTGATTTTTGCCATTGAAAAACGTCCAGAAATGTTTGAAGCTACTGACTGAATGAAAGGAGCTGGCATCTCACTCTCTTTGAATCTTCTTTATCATGCTAGGATTAGCAGGAAAAAGCAAAAAATTTCAGAATTGCACCTTGCAATGCGGAGAAATTACTGTTTGTGCATTTACAATATTCATTGATTTTTGCCATTGAAAAACATGTTATTCATATACCAGAAATGTTTGAAGCTACTGACTGAATGAAAAGAGCTGGCATCTCACTCTCTTTGAATCTTCTTTATCATGCCAGGATTAGCAGGAAAAAGCAAAAAATTTCAGAATTGCACGTTGCAATGTGGAGATATTACTGTTTGTGCATTTACAATATTCATTGATTTTTGCCATTGAAAAACGTCCAGAAATGTTTGAAGCTACTGACTGAATGAAAGGAGCTGGCATCTCACTCTCTTTGAATCTTCTTTATCATGCTAGGATTAGCAGGAAAAAGCAAAAAATTTCAGAATTGCACCTTGCAATGCGGAGAAATTACTGTTTGTGCATTTACAATATTCATTGATTTTTGCCATTGAAAAACATCATGTTATTCATATACCAGAAATGTTTGAAGCTACTGACTGAATGAAAAGAGCTGGCATCTCACTCTCTTTGAATCTTCTTTATCATGCTAAGAGGAGCAGGAAAAAGCAAAAAATTTCAGAATTGCACGTTGCAATGTGGAGATATTACTGTTTGTGCATTTACAATATTCATTGATTTTTGCCATTGAAAAACGTCCAGAAATGTTTGAAGCTACTGACTGAATGAAAGGAGCTGGCATCTCACTCTCTTTGAATCTTCTTTATCATGCTAGGATTAGCAGGAAAAAGCAAAAAATTTCAGAATTGCACCTTGCAATGCGGAGAAATTACTGTTTGTGCATTTACAATATTCATTGATTTTTGCCATTGAAAAACATCATGTTATTCATATACCAGAAATGTTTGAAGCTACTGACTGAATGAAAAGAGCTGGCATCTCACTCTCTTTGAATCTTATTTATCATGCTAAGAGGAGCAGGAAAAAGCAAAAAATTTCAGAATTGCACGTTGCAATGTGGAGATATTACTGTTTGTGCATTTACAATATTCATTGATTTTTGCCATTGAAAAACGTCCAGAAATGTTTGAAGCTACTGACTGAATGAAAGGAGCTGGCATCTCACTCTCTTTGAATCTTCTTTATCATGCTAGGATTAGCAGGAAAAAGCAAAAAATTTCAGAATTGCACCTTGCAATGCGGAGAAATTACTGTGTGTGCATTTACAATATTCATTGATTTTTGCCATTGAAAAACATCGTTATTCATATACCAGAAATGTTTGAAGCTACTGACTGAATGAAAAGAGCTGGCATCTCACTCTCTTTGAATCTTCTTTATCATGCCAGGATTAGCAGGAAAAAGTAAAAAATTTCAGAATTGCACCTTGCAATGTGGAGATATTACTGTTTGTGCATTTACAATATTCATTGATTTTTGCCATTGAAAAACATGTTATTCATATACCAGAAATGTTTGAAGCTACTGACTGAATGAAAAGAGCTGGCATCTCACTCTCTTTGAATCTTCTTTATCATGCCAGGATTAGCAGGAAAAAGCAAAACATTTCAGAATTGCACCTTGCAATGTGGAGATATTACTGTTTGTGCATTTACAATATTCATTGATTTTTGCCATTGAAAAACGTCCAGAAATGTTTGAAGCTACTGACTGAATGAAAGGAGCTGGCATCTCACTCTCTTTGAATCTTCTTTATCATGCTAGGATTAGCAGGAAAAAGCAAAAAATTTCAGAATTGCACATTGCAATGCGGAGAAATTACTGTTTGTCCATTTACAATATTCATTGATTTTTGCCATTGAAAAACATCATGTTATTCATATACCAGAAATGTTTGAAGCTACTGACTGAATGAAAGGAGCTGGCATCTCACTCTCTTTGAATCTTCTTTATCATGCTAGGATTAGCAGGAAAAAGCAAAAAATTTCAGAATTGCACCTTGCAATGCGGAGAAATTACTGTTTGTGCATTTACAATATTCATTGATTTTTGCCATTGAAAAACATGTTATTCATATACCAGAAATGTTTGAAGCTACTGACTGAATGAAAAGAGCTGGCATCTCACTCTCTTTGAATCTTCTTTATCATGCCAGGATTAGCAGGAAAAAGCAAAAAATTTCAGAATTGCACCTTGCAATGTGGAGATATTACTGTTTGTGCATTTACAATATTCATTGATTTTTGCCATTGAAAAACGTCCAGAAATGTTCGAAGCTACTGACTGAATGAAAGGAGCTGGCATCTCACTCTCTTTGAATCTTCTTTATCATGCTAGGATTAGCAGGAAAAAGCAAAAAATTTCAGAATTGCACCTTGCAATGCGGAGAAATTACTGTTTGTGCATTTACAATATTCATTGATTTTTGCCATTGAAAAACATGTTATTCATATACCAGAAATGTTTGAAGCTACTGACTGAATGAAAAGAGCTGGCATCTCACTCTCTTTGAATCTTCTTTATCATGCCAGGATTAGCAGGAAAAAGCAAAAAATTTCAGAATTGCACCTTGCAATGTGGAGATATTACTGTTTGTGCATTTACAATATTCATTGATTTTTGCCATTGAAAAACGTCCAGAAATGTTTGAAGCTACTGACTGAATGAAAGGAGCTGGCATCTCACTCTCTTTGAATCTTCTTTATCATGCTAGGATTAGCAGGAAAAAGCAAAAAATTTCAGAATTGCACCTTGCAATGCGGAGAAATTACTGTTTGTGCATTTACAATATTCATTGATTTTTGCCATTGAAAAACATCATGTTATTCATATACCAGAAATGTTTGAAGCTACTGACTGAATGAAAGGAGCTGGCATCTCACTCTCTTTGAATCTTCTTTATCATGCTAGGATTAGCAGGAAAAAGCAAAAAATTTCAGAATTGCACCTTGCAATGCGGAGAAATTACTGTTTGTGCATTTACAATATTCATTGATTTTTGCCATTGAAAAACATGTAATTCATATACCAGAAATGTTTGAAGCTACTGACTGAATGAAAAGAGCTGGCATCTCACTCTCTTTGAATCTTCTTTATCATGCCAGGATTAGCAGGAAAAAGCAAAAAATTTCAGAATTGCACCTTGCAATGTGGAGATATTACTGTTTGTGCATTTACAATATTCATTGATTTTTGCCATTGAAAAACGTCCAGAAATGTTTGAAGCTACTGACTGAATGAGAGGAGCTGGCATCTCACTCTCTTTGAATCTTCTTTATCATGCTAGGATTAGCAGGAAAAAGCAAAACATTTCAGAATTGCACCTTGCAATGCGGAGAAATTACTGTTTGTGCATTTACAATATTCATTGATTTTTGCCATTGAAAAACGTTATTCATATACCAGAAATGTTTGAAGCTACTGACTGAATGAAAAGAGCTGGCATCTCACTCTCTTTGAATCTTCTTTATCATGCCAGGATTAGCAGGAAAAAGCAAAAAATTTCAGAATTGCACCTTGCAATGTGGAGATATTACTGTTTGTGCATTTACAATATTCATTGATTTTTGCCATTGAAAAACGTCCAGAAATGTTTGAAGCTACTGACTGAATGAAAGGAGCTGGCATCTCACTCTCTTTGAATCTTCTTTATCATGCTAGGATTAGCAGGAAAAAGCAAAAAATTTCAGAATTGCACCTTGCAATGCGGAGAAATTACTGTTTGTGCATTTACAATATTCATTGATTTTTGCCATTGAAAAACATCGTTATTCATATACCAGAAATGTTTGAAGCTACTGACTGAATGAAAAGAGCTGGCATCTCACTCTCTTTGAATCTTCTTTATCATGCCAGGATTAGCAGGAAAAAGCAAAAAATTTCAGAATTGCACCTTGCAATGTGGAGATATTACTGTTTGTGCATTTACAATATTCATTGATTTTTGCCATTGAAAAACGTCCAGAAATGTTTGAAGCTACTGACTGAATGAAAGGAGCTGGCATCTCACTCTCTTTGAATCTTCTTTATCATGCTAGGATTAGCAGGAAAAAGCAAAAAATTTCAGAATTGCACATTGCAATGCGGAGAAATTACTGTTTGTGCATTTACAATATTCATTGATTTTTGCCATTGAAAAACATCATGTTATTCATATACCAGAAATGTTTGAAGCTACTGACTGAATGAAAGGAGCTGGCATCTCACTCTCTTTGAATCTTCTTTATCATGCTAGGATTAGCAGGAAAAAGCAAAAAATTTCAGAATTGCACCTTGCAATGCGGAGAAATTACTGTTTGTGCATTTACAATATTCATTGATTTTTGCCATTGAAAAACATGTTATTCATATACCAGAAATGTTTGAAGCTACTGACTGAATGAAAAGAGCTGGCATCTCACTCTCTTTGAATCTTCTTTATCATGCCAGGATTAGCAGGAAAAAGCAAAAAATTTCAGAATTGCACCTTGCAATGTGGAGATATTACTGTTTGTGCATTTACAATATTCATTGATTTTTGCCATTGAAAAACGTCCAGAAATGTTTGAAGCTACTGACTGAATGAAAGGAGCTGGCATCTCACTCTCTTTGAATCTTCTTTATCATGCTAGGATTAGCAGGAAAAAGCAAAAAATTTCAGAATTGCACCTTGCAATGCGGAGATATTACTGTTTGTGCATTTACAATATTCATTGATTTTTGCCATTGAAAAACGTCCAGAAATGTTTGAAGCTACTGACTGAATGAAAGGAGCTGGCATCTCACTCTCTTTGAATCTTCTTTATCATGCTAGGATTAGCAGGAAAAAGCAAAAAATTTCAGAATTGCACCTTGCAATGCGGAGAAATTACTGTGTGTGCATTTACAATATTCATTGATTTTTGCCATTGAAAAACATCGTTATTCATATACCAGAAATGTTTGAAGCTACTGACTGAATGAAAAGAGCTGGCATCTCACTCTCTTTGAATCTTCTTTATCATGCCAGGATTAGCAGGAAAAAGCAAAAAATTTCAGAATTGCACCTTGCAATGTGGAGATATTACTGTTTGTGCATTTACAATATTCATTGATTTTTGCCATTGAAAAACATGTTATTCATATACCAGAAATGTTTGAAGCTACTGACTGAATGAAAAGAGCTGGCATCTCACTCTCTTTGAATCTTCTTTATCATGCCAGGATTAGCAGGAAAAAGCAAAACATTTCAGAATTGCACCTTGCAATGTGGAGATATTACTGTTTGTGCATTTACAATATTAATTGATTTTTGCCATTGAAAAACGTCCAGAAATGTTTGAAGCTACTGACTGAATGAAAGGAGCTGGCATCTCACTCTCTTTGAATCTTCTTTATCATGCTAGGATTAGCAGGAAAAAGCAAAAAATTTCAGAATTGCACCTTGCAATGCGGAGAAATTACTGTGTGTGCATTTACAATATTCATTGATTTTTGCCATTGAAAAACATCGTTATTCATATACCAGAAATGTTTGAAGCTACTGACTGAATGAAAAGAGCTGGCATCTCACTCTCTTTGAATCTAATTTATCATGCCAGGATTAGCAGGAAAAAGCAAAAAATTTCAGAATTGCACCTTGCAATGCGGAGAAATTACTGTTTGTGCATTTACAATATTCATTGATTTTTGCCATTGAAAAACATGTAATTCATATACCAGAAATGTTTGAAGCTACTGACTGAATGAAAAGAGCTGGCATCTCACTCTCTTTGAATCTTCTTTATCATGCCAGGATTAGCAGGAAAAAGCAAAAAATTTCAGAATTGCACCTTGCAATGTGGAGATATTACTGTTTGTGCATTTACAATATTCATTGATTTTTGCCATTGAAAAACGTCCAGAAATGTTTGAAGCTACTGACTGAATGAAAGGAGCTGGCATCTCACTCTCTTTGAATCTTCTTTATCATGCTAGGATTAGCAGGAAAAAGCAAAAAATTTCAGAATTGCACCTTGCAATGCGGAGAAATTACTGTTTGTGCATTTACAATATTCATTGATTTTTGCCATTGAAAAACATCGTTATTCATATACCAGAAATGTTTGAAGCTACTGACTGAATGAAAAGAGCTGGCATCTCACTCTCTTTGAATCTTCTTTATCATGCCAGGATTAGCAGGAAAAAGCAAAAAATTTCAGAATTGCACCTTGCAATGTGGAGATATTACTGTTTGTGCATTTACAATATTCATTGATTTTTGCCATTGAAAAACGTCCAGAAATGTTTGAAGCTACTGACTGAATGAAAGGAGCTGGCATCTCACTCTCTTTGAATCTTCTTTATCATGCTAGGATTAGCAGGAAAAAGCAAAAAATTTCAGAATTGCACATTGCAATGCGGAGAAATTACTGTTTGTGCATTTACAATATTCATTGATTTTTGCCATTGAAAAACATCATGTTATTCATATACCAGAAATGTTTGAAGCTACTGACTGAATGAAAGGAGCTGGCATCTCACTCTCTTTGAATCTTCTTTATCATGCTAGGATTAGCAGGAAAAAGCAAAAAATTTCAGAATTGCACCTTGCAATGCGGAGAAATTACTGTTTGTGCATTTACAATATTCATTGATTTTTGCCATTGAAAAACATGTTATTCATATACCAGAAATGTTTGAAGCTACTGACTGAATGAAAAGAGCTGGCATCTCACTCTCTTTGAATCTTCTTTATCATGCCAGGATTAGCAGGAAAAAGCAAAAAATTTCAGAATTGCACCTTGCAATGTGGAGATATTACTGTTTGTGCATTTACAATATTCATTGATTTTTGCCATTGAAAAACGTCCAGAAATGTTTGAAGCTACTGACTGAATGAAAGGAGCTGGCATCTCACTCTCTTTGAATCTTCTTTATCATGCTAGGATTAGCAGGAAAAAGCAAAAAATTTCAGAATTGCACCTTGCAATGCGGAGAAATTACTGTGTGTGCATTTACAATATTCATTGATTTTTGCCATTGAAAAACGTCCAGAAATGTTTGAAGCTACTGACTGAATGAAAGGAGCTGGCATCTCACTCTCTTTGAATCTTCTTTATCATGCTAGGATTAGCAGGAAAAAGCAAAAAATTTCAGAATTGCACCTTGCAATGCGGAGAAATTACTGTGTGTGCATTTACAATATTCATTGATTTTTGCCATTGAAAAACATCGTTATTCATATACCAGAAATGTTTGAAGCTACTGACTGAATGAAAAGAGCTGGCATCTCACTCTCTTTGAATCTTCTTTATCATGCCAGGATTAGCAGGAAAAAGCAAAAAATTTCAGAATTGCACCTTGCAATGTGGAGATATTACTGTTTGTGCATTTACAATATTCATTGATTTTTGCCATTGAAAAACATGTTATTCATATACCAGAAATGTTTGAAGCTACTGACTGAATGAAAAGAGCTGGCATCTCACTCTCTTTGAATCTTCTTTATCATGCCAGGATTAGCAGGAAAAAGCAAAAAATTTCAGAATTGCACCTTGCAATGTGGAGATATTACTGTTTGTGCATTTACAATATTCATTGATTTTTGCCATTGAAAAACGTCCAGAAATGTTTGAAGCTACTGACTGAATGAAAGGAGCTGGCATCTCACTCTCTTTGAATCTTCTTTATCATGCTAGGATTAGCAGGAAAAAGCAAAAAATTTCAGAATTGCACCTTGCAATGCGGAGAAATTACTGTGTGTGCATTTACAATATTCATTGATTTTTGCCATTGAAAAACATCGTTATTCATATACCAGAAATGTTTGAAGCTACTGACTGAATGAAAAGAGCTGGCATCTCACTCTCTTTGAATCTTCTTTATCATGCCAGGATTAGCAGGAAAAAGCAAAAAATTTCAGAATTGCACCTTGCAATGTGGAGATATTACTGTTTGTGCATTTACAATATTCATTGATTTTTGCCATTGAAAAACATGTTATTCATATACCAGAAATGTTTGAAGCTACTGACTGAATGAAAAGAGCTGGCATCTCACTCTCTTTGAATCTTCTTTATCATGCCAGGATTAGCAGGAAAAAGCAAAACATTTCAGAATTGCACCTTGCAATGTGGAGATATTACTGTTTGTGCATTTACAATATTAATTGATTTTTGCCATTGAAAAACGTCCAGAAATGTTTGAAGCTACTGACTGAATGAAAGGAGCTGGCATCTCACTCTATTTGAATCTTCTTTATCATGCTAGGATTAGCAGGAAAAAGCAAAAAATTTCAGAATTGCACATTGCAATGCGGAGAAATTACTGTTTGTGCATTTACAATATTCATTGATTTTTGCCATTGAAAAACATCATGTTATTCATATACCAGAAATGTTTGAAGCTACTGACTGAATGAAAGGAGCTGGCATCTCACTCTCTTTGAATCTTCTTTATCATGCTAGGATTAGCAGGAAAAAGCAAAAAATTTCAGAATTGCACCTTGCAATGCGGAGAAATTACTGTTTGTGCATTTACAATATTCATTGATTTTTGCCATTGAAAAACATGTTATTCATATACCAGAAATGTTTGAAGCTACTGACTGAATGAAAAGAGCTGGCATCTCACTCTCTTTGAATCTTCTTTATCATGCCAGGATTAGCAGGAAAAAGCAAAAAATTTCAGAATTGCACCTTGCAATGTGGAGATATTACTGTTTGTGCATTTACAATATTCATTGATTTTTGCCATTGAAAAACATCCAGAAATGTTTGAAGCTACTGACTGAATGAAAGGAGCTGGCATCTCACTCTCTTTGAATCTTCTTTATCATGCTAGGATTAGCAGGAAAAAGCAAAAAATTTCAGAATTGCACCTTGCAATGCGGAGAAATTACTGTGTGTGCATTTACAATATTCATTGATTTTTGCCATTGAAAAACGTCCAGAAATGTTTGAAGCTACTGACTGAATGAAAGGAGCTGGCATCTCACTCTCTTTGAATCTTCTTTATCATGCTAGGATTAGCAGGAAAAAGCAAAAAATTTCAGAATTGCACCTTGCAATGCGGAGAAATTACTGTGTGTGCATTTACAATATTCATTGATTTTTGCCATTGAAAAACATCGTTATTCATATACCAGAAATGTTTGAAGCTACTGACTGAATGAAAAGAGCTGGCATCTCACTCTCTTTGAATCTTCTTTATCATGCCAGGATTAGCAGGAAAAAGCAAAACATTTCAGAATTGCACCTTGCAATGTGGAGATATTACTGTTTGTGCATTTACAATATTCATTGATTTTTGCCATTGAAAAACGTCCAGAAATGTTTGAAGCTACTGACTGAATGAAAGGAGCTGGCATCTCACTCTCTTTGAATCTTCTTTATCATGCTAGGATTAGCAGGAAAAAGCAAAAAATTTCAGAATTGCACCTTGCAATGCGGAGAAATTACTGTTTGTGCATTTACAATATTCATTGATTTTTGCCATTGAAAAACATGTTATTCATATACCAGAAATGTTTGAAGCTACTGACTGAATGAAAAGAGCTGGCATCTCACTCACTTTGAATCTTCTTTATCATGCCAGGATTAGCAGGAAAAAGCAAAAAATTTCAGAATTGCACGTTGCAATGTGGAGATATTACTGTTTGTGCATTTACAATATTCATTGATTTTTGCCATTGAAAAACGTCCAGAAATGTTTGAAGCTACTGACTGAATGAAAGGAGCTGGCATCTCACTCTCTTTGAATCTTCTTTATCATGCTAGGATTAGCAGGAAAAAGCAAAAAATTTCAGAATTGCACCTTGCAATGCGGAGAAATTACTGTTTGTGCATTTACAATATTCATTGATTTTTGCCATTGAAAAACATCATGTTATTCATATACCAGAAATGTTTGAAGCTACTGACTGAATGAAAGGAGCTGGCATCTAACTCTCTTTGAATCTTCTTTATCATGCTAGGATTAGCAGGAAAAAGCAAAAAATTTCAGAATTGCACCTTGCAATGCGGAGAAATTACTGTGTGTGCATTTACAATATTCATTGATTTTTGCCATTGAAAAACATCGTTATTCATATACCAGAAATGTTTGAAGCTACTGACTGAATGAAAAGAGCTGGCATCTCACTCTCTTTGAATCTTCTTTATCATGCCAGGATTAGCAGGAAAAATCAAAAAATTTCAGAATTGCACCTTGCAATGTGGAGATATTACTGTTTGTGCATTTACAATATTCATTGATTTTTGCCATTGAAAAACGTCCAGAAATGTTTGAAGCTACTGACTGAATGAAAGGAGCTGGCATCTCACTCTCTTTGAATCTTCTTTATCATGCTAGGATTAGCAGGAAAAAGCAAAAAATTTCAGAATTGCACCTTGCAATGCGGAGAAATTACTGTGTGTGCATTTACAATATTCATTGATTTTTGCCATTGAAAAACATCATGTTATTCATATACCAGAAATGTTTGAAGCTACTGACTGAATGAAAGGAGCTGGCATCTCACTCTCTTTGAATCTTCTTTATCATGCTAGGATTAGCAGGAAAAAGCAAAAAATTTCAGAATTGCACCTTTCAATGAGGAGAGATTACTGTGTGTGCATTTACAATATTCATTGATTTTTGCCATTGAAAAACATCATGTTATTCATATACCAGAAATGTTTGAAGCTACTGACTGAATGAAAGGAGCTGGCATCTCACTCTCTTTGAATCTTCTTTATCATGCTAGGATTAGCAGGAAAAAGCAAAAAAATTCAGAATTGCACCTTGCAATGCGGAGAAATTACTGTGTGTGCATTTACAATATTCATTGATTTTTGCCATTGAAAAACATCGTTATTCATATACCAGAAATGTTTGAAGCTACTGACTGAATGAAAAGAGCTGGCATCTCACTCTCTTTGAATCTTCTTTATCATGCCAGGATTAGCAGGAAAAAGCAAAAAATTTCAGAATTGCACCTTGCAATGTGGAGATATTACTGTTTGTGCATTTACAATATTCATTGATTTTTGCCATTGAAAAACGTCCAGAAATGTTTGAAGCTACTGACTGAATGAGAGGAGCTGGCATCTCACTCTCTTTGAATCTTCTTTATCATGCTAGGATTAGCAGGAAAAAGCAAAACATTTCAGAATTGCACCTTGCAATGCGGAGAAATTACTGTTTGTGCATTTACAATATTCATTGATTTTTGCCATTGAAAAACGTTATTCATATACCAGAAATGTTTGAAGCTACTGACTGAATGAAAAGAGCTGGCATCTCACTCTCTTTGAATCTTCTTTATCATGCCAGGATTAGCAGGAAAAAGCAAAAAATTTCAGAATTGCACCTTGCAATGTGGAGATATTACTGTTTGTGCATTTACAATATTCATTGATTTTTGCCATTGAAAAACGTCCAGAAATGTTTGAAGCTACTGACTGAATGAAAGGAGCTGGCATCTCACTCTCTTTGAATCTTCTTTATCATGCTAGGATTAGCAGGAAAAAGCAAAAAATTTCAGAATTGCACCTTGCAATGCGGAGAAATTACTGTTTGTGCATTTACAATATTCATTGATTTTTGCCATTGAAAAACATCGTTATTCATATACCAGAAATGTTTGAAGCTACTGACTGAATGAAAAGAGCTGGCATCTCACTCTCTTTGAATCTTCTTTATCATGCCAGGATTAGCAGGAAAAAGCAAAAAATTTCAGAATTGCACCTTGCAATGTGGAGATATTACTGTTTGTGCATTTACAATATTCATTGATTTTTGCCATTGAAAAACGTCCAGAAATGTTTGAAGCTACTGACTGAATGAAAGGAGCTGGCATCTCACTCTCTTTGAATCTTCTTTATCATGCTAGGATTAGCAGGAAAAAGCAAAAAATTTCAGAATTGCACATTGCAATGCGGAGAAATTACTGTTTGTGCATTTACAATATTCATTGATTTTTGCCATTGAAAAACATCATGTTATTCATATACCAGAAATGTTTGAAGCTACTGACTGAATGAAAGGAGCTGGCATCTCACTCTCTTTGAATCTTCTTTATCATGCTAGGATTAGCAGGAAAAAGCAAAAAATTTCAGAATTGCACCTGGCAATGCGGAGAAATTACTGTTTGTGCATTTACAATATTCATTGATTTTTGCCATTGAAAAACATGTTATTCATATACCAGAAATGTTTGAAGCTACTGACTGAATGAAAAGAGCTGGCATCTCACTCTCTTTGAATCTTCTTTATCATGCCAGGATTAGCAGGAAAAAGCAAAAAATTTCAGAATTGCACCTTGCAATGTGGAGATATTACTGTTTGTGCATTTACAATATTCATTGATTTTTGCCATTGAAAAACGTCCAGAAATGTTTGAAGCTACTGACTGAATGAAAGGAGCTGGCATCTCACTCTCTTTGAATCTTCTTTATCATGCTAGGATTAGCAGGAAAAAGCAAAAAATTTCAGAATTGCACCTTGCAATGCGGAGAAATTACTGTGTGTGCATTTACAATATTCATTGATTTTTGCCATTGAAAAACGTCCAGAAATGTTTGAAGCTACTGACTGAATGAAAGGAGCTGGCATCTCACTCTCTTTGAATCTTCTTTATCATGCTAGGATTAGCAGGAAAAAGCAAAAAATTTCAGAATTGCACCTTGCAATGCGGAGAAATTACTGTGTGTGCATTTACAATATTCATTGATTTTTGCCATTGAAAAACATCGTTATTCATATACCAGAAATGTTTGAAGCTACTGACTGAATGAAAAGAGCTGGCATCTCACTCTCTTTGAATCTTCTTTATCATGCCAGGATTAGCAGGAAAAAGCAAAAAATTTCAGAATTGCACCTTGCAATGTGGAGATATTACTGTTTGTGCATTTACAATATTCATTGATTTTTGCCATTGAAAAACATGTTATTCATATACCAGAAATGTTTGAAGCTACTGACTGAATGAAAAGAGCTGGCATCTCACTCTCTTTGAATCTTCTTTATCATGCCAGGATTAGCAGGAAAAAGCAAAAAATTTCAGAATTGCACCTTGCAATGTGGAGATATTACTGTTTGTGCATTTACAATATTCATTGATTTTTGCCATTGAAAAACGTCCAGAAATGTTTGAAGCTACTGACTGAATGAAAGGAGCTGGCATCTCACTCTCTTTGAATCTTCTTTATCATGCTAGGATTAGCAGGAAAAAGCAAAAAATTTCAGAATTGCACCTTGCAATGCGGAGAAATTACTGTGTGTGCATTTACAATATTCATTGATTTTTGCCATTGAAAAACATCGTTATTCATATACCAGAAATGTTTGAAGCTACTGACTGAATGAAAAGAGCTGGCATCTCACTCTCTTTGAATCTTCTTTATCATGCCAGGATTAGCAGGAAAAAGCAAAAAATTTCAGAATTGCACCTTGCAATGTGGAGATATTACTGTTTGTGCATTTACAATATTCATTGATTTTTGCCATTGAAAAACATGTTATTCATATACCAGAAATGTTTGAAGCTACTGACTGAATGAAAAGAGCTGACATCTCACTCTCTTTGAATCTTCTTTATCATGCCAGGATTAGCAGGAAAAAGCAAAACATTTCAGAATTGCACCTTGCAATGTGGAGATATTACTGTTTGTGCATTTACAATATTAATTGATTTTTGCCATTGAAAAACGTCCAGAAATGTTTGAAGCTACTGACTGAATGAAAGGAGCTGGCATCTCACTCTCTTTGAATCTTTTTATCATGCTAGGATTAGCAGGAAAAAGCAAAAAATTTCAGAATTGCACCTTGCAATGCGGAGAAATTACTGTGTGTGCATTTACAATATTCATTGATTTTTGCCATTGAAAAACATCGTTATTCATATACCAGAAATGTTTGAAGCTACTGACTGAATGAAAAGAGCTGGCATCTCACTCTCTTTGAATCTAATTTATCATGCCAGGATTAGCAGGAAAAAGCAAAAAATTTCAGAATTGCACCTTGCAATGCGGAGAAATTACTGTTTGTGCATTTACAATATTCATTGATTTTTGCCATTGAAAAACATGTAATTCATATACCAGAAATGTTTGAAGCTACTGACTGAATGAAAAGAGCTGGCATCTCACTCTCTTTGAATCTTCTTTATCATGCCAGGATTAGCAGGAAAAAGCAAAAAATTTCAGAATTGCACCTTGCAATGTGGAGATATTACTGTTTGTGCATTTACAATATTCATTGATTTTTGCCATTGAAAAACGTCCAGAAATGTTTGAAGCTACTGACTGAATGAGAGGAGCTGGCATCTCACTCTCTTTGAATCTTCTTTATCATGCTAGGATTAGCAGGAAAAAGCAAAACATTTCAGAATTGCACCTTGCAATGCGGAGAAATTATTGTTTGTGCATTTACAATATTCATTGATTTTTGCCATTGAAAAACGTTATTCATATACCAGAAATGTTTGAAGCTACTGACTGAATGAAAAGAGCTGGCATCTCACTCTCTTTGAATCTTCTTTATCATGCCAGGATTAGCAGGAAAAAGCAAAAAATTTCAGAATTGCACCTTGCAATGTGGAGATATTACTGTTTGTGCATTTACAATATTCATTGATTTTTGCCATTGAAAAACGTCCAGAAATGTTTGAAGCTACTGACTGAATGAAAGGAGCTGGCATCTCACTCTCTTTGAATCTTCTTTATCATGCTAGGATTAGCAGGAAAAAGCAAAAAATTTCAGAATTGCACCTTGCAATGCGGAGAAATTACTGTTTGTGCATTTACAATATTCATTGATTTTTGCCATTGAAAAACATCGTTATTCATATACCAGAAATGTTTGAAGCTACTGACTGAATGAAAAGAGCTGGCATCTCACTCTCTTTGAATCTTCTTTATCATGCCAGGATTAGCAGGAAAAAGCAAAAAATTTCAGAATTGCACCTTGCAATGTGGAGATATTACTGTTTGTGCATTTACAATATTCATTGATTTTTGCCATTGAAAAACGTCCAGAAATGTTTGAAGCTACTGACTGAATGAAAGGAGCTGGCATCTCACTCTCTTTGAATCTTCTTTATCATGCTAGGATTAGCAGGAAAAAGCAAAAAATTTCAGAATTGCACATTGCAATGCGGAGAAATTACTGTTTGTGCATTTACAATATTCATTGATTTTTGCCATTGAAAAACATCATGTTATTCATATACCAGAAATGTTTGAAGCTACTGACTGAATGAAAGGAGCTGGCATCTCACTCTCTTTGAATCTTCTTTATCATGCTAGGATTAGCAGGAAAAAGCAAAAAATTTCAGAATTGCACCTTGCAATGCGGAGAAATTACTGTTTGTGCATTTACAATATTCATTGATTTTTGCCATTGAAAAACATGTTATTCATATACCAGAAATGTTTGAAGCTACTGACTGAATGAAAAGAGCTGGCATCTCACTCTCTTTGAATCTTCTTTATCATGCCAGGATTAGCAGGAAAAAGCAAAAAATTTCAGAATTGCACCTTGCAATGTGGAGATATTACTGTTTGTGCATTTACAATATTCATTGATTTTTGCCATTGAAAAACGTCCAGAAATGTTTGAAGCTACTGACTGAATGAAAGGAGCTGGCATCTCACTCTCTTTGAATCTTCTTTATCATGCTAGGATTAGCAGGAAAAAGCAAAAAATTTCAGAATTGCACCTTGCAATGCGGAGAAATTACTGTGTGTGCATTTACAATATTCATTGATTTTTGCCATTGAAAAACGTCCAGAAATGTTTGAAGCTACTGACTGAATGAAAGGAGCTGGCATCTCACTCTCTTTGAATCTTCTTTATCATGCTAGGATTAGCAGGAAAAAGCAAAAAATTTCAGAATTGCACCTTGCAATGCGGAGAAATTACTGTGTGTGCATTTACAATATTCATTGATTTTTGCCATTGAAAAACATCGTTATTCATATACCAGAAATGTTTGAAGCTACTGACTGAATGAAAAGAGCTGGCATCTCACTCTCTTTGAATCTTCTTTATCATGCCAGGATTAGCAGGAAAAAGCAAAAAATTTCAGAATTGCACCTTGCAATGTGGAGATATTACTGTTTGTGCATTTACAATATTCATTGATTTTTGCCATTGAAAAACATGTTATTCATATACCAGAAATGTTTGAAGCTACTGACTGAATGAAAAGAGCTGGCATCTCACTCTCTTTGAATCTTCTTTATCATGCCAGGATTAGCAGGAAAAAGCAAAAAATTTCAGAATTGCACCTTGCAATGTGGAGATATTACTGTTTGTGCATTTACAATATTCATTGATTTTTGCCATTGAAAAACGTCCAGAAATGTTTGAAGCTACTGACTGAATGAAAGGAGCTGGCATCTCACTCTCTTTGAATCTTCTTTATCATGCTAGGATTAGCAGGAAAAAGCAAAAAATTTCAGAATTGCACCTTGCAATGCGGAGAAATTACTGTGTGTGCATTTACAATATTCATTGATTTTTGCCATTGAAAAACATCGTTATTCATATACCAGAAATGTTTGAAGCTACTGACTGAATGAAAAGAGCTGGCATCTCACTCTCTTTGAATCTTCTTTATCATGCCAGGATTAGCAGGAAAAAGCAAAAAATTTCAGAATTGCACCTTGCAATGTGGAGATATTACTGTTTGTGCATTTACAATATTCATTGATTTTTGCCATTGAAAAACATGTTATTCATATACCAGAAATGTTTGAAGCTACTGACTGAATGAAAAGAGCTGGCATCTCACTCTCTTTGAATCTTCTTTATCATGCCAGGATTAGCAGGAAAAAGCAAAACATTTCAGAATTGCACCTTGCAATGTGGAGATATTACTGTTTGTGCATTTACAATATTAATTGATTTTTGCCATTGAAAAACGTCCAGAAATGTTTGAAGCTACTGACTGAATGAAAGGAGCTGGCATCTCACTCTATTTGAATCTTCTTTATCATGCTAGGATTAGCAGGAAAAAGCAAAAAATTTCAGAATTGCACATTGCAATGCGGAGAAATTACTGTTTGTGCATTTACAATATTCATTGATTTTTGCCATTGAAAAACATCATGTTATTCATATACCAGAAATGTTTGAAGCTACTGACTGAATGAAAGGAGCTGGCATCTCACTCTCTTTGAATCTTCTTTATCATGCTAGGATTAGCAGGAAAAAGCAAAAAATTTCAGAATTGCACCTTGCAATGCGGAGAAATTACTGTTTGTGCATTTACAATATTCATTGATTTTTGCCATTGAAAAACATGTTATTCATATACCAGAAATGTTTGAAGCTACTGACTGAATGAAAAGAGCTGGCATCTCACTCTCTTTGAATCTTCTTTATCATGCCAGGATTAGCAGGAAAAAGCAAAAAATTTCAGAATTGCACCTTGCAATGTGGAGATATTACTGTTTGTGCATTTACAATATTCATTGATTTTTGCCATTGAAAAACGTCCAGAAATGTTTGAAGCTACTGACTGAATGAAAGGAGCTGGCATCTCACTCTCTTTGAATCTTCTTTATCATGCTAGGATTAGCAGGAAAAAGCAAAAAATTTCAGAATTGCACCTTGCAATGCGGAGAAATTACTGTGTGTGCATTTACAATATTCATTGATTTTTGCCATTGAAAAACGTCCAGAAATGTTTGAAGCTACTGACTGAATGAAAGGAGCTGGCATCTCACTCTCTTTGAATCTTCTTTATCATGCTAGGATTAGCAGGAAAAAGCAAAAAATTTCAGAATTGCACCTTGCAATGCGGAGAAATTACTGTGTGTGCATTTACAATATTCATTGATTTTTGCCATTGAAAAACATCGTTATTCATATACCAGAAATGTTTGAAGCTACTGACTGAATGAAAAGAGCTGGCATCTCACTCTCTTTGAATCTTCTTTATCATGCCAGGATTAGCAGGAAAAAGCAAAACATTTCAGAATTGCACCTTGCAATGTGGAGATATTACTGTTTGTGCATTTACAATATTCATTGATTTTTGCCATTGAAAAACGTCCAGAAATGTTTGAAGCTACTGACTGAATGAAAGGAGCTGGCATCTCACTCTCTTTGAATCTTCTTTATCATGCTAGGATTAGCAGGAAAAAGCAAAAAATTTCAGAATTGCACCTTGCAATGCGGAGAAATTACTGTTTGTGCATTTACAATATTCATTGATTTTTGCCATTGAAAAACATGTTATTCATATACCAGAAATGTTTGAAGCTACTGACTGAATGAAAAGAGCTGGCATCTCACTCACTTTGAATCTTCTTTATCATGCCAGGATTAGCAGGAAAAAGCAAAAAATTTCAGAATTGCACGTTGCAATGTGGAGATATTACTGTTTGTGCATTTACAATATTCATTGATTTTTGCCATTGAAAAACGTCCAGAAATGTTTGAAGCTACTGACTGAATGAAAGGAGCTGGCATCTCACTCTCTTTGAATCTTCTTTATCATGCTAGGATTAGCAGGAAAAAGCAAAAAATTTCAGAATTGCACCTTGCAATGCGGAGAAATTACTGTTTGTGCATTTACAATTTTCATTGATTTTTGCCATTGAAAAACATCATGTTATTCATATACCAGAAATGTTTGAAGCTACTGACTGAATGAAAGGAGCTGGCATCTAACTCTCTTTGAATCTTCTTTATCATGCTAGGATTAGCAGGAAAAAGCAAAAAATTTCAGAATTGCACCTTGCAATGCGGAGAAATTACTGTGTGTGCATTTACAATATTCATTGATTTTTGCCATTGAAAAACATCGTTATTCATATACCAGAAATGTTTGAAGCTACTGACTGAATGAAAAGAGCTGGCATCTCACTCTCTTTGAATCTTCTTTATCATGCCAGGATTAGCAGGAAAAATCAAAAAATTTCAGAATTGCACCTTGCAATGTGGAGATATTACTGTTTGTGCATTTACAATATTCATTGATTTTTGCCATTGAAAAACGTCCAGAAATGTTTGAAGCTACTGACTGAATGAAAGGAGCTGGCATCTCACTCTCTTTGAATCTTCTTTATCATGCTAGGATTAGCAGGAAAAAGCAAAAAATTTCAGAATTGCACCTTGCAATGCGGAGAAATTACTGTGTGTGCATTTACAATATTCATTGATTTTTGCCATTGAAAAACATCATGTTATTCATATACCAGAAATGTTTGAAGCTACTGACTGAATGAAAGGAGCTGGCATCTCACTCTCTTTGAATCTTCTTTATCATGCTAGGATTAGCAGGAAAAAGCAAAAAATTTCAGAATTGCACCTTTCAATGCGGAGAGATTACTGTGTGTGCATTTACAATATTCATTGATTTTTGCCATTGAAAAACATCATGTTATTCATATACCAGAAATGTTTGAAGCTACTGACTGAATGAAAGGAGCTGGCATCTCACTCTCTTTGAATCTTCTTTATCATGCTAGGATTAGCAGGAAAAAGCAAAAAAATTCAGAATTGCACCTTGCAATGCGGAGAAATTACTGTGTGTGCATTTACAATATTCATTGATTTTTGCCATTGAAAAACATCGTTATTCATATACCAGAAATGTTTGAAGCTACTGACTGAATGAAAAGAGCTGGCATCTCACTCTCTTTGAATCTTCTTTATCATGCCAGGATTAGCAGGAAAAAGCAAAAAATTTCAGAATTGCACCTTGCAATGTGGAGATATTACTGTTTGTGCATTTACAATATTCATTGATTTTTGCCATTGAAAAACGTCCAGAAATGTTTGAAGCTACTGACTGAATGAAAGGAGCTGGCATCTCACTCTCTTTGAATCTTCTTTATCATGCTAGGATTAGCAGGAAAAAGCAAAAAATTTCAGAATTTCACCTTGCAATGCGGAGAAATTACTGTGTGTGCATTTACAATATTCATTGATTTTTGCCATTGAAAAACATCATGTTATTCATATACCAGAAATGTTTGAAGCTACTGACTGAATGAAAGGAGCTGGCATCTCACTCTCTTTGAATCTTCTTTATCATGCTAGGATTAGCAGGAAAAAGCAAAAAAATTCAGAATTGCACCTTGCAATGCGGAGAAATTACTGTGTGTGCATTTACAATATTCATTGATTTTTGCCATTGAAAAACATCGTTATTCATATACCAGAAATGTTTGAAGCTACTGACTGAATGAAAAGAGCTGGCATCTCACTCTCTTTGAATCTTCTTTATCATGCCAGGATTAGCAGGAAAAAGCAAAAAATTTCAGAATTGCACCTTGCAATGTGGAGATATTACTGTTTGTGCATTTACAATATTCATTGATTTTTGCCATTGAAAAACGTCCAGAAATGTTTGAAGCTACTGACTGAATGAAAAGAGCTGGCATCTCACTCTCTTTGAATCTTCTTTATCATGCCAGGATTAGCAGGAAAAAGCAAAAAAATTCAGAATTGCACCTTGCAATGCGGAGAAATTACTGTGTGTGCATTTACAATATTCATTGATTTTTGCCATTGAAAAACATCATGTTATTCATATACCAGAAATGTTTGAAGCTACTGACTGAATGAAAGGAGCTGGCATCTCACTCTCTTTGAATCTTCTTTATCATGCTAGGATTAGCAGGAAAAAGCAAAAAATTTCAGAATTGCACCTTGGAATGCGGAGAAATTACTGTTTGTGCATTTACAATATTCATTCATTTTTGCCATTGAAAAACATGTTATTCATATACCAGAAATGTTTGAAGCTACTGACTGAATGAAAAGAGCTGGCATCTCACTCTCTTTGAATCTTCTTTATCATGCCAGGATTAGCAGGAAAAAGCAAAAAATTTCAGAATTGCACCTTGCAATGTGGAGATATTACTGTTTGTGCATTTACAATATTCATTGATTTTTGCCATTGAAAAACGTCCAGAAATGTTTGAAGCTACTGACTGAATGAAAGGAGCTGGCATCTCACTCTCTTTGAATCTTCTTTATCATGCTAGGATTAGCAGGAAAAAGCAAAAAATTTCAGAATTGCACCTTGCAATGCGGAGAAATTACTGTTTGTGCATTTACAATATTCATTGATTTTTGCCATTGAAAAACATGTTATTCATATACCAGAAATGTTTGAAGCTACTGACTGAATGAAAAGAGCTGGCATCTCACTCTCTTTGAATCTTCTTTATCATGCCAGGATTAGCAGGAAAAAGCAAAAAATTTCAGAATTGCACGTTGCAATGTGGAGATATTACTGTTTGTGCATTTACAATATTCATTGATTTTTGCCATTGAAAAACGTCCAGAAATGTTTGAAGCTACTGACTGAATGAAAGGAGCTGGCATCTCACTCTCTTTGAATCTTCTTTATCATGCTAGGATTAGCAGGAAAAAGCAAAACATTTCAGAATTGCACCTTGCAATGCGGAGAAATTACTGTTTGTGCATTTACAATATTCATTGATTTTTGCCATTGAAAAACATCATGTTATTCATATACCAGAAATGTTTGAAGCTACTGACTGAATGAAAGGAGCTGGCATCTAACTCTCTTTGAATCTTCTTTATCATGCTAGGATTAGCAGGAAAAAGCAAAAAATTTCAGAATTGCACCTTGCAATGCGGAGAAATTACTGTGTGTGCATTTACAATATTCATTGATTTTTGCCATTGAAAAACATTGTTATTCATATACCAGAAATGTTTGAAGCTACTGACTGAATGAAAAGAGCTGGCATCTCACTCTCTTTGAATCTTCTTTATCATGCCAGGATTAGCAGGAGAAAGCAAAAAATTTCAGAATTGCACCTTGCAATGTGGAGATATTACTGTTTGTGCATTTACAATATTCATTGATTTTTGCCATTGAAAAACGTCCAGAAATGTTTGAAGCTACTGACTGAATGAAAGGAGCTGGCATCTCACTCTCTTTGAATCTTCTTTATCATGCTAGGATTAGCAGGAAAAAGCAAAAAATTTCAGAATTGCACCTTGCAATGCGGAGAAATTACTGTGTGTGCATTTACAATATTCATTGATTTTTGCCGTTGAAAAACATCATGTTATTCATATACCAGAAATGTTTGAAGCTACTGACTGAATGAAAGGAGCTGGCATCTCACTCTCTTTGAATCTTCTTTATCATGCTAGGATCAGCAGGAAAAAGCAAAAAATTTCAGAATTGCACCTTGCAATGCGGAGAAATTACTGTGTGTGCATTTACAATATTCATTGATTTTTGCCATTGAAAAACATCATGTTATTCATATACCAGAAATGTTTGAAGCTACTGACTGAATGAAAGGAGCTGGCATCTCACTCTCTTTGAATCTTCTTTATCATGCTAGGATTAGCAGGAAAAAGCAAAAAATTTCAGAATTGCACCTTGCAATGCGGAGAAATTACTGTGTGTGCATTTACAAAATTCATTGATTTTTGCCATTGAAAAACATCGTTATTCATATACCAGAAATGTTTGAAGCTACTGACTGAATGAAAAGAGCTGGCATCTCACTCTCTTTGAATCTTCTTTATCATGCCAGGATTAGCAGGAAAAAGCAAAAAATTTCAGAATTGCACCTTGCAATGTGGAGATATTACTGTTTGTGCATTTACAATATTCATTGATTTTTGCCATTGAAAAACATGTTATTCATATACCAGAAATGTTTGAAGCTACTGACTGAATGAAAAGAGCTGGCATCTCACTCTCTTTGAATCTTCTTTATCATGCCAGGATTAGCAGGAAAAAGCAAAAAATTTCAGAATTGCACCTTGCAATGTGGAGATATTACTGTTTGTGCATTTACAATATTCATTGATTTTTGCCATTGAAAAACGTCCAGAAATGTTTGAAGCTACTGACTGAATGAAAGGAGCTGGCATCTCACTCTCTTTGAATCTTCTTTATCATGCTAGGATTAGCAGGAAAAAGCAAAAAATTTCAGAATTGCACATTGCAATGCGGAGAAATTACTGTTTGTGCATTTACAATATTCATTGATTTTTGCCATTGAAAAACATCATGTTATTCATATACCAGAAATGTTTGAAGCTACTGACTGAATGAAAGGAGCTGGCATCTCACTCTCTTTGAATCTTCTTTATCATGCTAGGATTAGCAGGAAAAAGCAAAAAATTTCAGAATTGCACCTTGCAATGCGGAGAAATTACTGTTTGTGCATTTACAATATTCATTGATTTTTGCCATTGAAAAACATGTTATTCATATACCAGAAATGTTTGAAGCTACTGACTGAATGAAAAGAGCTGGCATCTCACTCTCTTTGAATCTTCTTTATCATGCCAGGATTAGCAGGAAAAAGCAAAAAATTTCAGAATTGCACCTTGCAATGTGGAGATATTACTGTTTGTGCATTTACAATATTCATTGATTTTTGCCATTGAAAAACGTCCAGAAATGTTTGAAGCTACTGACTGAATGAAAGGAGCTGGCATCTCACTCTCTTTGAATCTTCTTTATCATGCTAGGATTAGCAGGAAAAAGCAAAAAATTTCAGAATTGCACCTTGCAATGCCGAGAAATTACTGTGTGTGCATTTACAATATTCATTGATTTTTGCCATTGAAAAACGTCCAGAAATGTTTGAAGCTACTGACTGAATGAAAGGAGCTGGCATCTCACTCTCTTTGAATCTTCTTTATCATGCTAGGATTAGCAGGAAAAAGCAAAAAATTTCAGAATTGCACCTTGCAATGCGGAGAAATTACTGTGTGTGCATTTACAATATTCATTGATTTTTGCCATTGAAAAACATCGTTATTCATATACCAGAAATGTTTGAAGCTACTGACTGAATGAAAAGAGCTGGCATCTCACTCTCTTTGAATCTTCTTTATCATGCCAGGATTAGCAGGAAAAAGCAAAAAATTTCAGAATTGCACCTTGCAATGTGGAGATATTACTGTTTGTGCATTTACAATATTCATTGATTTTTGCCATTGAAAAACATCATGTTATTCATATACCAGAAATGTTTGAAGCTACTGACTGAATGAAAAGAGCTGGAATCTCACTCTCTTTGAATCTTCTTTATCATGCTAAGAGGAGCAGGAAAAAGCAAAAAATTTCAGAATTGCACGTTGCAATGTGGAGATATTACTGTTTGTGCATTTACAATATTCATTGATTTTTGCCATTGAAAAACGTCCAGAAATGTTTGAAGCTACTGACTGAATGAAAGGAGCTGGCATCTCACTCTCTTTGAATCTTCTTTATCATGCTAGGATTAGCAGGAAAAAGCAAAAAATTTCAGAATTGCACCTTGCAATGCGGAGAAATTACTGTGTGTGCATTTACAATATTCATTGATTTTTGCCATTGAAAAACATCGTTATTCATATACCAGAAATGTTTGAAGCTACTGACTGAATGAAAAGAGCTGGCATCTCACTCTCTTTGAATCTTCTTTATCATGCCAGGATTAGCAGGAAAAAGCAAAAAATTTCAGAATTGCACCTTGCAATGTGGAGATATTACTGTTTGTGCATTTACAATATTCATTGATTTTTGCCATTGAAAAACATGTTATTCATATACCAGAAATGTTTGAAGCTACTGACTGAATGAAAAGAGCTGGCATCTCACTCTCTTTGAATCTTCTTTATCATGCCAGGATTAGCAGGAAAAAGCAAAAAATTTCAGAATTGCACCTTGCAATGTGGAGATATTACTGTTTGTGCATTTACAATATTCATTGATTTTTGCCATTGAAAAACGTCCAGAAATGTTTGAAGCTACTGACTGAATGAAAGGAGCAGGCATCTCACTCTCTTTGAATCTTCTTTATCATGCTAGGATTAGCAGGAAAAAGCAAAAAATTTCAGAATTGCACATTGCAATGCGGAGAAATTACTGTTTGTGCATTTACAATATTCATTGATTTTTGCCATTGAAAAACATCATGTTATTCATATACCAGAAATGTTTGAAGCTACTGACTGAATGAAAGGAGCTGGCATCTCACTCTCTTTGAATCTTCTTTATCATGCTAGGATTAGCAGGAAAAAGCAAAAAATTTCAGAATTGCACCTTGCAATGCGGAGAAATTACTGTTTGTGCATTTACAATATTCATTGATTTTTGCCATTGAAAAACATGTTATTCATATACCAGAAATGTTAGAAGCTACTGACTGAATGAAAAGAGCTGGCATCTCACTCTCTTTGAATCTTCTTTATCATGCCAGGATTAGCAGGAAAAAGCAAAAAATTTCAGAATTGCACCTTGCAATGTGGAGATATTACTGTTTGTGCATTTACAATATTCATTGATTTTTGCCATTGAAAAACGTCCAGAAATGTTTGAAGCTACTGACTGAATGAAAGGAGCTGGCATCTCACTCTCTTTGAATCTTCTTTATCATGCTAGGATTAGCAGGAAAAAGCAAAAAATTTCAGAATTGCACATTGCAATGCGGAGAAATTACTGTTTGTGCATTTACAATATTCATTGATTTTTGCCATTGAAAAACATCATGTTATTCATATACCAGAAATGTTTGAAGCTACTGACTGAATGAAAGGAGCTGGCATCTCACTCTCTTTGAATCTTCTTTATCATGCTAGGATTAGCAGGAAAAAGCAAAAAATTTCAGAATTGCACCTTGCAATGCGGAGAAATTACTGTTTGTGCATTTACAATATTCATTGATTTTTGCCATTGAAAAACGTCCAGAAATGTTTGAAGCTACTGACTGAATGAAAGGAGCTGGCATCTCACTCTCTTTGAATCTTCTTTATCATGCTAGGATTAGCAGGAAAAAGCAAAAAATTTCAGAATTGCACCTTGCAATGCGGAGAAATTACTATGTGTGCATTTACAATATTCATTGATTTTTGCCATTGAAAAACGTCCAGAAATGTTTGAAGCTACTGACTGAATGAAAGGAGCTGGCATCTCACTCTCTTTGAATCTTCTTTATCATGCTAGGATTAGCAGGAAAAAGCAAAAAATTTCAGAATTGCACCTTGCAATGCGGAGAAATTACTGTGTGTGCATTTACAATATTCATTGATTTTTGCCATTGAAAAACATCGTTATTCATATACCAGAAATGTTTGAAGCTACTGACTGAATGAAAAGAGCTCGCATCTCACTCTCTTTGAATCTTCTTTATCATGCCAGGATTAGCAGGAAAAAGCAAAAAATTTCAGAATTGCACCTTGCAATGTGGAGATATTACTGTTTGTGCATTTACAATATTCATTGATTTTTGCCATTGAAAAACATGTTATTCATATACCAGAAATTTTTGAAGCTACTGACTGAATGAAAAGAGCTGGCATCTCACTCTCTTTGAATCTTCTTTATCATGCCAGGATTAGCAGGAAAAAGCAAAAAATTTCAGAATTGCACCTTGCAATGTGGAGATATTACTGTTTGTGCATTTACAATATTCATTGATTTTTGCCATTGAAAAACGTCCAGAAATGTTTGAAGCTACTGACTGAATGAAAGGAGCTGGCATCTCACTCTCTTTGAATCTTCTTTATCATGCTAGGATTAGCAGGAAAAAGCAAAAAATTTCAGAATTGCACCTTGCAATGCGGAGAAATTACTGTGTGTGCATTTACAATATTCATTGATTTTTGCCATTGAAAAACATCGTTATTCATATACCAGAAATGTTTGAAGCTACTGACTGAATGAAAAGAGCTGGCATCTCACTCTCTTTGAATCTTCTTTATCATGCCAGGATTAGCAGGAAAAAGCAAAAAATTTCAGAATTGCACCTTGCAATGTGGAGATATTACTGTTTGTGCATTTACAATATTCATTGATTTTTGCCATTGAAAAACGTCCAGAAATGTTTGAAGCTACTGACTGAATGAAAAGAGCTGGCATCTCACTCTCTTTGAATCTTCTTTATCATGCCAGGATTAGCAGGAAAAAGCAAAAAATTTCAGAATTGCACCTTGCAATGCGGAGAAATTACTGTGTGTGCATTTACAATATTCATTGATTTTTGCCATTGAAAAACATCATGTTATTCATATACCAGAAATGTTTGAAGCTACTGACTGAATGAAAGGAGCTGGCATCTCACTCTCTTTGAATCTTCTTTATCATGCTAGGATTAGCAGGAAAAAGCAAAAAATTTCAGAATTGCACCTTGCAATGCGGAGAAATTACTGTTTGTGCATTTACAATATTCATTGATTTTTGCCATTGAAAAACATGTTATTCATATACCAGAAATGTTTGAAGCTACTGACTGAATGAAAAGAGCTGGCATCTCACTCTCTTTGAATCTTCTTTATCATGCCAGGATTAGCAGGAAAAAGCCAAAAATTTCAGAATTGCACCTTGCAATGTGGAGATATTACTGTTTGTGCATTTACAATATTCATTGATTTTTGCCATTGAAAAACGTCCAGAAATGTTTGAAGCTACTGACTGAATGAAAGGAGCTGGCATCTCACTCTCTTTGAATCTTCTTTATCATGCTAGGATTAGCAGGAAAAAGCAAAAAATTTCAGAATTGCACCTTGCAATGCGGAGAAATTACTGTGTGTGCATTTACTATATTCATTGATTTTTGCCATTGAAAAACATCGTTATTCATATACCAGAAATGTTTGAAGCTACTGACTGAATGAAAAGAGCTGGCATCTCACTCTCTTTGAATCTTCTTTATCATGCCAGGATTAGCAGGAAAAAGCAAAAAATTTCAGAATTGCACCTTGCAATGTGGAGATATTACTGTTTGTGCATTTACAATATTCATTGATTTTTGCCATTGAAAAACGTCCAGAAATGTTTGAAGCTACTGACTGAATGAAAAGAGCTGGCATCTCACTCTCTTTGAATCTTCTTTATCATGCCAGGATTAGCAGGAAAAAGCAAAAAATTTCAGAATTGCACCTTGCAATGCGGAGAAATTACTGTGTGTGCATTTACAATATTCATTGATTTTTGCCATTGAAAAACATCATGTTATTCATATACCAGAAATGTTTGAAGCTACTGACTGAATGAAAGGAGCTGGCATCTCACTCTCTTTGAATCTTCTTTATCATGCTAGGATTAGCAGGAAAAAGCAAAAAATTTCAGAATTGCACCTTGCAATGCGGAGAAATTACTGTTTGTGCATTTACAATATTCATTGATTTTTGCCATTGAAAAACATGTTATTCATATACCAGAAATGTTTGAAGCTACTGACTGAATGAAAAGAGCTGGCATCTCACTCTCTTTGAATCTTCTTTATCATGCCAGGATTAGCAGGAAAAAGCAAAAAATTTCAGAATTGCACCTTGCAATGTGGAGATATTACTGTTTGTGCATTTACAATATTCATTGATTTTTGCCATTGAAAAACGTCCAGAAATGTTTGAAGCTACTGACTGAATGAAAGGAGCTGGCATCTCACTCTCTTTGAATCTTCTTTATCATGCTAGGATTAGCAGGAAAAAGCAAAAAATTTCAGAATTGCACATTGCAATGCGGAGAAATTACTGTTTGTGCATTTACAATATTCATTGATTTTTGCCATTGAAAAACATCATGTTATTCATATACCAGAAATGTTTGAAGCTACTGACTGAATGAAAGGAGCTGGCATCTCACTCTCTTTGAATCTTCTTTATCATGCTAGGATTAGCAGGAAAAAGCAAAAAATTTCAGAATTGCACCTTGCAATGCGGAGAAATTACTGTTTGTGCATTTACAATATTCATTGATTTTTGCCATTGAAAAACATGTTATTCATATACCAGAAATGTTTGAAACTACTGACTGAATGAAAAGAGCTGGCATCTCACTCTCTTTGAATCTTCTTTATCATGCCAGGATTAGCAGGAAAAAGCAAAAAATTTCAGAATTGCACCTTGCAATGTGGAGATATTACTGTTTGTGCATTTACAATATTCATTGATTTTTGCCATTGAAAAACGTCCAGAAATGTTTGAAGCTACTGACTGAATGAAAGGAGCTGGCATCTCACTCTCTTTGAATCTTCTTTATCATGCTAGGATTAGCAGGAAAAAGCAAAAAATTTCAGAATTGCACCTTGCAATGCGGAGAAATTACTGTGTGTGCATTTACAATATTCATTGATTTTTGCCATTGAAAAACGTCCAGAAATGTTTGAAGCTACTGACTGAATGAAAGGAGCTGGCATCTCACTCTCTTTGAATCTTCTTTATCATGCTAGGATTAGCAGGAAAAAGCAAAAAATTTCAGAATTGCACCTTGCAATGCGGAGAAATTACTGTGTGTGCATTTACAATATTCATTGATTTTTGCCATTGAAAAACATCGTTATTCATATACCAGAAATGTTTGAAGCTACTGACTGAATGAAAAGAGCTGGCATCTCACTCTCTTTGAATCTTTATCATGCCAGGATTAGCAGGAAAAAGCAAAAAATTTCAGAATTGCACCTTGCAATGTGGAGATATTACTGTTTGTGCATTTACAATATTCATTGATTTTTGCCATTGAAAAACATGTTATTCATATACCAGAAATGTTTGAAGCTACTGACTGAATGAAAAGAGCTGGCATCTCACTCTCTTTGAATCTTCTTTATCATGCCAGGATTAGCAGGAAAAAGCAAAAAATTTCAGAATTGCACCTTGCAATGCGGAGAAATTACTGTGTGTGCATTTACAATATTCATTGATTTTTGCCATTGAAAAACATCATGTTATTCATATACCAGAAATGTTTGAAGCTACTGACTGAATGAAAGGAGCTGGCATCTCACTCTCTTTGAATCTTCTTTATCATGCTAGGATTAGCAGGAAAAAGCAAAAAATTTCAGAATTGCACCTTGCAATGCGGAGAAATTACTGTTTGTGCATTTACAATATTCATTGATTTTTGCCATTGAAAAACATGTTATTCATATACCAGAAATGTTTGAAGCTACTGACTGAATGAAAAGAGCTGGCATCTCACTCTCTTTGAATCTTCTTTATCATGCCAGGATTAGCAGGAAAAAGCAAAAAATTTCAGAATTGCACCTTGCAATGTGGAGATATTACTGTTTGTGCATTTACAATATTCATTGATTTTTGCCATTGAAAAACGTCCAGAAATGTTTGAAGCTACTGACTGAATGAAAGGAGCTGGCATCTCACTCTCTTTGAATCTTCTTTATCATGCTAGGATTAGCAGGAAAAAGCAAAAAATTTCAGAATTGCACATTGCAATGCGGAGAAATTACTGTTTGTGCATTTACAATATTCATTGATTTTTGCCATTGAAAAACATCATGTTATTCATATACCAGAAATGTTTGAAGCTACTGACTGAATGAAAGGAGCTGGCATCTCACTCTCTTTGAATCTTCTTTATCATGCTAGGATTAGCAGGAAAAAGCAAAAAATTTCAGAATTGCACCTTGCAATGCGGAGAAATTACTGTTTGTGCATTTACAATATTCATTGATTTTTGCCATTGAAAAACATGTTATTCATATACCAGAAATGTTTGAAGCTACTGACTGAATGAAAAGAGCTGGCATCTCACTCTCTTTGAATCTTCTTTATCATGCCAGGATTAGCAAGAAAAAGCAAAAAATTTCAGAATTGCACCTTGCAATGTGGAGATATTACTGTTTGTGCATTTACAATATTCATTGATTTTTGCCATTGAAAAACGTCCAGAAATGTTTGAAGCTACTGACTGAATGAAAGGAGCTGGCATCTCACTCTCTTTGAATCTTCTTTATCATGCTAGGATTAGCAGGAAAAAGCAAAAAATTTCAGAATTGCACCTTGCAATGCGGAGAAATTACTGTGTGTGCATTTACAATATTCATTGATTTTTGCCATTGAAAAACGTCCAGAAATGTTTGAAGCTACTGACTGAATGAAAGGAGCTGGCATCTCACTCTCTTTGAATCTTCTTTATCATGCTAGGATTAGCAGGAAAAAGCAAAAAATTTCAGAATTGCACCTTGCAATGCGGAGAAATTACTGTGTGTGCATTTACAATATTCATTGATTTTTGCCATTGAAAAACATCGTTATTCATATACCAGAAATGTTTGAAGCTACTGACTGAATGAAAAGAGCTGGCATCTCACTCTCTTTGAATCTTCTTTATCATGCCAGCATTAGCAGGAAAAAGCAAAAAATTTCAGAATTGCACCTTGCAATGTGGAGATATTACTGTTTGTGCATTTACAATATTCATTGATTTTTGCCATTGAAAAACATGTTATTCATATACCAGAAATGTTTGAAGCTACTGACTGAATGAAAAGAGCTGGCATCTCACTCTCTTTGAATCTTCTTTATCATGCCAGGATTAGCAGGAAAAAGCAAAAAATTTCAGAATTGCACCTTGCAATGTGGAGATATTACTGTTTGTGCATTTACAATATTCATTGATTTTTGCCATTGAAAAACGTCCAGAAATGTTTGAAGCTACTGACTGAATGAAAGGAGCTGGCATCTCACTCTCTTTGAATCTTCTTTATCATGCTAGGATTAGCAGGAAAAAGCAAAAAATTTCAGAATTGCACCTTGCAATGCGGAGAAATTACTGTGTGTGCATTTACAATATTCATTGATTTTTACCATTGAAAAACATCGTTATTCATATACCAGAAATGTTTGAAGCTACTGACTGAATGAAAAGAGCTGGCATCTCACTCTCTTTGAATCTTCTTTATCATGCCAGGATTAGCAGGAAAAAGCAAAAAATTTCAGAATTGCACCTTGCAATGTGGAGATATTACTGTTTGTGCATTTACAATATTCATTGATTTTTGCCATTGAAAAACGTCCAGAAATGTTTGAAGCTACTGACTGAATGAAAAGAGCTGGCATATCACTCTCTTTGAATCTTCTTTATCATGCCAGGATTAGCAGGAAAAAGCAAAAAATTTCAGAATTGCACCTTGCAATGCGGAGAAATTACTGTGTGTGCATTTACAATATTCATTGATTTTTGCCATTGAAAAACATCATGTTATTCATATACCAGAAATGTTTGAAGCTACTGACTGAATGAAAGGAGCTGGCATCTCACTCTCTTTGAATCTTCTTTATCATGCTAGGATTAGCAGGAAAAAGCAAAAAATTTCAGAATTGCACCTTGCAATGCGGAGAAATTACTGTTTGTGCATTTACAATATTCATTGATTTTTGCCATTGAAAAACATGTTATTCATATACCAGAAATGTTTGAAGCTACTGACTGAATGAAAAGAGCTGGCATCTCACTCTCTTTGAATCTTCTTTATCATGCCAGGATTAGCAGGAAAAAGCAAAAAATTTCAGAATTGCACCTTGCAATGTGGAGATATTACTGTTTGTGCATTTACAATATTCATTGATTTTTGCCATTGAAAAACGTCCAGAAATGTTTGAAGCTACTGACTGAATGAAAGGAGCTGGCATCTCACTCTCTTTGAATCTTCTTTATCATGCTAGGATTAGCAGGAAAAAGCAAAAAATTTCAGAATTGCACATTGCAATGCGGAGAAATTACTGTTTGTGCATTTACAATATTCATTGATTTTTGCCATTGAAAAACATCATGTTATTCATATACCAGAAATGTTTGAAGCTACTGACTGAATGAAAGGAGCTGGCATCTCACTCTCTTTGAATCTTCTTTATCATGCTAGGATTAGCAGGAAAAAGCAAAAAATTTCAGAATTGCACCTTGCAATGCGGAGAAATTACTGTTTGTGCATTTACAATATTCATTGATTTTTGCCATTGAAAAACATGTTATTCATATACCAGAAATGTTTGAAGCTACTGACTGAATGAAAAGAGCTGGCATCTCACTCTCTTTGAATCTTCTTTATCATGCCAGGATTAGCAGGAAAAAGCAAAAAATTTCAGAATTGCACCTTGCAATGTGGAGATATTACTGTTTGTGCATTTACAATATTCATTGATTTTTGCCATTGAAAAACGTCCAGAAATGTTTGAAGCTACTGACTGAATGAAAGGAGCTGGCATCTCACTCTCTTTGAATCTTCTTTATCATGCTAGGATTAGCAGGAAAAAGCAAAAAATTTCAGAATTGCACCTTGCAATGCGGAGAAATTACTGTTTGTGCATTTACAATATTCATTGATTTTTGCCATTGAAAAACATGTTATTCATATACCAGAAATGTTTGAAGCTACTGACTGAATGAAAAGAGCTGGCATCTCACTCTCTTTGAATCTTCTTTATCCTGCCAGGATTAGCAGGAAAAAGCAAAAAATTTCAGAATTGCACGTTGCAATGTGGAGATATTACTGTTTGTGCATTTACAATATTCATTGATTTTTGCCATTGAAAAACGTCCAGAAATGTTTGAAGCTACTGACTGAATGAAAGGAGCTGGCATCTCACTCTCTTTGAATCTTCTTTATCATGCTAGGATTAGCAGGAAAAAGCAAAAAATTTCAGAATTGCACCTTGCAATGCGGAGAAATTACTGTTTGTGCATTTACAATATTCATTGATTTTTGCCATTGAAAAACATCATGTTATTCATATACCAGAAATGTTTGAAGCTACTGACTGAATGAAAGGAGCTGGCATCTCACTCTCTTTGAATCTTCTTTATCATGCTAGGATTAGCAGGAAAAAGCAAAAAATTTCAGAATTGCAACTTGCAATGCGGAGAAATGACTGTGTGTGCATTTACAATATTCATTGATTTTTGCCATTGAAAAACATGGTTATTCATATACCAGAAATGTTTGAAGCTACTGACTGAATGAAAAGAGCTGGCATCTCACTCTCTTTGAATCTTCTTTATCCTGCCAGGATTAGCAGGAAAAAGCAAAAAATTTCAGAATTGCACGTTGCAATGTGGAGATATTACTGTTTGTGCATTTACAATATTCATTGATTTTTGCCATTGAAAAACGTCCAGAAATGTTTGAAGCTACTGACTGAATGAAAGGAGCTGGCATCTCACTCTCTTTGAATCTTCTTTATCATGCTAGGATTAGCAGGAAAAAGCAAAAAATTTCAGAATTGCACCTTGCAATGCGGAGAAATTACTGTTTGTGCATTTACAATATTCATTGATTTTTGCCATTGAAAAACATCATGTTATTCATATACCAGAAATGTTTGAAGCTACTGACTGAATGAAAGGAGCTGGCATCTCACTCTCTTTGAATCTTCTTTATCATGCTAGGATTAGCAGGAAAAAGCAAAAAATTTCAGAATTGCACCTTGCAATGCGGAGAAATTACTGTGTGTGCATTTACAATATTCATTGATTTTTGCCATTGAAAAACATGGTTATTCATATACCAGAAATGTTTGAAGCTACTGACTGAATGAAAAGAGCTGGCATCTCACTCTCTTTGAATCTTCTTTATCATGCCAGGATTAGCAGGAAAAAGCAAAAAATTTCAGAATTGCACCTTGTAATGTGGAGATATTACTGTTTGTGCATTTACCATATTCATTGATTTTTGCCATTGAAAAACGTCCAGAAATGTTTGAAGCTACTGACTGAATGAAAGGAGCTGGCATCTCACTCTCTTTGAATCTTCTTTATCATGCTAGGATTAGCAGGAAAAAGCAAAAAATTTCAGAATTGCACCTTGCAATGCGGAGAAATTACTGTGTGTGCATTTACAATATTCATTGATTTTTGCCATTGAAAAACATCATGTTATTCATATACCAGAAATGTTTGAAGCTACTGACTGAATGAAAAGAGCTGGCATCTCACTCTCTTTGAATCTTCTTTATCATGCCAGGATTAGCAGGAAAAAGCAAAAAATTTCAGAATTGCACCTTGCAATGTGGAGATATTACTGTTTGTGCATTTACAATATTCATTGATTTTTGCCATTGAAAAACATGTTATTCATATACCAGAAATGTTTGAAGCTACTGACTGAATGAAACGAGCTGGCATCTCACTCTCTTTGAATCTTCTTTATCATGCCAGGATTAGCAGGAAAAAGCAAAAAATTTCAGAATTGCACCTTGCAATGTGGAGATATTACTGTTTGTGCATTTACAATATTCATTGATTTTTGCCATTGAAAAACGTCCAGAAATGTTTGAAGCTACTGACTGAATGAAAGGAGCTGGCATCTCACTCTCTTTGAATCTTCTTTATCATGCTAGGATTAGCAGGAAAAAGCAAAAAATTTCAGAATTGCACCTTGCAATGCGGAGAAATTACTGTGTGTGCATTTACAATATTCATTGATTTTTGCCATTGAAAAACATCATGTTATTCATATACCAGAAATGTTTGAAGCTACTGACTGAATGAAAAGAGCTGGCATCTCACTCTCTTTGAATCTTCTTTATCATGCCAGGATTAGCAGGAAAAAGCAAAAAATTTCAGAATTGCACCTTGCTATGTGGAGATATTACTGTTTGTGCATTTACAATATTCATTGATTTTTGCCATTGAAAAACGTCCAGAAATGTTTGAAGCTACTGACTGAATGAAAGGAGCTGGCATCTCACTCTCTTTGAATCTTCTTTATCATGCTAGGATTAGCAGGAAAAAGCAAAAAATTTCAGAATTGCACCTTGCAATGCGGAGAAATTACTGTGTGTGCATTTACAATATTCATTGATTTTTGCCATTGAAAAACGTCCAGAAATGTTTGAAGCTACTGACTGAATGAAAGGAGCTGGCATCTCACTCTCTTTGAATCTTCTTTATCATGCTAGGATTAGCAGGAAAAAGCAAAAAATTTCAGAATTGCACCTTGCAATGCGGAGAAATTACTGTGTGTGCATTTACAATATTCATTGATTTTTGCCATTGAAAAACATCGTTATTCATATACCAGAAATGTTTGAAGCTACTGACTGAATGAAAAGAGCTGGCATCTCACTCTCTTTGAATCTTCTTTATCATGCCAGGATTAGCAGGAAAAAGCAAAAAATTTCAGAATTGCACCTTGCAATGTGGAGATATTACTGTTTGTGCATTTACAATATTCATTGATTTTTGCCATTGAAAAACATGTTATTCATATACCAGAAATGTTTGAAGCTACTGACTGAATGAAAAGAGCTGGCATCTCACTCTCTTTGAATCTTCTTTATCATGCCAGGATTAGCAGGAAAAAGCAAAAAATTTCAGAATTGCACCTTGCAATGTGGAGATATTACTGTTTGTGCATTTACAATATTCATTGATTTTTGCCATTGAAAAACGTCCAGAAATGTTTGAAGCTACTGACTGAATGAAAGGAGCTGGCATCTCACTCTCTTTGAATCTTCTTTATCATGCTAGGTTTAGCAGGAAAAAGCAAAAAATTTCAGAATTGCACCTTGCAATGCGGAGAAATTACTGTGTGTGCATTTACAATATTCATTGATTTTTGCCATTGAAAAACATCGTTATTCATATACCAGAAATGTTTGAAGCTACTGACTGAATGAAAAGAGCTTTCATCTCACTCTCTTTGAATCTTCTTTATCCTGCCAGGATTAGCAGGAAAAAGCAAAAAATTTCAGAATTGCACGTTGCAATGTGGAGATATTACTGTTTGTGCATTTACAATATTCATTGATTTTTGCCATTGAAAAACGTCCAGAAATGTTTGAAGCTACTGACTGAATGAAAGGAGCTGGCATCTCACTCTCTTTGAATCTTCTTTATCATGCTAGGATTAGCAGGAAAAAGCAAAAAATTTCAGAATTGCACCTTGCAATGCGGAGAAATTACTGTTTGTGCATTTACAATATTCATTGATTTTTGCCATTGAAAAACATCATGTTATTCATATACCAGAAATGTTTGAAGCTACTGACTGAATGAAAGGAGCTGGCATCTCCCTCTCTTTGAATCTTCTTTATCATGCTAGGATTAGCAGGAAAAAGCAAAAAATTTCAGAATTGCACCTTGCAATGCGGAGAAATTACTGTGTGTGCATTTACAATATTCATTGATTTTTGCCATTGAAAAACATGGTTATTCATATACCAGAAATGTTTGAAGCTACTGACTGAATGAAAAGAGCTGGCATCTCACTCTCTTTGAATCTTCTTTATCATGCCAGGATTAGCAGGAAAAAGCAAAAAATTTCAGAATTGCACCTTGTAATGTGGAGATATTACTGTTTGTGCATTTACAATATTCATTGATTTTTGCCATTGAAAAACGTCCAGAAATGTTTGAAGCTACTGACTGAATGAAAGGAGCTGGCATCTCACTCTCTTTGAATCTTCTTTATCATGCTAGGATTAGCAGGAAAAAGCAAAAAATTTCAGAATTGCACCTTGCAATGCGGAGAAATTACTGTGTGTGCATTTACAATATTCATTGATTTTTGCCATTGAAAAACATCATGTTATTCATATACCAGAAATGTTTGAAGCTACTGACTGAATGAAAAGAGCTGGCATCTCACTCTCTTTGAATCTTCTTTATCATGCCAGGATTAGCAGGAAAAAGCAAAAAATTTCAGAATTGCACCTTGCAATGTGGAGATATTACTGTTTGTGCATTTACAATATTCATTGATTTTTGCCATTGAAAAACATGTTATTCATATACCAGAAATGTTTGAAGCTACTGACTGAATGAAACGAGCTGGCATCTCACTCTCTTTGAATCTTCTTTATCATGCCAGGATTAGCAGGAAAAAGCAAAAAATTTCAGAATTGCACCTTGCAATGTGGAGATATTACTGTTTGTGCATTTACAATATTCATTGATTTTTGCCATTGAAAAACGTCCAGAAATGTTTGAAGCTACTGACTGAATGAAAGGAGCTGGCATCTCACTCTCTTTGAATCTTCTTTATCATGCTAGGATTAGCAGGAAAAAGCAAAAAATTTCAGAATTGCACCTTGCAATGCGGAGAAATTACTGTGTGTGCATTTACAATATTCATTGATTTTTGCCATTGAAAAACATCATGTTATTCATATACCAGAAATGTTTGAAGCTACTGACTGAATGAAAAGAGGTGGCATCTCACTCTCTTTGAATCTTCTTTATCATGCCAGGATTAGCAGGAAAAAGCAAAAAATTTCAGAATTGCACCTTGCTATGTGGAGATATTACTGTTTGTGCATTTACAATATTCATTGATTTTTGCCATTGAAAAACGTCCAGAAATGTTTGAAGCTACTGACTGAATGAAAGGAGCTGGCATCTCACTCTCTTTGAATCTTCTTTATCATGCTAGGATTAGCAGGAAAAAGCAAAAAATTTCAGAATTGCACCTTGCAATGCGGAGAAATTACTGTGTGTGCATTTACAATATTCATTGATTTTTGCCATTGAAAAACGTCCAGAAATGTTTGAAGCTACTGACTGAATGAAAGGAGCTGGCATCTCACTCTCTTTGAATCTTCTTTATCATGCTAGGATTAGCAGGAAAAAGCAAAAAATTTCAGAATTGCACCTTGCAATGCGGAGAAATTACTGTGTGTGCATTTACAATATTCATTGATTTTTGCCATTGAAAAACATCGTTATTCATATACCAGAAATGTTTGAAGCTACTGACTGAATGAAAAGAGCTGGCATCTCACTCTCTTTGAATCTTCTTTATCATGCCAGGATTAGCAGGAAAAAGCAAAAAATTTCAGAATTGCACCTTGCAATGTGGAGATATTACTGTTTGTGCATTTACAATATTCATTGATTTTTGCCATTGAAAAACATGTTATTCATATACCAGAAATGTTTGAAGCTACTGACTGAATGAAAAGAGCTGGCATCTCACTCTCTTTGAATCTTCTTTATCATGCCAGGATTAGCAGGAAAAAGCAAAAAATTTCAGAATTGCACCTTGCAATGTGGAGATATTACTGTTTGTGCATTTACAATATTCATTGATTTTTGCCATTGAAAAACGTCCAGAAATGTTTGAAGCTACTGACTGAATGAAAGGAGCTGGCATCTCACTCTCTTTGAATCTTCTTTATCATGCTAGGTTTAGCAGGAAAAAGCAAAAAATTTCAGAATTGCACCTTGCAATGCGGAGAAATTACTGTGTGTGCATTTACAATATTCATTGATTTTTGCCATTGAAAAACATCGTTATTCATATACCAGAAATGTTTGAAGCTACTGACTGAATGAAAAGAGCTGGCATCTCACTCTCTTTGAATCTTCTTTATCATGCCAGGATTAGCAGGAAAAAGCAAAAAATTTCAGAATTGCACCTTGCAATGTGGAGATATTACTGTTTGTGCATTTACAATATTCATTGATTTTTGCCATTGAAAAACGTCCAGAAATGTTTGAAGCTACTGACTGAATGAAAGGAGCTGGCATCTCACTCTCTTTGAATCTTCTTTATCATGCTAGGATTAGCAGGAAAAAGCAAAAAATTTCAGAATTGCACCTTGCAATGCGGAGAAATTACTGTGTGTGCATTTACAATATTCATTGATTTTTGCCATTGAAAAACATGTTATTCATATACCAGAAATGTTTGAAGCTACTGACTGTATGAAAAGAGCTGGCATATCACTCTCTTTGAATCTTCTTTATCATGCCAGGATTAGCAGGAAAAAGCAAAAAATTTCAGAATTGCACCTTGCAATGTGGAGATATTACTGTTTGTGCATTTACAATATTCATTGATTTTTGCCATTGAAAAACGTCCAGAAATGTTTGAAGCTACTGACTGAATGAAAGGAGCTGGCATCTCACTCTCTTTGAATCTTCTTTATCATGCTAGGATTAGCAGGAAAAAGCAAAAAATTTCAGAATTGCACCTTGCAATGCGGAGAAATTACTGTGTGTGCATTTACAATATTCATTGATTTTTGCCATTGAAAAACATGTTATTCATATACCAGAAATGTTTGAAGCTACTGACTGAATGAAAAGAGCTGGCATCTCACTCTCTTTGAATCTTCTTTATCATGCCAGGATTAGCAGGAAAAAGCAAAAAATTTCAGAATTGCACCTTGCAATGTGGAGATATTACTGTTTGTGCATTTACAATATTCATTGATTTTTGCCATTGAAAAACGTCCAGAAATGTTTGAAGCTACTGACTGAATGAAAGGAGCTGGCATCTCACTCTCTTTGAATCTTCTTTATCATGCTAGGATTAGCAGGAAAAAGCAAAAAATTTCAGAATTGCACATTGCAATGCGGAGAAATTACTGTTTGTGCATTTACAATATTCATTGATTTTTGCCATTGAAAAACATCATGTTATTCATATACCAGAAATGTTTGAAGCTACTGACTGAATGAAAGGAGCTGGCATCTCACTCTCTTTGAATCTTCTTTATCATGCTAGGATTAGCAGGAAAAAGCAAAAAATTTCAGAATTGCACCTTGTAATGCGGAGAAATTACTGATTGTGCATTTACAATATTCATTGATTTTTGACATTGAAAAACATGTTATTCATATACCAGAAATGTTTGAAGCTACTGACTGAATGAAAAGAGCTGGCATCTCACTCTCTTTGAATCTTCTTTATCATGCCAGGATTAGCAGGAAAAAGCAAAAAATTTCAGAATTGCACCTTGCAATGTGGAGATATTACTGTTTGTGCATTTACAATATTCATTGATTTTTGCCATTGAAAAACGTCCAGAAATGTTTGAAGCTACTGACTGAATGAAAGGAGCTGGCATCTCACTCTCTTTGAATCTTCTTTATCATGCTAGGATTAGCAGGAAAAAGCAAAAAATTTCAGAATTGCACCTTGCAATGCGGAGAAATTACTGTTTGTGCATTTACAATATTCATTGATTTTTGCCATTGAAAAACATGTTATTCATATACCAGAAATGTTTGAAGCTACTGACTGAATGAAAAGAGCTGGCATCTCACTCTCTTTGAATCTTCTTTATCATGCCAGGATTATCAGGAAAAAGCAAAAAATTTCAGAATTGCACCTTGCAATGTGGAGATATTACTGTTTGTGCATTTACAATATTCATTGATTTTTGCCATTGAAAAACGTCCAGAAATGTTTGAAGCTACTGACTGAATGAAAGGAGCTGGCATCTCACTCTCTTTGAATCTTCTTTATCATGCTAGGATTAGCAGGAAAAAGCAAAAAATTTCAGAATTGCACCTTGCAATAGGGAGAAATTACTGTGTGTGCATTTACAATATTCATTGATTTTTGCCATTGAAAAACATCGTTATTCATATACCAGAAATGTTTGAAGCTACTGACTGAATGAAAAGAGCTGGCATCTCACTCTCTTTGAATCTTCTTTATCATGCCAGGATTAGCAGGAAAAAGCAAAAAATTTCAGAATTGCACCTTGCAATGTGGAGATATTACTGTTTGTGCATTTACAATATTCATTGATTTTTGCCATTGAAAAACATGTTATTCATATACCAGAAATGTTTGAAGCTACTGACTGAATGAAACGAGCTGGCATCTCACTCTCTTTGAATCTTCTTTATCATGCCTGGATTAGCAGGAAAAAGCAAAAAATTTCAGAATTGCACCTTGCAATGTGGAGATATTACTGTTTGTGCATTTACAATATTCATTGATTTTTGCCATTGAAAAACGTCCAGAAATGTTTGAAGCTACTGACTGAATGAAAGGAGCTGGCATCTCAGTCTCTTTGAATCTTCTTTATCATGCTAGGATTAGCAGGAAAAAGCAAAAAATTTCAGAATTGCACATTGCAATGCGGAGAAATTACTGTTTGTGCATTTACAATATTCATTGATTTTTGCCATTGAAAAACATCATGTTATTCATATACCAGAAATGTTTGAAGCTTCTGACTGAATGAAAGGAGCTGGCATCTCACTCTCTTTGAATCTTCTTTATCATGCTAGGATTAGCAGGAAAAAGCAAAAAATTTCAGAATTGCACCTTGCAATGCGGAGAAATTACTGTTTGTGCATTTACAATATTCATTGATTTTTGCCATTGAAAAACATGTTATTCATATACCAGAAATGTTTGAAGCTACTGACTGAATGAAAAGAGCTGGCATCTCACTCTCTTTGAATCTTCTTTATCATGCCAGGATCATCAGGAAAAAGCAAAAAATTTCAGAATTGCACCTTGCAATGTGGAGATATTACTGTTTGTGCATTTACAATATTCATTGATTTTTGCCATTGAAAAACGTCCAGAAATGTTTGAAGCTACTGACTGAATGAAAAGAGCTGGCATCTCACTCTCTTTGAATCTTCTTTATCATGCTAAGAGGAGCAGGAAAAAGCAAAAAATTTCAGAATTGCACCTTGCAATGTGGAGATATTACTGTTTGTGCATTTACAATATTCATTGATTTTTGCCATTGAAAAACGTCCAGAAATGTTTGAAGCTACTGACTGAATGAAAGGAGCTGGCATCTCACTCTCTTTGAATCTTCTTTATCATGCTAGGATTAGCAGGAAAAAGCAAAAAATTTCAGAATTGCACCTTGCAATGCGGAGAAATTACTGTTTGTGCATTTACAATATTCATTGATTTTTGCCATTGAAAAACATCATGTTATTCATATACCAGAAATGTTTGAAGCTACTGACTGAATGAAAAGAGCTGGCATCTCACTCTCTTTGAATCTTCTTTATCATGCTAAGAGGAGCAGGAAAAACCAAAAAATTTCAGAATTGCACGTTGCAATGTGGAGATATTACTGTTTGTGCATTTACAATATTCATTGATTTTTGCCATTGAAAAACGTCCAGAAATGTTTGAAGCTACTGACTGAATGAAAGGAGCTGGCATCTCACTCTCTTTGAATCTTCTTTATCATGCTAGGATTAGCAGGAAAAAGCAAAAAATTTCAGAATTGCACCTTGCAATGCGGAGAAATTACTGTTTGTGCATTTACAATATTCATTGATTTTTGCCATTGAAAAACATGTTATTCATATACCAGAAATGTTTGAAGCTACTGACTGAATGAAAAGAGCTGGCATCTCACTCTCTTTGAATCTTCTTTATCATGCCAGGATCATCAGGAAAAAGCAAAAAATTTCAGAATTGCACCTTGCAATGTGGAGATATTACTGTTTGTGCATTTACAATATTCATTGATTTTTGCCATTGAAAAACGTCCAGAAATGTTTGAAGCTACTGACTGAATGAAAAGAGCTGGCATCTCACTCTCTTTGAATCTTCTTTATCATGCTAAGAGGAGCAGGAAAAAGCAAAAAATTTCAGAATTGCACCTTGCAATGTGGAGATATTACTGTTTGTGCATTTACAATATTCATTGATTTTTGCCATTGAAAAACGTCCAGAAATGTTTGAAGCTACTGACTGAATGAAAGGAGCTGGCATCTCACTCTCTTTGAATCTTCTTTATCATGCTAGGATTAGCAGGAAAAAGCAAAAAATTTCAGAATTGCACCTTGCAATGCGGAGAAATTACTGTTTGTGCATTTACAATATTCATTGATTTTTGCCATTGAAAAACATCATGTTATTCATATACCAGAAATGTTTGAAGCTACTGACTGAATGAAAAGAGCTGGCATCTCACTCTCTTTGAATCTTCTTTATCATGCTAAGAGGAGCAGGAAAAACCAAAAAATTTCAGAATTGCACGTTGCAATGTGGAGATATTACTGTTTGTGCATTTACAATATTCATTGATTTTTGCCATTGAAAAACGTCCAGAAATGTTTGAAGCTACTGACTGAATGAAAGGAGCTGGCATCTCACTCTCTTTGAATCTTCTTTATCATGCTAGGATTAGCAGGAAAAAGCAAAAAATTTCAGAATTGCACCTTGCAATGCGGAGAAATTACTGTTTGTGCATTTACAATATTCATTGATTTTTGCCATTGAAAAACATGTTATTCATATACCAGAAATGTTTGAAGCTACTGACTGAATGAAAAGAGCTGGCATCTCACTCTCTTTGAATCTTCTTTATCATGCCAGGATCATCAGGAAAAAGCAAAAAATTTCAGAATTGCACCTTGCAATGTGGAGATATTACTGTTTGTGCATTTACAATATTCATTGATTTTTGCCATTGAAAAACGTCCAGAAATGTTTGAAGCTACTGACTGAATGAAAAGAGCTGGCATCTCACTCTCTTTGAATCTTCTTTATCATGCTAAGAGGAGCAGGAAAAAGCAAAAAATTTCAGAATTGCACCTTGCAATGTGGAGATATTACTGTTTGTGCATTTACAATATTCATTGATTTTTGCCATTGAAAAACGTCCAGAAATGTTTGAAGCTACTGACTGAATGAAAGGAGCTGGCATCTCACTCTCTTTGAATCTTCTTTATCATGCTAGGATTAGCAGGAAAAAGCAAAAAATTTCAGAATTGCACATTGCAATGCGGAGAAATTACTGTTTGTGCATTTACAATATTCATTGATTTTTGCCATTGAAAAACATCATGTTATTCATATACCAGAAATGTTTGAAGCTTCTGACTGAATGAAAGGAGCTGGCATCTCACTCTCTTTGAATCTTCTTTATCATGCTAGGATTAGCAGGAAAAAGCAAAAAATTTCAGAATTGCACCTTGCAATGCGGAGAAATTACTGTTTGTGCATTTACAATATTCATTGATTTTTGCCATTGAAAAACATGTTATTCATATACCAGAAATGTTTGAAGCTACTGACTGAATGAAAAGAGCTGGCATCTCACTCTCTTTGAATCTTCTTTATCATGCCAGGATCATCAGGAAAAAGCAAAAAATTTCAGAATTGCACCTTGCAATGTGGAGATATTACTGTTTGTGCATTTACAATATTCATTGATTTTTGCCATTGAAAAACGTCCAGAAATGTTTGAAGCTACTGACTGAATGAAAGGAGCTGGCATCTCAGTCTCTTTGAATCTTCTTTATCATGCTAGGATTAGCAGGAAAAAGCAAAAAATTTCAGAATTGCACATTGCAATGCGGAGAAATTACTGTTTGTGCATTTACAATATTCATTGATTTTTGCCATTGAAAAACATCATGTTATTCATATACCAGAAATGTTTGAAGCTTCTGACTGAATGAAAGGAGCTGGCATCTCACTCTCTTTGAATCTTCTTTATCATGCTAGGATTAGCAGGAAAAAGCAAAAAATTTCAGAATTGCACCTTGCAATGCGGAGAAATTACTGTTTGTGCATTTACAATATTCATTGATTTTTGCCATTGAAAAACATGTTATTCATATACCAGAAATGTTTGAAGCTACTGACTGAATGAAAAGAGCTGGCATCTCACTCTCTTTGAATCTTCTTTATCATGCCAGGATCATCAGGAAAAAGCAAAAAATTTCAGAATTGCACCTTGCAATGTGGAGATATTACTGTTTGTGCATTTACAATATTCATTGATTTTTGCCATTGAAAAACGTCCAGAAATGTTTGAAGCTACTGACTGAATGAAAAGAGCTGGCATCTCACTCTCTTTGAATCTTCTTTATCATGCTAAGAGGAGCAGGAAAAAGCAAAAAATTTCAGAATTGCACCTTGCAATGTGGAGATATTACTGTTTGTGCATTTACAATATTCATTGATTTTTGCCATTGAAAAACGTCCAGAAATGTTTGAAGCTACTGACTGAATGAAAGGAGCTGGCATCTCACTCTCTTTGAATCTTCTTTATCATGCTAGGATTAGCAGGAAAAAGCAAAAAATTTCAGAATTGCACCTTGCAATGCGGAGAAATTACTGTTTGTGCATTTACAATATTCATTGATTTTTGCCATTGAAAAACATGTTATTCATATACCAGAAATGTTTGAAGCTACTGACTGAATGAAAAGAGCTGGCATCTCACTCTCTTTGAATCTTCTTTATCATGCCAGGATTAGCAGGAAAAAGCAAAAAATTTCAGAATTGCACCTTGCAATGTGGAGATATTACTGTTTGTGCATTTACAATATTCATTGATTTTTGCCATTGAAAAACGTCCAGAAATGTTTGAAGCTACTGACTGAATGAAAAGAGCTGGCATCTCACTCTCTTTGAATCTTCTTTATCATGCTAAGAGGAGCAGGAAAAAGCAAAAAATTTCAGAATTGCACCTTGCAATGTGGAGATATTACTGTTTGTGCATTTACAATATTTATTGATTTTTGCCATTGAAAAACGTCCAGAAATGTTTGAGGCTACTGACTGAATGAAAGGAGCTGGCATCTCACTCTCTTTGAATCTTCTTTATCATGCTAGGATTAGCAGGAAAAAGCAAAAAATTTCAGAATTGCACCTTGCAATGCGGAGAAATTACTGTTTGTGCATTTACAATATTCATTGATTTTTGCCATTGAAAAACATCATGTTATTCATATACCAGAAATGTTTGAAGCTACTGACTGAATGAAAAGAGCTGGCATCTCACTCTCTTTGAATCTTCTTTATCATGCTAAGAGGAGCAGGAAAAACCAAAAAATTTCAGAATTGCACGTTGCAATGTGGAGATATTACTGTTTGTGCATTTACAATATTCATTGATTTTTGCCATTGAAAAACGTCCAGAAATGTTTGAAGCTACTGACTGAATGAAAGGAGCTGGCATCTCGCTCTCTTTGAATCTTCTTTATCATGCTAGGATTAGCAGGAAAAAGCAAAAAATTTCAGAATTGCACCTTGCAATGCGGAGAAATTACTGTTTGTGCATTTACAATATTCATTGATTTTTGCCATTGAAAAACATGTTATTCATATACCAGAAATGTTTGAAGCTACTGACTGAATGAAAAGAGCTGGCATCTCACTCTCTTTGAATCTTCTTTATCATGCCAGGATTAGCAGGAAAAAGCAAAAAATTTCAGAATTGCACCTTGCAATGTGGAGATATTACTGTATGTGCATTTACAATATTCATTGATTTTTGCCATTGAAAAACGTCCAGAAATGTTTGAAGCTACTGACTGAATGAAAGGAGCTGGCATCTCACTCTCTTTGAATCTTCTTTATCATGCTAGGATTAGCAGGAAAAAGCAAAAAATTTCAGAATTGCACCTTGCAATGCGGAGAAATTACTGTGTGTGCATTTACAATATTCATTGATTTTTGCCATTGAAAAACATCGTTATTCATATACCAGAAATGTTTGAAGCTACTGACTGAATGAAAAGAGCTGGCATCTCACTCTCTTTGAATCTTCTTTATCATGCCAGGATTAGCAGGAAAAAGCAAAAAATTTCAGAATTGCACCTTGCAATGTGGAGATATTACTGTTTGTGCATTTACAATATTCATTGATTTTTGCCATTGAAAAACATGTTATTCATATACCAGAAATGTTTGAAGCTACTGACTGAATGAAACGAGCTGGCATCTCACTCTCTTTGAATCTTCTTTATCATGCCTGGATTAGCAGGAAAAAGCAAAAAATTTCAGAATTGCACCTTGCAATGTGGAGATATTACTGTTTGTGCATTTACAATATTCATTGATTTTTGCCATTGAAAAACGTCCAGAAATGTTTGAAGCTACTGACTGAATGAAAGGAGCTGGCATCTCAGTCTCTTTTAATCTTCTTTATCATGCTAGGATTAGCAGGAAAAAGCAAAAAATTTCAGAATTGCACATTGCAATGCGGAGAAATTACTGTTTGTGCATTTACAATATTCATTGATTTTTGCCATTGAAAAACATCATGTTATTCATATACCAGAAATGTTTGAAGCTTCTGACTGAATGAAAGGAGCTGGCATCTCACTCTCTTTGAATCTTCTTTATCATGCTAGGATTAGCAGGAAAAAGCAAAAAATTTCAGAATTGCACCTTGCAATGCGGAGAAATTACTGTTTGTGCATTTACAATATTCATTGATTTTTGCCATTGAAAAACATGTTATTCATATACCAGAAATGTTTGAAGCTACTGACTGAATGAAAAGAGCTGGCATCTCACTCTCTTTAAATCTTCTTTATCATGCCAGGATCATCAGGAAAAAGCAAAAAATTTCAGAATTGCACCTTGCAATGTGGAGATATTACTGTTTGTGCATTTACAATATTCATTGATTTTTGCCATTGAAAAACGTCCAGAAATGTTTGAAGCTACTGACTGAATGAAAAGAGCTGGCATCTCACTCTCTTTGAATCTTCTTTATCATGCTAAGAGGAGCAGGAAAAAGCAAAAAATTTCAGAATTGCACCTTGCAATGTGGAGATATTACTGTTTGTGCATTTACAATATTCATTGATTTTTGCCATTGAAAAACGTCCAGAAATGTTTGAAGCTACTGACTGAATGAAAGGAGCTGGCATCTCACTCTCTTTGAATCTTCTTTATCATGCTAGGATTAGCAGGAAAAAGCAAAAAATTTCAGAATTGCACCTTGCAATGCGGAGAAATTACTGTTTGTGCATTTACAATATTCATTGATTTTTGCCATTGAAAAACATCATGTTATTCATATACCAGAAATGTTTGAAGCTACTGACTGAATGAAAAGAGCTGGCATCTCACTCTCTTTGAATCTTCTTTATCATGCTAAGAGGAGCAGGAAAAACCAAAAAATTTCAGAATTGCACGTTGCAATGTGGAGATATTACTGTTTGTGCATTTACAATATTCATTGATTTTTGCCATTGAAAAACGTCCAGAAATGTTTGAAGCTACTGACTGAATGAAAGGAGCTGGCATCTCACTCTCTTTGAATCTTCTTTATCATGCTAGGATTAGCAGGAAAAAGCAAAAAATTTCAGAATTGCACCTTGCAATGCGGAGAAATTACTGTTTGTGCATTTACAATATTCATTGATTTTTGCCATTGAAAAACATCATGTTATTCATATACCAGAAATGTTTGAAGCTACTGACTGAATGAAAAGAGCTGGCATCTCACTCTCTTTGAATCTTCTTTATCATGCTAAGAGGAGCAGGAAAAAGCAAAAAATTTCAGAATTGCACGTTGCAATGTGGAGATATTACTGTTTGTGCATTTACAATATTCATTGATTTTTGCCATTGAAAAACGTCCAGAAATGTTTGAAGCTACTGACTGAATGAAAGGAGCTGGCATCTCACTCTCTTTGAATCTTCTTTATCATGCTAGGATTAGCAGGAAAAAGCAAAAAATTTCAGAATTGCACCTTGCAATGCGGAGAAATTACTGTTTGTGCATTTACAATATTCATTGATTTTTGCCATTGAAAAACATCATGTTATTCATATACCAGAAATGTTTGAAGCTACTGACTGAATGAAAAGAGCTGGCATCTCACTCTCTTTGAATCTTCTTTATCATGCTAAGAGGAGCAGGAAAAAGCAAAAAATTTCAGAATTGCACGTTGCAATGTGGAGATATTACTGTTTGTGCATTTACAATATTCATTGATTTTTGCCATTGAAAAACGTCCAGAAATGTTTGAAGCTACTGACTGAATGAAAGGAGCTGGCATCTCACTCTCTTTGAATCTTCTTTATCATGCTAGGATTAGCAGGAAAAAGCAAAAAATTTCAGAATTGCACCTTGCAATGCGGAGAAATTACTGTGTGTGCATTTACAATATTCATTGATTTTTGCCATTGAAAAACATCGTTATTCATATACCAGAAATGTTTGAAGCTACTGACTGAATGAAAAGAGCTGGCATCTCACTCTCTTTGAATCTTCTTTATCATGCCAGGATTAGCAGGAAAAAGCAAAAAATTTCAGAATTGCACCTTGCAATGTGGAGATATTACTGTTTGTGCATTTACAATATTCATTGATTTTTGCCATTGAAAAACATGTTATTCATATACCAGAAATGTTTGAAGCTACTGACTGAATGAAAAGAGCTGGCATCTCACTCTCTTTGAATCTTCTTTATCATGCCAGGATTAGCAGGAAAAAGCAAAAAATTTCAGAATTGCACCTTGCAATGTGGAGATATTACTGTTTGTGCATTTACAATATTCATTGATTTTTGCCATTGAAAAACGTCCAGAAATGTTTGAAGCTACTGACTGAATGAAAGGAGCTGGCATCTCACTCTCTTTGAATCTTCTTTATCATGCTAGGATTAGCAGGAAAAAGCAAAAAATTTCAGAATTGCACATTGCAATGCGGAGAAATTACTGTTTGTGCATTTACAATATTCATTGATTTTTGCCATTGAAAAACATCATGTTATTCATATACCAGAAATGTTTGAAGCTACTGACTGAATGAAAGGAGCTGGCATCTCACTCTCTTTGAATCTTCTTTATCATGCTAGGATTAGCAGGAAAAAGCAAAAAATTTCAGAATTGCACCTTGCAATGCGGAGAAATTACTGTTTGTGCATTTACAATATTCATTGATTTTTGCCATTGAAAAACATGTTATTCATATACCAGAAATGTTTGAAGCTACTGACTGAATGAAAAGAGCTGGCATCTCACTCTCTTTGAATCTTCTTTATCATGCCAGGATTAGCAGGAAAAAGCAAAAAATTTCAGAATTGCACCTTGCAATGTGGAGATATTACTGTTTGTGCATTTACAATATTCATTGATTTTTGCCATTGAAAAACGTCCAGAAATGTTTGAAGCTACTGACTGAATGAAAGGAGCTGGCATCTCACTCTCTTTGAACCTTCTTTATCATGCTAGGATTAGCAGGAAAAAGCAAAAAATTTCAGAATTGCACCTTGCAATGCGGAGAAATTACTGTTTGTGCATTTACAATATTCATGGATTTTTGCCATTGAAAAACATGTTATTCATATACCAGAAATGTTTGAAGCTACTGACTGAATGAAAAGAGCTGGCATCTCACTCTCTTTGAATCTTCTTTATCATGCCAGGATTAGCAGGAAAAAGCAAAAAATTTCAGAATTGCACCTTGCAATGTGGAGATATTACTGTTTGTGCATTTACAATATTCATTGATTTTTGCCATTGAAAAACGTCCAGAAATGTTTGAAGCTACTGACTGAATGAAAGGAGCTGGCATCTCACTCTCTTTGAATCTTCTTTATCATGCTAGGTTTAGCAGGAAAAAGCAAAAAATTTCAGAATTGCACCTTGCAATGCGGAGAAATTACTTGTGTGTGCATTTACAATATTCATTGATTTTTGCCATTGAAAAACATCGTTATTCATATACCAGAAATGTTTGAAGCTACTGACTGAATGAAAAGAGCTGGCATCTCACTCTCTTTGAATCTTCTTTATCATGCCAGGATTAGCAGGAAAAAGCAAAAAATTTCAGAATTGCACCTTGCAATGTGGAGATATTACTGTTTGTGCATTTACAATATTCATTGATTTTTGCCATTGAAAAACGTCCAGAAATGTTTGAAGCTACTGACTGAATGAAAGGAGCTGGCATCTCACTCTCTTTGAATCTTCTTTATCATGCTAGGATTAGCAGGAAAAAGCAAAAAATTTCAGAATTGCACCTTGCAATGCGGAGAAATTACTGTGTGTGCATTTACAATATTCATTGATTTTTGCCATTGAAAAACATGTTATTCATATACCAGAAATGTTTGAAGCTACAGACTGAATGAAAAGAGTTGGCATCTCACTCTCTTTGAATCTTCTTTATCATGCCAGGATTAGCAGGAAAAAGCAAAAAATTTCAGAATTGCACCTTGCAATGTGGAGATATTACTGTTTGTGCATTTACAATATTCATTGATTTTTGCCATTGAAAAACGTCCAGAAATGTTTGAAGCTACTGACTGAATGAAAGGAGCTGGCATCTCACTCTCTTTGAATCTTCTTTATCATGCTAGGATTAGCAGGAAAAAGCAAAAAATTTCAGAATTGCACATTGCAATGCGGAGAAATTACTGTTTGTGCATTTACAATATTCATTGATTTTTGCCATTGAAAAACATCATGTTATTCATATACCAGAAATGTTTGAAGCTACTGACTGAATGAAAGGAGCTGGCATCTCACTCTCTTTGAATCTTCTTTATCATGCTAGGAGTAGCAGGAAAAAGCAAAAAATTTCAGAATTGCACCTTGTAATGCGGAGAAATTACTGATTGTGCATTTACAATATTCATTGATTTTTGCCATTGAAAAACATGTTATTCATATACCAGAAATGTTTGAAGCTACTGACTGAATGAAAAGAGCTGGCATCTCACTCTCTTTGAATCTTCTTTATCATGCCAGGATTAGCAGGAAAGAGCAAAAAATTTCAGAATTGCACCTTGCAATGTGGAGATATTACTGTTTGTGCATTTACAATATTCATTGATTTTTGCCATTGAAAAACGTCCAGAAATGTTTGAAGCTACTGACTGAATGAAAGGAGCTGGCATCTCACTCTCTTTGAATCTTCTTTATCATGCTAGGATTAGCAGGAAAAAGCAAAAAATTTCAGAATTGCACCTTGCAATGCGGAGAAATTACTGTTTGTGCATTTACAATATTCATTGATTTTTGCCATTGAAAAACATGTTATTCATATACCAGAAATGTTTGAAGCTACTGACTGAATGAAAAGAGCTGGCATCTCACTCTCTTTGAATCTTCTTTATCATGCCAGGATTAGCAGGAAAAAGCAAAAAATTTCAGAATTGCACCTTGCAATGTGGAGATATTACTGTTTGTGCATTTACAATATTCATTGATTTTTGCCATTGAAAAACGTCCAGAAATGTTTGAAGCTACTGACTGAATGAAAGGAGCTGGCATCTCACTCTCTTTGAATCTTCTTTATCATGCTAGGATTAGCAGGAAAAAGCAAAAAATTTCAGAATTGCACCTTGCAATGCGGAGAAATTACTGTGTGTGCATTTACAATATTCATTGATTTTTGCCATTGAAAAACATCGTTATTCATATACCAGAAATGTTTGAAGCTACTGACTGAATGAAAAGAGCTGGCATCTCACTCTCTTTGAATCTTCTTTATCATGCCAGGATTAGCAGGAAAAAGCAAAAAATTTCAGAATTGCACCTTGCAATGTGGAGATATTACTGTTTGTGCATTTACAATATTCATTGATTTTTGCCATTGAAAAATGTCCAGAAATGTTTGAAGCTACTGACTGAATGAAAGGAGCTGGCATCTCAGTCTCTTTGATTCTTCTTTATCATGCTAGGATTAGCAGGAAAAAGCAAAAAATTTCAGAATTGCACATTGCAATGCGGAGAAATTACTGTTTGTGCATTTACAATATTCATTGATTTTTGCCATTGAAAAACATCATGTTATTCATATACCAGAAATGTTTGAAGCTACTGACTGAATGAAAGGAGCTGGCATCTCACTCTCTTTGAATCTTCTTTATCATGCTAGGATTAGCAGGAAAAAGCAAAAAATTTCAGAATTGCACCTTGCAATGCGGAGAAATTACTGTTTGTGCATTTACAATATTCATTGATTTTTGCCATTGAAAAACATGTTATTCATATACCAGAAATGTTTGAAGCTACTGACTGAATGAAAAGAGCTGGCATCTCACTCTCTTTGAATCTTCTTTATCATGCCAGGATTATCAGGAAAAAGCAAAAAATTTCAGAATTGCACCTTGCAATGTGGAGATATTACTGTTTGTGCATTTACAATATTCATTGATTTTTGCCATTGAAAAACGTCCAGAAATGTTTGAAGCTACTGACTGAATGAAAAGAGCTGGCATCTCACTCTCTTTGAATCTTCTTTATCATGCTAAGAGGAGCAGGAAAAAGCAAAAAATTTCAGAATTGCACCTTGCAATGTGGAGATATTACTGTTTGTGCATTTACAATATTCATTGATTTTTGCCATTGAAAAACGTCCAGAAATGTTTGAAGCTACTGACTGAATGAAAGGAGCTGGCATCTCACTCTCTTTGAATCTTCTTTATCATGCTAGGATTAGCAGGAAAAAGCAAAAAATTTCAGAATTGCACCTTGCAATGCGGAGAAATTACTGTTTGTGCATTTACAATATTCATTGATTTTTGCCATTGAAAAACATCATGTTATTCATATACCAGAAATGTTTGAAGCTACTGACTGAATGAAAAGAGCTGGCATCTCACTCTCTTTGAATCTTCTTTATCATGCTAAGAGGAGCAGGAAAAACCAAAAAATTTCAGAATTGCACGTTGCAATGTGGAGATATTACTGTTTGTGCATTTACAATATTCATTGATTTTTGCCATTGAAAAACGTCCAGAAATGTTTGAAGCTACTGACTGAATGAAAGGAGCTGGCATTTCACTCTCTTTGAATCTTCTTTATCATGCTAGGATTAGCAGGAAAAAGCAAAAAATTTCAGAATTGCACCTTGCAATGCGGAGAAATTACTGTTTGTGCATTTACAATATTCATTGATTTTTGCCATTGAAAAACATCATGTTATTCATATACCAGAAATGTTTGAAGCTACTGACTGAATGAAAAGAGCTGGCATCTCACTCTCTTTGAATCTTCTTTATCATGCTAAGAGGAGCAGGAAAAAGCAAAAAATTTCAGAATTGCACGTTGCAATGTGGAGATATTACTGTTTGTGCATTTACAATATTCATTGATTTTTGCCATTGAAAAACGTCCAGAAATGTTTGAAGCTACTGACTGAATGAAAGGAGCTGGCATCTCACTCTCTTTGAATCTTCTTTATCATGCTAGGATTAGCAGGAAAAAGCAAAAAATTTCAGAATTGCACCTTGCAATGCGGAGAAATTACTGTTTGTGCATTTACAATATTCATTGATTTTTGCCATTGAAAAACATCATGTTATTCATATACCAGAAATGTTTGAAGCTACTGACTGAATGAAAAGAGCTGGCATCTCACTCTCTTTGAATCTTCTTTATCATGCTAAGAGGAGCAGGAAAAAGCAAAAAATTTCAGAATTGCACGTTGCAATGTGGAGATATTACTGTTTGTGCATTTACAATATTCATTGATTTTTGCCATTGAAAAACGTCCAGAAATGTTTGAAGCTACTGACTGAATGAAAGGAGCTGGCATCTCACTCTCTTTGAATCTTCTTTATCATGCTAGGATTAGCAGGAAAAAGCAAAAAATTTCAGAATTGCACCTTGCAATGCGGAGAAATTACTGTGTGTGCATTTACAAAATTCATTGATTTTTGCCATTGAAAAACATCGTTATTCATATACCAGAAATGTTTGAAGCTACTGACTGAACGAAAAGAGCTGGCATCTCACTCTCTTTGAATCTTCTTTATCATGCCAGGATTAGCATTAAAAAGCAAAAAATTTCAGAATTGCACCTTGCAATGTGGAGATATTACTGTTTGTGCATTTACAATATTCATTGATTTTTGCCATTGAAAAACATGTTATTCATATACCAGAAATGTTTGAAGCTACTGACTGAATGAAAAGAGCTGGCATCTCACTCTCTTTGAATCTTCTTTATCATGCCAGGATTAGCAGGAAAAAGCAAAAAATTTCAGAATTGCACCTTGCAATGTGGAGATATTACTGTTTGTGCATTTACAATATTCATTGATTTTTGCCATTGAAAAACGTCCAGAAATGTTTGAAGCTACTGACTGAATGAAAGGAGCTGGCATCTCACTCTCTTTGAATCTTCTTTATCATGCTAGGATTAGCAGGAAAAAGCAAAAAATTTCAGAATTGCACATTGCAATGCGGAGAAATTACTGTTTGTGCATTTACAATATTCATTGATTTTTGCCATTGAAAAACATCATGTTATTCATATACCAGAAATGTTTGAAGCTACTGACTGAATGAAAGGAGCTGGCATCTCACTCTCTTTGAATCTTCTTTATCATGCTAGGATTAGCAGGAAAAAGCAAAAAATTTCAGAATTGCACCTTGCAATGCGGAGAAATTACTGTTTGTGCATTTACAATATTCATTGATTTTTGCCATTGAAAAACATGTTATTCATATACCAGAAATGTTTGAAGCTACTGACTGAATGAAAAGAGCTGGCATCTCACTCTCTTTGAATCTTCTTTATCATGCCAGGATTAGCAGGAAAAAGCAAAAAATTTCAGAATTGCACCTTGCAATGTGGAGATATTACTGTTTGTGCATTTACAATATTCATTGATTTTTGCCATTGAAAAACGTCCAGAAATGTTTGAAGCTACTGACTGAATGAAAGGAGCTGGCATCTCACTCTCTTTGAATCTTCTTTATCATGCTAGGATTAGCAGGAAAAAGCAAAAAATTTCAGAATTGCACCTTGCAATGTGGAGAAATTACTGTTTGTGCATTTACAATATTCATTGATTTTTGCCATTGAAAAACATGTTATTCATATACCAGAAATGTTTGAAGCTACTGACTGAATGAAAAGAGCTGGCATCTCACTCTCTTTGAATCTTCTTTATCATGCCAGGATTAGCAGGAAAAAGCAAAAAATTTCAGAATTGCACCTTGCAATGTGGAGATATTACTGTTTGTGCATTTACAATATTCATTGATTTTTGCCATTGAAAAACGTCCAGAAATGTTTGAAGCTACTGACTGAATGAAAGGAGCTGGCATCTCACTCTCTTTGAATCTTCTTTATCATGCTAGGATTAGCAGGAAAAAGCAAAAAATTTCAGAATTGCACCTTGCAATGTGGAGATATTACTGTTTGTGCATTTACAATATTCATTGATTTTTGCCATTGAAAAACGTCCAGAAATGTTTGAAGCTACTGACTGAATGAAAGGAGCTGGCATCTCACTCTCTTTGAATCTTCTTTATCATGCTAGGATTAGCAGGAAAAAGCAAAAAATTTCAGAATTGCACCTTGCAATGCGGAGAAATTACTGTTTGTGCATTTACAATATTCATTGATTTTTGCCATTGAAAAACATCATGTTATTCATATACCAGAAATGTTTGAAGCTACTGACTGAATGAAAGGAGCTGGCATCTCACTCTCTTTGAATCTTCTTTATCATGCTAGGATTAGCAGGAAAAAGCAAAAAATTTCAGAATTGCACCTTGCAATGCGGAGAAATTACTGTTTGTGCATTTACAATATTCATTGATTTTTGCCATTGAAAAACATGTAATTCATATACCAGAAATGTTTGAATCTACTGACTGAATGAAAAGAGCTGGCATCTCACTCTCTTTGAATCTTCTTTATCATGCCAGGATTAGCAGGAAAAAGCAAAAAATTTCAGAATTGCACCTTGCAATGTGGAGATATTACTGTTTGTGCATTTACAATATTCATTGATTTTTGCCATTGAAAAACGTCCAGAAATGTTTGAAGCTACTGACTGAATGAAAGGAGCTGGCATCTCACTCTCTTTGAATCTTCTTTATCATGCTAGGATTAGCAGGAAAAAGCAAAAAATTTCAGAATTGCACCTTGCAATGCGGAGAAATTAATGTTTGTGCATTTACAATATTCATTGATTTTTGCCATTGAAAAACATCGTTATTCATATACCAGAAATGTTTGAAGCTACTGACTGAATGAAAAGAGCTGGCATCTCACTCTCTTTGAATCTTCTTTATCATGCCAGGATTAGCAGGAAAAAGCAAAAAATTTCAGAATTGCACCTTGCAATGTGGAGATATTACTGTTTGTGCATTTACAATATTCATTGATTTTTGCCATTGAAAAACGTCCAGAAATGTTTGAAGCTACTGACTGAATGAAAGGAGCTGGCATCTCACTCTCTTTGAATCTTCTTTATCATGCTAGGATTAGCAGGAAAAAGCAAAAAATTTCAGAATTGCACATTGCAATGCGGAGAAATTACTGTTTGTGCATTTACAATATTCATTGATTTTTGCCATTGAAAAACATCATGTTATTCATATACCAGAAATGTTTGAAGCTACTGACTGAATGAAAGGAGCTGGCATCTCACTCTCTTTGAATCTTCTTTATCATGCTAGGATTAGCAGGAAAAAGCAAAAAATTTCAGAATTGCACCTTGCAATGCGGAGAAATTACTGTTTGTGCATTTACAATATTCATTGATTTTTGCCATTGAAAAACATGTTATTCATATACCAGAAATGTTTGAAGCTACTGACTGAATGAAAAGAGCTGGCATCTCACTCTCTTTGAATCTTCTTTATCATGCCAGGATTAGCAGGAAAAAGCAAAAAATTTCAGAATTGCACCTTGCAATGTGGAGATATTACTGTTTGTGCATTTACAATATTCATTGATTTTTGCCATTGAAAAACATGTTATTCATATACCAGAAATGTTTGAAGCTACTGACTGAATGAAAAGAGCTGGCATCTCACTCTCTTTGAATCTTCTTTATCATGCCAGGATTAGCAGGAAAAAGCAAAAAATTTCAGAATTGCACCTTGCAATGTGGAGATATTACTGTTTGTGCATTTACAATATTCATTGATTTTTGCCATTGAAAAACGTCCAGAAATGTTTGAAGCTACTGACTGAAAGGAGCTGGCATCTCACTCTCTTTGAATATTCTTTATCATGCTAGGATTAGCAGGAAAAAGCAAAAAATTTCAGAATTGCACCTTGCAATGCGGAGAAATTACTGTGTGTGCATTTACAATATTCATTGATTTTTGCCATTGAAAAACATCGTTATTCATATACCAGAAATGTTTGAAGCTACTGACTGAATGAAAAGAGCTGGCATCTCACTCTCTTTGAATCTTCTTTATCATGCCAGGATTAGCAGGAAAAAGCAAAAAATTTCAGAATTGCACCTTGCAATGTGGAGATATTACTGTTTGTGCATTTACAATATTCATTGATTTTTGCCATTGAAAAACGTCCAGAAATGTTTGAAGCTACTGACTGAATGAAAAGAGCTGGCATCTCACTCTCTTTGAATCTTCTTTACCATGCCAGGATTAGCAGGAAAAAGCAAAAAATTTCAGAATTGCACCTTGCAATGCGGAGAAATTACTGTGTGTGCATTTACAATATTCATTGATTTTTGCCATTGAAAAACATCATGTTATTCATATACCAGAAATGTTTGAAGCTACTGACTGAATGAAAGGAGCTGGCATCTCACTCTCTTTGAATCTTCTTTATCATGCTAGGATTAGCAGGAAAAAGCAAAAAATTTCAGAATTGGACCTTGCAATGCGGAGAAATTACTGTTTGTGCATTTACAATATTCATTGATTTTTGCCATTGAAAAACATGTTATTCATATACCAGAAATGTTTGAAGCTACTGACTGAATGAAAAGAGCTGGCATCTCACTCTCTTTGAATCTTCTTTATCATGCCAGGATTAGCAGGAAAAAGCAAAAAATTTCAGAATTGCACCTTGCAATGTGGAGATATTACTGTTTGTGCATTTACAATATTCATTGATTTTTGCCATTGAAAAACGTCCAGAAATGTTTGAAGCTACTGACTGAATGAAAGGAGCTGGCATCTCACTCTCTTTGAATCTTCTTTATCATGCTAGGATTAGCAGGAAAAAGCAAAAAATTTCAGAATTGCACATTGCAATGCGGAGAAATTACTGTTTGTGCATTTACAATATTCATTGATTTTTGCCATTGAAAAACATCATGTTATTCATATACCAGAAATGTTTGAAGCTACTGACTGAATGAAAGGAGCTGGCATCTCACTCTCTTTGAATCTTCTTTATCATGCTAGGATTAGCAGGAAAAAGCAAAAAATTTCAGAATTGCACCTTGCAATGCGGAGAAATTACTGTTTGTGCATTTACAATATTCATTGATTTTTGCCATTGAAAAACATGTTATTCATATACCAGAAATGTTTGAAGCTACTGACTGAATGAAAAGAGCTGGCATCTCACTCTCTTTGAATCTTCTTTATCATGCCAGGATTAGCAGGAAAAAGCAAAAAATTTCAGAATTGCACCTTGCAATGTGGAGATATTACTGTTTGTGCATTTACAATATTCATTGATTTTTGCCATTGAAAAACGTCCAGAAATGTTTGAAGCTACTGACTGAATGAAAGGAGCTGGCATCTCACTCTCTTTGAATCTTCTTTATCATGCTAGGATTAGCAGGAAAAAGCAAAAAATTTCAGAATTGCACCTTGCAATGCGGAGAAATTACTGTTTGTGCATTTACAATATTCATTGATTTTTGCCATTGAAAAACATGTTATTCATATACCAGAAATGTTTGAAGCTACTGACTGAATGAAAAGAGCTGGCATCTCACTCTCTTTGAATCTTCTTTATCATGCCAGGATTAGCAGGAAAAAGCAAAAAATTTCAGAATTGCACGTTGCAATGTGGAGATATTACTGTTTGTGCATTTACAATATTCATTGATTTTTGCCATTGAAAAACGTCCAGAAATGTTTGAAGCTACTGACTGAATGAAAGGAGCTGGCATCTCACTCTCTTTGAATCTTCTTTATCATGCTAGGATTAGCAGGAAAAAGCAAAAAATTTCAGAATTGCACCTTGCAATGCGGAGAAATTACTGTTTGTGCATTTACAATATTCATTGATTTTTGCCATTGAAAAACATCATGTTATTCATATACCAGAAATGTTTGAAGCTACTGACTGAATGAAAAGAGCTGGCATCTCACTCTCTTTGAATCTTCTTTATCATGCTAAGAGGAGCAGGAAAAAGCAAAAAATTTCAGAATTGCACGTTGCAATGTGGAGATATTACTGTTTGTGCATTTACAATATTCATTGATTTTTGCCATTGAAAAACGTCCAGAAATGTTTGAAGCTACTGACTGAATGAAAGGAGCTGGCATCTCACTCTCTTTGAATCTTCTTTATCATGCTAGGATTAGCAGGAAAAAGCAAAAAATTTCAGAATTGCACCTTGCAATGCGGAGAAATTACTGTGTGTGCATTTACAATATTCATTGATTTTTGCCATTGAAAAACATCGTTATTCATATACCAGAAATGTTTGAAGCTACTGACTGAATGAAAAGAGCTGGCATCTCACTCTCTTTGAATCTTCTTTATCATGCCAGGATTAGCAGGAAAAAGCAAAAAATTTCAGAATTGCACCTTGCAATGTGGAGATATTACTGTTTGTGCATTTACAATATTCATTGATTTTTGCCATTGAAAAACATGTTATTCATATACCAGAAATGTTTGAAGCTACTGACTGAATGAAAAGAGCTGGCATCTCACTCTCTTTGAATCTTCTTTATCATGCCAGGATTAGCAGGAAAAAGCAAAACATTTCAGAATTGCACCTTGCAATGTGGAGATATTACTGTTTGTGCATTTACAATATTCATTGATTTTTGCCATTGAAAAACGTCCAGAAATGTTTGAAGCTACTGACTGAATGAAAGGAGCTGGCATCTCACTCTCTTTGAATCTTCTTTATCATGCTAGGATTAGCAGGAAAAAGCAAAAAATTTCAGAATTGCACATTGCAATGCGGAGAAATTACTGTTTGTGCATTTACAATATTCATTGATTTTTGCCATTGAAAAACATCATGTTATTCATATACCAGAAATGTTTGAAGCTACTGACTGAATGAAAGGAGCTGGCATCTCACTCTCTTTGAATCTTCTTTATCATGCTAGGATTAGCAGGAAAAAGCAAAAAATTTCAGAATTGCACCTTGCAATGCGGAGAAATTACTGTTTGTGCATTTACAATATTCATTGATTTTTGCCATTGAAAAACATTTTATTCATATACCAGAAATGTTTGAAGCTACTGACTGAATGAAAAGAGCTGGCATCTCACTCTCTTTGAATCTTCTTTATCATGCCAGGATTAGCAGGAAAAAGCAAAAAATTTCAGAATTGCACCTTGCAATGTGGAGATATTACTGTTTGTGCATTTACAATATTCATTGATTTTTGCCATTGAAAAACGTCCAGAAATGTTCGAAGCTACTGACTGAATGAAAGGAGCTGGCATCTCACTCTCTTTGAATCTTCTTTATCATGCTAGGATTAGCAGGAAAAAGCAAAAAATTTCAGAATTGCACCTTGCAATGCGGAGAAATTACTGTTTGTGCATTTACAATATTCATTGATTTTTGCCATTGAAAAACATGTTATTCATATACCAGAAATGTTTGAAGCTACTGACTGAATGAAAAGAGCTGGCATCTCACTCTCTTTGAATCTTCTTTATCATGCCAGGATTAGCAGGAAAAAGCAAAAAATTTCAGAATTGCACCTTGCAATGTGGAGATATTACTGTTTGTGCATTTACAATATTCATTGATTTTTGCCATTGAAAAACGTCCAGAAATGTTTGAAGCTACTGACTGAATGAAAGGAGCTGGCATCTCACTCTCTTTGAATCTTCTTTATCATGCTAGGATTAGCAGGAAAAAGCAAAAAATTTCAGAATTGCACCTTGCAATGCGGAGAAATTACTGTTTGTGCATTTACAATATTCATTGATTTTTGCCATTGAAAAACATCATGTTATTCATATACCAGAAATGTTTGAAGCTACTGACTGAATGAAAGGAGCTGGCATCTCACTCTCTTTGAATCTTCTTTATCATGCTAGGATTAGCAGGAAAAAGCAAAAAATTTCAGAATTGCACCTTGCAATGCGGAGAAATTTCTGTTTGTGCATTTACAATATTCATTGATTTTTGCCATTGAAAAACATGTAATTCATATACCAGAAATGTTTGAAGCTACTGACTGAATGAAAAGAGCTGGCATCTCACTCTCTTTGAATCTTCTTTATCATGCCAGGATTAGCAGGAAAAAGCAAAAAATTTCAGAATTGCACCTTGCAATGTGGAGATATTACTGTTTGTGCATTTACAATATTCATTGATTTTTGCCATTGAAAAACGTCCAGAAATGTTTGAAGCTACTGACTGAATGAGAGGAGCTGGCATCTCACTCTCTTTGAATCTTCTTTATCATGCTAGGATTAGCAGGAAAAAGCAAAACATTTCAGAATTGCACCTTGCAATGCGGAGAAATTACTGTTTGTGCATTTACAATATTCATTGATTTTTGCCATTGAAAAACGTTATTCATATACCAGAAATGTTTGAAGCTACTGACTGAATGAAAAGAGCTGGCATCTCACTCTCTTTGAATCTTCTTTATCATGCCAGGATTAGCAGGAAAAAGCAAAAAATTTCAGAATTGCACCTTGCAATGTGGAGATATTACTGTTTGTGCATTTACAATATTCATTGATTTTTGCCATTGAAAAACGTCCAGAAATGTTTGAAGCTACTGACTGAATGAAAGGAGCTGGCATCTCACTCTCTTTGAATCTTCTTTATCATGCTAGGATTAGCAGGAAAAAGCAAAAAATTTCAGAATTGCACCTTGCAATGCGGAGAAATTACTGTTTGTGCATTTACAATATTCATTGATTTTTGCCATTGAAAAACATCGTTATTCATATACCAGAAATGTTTGAAGCTACTGACTGAATGAAAAGAGCTGGCATCTCACTCTCTTTGAATCTTCTTTATCATGCCAGGATTAGCAGGAAAAAGCAAAAAATTTCAGAATTGCACCTTGCAATGTGGAGATATTACTGTTTGTGCATTTACAATATTCATTGATTTTTGCCATTGAAAAACGTCCAGAAATGTTTGAAGCTACTGACTGAATGAAAGGAGCTGGCATCTCACTCTCTTTGAATCTTCTTTATCATGCTAGGATTAGCAGGAAAAAGCAAAAAATTTCAGAATTGCACATTGCAATGCGGAGAAATTACTGTTTGTGCATTTACAATATTCATTGATTTTTGCCATTGAAAAACATCATGTTATTCATATACCAGAAATGTTTGAAGCTACTGACTGAATGAAAGGAGCTGGCATCTCACTCTCTTTGAATCTTCTTTATCATGCTAGGATTAGCAGGAAAAAGCAAAAAATTTCAGAATTGCACCTTGCAATGCGGAGAAATTACTGTTTGTGCATTTACAATACTCATTGATTTTTGCCATTGAAAAACATGTTATTCATATACCAGAAATGTTTGAAGCTACTGACTGAATGAAAAGAGCTGGCATCTCACTCTCTTTGAATCTTCTTTATCATGCCAGGATTAGCAGGAAAAAGCAAAAAATTTCAGAATTGCACCTTGCAATGTGGAGATATTACTGTTTGTGCATTTACAATATTCATTGATTTTTGCCATTGAAAAACGTCCAGAAATGTTTGAAGCTACTGACTGAATGAAAGGAGCTGGCATCTCACTCTCTTTGAATCTTCTTTATCATGCTAGGATTAGCAGGAAAAAGCAAAAAATTTCAGAATTGCACCTTGCAATGCGGAGAAATTGTTGTGTGTGCATTTACAATATTCATTGATTTTTGCCATTGAAAAACATCGTTATTCATATACCAGAAATGTTTGAAGCTACTGACTGAATGAAAAGAGCTGGCATCTCACTCTCTTTGAATCTTCTTTATCATGCCAGGATTAGCAGGAAAAAGCAAAAAATTTCAGAATTGCACCTTGCAATGTGGAGATATTACTGTTTGTGCATTTACAATATTCATTGATTTTTGCCATTGAAAAACATGTTATTCATATACCAGAAATGTTTGAAGCTACTGACTGAATGAAAAGAGCTGGCATCTCACTCTCTTTGAATCTTCTTTATCATGCCAGGATTAGCAGGAAAAAGCAAAAAATTTCAGAATTGCACCTTGCAATGTGGAGATATTACTGTTTGTGCATTTACAATATTCATTGATTTTTGCCATTGAAAAACGTCCAGAAATGTTTGAAGCTACTGACTGAATGAAAGGAGCTGGCATCTCACTCTCTTTGAATCTTCTTTATCATGCTAGGATTAGCAGGAAAAAGCAAAAAATTTCAGAATTGCACCTTGCAATGCGGAGAAATTACTGTGTGTGCATTTACAATATTCATTGATTTTTGCCATTGAAAAACATCGTTATTCATATACCAGAAATGTTTGAAGCTACTGACTGAATGAAAAGAGCTGGCATCTCACTCTCTTTGAATCTTCTTTATCATGCCAGGATTAGCAGGAAAAAGCAAAAAATTTCAGAATTGCACCTTGCAATGTGGAGATATTACTGTTTGTGCATTTACAATATTCATTGATTTTTGCCATTGAAAAACATGTTATTCATATACCAGAAATGTTTGAAGCTACTGACTGAATGAAAAGAGCTGGCATCTCACTCTCTTTGAATCTTCTTTATCATGCCAGGATTAGCAGGAAAAAGCAAAACATTTCAGAATTGCACCTTGCAATGTGGAGATATTACTGTTTGTGCATTTACAATATTAATTGATTTTTGCCATTGAAAAACGTCCAGAAATGTTTGAAGCTACTGACTGAATGAAAGGAGCTGGCATCTCACTCTATTTGAATCTTCTTTATCATGCTAGGATTAGCAGGAAAAAGCAAAAAATTTCAGAATTGCACATTGCAATGCGGAGAAATTACTGTTTGTGCATTTACAATATTCATTGATTTTTGCCATTGAAAAACATCATGTTATTCATATACCAGAAATGTTTGAAGCTACTGACTGAATGAAAGGAGCTGGCATCTCACTCTCTTTGAATCTTCTTTATCATGCTAGGATTAGCAGGAAAAAGCAAAAAATTTCAGAATTGCACCTTGCAATGCGGAGAAATTACTGTTTGTGCATTTACAATATTCATTGATTTTTGCCATTGAAAAACATGTTATTCATATACCAGAAATGTTTGAAGCTACTGACTGAATGAAAAGAGCTGGCATCTCACTCTCTTTGAATCTTCTTTATCATGCCAGGATTAGCAGGAAAAAGCAAAAAATTTCAGAATTGCACCTTGCAATGTGGAGATATTACTGTTTGTGCATTTACAATATTCATTGATTTTTGCCATTGAAAAACGTCCAGAAATGTTTGAAGCTACTGACTGAATGAAAGGAGCTGGCATCTCACTCTCTTTGAATCTTCTTTATCATGCTAGGATTAGCAGGAAAAAGCAAAAAATTTCAGAATTGCACCTTGCAATGCGGAGAAATTACTGTGTGTGCATTTACAATATTCATTGATTTTTGCCATTGAAAAACGTCCAGAAATGTTTGAAGCTACTGACTGAATGAAAGGAGCTGGCATCTCACTCTCTTTGAATCTTCTTTATCATGCTAGGATTAGCAGGAAAAAGCAAAAAATTTCAGAATTGCACCTTGCAATGCGGAGAAATTACTGTGTGTGCATTTACAATATTCATTGATTTTTGCCATTGAAAAACATCGTTATTCATATACCAGAAATGTTTGAAGCTACTGACTGAATGAAAAGAGCTGGCATCTCACTCTCTTTGAATCTTCTTTATCATGCCAGGATTAGCAGGAAAAAGCAAAACATTTCAGAATTGCACCTTGCAATGTGGAGATATTACTGTTTGTGCATTTACAATATTCATTGATTTTTGCCATTGAAAAACGTCCAGAAATGTTTGAAGCTACTGACTGAATGAAAGGAGCTGGCATCTCACTCTCTTTGAATCTTCTTTATCATGCTAGGATTAGCAGGAAAAAGCAAAAAATTTCAGAATTGCACCTTGCAATGCGGAGAAATTACTGTTTGTGCATTTACAATATTCATTGATTTTTGCCATTGAAAAACATGTTATTCATATACCAGAAATGTTTGAAGCTACTGACTGAATGAAAAGAGCTGGCATCTCACTCACTTTGAATCTTCTTTATCATGCCAGGATTAGCAGGAAAAAGCAAAAAATTTCAGAATTGCACGTTGCAATGTGGAGATATTACTGTTTGTGCATTTACAATATTCATTGATTTTTGCCATTGAAAAACGTCCAGAAATGTTTGAAGCTACTGACTGAATGAAAGGAGCTGGCATCTCACTCTCTTTGAATCTTCTTTATCATGCTAGGATTAGCAGGAAAAAGCAAAAAATTTCAGAATTGCACCTTGCAATGCGGAGAAATTACTGTTTGTGCATTTACAATATTCATTGATTTTTGCCATTGAAAAACATCATGTTATTCATATACCAGAAATGTTTGAAGCTACTGACTGAATGAAAGGAGCTGGCATCTAACTCTCTTTGAATCTTCTTTATCATGCTAGGATTAGCAGGAAAAAGCAAAAAATTTCAGAATTGCACCTTGCAATGCGGAGAAATTACTGTGTGTGCATTTACAATATTCATTGATTTTTGCCATTGAAAAACATCGTTATTCATATACCAGAAATGTTTGAAGCTACTGACTGAATGAAAAGAGCTGGCATCTCACTCTCTTTGAATCTTCTTTATCATGCCAGGATTAGCAGGAAAAAGCAAAAAATTTCAGAATTGCACCTTGCAATGTGGAGATATTACTGTTTGTGCATTTACAATATTCATTGATTTTTGCCATTGAAAAACGTCCAGAAATGTTTGAAGCTACTGACTGAATGAAAGGAGCTGGCATCTCACTCTCTTTGAATCTTCTTTATCATGCTAGGATTAGCAGGAAAAAGCAAAAAATTTCAGAATTGCACCTTGCAATGCGGAGAAATTACTGTGTGTGCATTTACAATATTCATTGATTTTTGCCATTGAAAAACATCATGTTATTCATATACCAGAAATGTTTGAAGCTACTGACTGAATGAAAGGAGCTGGCATCTCACTCTCTTTGAATCTTCTTTATCATGCTATTATTAGCAGGAAAAAGCAAAAAATTTCAGAATTGCACCTTTCAATGCGGAGAGATTACTGTGTGTGCATTTACAATATTCATTGATTTTTGCCATTGAAAAACATCATGTTATTCATATACCAGAAATGTTTGAAGCTACTGACTGAATGAAAGGAGCTGGCATCTCACTCTCTTTGAATCTTCTTTATCATGCTAGGATTAGCAGGAAAAAGCAAAAAAATTCAGAATTGCACCTTGCAATGCGGAGAAATTACTGTGTGTGCATTTACAATATTCATTGATTTTTGCCATTGAAAAACATCGTTATTCATATACCAGAAATGTTTGAAGCTACTGACTGAATGAAAAGAGCTGGCATCTCACTCTCTTTGAATCTTCTTTATCATGCCAGGATTAGCAGGAAAAAGCAAAAAATTTCAGAATTGCACCTTGCAATGTGGAGATATTACTGTTTGTGCATTTACAATATTCATTGATTTTTGCCATTGAAAAACGTCCAGAAATGTTTGAAGCTACTGACTGAATGAAAGGAGCTGGCATCTCACTCTCTTTGAATCTTCTTTATCATGCTAGGATTAGCAGGAAAAAGCAAAAAATTTCAGAATTGCACCTTGCAATGCGGAGAAATTACTGTGTGTGCATTTACAATATTCATTGATTTTTGCCATTGAAAAACATCGTTATTCATATACCAGAAATGTTTGAAGCTACTGACTGAATGAAAAGAGCTGGCATCTCACTCTCTTTGAATCTTCTTTATCATGCCAGGATTAGCAGGAAAAAGCAAAAAATTTCAGAATTGCACCTTGCAATGTGGAGATATTACTGTTTGTGCATTTACAATATTCATTGATTTTTGCCATTGAAAAACGTCCAGAAATGTTTGAAGCTACTGACTGAATGAAAAGAGCTGGCATCTCACTCTCTTTGAATCTTCTTTATCATGCCAGGATTAGCAGGAAAAAGCAAAAAATTTCAGAATTGCACCTTGCAATGCGGAGAAATTACTGTGTGTGCATTTACAATATTCATTGATTTTTGCCATTGAAAAACATCATGTTATTCATATACCAGAAATGTTTGAAGCTACTGACTGAATGAAAGGAGCTGGCATCTCACTCTCTTTGAATCTTCTTTATCATGCTAGGATTAGCAGGAAAAAGCAAAAAATTTCAGAATTGCACCTTGGAATGCGGAGAAATTACTGTTTGTGCATTTACAATATTCATTGATTTTTGCCATTGAAAAACATGTTATTCATATACCAGAAATGTTTGAAGCTACTGACTGAATGAAAAGAGCTGGCATCTCACTCTCTTTGAATCTTCTTTATCATGCCAGGATTAGCAGGAAAAAGCAAAAAATTTCAGAATTGCACCTTGCAATGTGGAGATATTACTGTTTGTGCATTTACAATATTCATTGATTTTTGCCATTGAAAAACGTCCAGAAATGTTTGAAGCTACTGACTGAATGAAAGGAGCTGGCATCTCACTCTCTTTGAATCTTCTTTATCATGCTAGGATTAGCAGGAAAAAGCAAAAAATTTCAGAATTGCACCTTGCAATGCGGAGAAATTACTGTTTGTGCATTTACAATATTCATTGATTTTTGCCATTGAAAAACATGTTATTCATATACCAGAAATGTTTGAAGCTACTGACTGAATGAAAAGAGCTGGCATCTCACTCTCTTTGAATCTTCTTTATCATGCCAGGATTAGCAGGAAAAAGCAAAAAATTTCAGAATTGCACGTTGCAATGTGGAGATATTACTGTTTGTGCATTTACAATATTCATTGATTTTTGCCATTGAAAAACGTCCAGAAATGTTTGAAGCTACTGACTGAATGAAAGGAGCTGGCATCTCACTCTCTTTGAATCTTCTTTATCATGCTAGGATTAGCAGGAAAAAGCAAAACATTTCAGAATTGCACCTTGCAATGCGGAGAAATTACTGTTTGTGCATTTACAATATTCATTGATTTTTGCCATTGAAAAACATCATGTTATTCATATACCAGAAATGTTTGAAGCTACTGACTGAATGAAAGGAGCTGGCATCTAACTCTCTTTGAATCTTCTTTATCATGCTAGGATTAGCAGGAAAAAGCAAAAAATTTCAGAATTGCACCTTGCAATGCGGAGAAATTACTGTGTGTGCATTTACAATATTCATTGATTTTTGCCATTGAAAAACATTGTTATTCATATACCAGAAATGTTTGAAGCTACTGACTGAATGAAAAGAGCTGGCATCTCACTCTCTTTGAATCTTCTTTATCATGCCAGGATTAGCAGGAGAAAGCAAAAAATTTCAGAATTGCACCTTGCAATGTGGAGATATTACTGTTTGTGCATTTACAATATTCATTGATTTTTGCCATTGAAAAACGTCCAGAAATGTTTGAAGCTACTGACTGAATGAAAGGAGCTGGCATCTCACTCTCTTTGAATCTTCTTTATCATGCTAGGATTAGCAGGAAAAAGCAAAAAATTTCAGAATTGCACCTTGCAATGCGGAGAAATTACTGTGTGTGCATTTACAATATTCATTGATTTTTGCCGTTGAAAAACATCATGTTATTCATATACCAGAAATGTTTGAAGCTACTGACTGAATGAAAGGAGCTGGCATCTCACTCTCTTTGAATCTTCTTTATCATGCTAGGATCAGCAGGAAAAAGCAAAAAATTTCAGAATTGCACCTTGCAATGCGGAGAAATTACTGTGTGTGCATTTACAATATTCATTGATTTTTGCCATTGAAAAACATCATGTTATTCATATACCAGAAATGTTTGAAGCTACTGACTGAATGAAAGGAGCTGGCATCTCACTCTCTTTGAATCTTCTTTATCATGCTAGGATTAGCAGGAAAAAGCAAAAAATTTCAGAATTGCACCTTGCAATGCGGAGAAATTACTGTGTGAGCATTTACAAAATTCATTGATTTTTGCCATTGAAAAACATCGTTATTCATATACCAGAAATGTTTGAAGCTACTGACTGAATGAAAAGAGCTGGCATCTCACTCTCTTTGAATCTTCTTTATCATGCCAGGATTAGCAGGAAAAAGCAAAAAATTTCAGAATTGCACCTTGCAATGTGGAGATATTACTGTTTGTGCATTTACAATATTCATTGATTTTTGCCATTGAAAAACATGTTATTCATATACCAGAAATGTTTGAAGCTACTGACTGAATGAAAAGAGCTGGCATCTCACTCTCTTTGAATCTTCTTTATCATGCCAGGATTAGCAGGAAAAAGCAAAAAATTTCAGAATTGCACCTTGCAATGTGGAGATATTACTGTTTGTGCATTTACAATATTCATTGATTTTTGCCATTGAAAAACGTCCAGAAATGTTTGAAGCTACTGACTGAATGAAAGGAGCTGGCATCTCACTCTCTTTGAATCTTCTTTATCATGCTAGGATTAGCAGGAAAAAGCAAAAAATTTCAGAATTGCACCTTGCAATGCGGAGAAATTACTGTGTGTGCATTTACAATATTCATTGATTTTTGCCATTGAAAAACATCGTTATTCATATACCAGAAATGTTTGAAGCTACTGACTGAATGAAAAGAGCTGGCATCTCACTCTCTTTGAATCTTCTTTATCATGCCAGGATTAGCAGGAAAAAGCAAAAAATTTCAGAATTGCACCTTGCAATGTGGAGATATTACTGTTTGTGCATTTACAATATTCATTGATTTTTGCCATTGAATAACGTCCAGAAATGTTTGAAGCTACTGACTGAATGAAAAGAGCTGGCATCTCACTCTCTTTGAATCTTCTTTATCATGCCAGGATTAGCAGGAAAAAGCAAAAAATTTCAGAAATGCACCTTGCAATGCGGAGAAATTACTTTGTGTGCATTTACAATATTCATTGATTTTTGCCGTTGAAAAACATCATGTTATTCATATACCAGAAATGTTTGAAGCTACTGACTGAATGAAAGGAGCTGGCATCTCACTCTCTTTGAATCTTCTTTATCATGCTAGGATCAGCAGGAAAAAGCAAAAAATTTCAGAATTGCACCTTGCAATGCGGAGAAATTACTGTGTGTGCATTTACAATATTCATTGATTTTTGCCATTGAAAAACATCATGTTATTCATATACCAGAAATGTTTGAAGCTACTGACTGAATGAAAGGAGCTGGCATCTCACTCTCTTTGAATCTTCTTTATCATGCTAGGATTAGCAGGAAAAAGCAAAAAATTTCAGAATTGCACCTTGCAATGCGGAGAAATTACTGTGTGAGCATTTACAAAATTCATTGATTTTTGCCATTGAAAAACATCGTTATTCATATACCAGAAATGTTTGAAGCTACTGACTGAATGAAAAGAGCTGGCATCTCACTCTCTTTGAATCTTCTTTATCATGCCAGGATTAGCAGGAAAAAGCAAAAAATTTCAGAATTGCACCTTGCAATGTGGAGATATTACTGTTTGTGCATTTACAATATTCATTGATTTTTGCCATTGAAAAACATGTTATTCATATACCAGAAATGTTTGAAGCTACTGACTGAATGAAAAGAGCTGGCATCTCACTCTCTTTGAATCTTCTTTATCATGCCAGGATTAGCAGGAAAAAGCAAAAAATTTCAGAATTGCACCTTGCAATGTGGAGATATTACTGTTTGTGCATTTACAATATTCATTGATTTTTGCCATTGAAAAACATGTTATTCATATACCAGAAATGTTTGAAGCTACTGACTGAATGAAAAGAGCTGGCATCTCACTCTCTTTGAATCTTCTTTATCATGCCAGGATTAGCAGGAAAAAGCAAAAAATTTCAGAATTGCACCTTGCAATGTGGAGATATTACTGTTTGTGCATTTACAATATTCATTGATTTTTGCCATTGAAAAACGTCCAGAAATGTTTGAAGCTACTGACTGAATGAAAGGAGCTGGCATCTCACTCTCTTTGAATCTTCTTTATCATGCTAGGATTAGCAGGAAAAAGCAAAAAATTTCAGAATTGCACCTTGCAATGCGGAGAAATTACTGTGTGTGCATTTACAATATTCATTGATTTTTGCCATTGAAAAACATCGTTATTCATATACCAGAAATGTTTGAAGCTACTGACTGAATGAAAAGAGCTGGCATCTCACTCTCTTTGAATCTTCTTTATCATGCCAGGATTAGCAGGAAAAAGCAAAAAATTTCAGAATTGCACCTTGCAATGTGGAGATATTACTGTTTGTGCATTTACAATATTCATTGATTTTTGCCATTGAATAACGTCCAGAAATGTTTGAAGCTACTGACTGAATGAAAAGAGCTGGCATCTCACTCTCTTTGAATCTTCTTTATCATGCCAGGATTAGCAGGAAAAAGCAAAAAATTTAAGAATTGCACCTTGCAATGCGGAGAAATTACTTTGTGTGCATTTACAATATTCATTGATTTTTGCCATTGAAAAACATCATGTTATTCATATACCAGAAATGTTTGAAGCTACTGACTGAATGAAAGGAGCTGGCATCTCACTCTCTTTGAATCTTCTTTATCATGCTAGGATTAGCAGGAAAAAGCAAAAAATTTCAGAATTGCACCTTGGAATGCGGAGAAATTACTGTTTGTGCATTTACAATATTCATTGATTTTTGCCATTGAAAAACATGTTATTCATATACCAGAAATGTTTGAAGCTACTGACTGAATGAAAAGAGCTGGCATCTCACTCTCTTTGAATCTTCTTTATCATGCCAGGATTAGCAGGAAAAAGCCAAAAATTTCAGAATTGCACCTTGCAATGTGGAGATATTACTGTTTGTGCATTTACAATATTCATTGATTTTTGCCATTGAAAAACGTCCAGAAATGTTTGAAGCTACTGACTGAATGAAAGGAGCTGGCATCTCACTCTCTTTGAATCTTCTTTATCATGCTAGGATTAGCAGGAAAAAGCAAAAAATTTCAGAATTGCACATTGCAATGCGGAGAAATTACTGTTTGTGCATTTACAATATTCATTGATTTTTGCCATTGAAAAACATCATGTTATTCATATACCAGAAATGTTTGAAGCTACTGACTGAATGAAAGGAGCTGGCATCTCACTTTCTTTGAATCTTCTTTATCATGCTAGGATTAGCAGGAAAAAGCAAAAAATTTCAGAATTGCACCTTGCAATGCGGAGAAATTACTGTTTGTGCATTTACAATATTCATTGATTTTTGCCATTGAAAAACATGTTATTCATATACCAGAAATGTTTGAAGCTACTGACTGAATGAAAAGAGCTGGCATCTCACTCTCTTTGAATCTTCTTTATCATGCCAGGATTAGCAGGAAAAAGCAAAAAATTTCAGAATTGCACCTTGCAATGTGGAGATATTACTGTTTGTGCATTTACAATATTCATTGATTTTTGCCATTGAAAAACGTCCAGAAATGTTTGAAGCTACTGACTGAATGAAAGGAGCTGGCATCTCACTCTCTTTGAATCTTCTTTATCATGCTAGGATTAGCAGGAAAAAGCAAAAAATTTCAGAATTGCACCTTGCAATGCGGAGAAATTACTGTGTGTGCATTTACAATATTCATTGATTTTTGCCATTGAAAAACATCGTTATTCATATACCAGAAATGTTTGAAGCTACTGACTGAATGAAAAGAGCTGGCATCTCACTCTCTTTGAATCTTCTTTATCATGCCAGGATTAGCAGGAAAAAGCAAAAAATTTCAGAATTGCACCTTGCAATGTGGAGATATTACTGTTTGTGCATTTACAATATTCATTGATTTTTGCCATTGAATAACGTCCAGAAATGTTTGAAGCTACTGACTGAATGAAAAGAGCTGGCATCTCACTCTCTTTGAATCTTCTTTATCATGCCAGGATTAGCAGGAAAAAGCAAAAAATTTCAGAATTGCACCTTGCAATGCGGAGAAATTACTTTGTGTGCATTTACAATATTCATTGATTTTTGCCATTGAAAAACATCATGTTATTCATATACCAGAAATGTTTGAAGCTACTGACTGAATGAAAGGAGCTGGCATCTCACTCTCTTTGAATCTTCTTTATCATGCTAGGATTAGCAGGAAAAAGCAAAAAATTTCAGAATTGCACCTTGGAATGCGGAGAAATTACTGTTTGTGCATTTACAATATTCATTGATTTTTGCCATTGAAAAACATGTTATTCATATACCAGAAATGTTTGAAGCTACTGACTGAATGAAAAGAGCTGGCATCTCACTCTCTTTGAATCTTCTTTATCATGCCAGGATTAGCAGGAAAAAGCCAAAAATTTCAGAATTGCACCTTGCAATGTGGAGATATTACTGTTTGTGCATTTACAATATTCATTGATTTTTGCCATTGAAAAACGTCCAGAAATGTTTGAAGCTACTGACTGAATGAAAGGAGCTGGCATCTCACTCTCTTTGAATCTTCTTTATCATGCTAGGATTAGCAGGAAAAAGCAAAAAATTTCAGAATTGCACATTGCAATGCGGAGAAATTACTGTTTGTGCATTTACAATATTCATTGATTTTTGCCATTGAAAAACATCATGTTATTCATATACCAGAAATGTTTGAAGCTACTGACTGAATGAAAGGAGCTGGCATCTCACTTTCTTTGAATCTTCTTTATCATGCTAGGATTAGCAGGAAAAAGCAAAAAATTTCAGAATTGCACCTTGCAATGCGGAGAAATTACTGTTTGTGCATTTACAATATTCATTGATTTTTGCCATTGAAAAACATGTTATTCATATACCAGAAATGTTTGAAGCTACTGACTGAATGAAAAGAGCTGGCATCTCACTCTCTTTGAATCTTCTTTATCATGCCAGGATTAGCAGGAAAAAGCAAAAAATTTCAGAATTGCACCTTGCAATGTGGAGATATTACTGTTTGTGCATTTACAATATTCATTGATTTTTGCCATTGAAAAACGTCCAGAAATGTTTGAAGCTACTGACTGAATGAAAGGAGCTGGCATCTCACTCTCTTTGAATCTTCTTTATCATGCTAGGATTAGCAGGAAAAAGCAAAAAATTTCAGAATTGCACCTTGCAATGCGGAGAAATTACTGTGTGTGCATTTACAATATTCATTGATTTTTGCCATTGAAAAACATCGTTATTCATATACCAGAAATATTTGAAGCTACTGACTGAATGAAAAGAGCTGGCATCTCACTCTCTTTGAATCTTCTTTATCATGCCAGGATTAGCAGGAAAAAGCAAAAAATTTCAGAATTGCACCTTGCAATGTGGAGATATTACTGTTTGTGCATTTACAATATTCATTGATTTTTGCCATTGAAAAACGTCCAGAAATGTTTGAAGCTACTGACTGAATGAAAAGAGCTGGCATCTCACTCTCTTTGAATCTTCTTTATCATGCCAGGATTAGCAGGAAAAAGCAAAAAATTTCAGAATTGCACCTTGCAATGCGGAGAAATTACTGTGTGTGCTTTTACAATATTCATTGATTTTTGCCATTGAAAAACATCATGTTATTCATATACCAGAAATGTTTGAAGCTACTGACTGAATGAAAGGAGCTGGCATCTCACTCTCTTTGAATCTTCTTTATCATGCTAGGATTAGCAGGAAAAAGCAAAAAATTTCAGAATTGCACCTTGGAATGCGGAGAAATTACTGTTTGTGCATTTACAATATTCATTGATTTTTGCCATTGAAAAACATGTTATTCATATACCAGAAATGTTTGAATCTACTGACTGAATGAAAAGAGCTGGCATCTCACTCTCTTTGAATCTTCTTTATCATGCCAGGATTAGCAGGAAAAAGCAAAAAATTTCAGAATTGCACCTTGCAATGTGGAGATATTACTGTTTGTGCATTTACAATATTCATTGATTTTTGCCATTGAAAAACGTCCAGAAATGTTTGAAGCTACTGACTGAATGAAAGGAGCTGGCATCTCACTCTCTTTGAATCTTCTTTATCATGCTAGGATTAGCAGGAAAAAGCAAAAAATTTCAGAATTGCACCTTGCAATGCGGAGAAATTACTGTTTGTGCATTTACAATATTCATTGATTTTTGCCATTGAAAAACATGTTATTCATATACCAGAAATGTTTGAAGCTACTGACTGAATGAAAAGAGCTGGCATCTCACTCTCTTTGAATCTTCTTTATCATGCCAGGATTAGCAGGAAAAAGCAAAAAATTTCAGAATTGCACGTTGCAATGTGGAGATATTACTGTTTGTGCATTTACAATATTCATTGATTTTTGCCATTGAAAAACGTCCAGAAATGTTTGAAGCTACTGACTGAATGAAAGGAGCTGGCATCTCACTCTCTTTGAATCTTCTTTATCATGCTAGGATTAGCAGGAAAAAGCAAAAAATTTCAGAATTGCACCTTGCAATGCGGAGAAATTACTGTGTGTGCATTTACAATATTCATTGATTTTTGCCATTGTAAAACATCATGTTATTCATATACCAGAAATGTTTGAAGCTACTGACTGAATGAAAGGAGCTGGCATCTCACTCTCTTTGAATCTTCTTTATCATGCTAGGATTAGCAGGAAAAAGCAAAAAATTTCAGAATTGCACCTTGCAATGCGGAGAAATTACTGTGTGTGCATTTACAATATTCATTGATTTTTGCCATTGAAAAACATCATGTTATTCATATACCAGAAATGTTTGAAGCTACTGACTGAATGAAAGGAGCAGGCATCTCACTCTCTTTGAATCTTCTTTATCATGCTAGGATTAGCAGGAAAAAACAAAAAATTTCAGAATTGCACCTTGCAATGCGGAGAAATTACTGTTTGTGCATTTACAATATTCATTGATTTTTGCCATTGAAAAACATCATGTTATTCATATACCAGAAATGTTTGAAGCTACTGACTGAATGAAAGGAGCTGGCATCTCACTCTCTTTGAATCTTCTTTATCATGCTAGGATTAGCAGGAAAAAGCAAAAAATTTCAGAATTGCACCTTGCAATGCGGAGAAATTACTGTTTGTGCATTTACAATATTCATTGATTTTTGCCATTGAAAAACATGTTATTCATATACCAGAAATGTTTGAAGCTACTGACTGAATGAAAAGAGCTGGCATCTCACTCTCTTTGAATCTTCTTTATCATGCCAGGATTAGCAGGAAAAAGCAAACAATTTCAGAATTGCACCTTGCAATGTGGAGATATTACTGTTTGTGCATTTACAATATTCATTGATTTTTGCCATTGAAAAACGTCCAGAAATGTTTGAAGCTACTGACTGAATGAAAGGAGCTGGCATCTCACTCTCTTTGAATCTTCTTTATCATGCTAGGATTAGCAGGAAAAAGCAAAAAATTTCAGAATTGCACCTTGCAATGCGGAGAAATTACTGTTTGTGCATTTACAATATTCATTGATTTTTGCCATTGAAAAACATCATGTTATTCATATACCAGAAATGTTTGAAGCTACTGACTGAATGAAAGGAGCTGGCATCTAACTCTCTTTGAATCTTCTTTATCATGCTAGGATTAGCAGGAAAAAGCAAAAAATTTCAGAATTGCACCTTGCAATGCGGAGAAATTACTGTGTGTGCATTTACAATATTCATTGATTTTTGCCATTGAAAAACATTGTTATTCATATACCAGAAATGTTTGAAGCTACTGACTGAATGAAAAGAGCTGGCATCTCACTCTCTTTGAATCTTATTTATCATGCCAGGATTAGCAGGAAAAAGCAAAAAATTTCAGAATTGCACCTTGCAATGTGGAGATATTACTGTTTGTGCATTTACAATATTCATTGATTTTTGCCATTGAAAAACGTCCAGAAATGTTTGAAGCTACTGACTGAATGAAAGGAGCTGGCATCTCACTCTCTTTGAATCTTCTTTATCATGCTAGGATTAGCAGGAAAAAGCAAAAAATTTCAGAATTGCACCTTGCAATGCGGAGAAATTACTGTGTGTGCATTTACAATATTCATTGATTTTTCCATTGAAAAACATCGTTATTCATATACCAGAAATATTTGAAGCTACTGACTGAATGAAAAGAGCTGGCATCTCACTCTCTTTGAATCTTCTTTATCATGCCAGGATTAGCAGGAAAAAGCAAAAAATTTCAGAATTGCACCTTGCAATGTGGAGATATTACTGTTTGTGCATTTACAATATTCATTGATTTTTGCCATTGAAAAACGTCCAGAAATGTTTGAAGCTACTGACTGAATGAAAAGAGCTGGCATCTCACTCTCTTTGAATCTTCTTTATCATGCCAGGATTAGCAGGAAAAAGCAAAAAATTTCAGAATTGCACCTTGCAATGCGGAGAAATTACTGTGTGTGCATTTACAATATTCATTGATTTTTGCCATTGAAAAACATCATGTTATTCATATACCAGAAATGTTTGAAGCTACTGACTGAATGAAAGGAGCTGGCATCTCACTCTCTTTGAATCTTCTTTATCATGCTAGGATTAGCAGGAAAAAGCAAAAAATTTCAGAATTGCACCTTGGAATGCGGAGAAATTACTGTTTGTGCATTTACAATATTCATTGATTTTTGCCATTGAAAAACATGTTATTCATATACCAGAAATGTTTGAATCTACTGACTGAATTCAAAGAGCTGGCATCTCACTCTCTTTGAATCTTCTTTATCATGCCAGGATTAGCAGGAAAAAGCAAAAAATTTCAGAATTGCACCTTGCAATGTGGAGATATTACTGTTTGTGCATTTACAATATTCATTGATTTTTGCCATTGAAAAACGTCCAGAAATGTTTGAAGCTACTGACTGAATGAAAGGAGCTGGCATCTCACTCTCTTTGAATCTTCTTTATCATGCTAGGATTAGCAGGAAAAAGCAAAAAATTTCAGAATTGCACCTTGCAATGCGGAGAAATTACTGTTTGTGCATTTACAATATTCATTGATTTTTGCCATTGAAAAACATGTTATTCATATACCAGAAATGTTTGAAGCTACTGACTGAATGAAAAGAGCTGGCATCTCACTCTCTTTGAATCTTCTTTATCATGCCAGGATTAGCAGGAAAAAGCAAAAAATTTCAGAATTGCACGTTGCAATGTGGAGATATTACTGTTTGTGCATTTACAATATTCATTGATTTTTGCCATTGAAAAACGTCCAGAAATGTTTGAAGCTACTGACTGAATGAAAGGAGCTGGCATCTCACTCTCTTTGAATCTTCTTTATCATGCTAGGATTAGCAGGAAAAAGCAAAAAATTTCAGAATTGCACCTTGCAATGCGGAGAAATTACTGTTTGTGCATTTACAATATTCATTGATTTTTGCCATTGAAAAACATCATGTTATTCATATACCAGAAATGTTTGAAGCTACTGACTGAATGAAAGGAGCTGGCATCTCACTCTCTTTGAATCTTCTTTATCATGCTAGGATTAGCAGGAAAAAGCAAAAAATTTCAGAATTGCACCTTGCAATGCGGAGAAATTACTGTGTGTGCATTTACAATATTCATTGATTTTTGCCATTGAAAAACATCGTTATTCATATACCAGAAATGTTTGAAGCTACTGACTGAATGAAAAGAGCTGGCATCTCACTCTCTTTGAATCTTCTTTATCATGGCAGGATTAGCAGGAAAAAGCAAAAAATTTCAGAATTGCACCTTGCAATGTGGAGATATTACTGTTTGTGCATTTACAATATTCATTGATTTTTGCCATTGAAAAACGTCCAGAAATGTTTGAAGCTACTGACTGAATGAAAGGAGCTGGCATCTCACTCTCTTTGAATCTTCTTTATCATGCTAGGATCAGCAGGAAAAAGCAAAAAATTTCAGAATTGCACCTTGCAATGCGGAGAAATTACTGTGTGTGCATTTACAATATTCATTGATTTTTGCCATTGTAAAACATCATGTTATTCATATACCAGAAATGTTTGAAGCTACTGACTGAATGAAAGGAGCTGGCATCTCACTCTCTTTGAATCTTCTTTATCATGCTAGGATTAGCAGGAAAAAGCAAAAAATTTCAGAATTGCACCTTGCAATGCGGAGAAATTACTGTGTGTGCATTTACAATATTCATTGATTTTTGCCATTGAAAAACATCATGTTATTCATATACCAGAAATGTTTGAAGCTACTGACTGAATGAAAGGAGCAGGCATCTCACTCTCTTTGAATCTTCTTTATCATGCTAGGATTAGCAGGAAAAAGCAAAAAATTTCAGAATTGCACCTTGCAATGCGGAGAAATTACTGTTTGTGCATTTACAATATTCATTGATTTTTGCCATTGAAAAACATCATGTTATTCATATACCAGAAATGTTTGAAGCTACTGACTGAATGAAAGGAGCTGGCATCTCACTCTCTTTGAATCTTCTTTATCATGCTAGGATTAGCAGGAAAAAGCAAAAAATTTCAGAATTGCACCTTGCAATGCGGAGAAATTACTGTTTGTGCATTTACAATATTCATTGATTTTTGCCATTGAAAAACATGTTATTCATATACCAGAAATGTTTGAAGCTACTGACTGAATGAAAAGAGCTGGCATCTCACTCTCTTTGAATCTTCTTTATCATGCCAGGATTAGCAGGAAAAAGCAAACAATTTCAGAATTGCACCTTGCAATGTGGAGATATTACTGTTTGTGCATTTACAATATTCATTGATTTTTGCCATTGAAAAACGTCCAGAAATGTTTGAAGCTACTGACTGAATGAAAGGAGCTGGCATCTCACTCTCTTTGAATCTTCTTTATCATGCTAGGATTAGCAGGAAAAAGCAAAAAATTTCAGAATTGCACCTTGCAATGCGGAGAAATTACTGTTTGTGCATTTACAATATTCATTGATTTTTGCCATTGAAAAACATCATGTTATTCATATACCAGAAATGTTTGAAGCTACTGACTGAATGAAAGGAGCTGGCATCTAACTCTCTTTGAATCTTCTTTATCATGCTAGGATTAGCAGGAAAAAGCAAAAAATTTCAGAATTGCACCTTGCAATGCGGAGAAATTACTGTGTGTGCATTTACAATATTCATTGATTTTTGCCATTGAAAAACATCGTTATTCATATACCAGAAATGTTTGAAGCTACTGACTGAATGAAAAGAGCTGGCATCTCACTCTCTTTGAATCTTCTTTATCATGCCAGGATTAGCAGGAAAAAGCAAAAAATTTCAGAATTGCACCTTGCAATGTGGAGATATTACTGTTTGTGCATTTACAATATTCATTGATTTTTGCCATTGAAAAACGTCCAGAAATGTTTGAAGCTACTGACTGAATGAAAGGAGCTGGCATCTCACTCTCTTTGAATCTTCTTTATCATGCTAGGATTAGCAGGAAAAAGCAAAAAATTTCAGAATTGCACCTTGCAATGCGGAGAAATTACTGTGTGTGCATTTACAATATTCATTGATTTTTGCCATTGAAAAACATCATGTTATTCATATACCAGAAATGTTTGAAGCTACTGACTGAATGAAAGGAGCTGGCATCTCACTCTCTTTGAATCTTCTTTATCATGCTAGGATTAGCAGGAAAAAGCAAAAAATTTCATAATTGCACCTTGCAATGCGGAGAAATTACTGTGTGTGCATTTACAAAATTCATTGATTTTTGCCATTGAAAAACATCGTTATTCATATACCAGAAATGTTTGAAGCTACTGACTGAATGAAAAGAGCTGGCATCTCACTCTCTTTGAATCTTCTTTATCATGCCAGGATTAGCAGTAAAAAGCAAAAAATTTCAGAATTGCACCTTGCAATGTGGAGATATTACTGTTTGTGCATTTACAATATTCATTGATTTTTGCCATTGAAAAACATGTTATTCATATACCAGAAATGTTTGAAGCTACTGACTGAATGAAAAGAGCTGGCATCTCACTCTCTTTGAATCTTCTTTATCATGCCAGGATTAGCAGGAAAAAGCAAAAAATTTCAGAATTGCACCTTGCAATGTGGAGATATTACTGTTTGTGCATTTACAATATTCATTGATTTTTGCCATTGAAAAACGTCCAGAAATGTTTGAAGCTACTGACTGAATGAAAGGAGCTGGCATCTCACTCTCTTTGAATCTTCTTTATCATGCTAGGATTAGCAGGAAAAAGCAAAAAATTTCAGAATTGCACCTTGCAATGCGGAGAAATTACTGTGTGTGCATTTACAATATTCATTGATTTTTGCCATTGAAAAACATGTTATTCATATACCAGAAATGTTTGAAGCTACTGACTGAATGAAAAGAGCTGGCATCTCACTCTCTTTGAATCTTCTTTATCATGCCAGGATTAGCAGGAAAAAGCAAAAAATTTCAGAATTGCACCTTGCAATGTGGAGATATTACTGTTTGTGCATTTACAATATTCATTGATTTTTGCCATTGAAAAACGTCCAGAAATGTTTGAAGCTACTGACTGAATGAAAGGAGCTGGCATCTCATTCTCTTTGAATCTTCTTTATCATGCTAGGATTAGCAGGAAAAAGCAAAAAATTTCAGAATTGCACATTGCAATGCGGAGAAATTACTGTTTGTGCATTTACAATATTCATTGATTTTTGCCATTGAAAAACATCATGTTATTCATATACCAGAAATGTTTGAAGCTACTGACTGAATGAAAGGAGCTGGCATCTCACTCTCTTTGAATCTTCTTTATCATGCTAGGATTAGCAGGAAAAAGCAAAAAATTTCAGAATTGCACCTTGCAATGCGGAGAAATTACTGTTTGTGCATTTACAATATTCATTGATTTTTGCCATTGAAAAACATGTTATTCATATACCAGAAATGTTTGAAGCTACTGACTGAATGAAAAGAGCTGGCATCTCACTCTCTTTGAATCTTCTTTATCATGCCAGGATTAGCAGGAAAAAGCAAAAAATTTCAGAATTGCGCCTTGCAATGTGGAGATATTACTGTTTGTGCATTTACAATATTCATTGATTTTTGCCATTGAAAAACGTCCAGAAATGTTTGAAGCTACTGACTGAATGAAAGGAGCTGGCATCTCACTCTCTTTGAATCTTCTTTATCATGCTAGGATTAGCAGGAAAAAGCAAAAAATTTCAGAATTGCACCTTGCAATGCGGAGAAATTACTGTTTGTGCATTTACAATATTCATTGATTTTTGCCATTGAAAAACATGTTATTCATATACCAGAAATGTTTGAAGCTACTGACTGAATGAAAAGAGCTGGCATCTCACTCTCTTTGAATCTTCTTTATCATGCCAGGATTAGCAGGAAAAAGCAAAAAATTTCAGAATTGCACGTAGCAATGTGGAGATATTACTGTTTGTGCATTTACAATATTCATTGATTTTTGCCATTGAAAAACGTCCAGAAATGTTTGAAGCTACTGAATGAATGAAAGGAGCTGGCATCTCACTCTCTTTGAATCTTCTTTATCATGCTAGGATTAGCAGGAAAAAGCAAAAAATTTCAGAATTGCACCTTGCAATGCGGAGAAATTACTGTTTGTGCATTTACAATATTCATTGATTTTTGCCATTGAAAAACATCATGTTATTCATATACCAGAAATGTTTGAAGCTACTGACTGAATGAAAGGAGCTGGCATCTAACTCTCTTTGAATCTTCTTTATCATGCTAGGATTTGCAGGAAAAAGCAAAAAATTTCAGAATTGCACCTTGCAATGCGGAGAAATTACTGTGTGTGCATTTACAATATTCATTGATTTTTGCCATTGAAAAACATCGTTATTCATATACCAGAAATGTTTGAAGCTACTGACTGAATGAAAAGAGCTGGCATCTCACTCTCTTTGAATCTTCTTTATCATGCCAGGATTAGCAGGAAAAAGCAAAAAATTTCAGAATTGCACCTTGCAATGTGGAGATATTACTGTTTGTGCATTTACAATATTCATTGATTTTTGCCATTGAAAAACGTCCAGAAATGTTTGAAGCTACTGACTGAATGAAAGGAGCTGGCATCTCACTCTCTTTGAATCTTCTTTATCATGCTAGGATTAGCAGGAAAAAGCAAAAAATTTCAGAATTGCACCTTGCAATGCGGAGAAATTACTGTGTGTGCATTTACAATATTCATTGATTTTTGCCATTGAAAAACATCATGTTATTCATATACCAGAAATGTTTGAAGCTACTGACTGAATGAAAGGAGCTGGCATCTCACTCTCTTTGAATCTTCTTTATCATGCTAGGATTAGCAGGAAAAAGCAAAAAATTTCAGAATTGCACCTTGCAATGCGGAGAAATTACTGTGTGTGCATTTACAATATTCATTGATTTTTGCCATTGAAAAACATCATGTTATTCATATACCAGAAATGTTTGAAGCTACTGACTGAATGAAAGGAGCTGGCATCTCACTCTCTTTGAATCTTCTTTATCATGCTAGGATTAGCAGGAAAAAGCAAAAAATTTCAGAATTGCACCTTGCAATGCGGAGAAATTACTGTGTGTGCATTTACAAAATTCATTGATTTTTGCCATTGAAAAACATCGTTATTCATATACCAGAAATGTTTGAAGCTACTGACTGAATGAAAAGAGCTGGCATCTCACTCTCTTTGAATCTTCTTTATCATGCCAGGATTAGCAGGAAAAAGCAAAAAATTTCAGAATTGCACCTTGCAATGTAGAGATATTACTGTTTGTGCATTTACAATATTCATTGATTTTTGCCATTGAAAAACATGTTATTCATATACCAGAAATGTTTGAAGCTACTGACTGAATGAAAAGAGCTGGCATCTCACTCTCTTTGAATCTTCTTTATCATGCCAGGATTAGCAGGAAAAAGCAAAAAATTTCAGAATTGCACCTTGCAATGTGGAGATATTACTGTTTGTGCATTTACAATATTCATTGATTTTTGCCATTGAAAAACGTCCAGAAATATTTGAAGCTACTGACTGAATGAAAGGAGCTGGCATCTCACTCTCTTTGAATCTTCTTTATCATGCTAGGATTAGCAGGAAAAAGCAAAAAATTTCAGAATTGCACCTTGCAATGCGGAGAAATTACTGTGTGTGCATTTACAATATTCATTGATTTTTGCCATTGAAAAACATCGTTATTCATATACCAGAAATGTTTGAAGCTACTGACTGAATGAAAAGAGCTGGCATCTCACTCTCTTTGAATCTTCTTTATCATGCCAGGATTAGCAGGAAAAAGCAAAAAATTTCAGAATTGCACCTTGCAATGTGGAGATATTACTGTTTGTGCATTTACAATATTCATTGATTTTTGCCATTGATAAACGTCCAGAAATGTTTGAAGCTACTGACTGAATGAAAAGAGCTGGCATCTCACTCTCTTTGAATCTTCTTTATCATGCCAGGATTAGCAGGAAAAAGCAAAAAATTTCAGAATTGCACCTTGCAATGCGGAGAAATTACTGTGTGTGCATTTACAATATTCATTGATTTTTGCCATTGAAAAACATCATGTTATTCATATACCAGAAATGTTTGAAGCTACTGACTGAATGAAAGGAGCTGGCATCTCACTCTCTTTGAATCTTCTTTATCATGCTAGGATTAGCAGGAAAAAGCAAAAAATTTCAGAATTGCACCTTGGAATGCGGAGAAATTACTGTTTGTGCATTTACAATATTCATTGATTTTTGCCATTGAAAAACATGTTATTCATATACCAGAAATGTTTGAAGCTACTGACTGAATGAAAAGAGCTGGCATCTCACTCTCTTTGAATCTTCTTTATCATGCCAGGATTAGCAGGAAAAAGCAAAAAATTTCAGAATTGCACCTTGCAATGTGGAGATATTACTGTTTGTGCATTTACAATATTCATTGATTTTTGCCATTGAAAAACATGTTATTCATATACCAGAAATGTTTGAAGCTACTGACTGAATGAAAAGAGCTGGCATCTCACTCTCTTTGAATCTTCTTTATCATGCCAGGATTAGCAGGAAAAAGCAAAAAATTTCAGAATTGCACCTTGCAATGTGGAGATATTACTGTTTGTGCATTTACAATATTCATTGATTTTTGCCATTGAAAAACGTCCAGAAATGTTTGAAGCTACTGACTGAATGAAAGGAGCTGGCATCTCACTCTCTTTGAATCTTCTTTATCATGCTAGGATTAGCAGGAAAAAGCAAAAAATTTCAGAATTGCACCTTGCAATGCGGAGAAATTACTGTGTGTGCATTTACAATATTCATTGATTTTTGCCATTGAAAAACATCGTTATTCATATACCAGAAATGTTTGAAGCTACTGACTGAATGAAAAGAGCTGGCATCTCACTCTCTTTGAATCTTCTTTATCATGCCAGGATTAGCAGGAAAAAGCAAAAAATTTCAGAATTGCACCTTGCAATGTGGAGATATTACTGTTTGTGCATTTACAATATTCATTGATTTTTGCCATTGATAAACGTCCAGAAATGTTTGAAGCTACTGACTGAATGAAAGGAGCTGGCATCTCACTCTCTTTGAATCTTCTTTATCATGCTAGGATTAGCAGGAAAAAGCAAAAAATTTCAGAATTGCACCTTGGAATGCGGAGAAATTACTGTTTGTGCATTTACAATATTCATTGATTTTTGCCATTGAAAAACATGTTATTCATATACCAGAAATGTTTGAAGCTACTGACTGAATGAAAAGAGCTGGCATCTCACTCTCTTTGAATCTTCTTTATCATGCCAGGATTAGCAGGAAAAAGCAAAAAATTTCAGAATTGCACCTTGCAATGTGGAGATATTACTGTTTGTGCATTTACAATATTCATTGATTTTTACCATTGAAAAACGTCCAGAAATGTTTGAAGCTACTGACTGAATGAAAGGAGCTGGCATCTCACTCTCTTTAAATCTTCTTTATCATGCTAGGATTAGCAGGAAAAAGCAAAAAATTTCAGAATTGCACCTTGCAATGCGGAGAAATTACTGTTTGTGCATTTACAATATTCATTGATTTTTGCCATTGAAAAACATCATATTATTCATATACCAGAAATGTTTGAAGCTACTGACTGAATGAAAGGAGCTGGCATCTCACTCTCTTTGAATCTTCTTTATCATGCTAGGATTAGCAGGAAAAAGCAAAAAATTTCAGAATTGCACCTTGCAATGCGGAGAAATTACTGTGTGTGCATTTACAATATTCATTGATTTTTGCCATTGAAAAACATCGTTATTCATATACCAGAAATGTTTGAAGCTACTGACTGAATGAAAAGAGCTGGCATCTCACTCTCTTTGAATCTTCTTTATCATGCCAGGATTAGCAGGAAAAAGCAAAAAATTTCAGAATTGCACCTTGCAATGTGGAGATATTACTGTTTGTGCATTTACAAAATTCACTGATTTTTGCCATTGAAAAACGTCCAGAAATGTTTGAAGCTACTGACTGAATGAAAGGAGCTGGCATCTCACTCTCTTTGAATCTTCTTTATCATGCTAGGATCAGCAGGAAAAAGCAAAAAATTTCAGAATTGCACCTTGCAATGCGGAGAAATTACTGTGTGTGCATTTACAATATTCATTGATTTTTGCCATTGAAAAACATCATGTTATTCATATACCAGAAATGTTTGAAGCTACTGACTGAATGAAAGGAGCTGGCATCTCACTCTCTTTGAATCTTCTTTATCATGCTAGGATTAGCAGGAAAAAGCAAAAAATTTCAGAATTGCACCTTGCAATGCGGAGAAATTACTGTGTGTGCATTTACAATATTCATTGATTTTTGCCATTGAAAAACATCATGTTATTCATATACCAGAAATGTTTGAAGCTACTGACTGAATGAAAGGAGCTGGCATCTCACTCTCTTTGAATCTTCTTTATCATGCTAGGATTAGCAGGAAAAAGCAAAAAATTTCAGAATTGCACCTTGCAATGCGGAGAAATTACTGTTTGTGCATTTACAATATTCATTGATTTTTGCCATTGAAAAACATCATGTTATTCATATACCAGAAATGTTTGAAGCTACTGACTGAATGAAAGGAGCTGGCATCTCACTCTCTTTGAATCTTCTTTATCATGCTAGGATTAGCAGGAAAAAGCAAAAAATTTCAGAATTGCACCTTGCAATGCGGAGAAATTACTGTTTGTGCATTTACAATATTCATTGATTTTTGCCATTGAAAAACATGTTATTCATATACCAGAAATGTTTGAAGCTACTGACTGAATGAAAAGAGCTGGCATCTCACTCTCTTTGAATCTTCTTTATCATGCCAGGATTAGCAGGAAAAAGCAAAAAATTTCAGAATTGCACGTTGCAATGTGGAGATATTACTGTTTGTGCATTTACAATATTCATTGATTTTTGCCATTGAAAAACGTCCAGAAATGTTTGAAGCTACTGACTGAATGAAAGGAGCTGGCATCTCACTCTCTTTGAATCTTCTTTATCATGCTAGGATTAGCAGGAAAAAGCAAAAAATTTCAGAATTGCACCTTGCAATGCGGAGAAATTACTGTGTGTGCATTTACAATATTCATTGATTTTTGCCATTGAAAAACATCGTTATTCATATACCAGAAATGTTTGAAGCTACTGACTGAATGAAAAGAGCTGGCATCTCACTCTCTTTGAATCTTCTTTATCATGCCAGGATTAGCAGGAAAAAGCAAAAAATTTCAGAATTGCACCTTGCAATGTGGAGATATTACTGTTTGTGCATTTACAATATTCATTGATTTTTGCCATTGAAAAACATGTTATTCATATACCAGAAATGTTTGAAGCTACTGACTGAATGAAAGGAGCTGGCATCTCACTCTCTTTGAATCTTCTTTATCATGCTAGGATTAGCAGGAAAAAGCAAAAAATTTCAGAATTGCACCTTGCAATGCGGAGAAATTACTGTATGTGCATTTACAATATTCATTGATTTTTGCCATTGAAAAACATCGTTATTCATATACCAGAAATGTTTGAAGCTACTGACTGAATGAAAAGAGCTGGCATCTCACTCTCTTTGAATCTTCTTTATCATGCCAGGATTAGCAGGAAAAAGCAAAAAATTTCAGAATTGCACCTTGCAATGCGGAGAAATTACTGTTTGTGCATTTACAATATTCATTGATTTTTGCCATTGAAAAACGTCCAGAAATGTTTGAAGCTACTGACTGAATGAAAGGAGCTGGCATCTCACTCTCTTTGAATCTTCTTTATCATGCTAGGATTAGCAGGAAAAAGCAAAAAATTTCAGAATTGCACCTTGCAATGCGGAGAAATTACTGTTTGTGCATTTACAATATTCATTGATTTTTGCCATTGAAAAACGTCCAGAAATGTTTGAAGCTACTGACTGAATGAAAGGAGCTGGCATCTCACTCTCTTTGAATCTTCTTTATCATGCTAGGATTAGCAGGAAAAAGCAAAAAATTTCAGAATTGCACATTGCAATGCGGAGAAATTACTGTTTGTGCATTTACAATATTCATTGATTTTTGCCATTGAAAAACATCATGTTATTCATATACCAGAAATGTTTGAAGCTACTGACTGAATGAAAAGAGCTGGCATCTCACTCTCTTTGAATCTTCTTGATCATGCCAGGATTAGCAGGAAAAAGCAAAAAATTTCAGAATTGCACGTTGCAATGTGGAGATATTACTGTTTGTGCATTTACAATATTCATTGATTTTTGCCATTGAAAAACGTCCAGAAATGTTTGAAGCTACTGACTGAATAAAAAGAGCTGGCAACTCACTCTCTTTGAATCTTCTTTATCATGCCAGGATTAGCAGGAAAAAGCAAAAAATTTCAGAATTGCACCTTGCAATGTGGAGATATTACTGTTTGTGCATTTACAATATTCATTGATTTTTGCCATTGAAAAACGTCCAGAAATGTTTGAAGCTACTGACTGAATGAAAGGAGCTGGCATCTCACTCTCTTTGAATCTTCTTTATCATGCTAGGATCAGCAGGAAAAAGCAAAAAATTTCAGAATTGCACCTTGCAATGCGGAGAAATTACTGTGTGTGCATTTACAATATTCATTGATTTTTGCCATTGAAAAACATCATGTTATTCATATACCAGAAATGTTTGAAGCTACTGACTGAATGAAAGGAGCTGGCATCTCACTCTCTTTGAATCTTCTTTATCATGCTAGGATTAGCAGGAAAAAGCAAAAAATTTCAGAATTGCACCTTGCAATGCGGAGAAATTACTGTGTGTGCATTTACAATATTCATTGATTTTTGCCATTGAAAAACATCATGTTATTCATATACCAGAAATGTTTGAAGCTACTGACTGAATGAAAGGAGCTGGCATCTCACTCTCTTTGAATCTTCTTTATCATGCTAGGATTAGCAGGAAAAAGCAAAAAATTTCAGAATTGCACCTTGCAATGCGGAGAAATTACTGTTTGTGCATTTACAATATTCATTGATTTTTGCCATTGAAAAACGTCCAGAAATGTTTGAAGCTACTGACTGAATGAAAGGAGCTGGCATCTCACTCTCTTTGAATCTTCTTTATCATGCTAGGATTAGCAGGAAAAAGCAAAAAATTTCAGAATTGCACCTTGCAATGCGGAGAAATTACTGTGTGTGCATTTACAATATTCATTGATTTTTGCCATTGAAAAACATCGTTATTCATATACCAGAAATGTTTGAAGCTACTGACTGAATGAAAAGAGCTGGCATCTCACTCTCTTTGAATCTTCTTTATCATGCCAGGATTAGCAGGAAAAAGCAAAAAATTTCAGAATTGCACCTTGCAATGTGGAGATATTACTGTTTGTGCATTTACAATATTCATAGATTTTTGCCATTGAAAAACATGTTATTCATATACCAGAAATGTTTGAACCTACTGACTGAATGAAAGGAGCTGGCATCTCACTCTCTTTGAATCTTCTTTATCATGCTAGGATTAGCAGGAAAAAGCAAAAAATTTCAGAATTGCACCTTGCAATGCGGAGAAATTACTGTATGTGCATTTACAATATTCATTGATTTTTGCCATTGAAAAACATCGTTTATCATATAGCAGAAATGTTTGAAGCTACTGACTGAATGAAAAGAGCTGGCATCTCACTCTCTTTGAATCTTCTTTATCATGCCAGGATTAGCAGGAAAAAGCAAAAAATTTCAGAATTGCACCTTGCAATGCGGAGAAATTACTGTTTGTGCATTTACAATATTCATTGATTTTTGCCATTGAAAAACGTCCAGAAATGTTTGAAGCTACTGACTGAATGAAAGGAGCTGGCATCTCACTCTCTTTGAATCTTCTTTATCATGCTAGGATTAGCAGGAAAAAGCAAAAAATTTCAGAATTGCACTTTGCAATGCGGAGAAATTACTGTTTGTGCATTTACAATATTCATTGATTTTTGCCATTGAAAAACGTCCAGAAATGTTTGAATCTACTGACTGAATGAAAGGAGCTGTCATCTCACTCTCTTTGAATCTTCTTTATCATGCTAGGATTAGCAGGAAAAAGCAAAAAATTTCAGAATTGCACATTGCAATGCGGAGAAATTACTGTTTGTGCATTTACAATATTCATTGATTTTTGCCATTGAAAAACATCATGTTATTCATATACCAGAAATGTTTGAAGCTACTAACTGAATGAAAAGAGCTGGCATCTCACTCTCTTTGAATCTTCTTTATCATGCCAGGATTAGCAGGAAAAAGCAAAAAATTTCAGAATTGCACCTTGCAATGCGGAGAAATTACTGTGTGTGCATTTACAATATTCATTGATTTTTGCCATTGAAAAACATGTTATTCATATACCAGAAATGTTTGAAGCTACTGACTGAATGAAAAGAGCTGTCATCTCACTCTCTTTGAATCTTCTTTATCATGCTAGGATTAGCAGGAAAAAGCAAAAAATTTCAGAATTGCACCTTGCAATGCGGAGAAATTACTGTTTGTGCATTTACAATATTCATTGATTTTTGCCATTGAAAAACATGTTATTCATATACCAGAAATGTTTGAAGCTACTGACTGAATGAAAAGAGCTGGCATCTCACTCTCTTTGAATCTTCTTGATCATGCCAGGATTAGCAGGAAAAAGCAAAAAATTTCAGAATTGTACGTTGCAATGTGGAGATATTACTGTTTGTGCATTTACAATATTCATTGATTTTTGCCATTGAAAAACGTCCAGAAATGTTTGAAGCTACTGACTGAATGAAAGGAGCTGGCATCTCACTCTCTTTGAATCTTCTTTATCATGCTAGGATTAGCAGGAAAAAGCAAAAAATTTCAGAATTGCACCTTGCAATGCGGAGAAATTACTGTGTGTGCATTTACAATATTCATTGATTTTTGCCATTGAAAAACATCGTTATTCATATACCAGAAATGTTTGAAGCTACTGACTGAATGAAAAGAGCTGGCATCTCACTCTCTTTGAATCTTCTTTATCATGCCAGGATTAGCAGGAAAAAGCAAAAAATTTCAGAATTGCACCTTGCAATGTGGAGATATTACTGTTTGTGCATTTACAATATTCATAGATTTTTGCCATTGAAAAACATGTTATTCATATACCAGAAATGTTTGAACCTACTGACTGAATGAAAGGAGCTGGCATCTCACTCTCTTTGAATCTTCTTTATCATGCTAGGATTAGCAGGAAAAAGCAAAAAATTTCAGAATTGCACCTTGCAATGCGGAGAAATTACTGTATGTGCATTTACAATATTCATTGATTTTTGCCATTGAAAAACATCGTTTATCATATAGCAGAAATGTTTGAAGCTACTGACTGAATGAAAAGAGCTGGCATCTCACTCTCTTTGAATCTTCTTTATCATGCCAGGATTAGCAGGAAAAAGCAAAAAATTTCAGAATTGCACCTTGCAATGCGGAGAAATTACTGTTTGTGCATTTACAATATTCATTGATTTTTGCCATTGAAAAACGTCCAGAAATGTTTGAAGCTACTGACTGAATGAAAGGAGCTGGCATCTCACTCTCTTTGAATCTTCTTTATCATGCTAGGATTAGCAGGAAAAAGCAAAAAATTTCAGAATTGCACTTTGCAATGCGGAGAAATTACTGTTTGTGCATTTACAATATTCATTGATTTTTGCCATTGAAAAACGTCCAGAAATGTTTGAATCTACTGACTGAATGAAAGGAGCTGTCATCTCACTCTCTTTGAATCTTCTTTATCATGCTAGGATTAGCAGGAAAAAGCAAAAAATTTCAGAATTGCACATTGCAATGCGGAGAAATTACTGTTTGTGCATTTACAATATTCATTGATTTTTGCCATTGAAAAACATCATGTTATTCATATACCAGAAATGTTTGAAGCTACTAACTGAATGAAAAGAGCTGGCATCTCACTCTCTTTGAATCTTCTTTATCATGCCAGGATTAGCAGGAAAAAGCAAAAAATTTCAGAATTGCACCTTGCAATGCGGAGAAATTACTGTGTGTGCATTTACAATATTCATTGATTTTTGCCATTGAAAAACATGTTATTCATATACCAGAAATGTTTGAAGCTACTGACTGAATGAAAAGAGCTGTCATCTCACTCTCTTTGAATCTTCTTTATCATGCTAGGATTAGCAGGAAAAAGCAAAAAATTTCAGAATTGCACCTTGCAATGCGGAGAAATTACTGTTTGTGCATTTACAATATTCATTGATTTTTGCCATTGAAAAACATGTTATTCATATACCAGAAATGTTTGAAGCTACTGACTGAATGAAAAGAGCTGGCATCTCACTCTCTTTGAATCTTCTTGATCATGCCAGGATTAGCAGGAAAAAGCAAAAAATTTCAGAATTGTACGTTGCAATGTGGAGATATTACTGTTTGTGCATTTACAATATTCATTGATTTTTGCCATTGAAAAACGTCCAGAAATGTTTGAAGCTACTGACTGAATGAAAGGAGCTGGCATCTCACTCTCTTTGAATCTTCTTTATCATGCTAGGATTAGCAGGAAAAAGCAAAAAATTTCAGAATTGCACCTTGCAATGCGGAGAAATTACTGTTTGTGCATTTACAATATTCATTGATTTTTGCCATTGAAAAACATCATGTTATTCATATACCAGAAATGTTTGAAGCTACTGACTGAATGAAAAGAGCTGGCATCTCACTCTCTTTGAATCTTCTTTATCATGCCAGGATTAGCAGGAAAAAGCAAAAAATTTCAGAATTGCACGTTGCAATGTGGAGATATTACTGTTTGTGCATTTACAATATTCATTGATTTTTGCCATTGAAAAACGTCCAGAAATGTTTGAAGCTACTGACTGAATGAAAGGAGCTGGCATCTCACTCTCTTTGAATCTTCTTTATCATGCTAGGATTAGCAGGAAAAAGCAAAAAATTTCAGAATTGCACCTTGCAATGCGGAGAAATTACTGTTTGTGCATTTACAATATTCATTGATTTTTGCCATTGAAAAACATCGTTATTCATATACCAGAAATGTTTGAAGCTACTGACTGAATGAAAAGAGCTGGCATCTCACTCTCTTTGAATCTTCTTTATCATGCCAGGATTAGCAGGAAAAAGCAAAAAATTTCAGAATTGCACGTTGCAATGTGGAGATATTACTGTTTGTGCATTTACAATATTCATTGATTTTTGCCATTGAAAAACGTCCAGAAATGTTTGAAGCTACTGACTGAATGAAAGGAGCTGGCATCTCACTCTCTTTGAATCTTCTTTATCATGCTAGGATTAGCAGGAAAAAGCAAAAAATTTCAGAATTGCACCTTGCAATGTGGAGAAATTACTGTGTGTGCATTTACAATATTCATTGATTTTTGCCATTGAAAAACATCATGTTATTCATATACCAGAAATGTTTGAAGCTACTGACTGCATGAAAAGAGCTGGCATCTCACTCTCTTTGAATCTTCTTTATCATGCCAGGATTAGCAGGAAAAAGCAAAAAATTTCAGAATTGCACCTTGCAATGTGGAGATATTACTGTTTGTGCATTTACAATATTCATTGATTTTTGCCATTGAAAAACATGTTATTCATATACCAGAAATGTTTGAAGCTACTGACTGAATGAAAAGAGCTGGCATCTCACTCTCTTTGAATCTTCTTTATCATGCCAGGATTAGCAGGAAAAAGCAAAAAATTTCAGAATTGCACCTTGCAATGTGGAGATATTACTGTTTGTGCATTTACAATATTCATTGATTTTTGCCATTGAAAAACATGTTATTCATATACCAGAAATGTTTGAAGCTACTGACTGAATGAAAAGAGCTGGCATCTCACTCTCTTTGAATCTTCTTTATCATGCCAGGATTAGCAGGAAAAAGCAAAAAATTTCAGAATTGCACCTTGCAATGTGGAGATATTACTGTTTGTGCATTTACAATATTCATTGATTTTTGCCATTGAAAAACGTCCAGAAATGTTTGAAGCTACTGACTGAATGAAAGGAGCTGGCATCTCACTCTCTGAATCTTCTTTATCATGCTAGGATTAGCAGGAAAAAGCAAAAAATTTCAGAATTGCACCTTGCAATGCGGAGAAATTACTGTGTGTGCATTTACAATATTCATTGATTTTTGCCATTGAAAAACATCGTTATTCATATACCAGAAATGTTTGAAGCTACTGACTGAATGAAAAGAGCTGGCATCTCACTCTCTTTGAATCTTCTTTATCATGCCAGGATTAGCAGGAAAAAGCAAAAAATTTCAGAATTGCACGTTGCAATGTGGAGATATTACTGTTTGTGCATTTACAATATTCATTGATTTTTGCCATTGAAAAACGTCCAGAAATGTTTGAAGCTACTGACTGAATGAAAGGAGCTGGCATCTCACTCTCTTTGAATCTTCTTTATCATGCTAGGATTAGCAGGAAAAAGCAAAAAATTTCAGAATTGCACCTTGCAATGCGGAGAAATTACTGTGTGTGCATTTACAATATTCATTGATTTTTGCCATTGAAAAACATCATGTTATTCATATACCAGAAATGTTTGAAGCTACTGACTGAATGAAAAGAGCTGGCATCTCACTCTCTTTGAATCTTCTTTATCATGCCAGGATTAGCAGGAAAAAGCAAAAAATTTCAGAATTGCACCTTGCAATGTGGAGATATTACTGTTTGTGCATTTACAATATTCATTGATTTTTGCCATTGAAAAACATGTTATTCATATACCAGAAATGTTTGAAGCTACTGACTGAATGAAAAGAGCTGGCATCTCACTCTCTTTGAATCTTCTTTATCATGCCAGGATTATCAGGAAAAAGCAAAAAATTTCAGAATTGCACCTTGCAATGTGGAGATATTACTGTTTGTGCATTTACAATATTCATTGATTTTTGCCATTGAAAAACATGTTATTCATATACCAGAAATGTTTGAAGCTACTGACTGAATGAAAAGAGCTGGCATCTCACTCTCTTTGAATCTTCTTTATCATGCCAGGATTAGCAGGAAAAAGCAAAAAATTTCAGAATTGCACCTTGCAATGTGAAGATATTACTGTTTGTGCATTTACAATATTCATTGATTTTTGCCATTGAAAAACGTCCAGAAATGTTTGAAGCTACTGACTGAATGAAAGGAGCTGGCATCTCACTCTCTGAATCTTCTTTATCATGCTAGGATTAGCAGGAAAAAGCAAAAAATTTCAGAATTGCACCTTGCAATGCGGAGAAATTACTGTGTGTGCATTTACAATATTCATTGATTTTTGCCATTGAAAAACATCGTTATTCATATACCAGAAATGTTTGAAGCTACTGACTGAATGAAAAGAGCTGGCATCTCACTCTCTTTGAATCTTCTTTATCATGCCAGGATTAGCAGGAAAAAGCAAAAAATTTCAGAATTGCACCTTGCAATGTGGAGATATTTCTGTTTGTGCATTTACAATATTCATTGATTTTTGCCATTGAAAAACATGTTATTCATATACCAGAAATGTTTGAAGCTACTGACTGAATGAAAAGAGCTGGCATCTCACTCTCTTTGAATCTTCTTTATCATGCCAGGATTAGCAGGAAAAAGCAAAAAATTTCAGAATTGCACCTTGCAATGCGGAGAAATTACCGTTTGTGCATTTACAATATTCATTGATTTTTGCCATTGAAAAACGTCCAGAAATGTTTGAAGCTACTGACTGAATGAAAGGAGCTGGCATCTCACTCTCTTTGAATCTTCTTTATCATGCTAGGATTAGCAGGAAAAAGCAAAAAATTTCAGAATTGCACCTTGCAATGCGGAGAAATTACTGTTTGTGCATTTACAATATTCATTGATTTTTGCCATTGAAAAACGTCCAGAAATGTTTGAAGCTACTGACTGAATGAAAGGAGCTGGCATCTCACTCTCTTTGAATCTTCTTTATCATGCTAGGATTAGCAGGAAAAAGCAAAAAATTTCAGAATTGCACAATGCAATGCGGAGAAATTACTGTTTGTGCATTTACAATATTCATTGATTTTTGCCATTGAAAAACATCATGTTATTCATATACCAGAAATGTTTGAAGCTACTGACTGAATGAAAAGAGCTGACATCTCACTCTCTTTGAATCTTCTTTATCATGCCAGGATTAGCAGGAAAAAGCAAAAAATTTCAGAATTGCACCTTGCAATGCGGAGAAATTACTGTGTGTGCATTTACAATATTCATTGATTTTTGCCATTGAAAAACATGTTATTCATATACCAGAAATGTTTGAAGCTACTGACTGAATGAAAAGAGCTGGCATCTCACTCTCTTTGAATCTTCTTTATCATGCTAGGATTAGCAGGAAAAAGCAAAAAATTTCAGAATTGCACCTTGCAATGCGGAGAAATTACTGTTTGTGCATTTAAAATATTCATTGATTTTTGCCATTGAAAAACGTCCAGAAATGTTTGAAGCTACTGACTGAATGAAAGGAGCTGGCATCTCACTCTCTTTGAATCTTCTTTATCATGCTAGGATTAGCAGGAAAAAGCAAAAAATTTCAGAATTGCACCTTGCAATGCGGAGAAATTACTGTTTGTGCATTTACAATATTCATTGATTTTTGCCATTGAAAAACATCATGTTATTCATATACCAGAAATGTTTGAAGCTACTGACTGAATGAAAAGAGCTGGCATCTCACTCTCTTTGAATCTTCTTTATCATGCCAGGATTAGCAGGAAAAAGCAAAAAATTTCAGAATTGCACGTTGCAATGTGGAGATATTACTGTTTGTGCATTTACAATATTCATTGATTTTTGCCATTGAAAAACGTCCAGAAATGTTTGAAGCTACTGACTGAATGAAAGGAGCTGGCATCTCACTCTCTTTGAATCTTCTTTATCATGCTAGGATTAGCAGGAAAAAGCAAAAAATTTCAGAATTGCACCTTGCAATGCGGAGAAATTACTGTTTGTGCATTTACAATATTCATTGATTTTTGCCATTGAAAAACATCAAGTTATTCATATACCAGAAATGTTTGAAGCTACTGACTGAATGAAAAGAGCTGGCATCTCACTCTCTTTGAATCTTCTTTATCATGCCAGGATTAGCAGGAAAAAGCAAAAAATTTCAGAATTGCACGTTGCAATGTGGAGATATTACTGTTTGTGCATTTACAATATTCATTGATTTTTGCCATTGAAAAACGTCCAGAAATGTTTGAAGCTACTGACTGAATGAAAGGAGCTGGCATCTCACTCTCTTTGAATCTTCTTTATCATGCTAGGATTAGCAGGAAAAAGCAAAAAATTTCAGAATTGCACCTTGCAATGCGGAGAAATTACTGTGTGTGCATTTACAATATTCATTGATTTTTGCCATTGAAAAACATCATGTTATTCATATACCAGAAATGTTTGAAGCTACTGACTGAATGAAAAGAGCTGGCATCTCACTCTCTTTGAATCTTCTTTATCATGCCAGGATTAGCAGGAAAAAGCAAAAAATTTCAGAATTGCACCTTGCAATGTGGAGATATTACTGTTTGTGCATTTACAATATTCATTGATTTTTGCCATTGAAAAACATGTTATTCATATACCAGAAATGTTTGAAGCTACTGACTGAATGAAAAGAGCTGGCATCTCACTCTCTTTGAATCTTCTTTATCATGCCAGGATTAGCAGGAAAAAGCAAAAAATTTCAGAATTGCACCTTGCAATGTGGAGATATTACTGTTTGTGCATTTACAATATTCATTGATTTTTGCCATTGAAAAACGTCCAGAAGTGTTTGAAGCTACTGACTGAATGAAAGGAGCTGGCATCTCACTCTCTTTGAATCTTCTTTATCATGCTAGGATTAGCAGGAAAAAGCAAAAAATTTCAGAATTGCACCTTGCAATGCGGAGAAATTACTGTGTGTGCATTTACAATATTCATTGATTTTTGCCATTGAAAAACATCATGTTATTCATATACCAGAAATGTTTGAAGCTACTGACTGAATGAAAAGAGCTGGCATCTCACTCTCTTTGAATCTTCTTTATCATGCCAGGATTAGCAGGAAAAAGCAAAAAATTTCAGAATTGCACCTTGCAATGCGGAGAAATTACTGTGTGTGCATTTACAATATTCATTGATTTTTGCCATTGAAAAACATCATGTTATTCATATACCAGAAATGTTTGAAGCTACTGACTGAATGAAAAGAGCTGGCATCTCATTCTCTTTGAATCTTCTTTATCATGCTAGGATTAGCAGGAAAAAGCAAAAAATTTCAGAATTGCACCTTGCAATGCGGAGAAATTACTGTTTGTGCATTTACAATATTCATTGATTTTTGCCATTGAAAAACATCATGTTATTCATATACCAGAAATGTTTGAAGCTACTGACTAAATGAAAAGAGCTGGCATCTCACTCTCTTTGAATCTTCTTTATCATGCCAGGATTAGCAGGAAAAAGCTAAAAATTTCAGAATTGCACATTGCAATGTGGAGATATTACTGTTTGTGCATTTACAATATTCATTGATTTTTGCGATTGAAAAACGTCCAGAAATGTTTGAAGCTACTGACTGAATGAAAGGAGCTGGCATCTCACTCTCTTTGAATCTTCCTTATCATGCTAGGATTAGCAGGAAAAAGCAAAAAATTTCAGAATTGCACCTTGCAATGCGGAGAAATTACTGTGTGTGCATTTACAATATTCATTGATTTTTGCCATTGAAAAACATCATGTTATTCATATACCAGAAATGTTTGAAGCTACTGACTGAATGAAAAGAGCTGGCATCTCACTCTCTTTGAATCTTCTTTATCATGCCAGGATTAGCAGGAAAAAGCAAAAAATTTCAGAATTTCACCTTGCAATGTGGAGATATTACTGTTTGTGCATTTACAATATTCATTGATTTTTGCCATTGAAAAACATGTTATTCATATACCAGAAATGTTTGAAGCTACTGACTGAATGAAAAGAGCTGGCATCTCACTCTCTTTGAATCTTCTTTATCATGCCAGGATTAGCAGGAAAAAGCAAAAAATTTCAGAATTGCACGTTGCAATGTGGAGATATTACTGTTTGTGCATTTACAATATTCATTGATTTTTGCCATTGAAAAACATCCAGAAATGTTTGAAGCTACTGACTGAATGAAAGGAGCTGGCATCTCACTCTCTTTGAATCTTCTTTATCATGCTAGGATTAGCAGGAAAAAGCAAAAAATTTCAGAATTGCACCTTGCAATGCGGAGAAATTACTGTGTGTGCATTTACAATATTCATTGATTTTTGCCATTGAAAAACATCGTTATTCATATACCAGAAATGTTTGAAGCTACTGACTGAATGAAAAGAGCTGGCATCTCACTCTCTTTGAATCTTCTTTATCATGCCAGGATTAGCAGGAAAAAGCAAAAAATTTCAGAATTGCACCTTGCAATGTGGAGATATTACTGTTTGTGCATTTACAATATTCATTGATTTTTGCCATTGAAAAACATGTTATTCATATACCAGAAATGTTTGAAGCTACTGACTGAATGAAAGGAGCTGGCATCTCACTCTCTTTGAATCTTCTTTATCATGCTAGGATTAGCAGGAAAAAGCAAAAAATTTCAGAATTGCACCTTGCAATGCGGAGAAATTACTGTATGTGCATTTACAATATTCATTGATTTTTGCCATTGAAAAACATCGTTATTCATATACCAGAAATGTTTGAAGCTACTGACTGAATGAAAAGAGCTGGCATCTCACTCTCTTTGAATCTTCTTTATCATGCCAGGATTAGCAGGAAAAAGCAAAAAATTTCAGAATTGCACCTTGCAATGCGGAGAAATTACTGTTTGTGCATTTACAATATTCATTGATTTTTGCCATTGAAAAACGTCCAGAAATGTTTGAAGCTACTGACTGAATGAAAGGAGCTGGCATCTCACTCTCTTTGAATCTTCTTTATCATGCTAGGATTAGCAGGAAAAAGCAAAAAATTTCAGAATTGCACCTTGCAATGCGGAGAAATTACTGTTTGTGCATTTACAATATTCATTGATTTTTGCCATTGAAAAACGTCCAGAAATGTTTGAAGCTACTGACTGAATGAAAGGAGCTGGCATCTCACTCTCTTTGAATCTTCTTTATCATGCTAGGATTAGCAGGAAAAAGCAAAAAATTTCAGAATTGCACATTGCAATGCGGAGAAATTACTGTTTGTGCATTTACAATATTCATTGATTTTTGCCATTGAAAAACATCATGTTATTCATATACCAGAAATGTTTGAAGCTACTGACTGAATGAAAAGAGCTGGCATCTCACTCTCTTTGAATCTTCTTTATCATGCCAGGATTAGCAGGAAAAAGCAAAAAATTTCAGAATTGCACCTTGCAATGCGGAGAAATTACTGTGTGTGCATTTACAATATTCATTGATTTTTGCCATTGAAAAACATCATGTTATTCATATACCAGAAATGTTTGAAGCTACTGACTGAATGAAAAGAGCTGGCATCTCACTCTCTTTGAATCTTCTTTATCATGCTAGGATTAGCAGGAAAAAGCAAAAAATTTCAGAATTGCACCTTGCAATGCGGAGAAATTACTGTTTGTGCATTTACAATATTCATTGATTTTTGCCATTGAAAAACATCATGTTATTCATATACCAGAAATGTTTGAAGCTACTGACTAAATGAAAAGAGCTGGCATCTCACTCTCTTTGAATCTTCTTTATCATGCCAGGATTAGCAGGAAAAAGCTAAAAATTTCAGAATTGCACATTGCAATGTGGAGATATTACTGTTTGTGCATTTACAATATTCATTGATTTTTGCGATTGAAAAACGTCCAGAAATGTTTGAAGCTACTGACTGAATGAAAGGAGCTGGCATCTCACTCTCTTTGAATCTTCCTTATCATGCTAGGATTAGCAGGAAAAAGCAAAAAATTTCAGAATTGCACCTTGCAATGCGGAGAAATTACTGTGTGTGCATTTACAATATTCATTGATTTTTGCCATTGAAAAACATCATGTTATTCATATACCAGAAATGTTTGAAGCTACTGACTGAATGAAAAGAGCTGGCATCTCACTCTCTTTGAATCTTCTTTATCATGCCAGGATTAGCAGGAAAAAGCAAAAAATTTCAGAATTTCACCTTGCAATGTGGAGATATTACTGTTTGTGCATTTACAATATTCATTGATTTTTGCCATTGAAAAACATGTTATTCATATACCAGAAATGTTTGAAGCTACTGACTGAATGAAAAGAGCTGGCATCTCACTCTCTTTGAATCTTCTTTATCATGCCAGGATTAGCAGGAAAAAGCAAAAAATTTCAGAATTGCACGTTGCAATGTGGAGATATTACTGTTTGTGCATTTACAATATTCATTGATTTTTGCCATTGAAAAACGTCCAGAAATGTTTGAAGCTACTGACTGAATGAAAGGAGCTGGCATCTCACTCTCTTTGAATCTTCTTTATCATGCTAGGATTAGCAGGAAAAAGCAAAAAATTTCAGAATTGCACCTTGCAATGCGGAGAAATTACTGTGTGTGCATTTACAATATTCATTGATTTTTGCCATTGAAAAACATCGTTATTCATATACCAGAAATGTTTGAAGCTACTGACTGAATGAAAAGAGCTGGCATCTCACTCTCTTTGAATCTTCTTTATCATGCCAGGATTAGCAGGAAAAAGCAAAAAATTTCAGAATTGCACCTTGCAATGTGGAGATATTACTGTTTGTGCATTTACAATATTCATTGATTTTTGCCATTGAAAAACATGTTATTCATATACCAGAAATGTTTGAAGCTACTGACTGAATGAAAAGAGCTGGCATCTCACTCTCTTTGAATCTTCTTTATCATGCCAGGATTAGCAGGAAAAAGCAAAAAATTTCAGAATTGCACGTTGCAATGTGGAGATATTACTGTTTGTGCATTTACAATATTCATTGATTTTTGCCATTGAAAAACGTCCAGAAATGTTTGAAGCTACTGACTGAATGAAAGGAGCTGGCATCTCACTCTCTTTGAATCTTCTTTATCATGCTAGGATTAGCAGGAAAAAGCAAAAAATTTCAGAATTGCACCTTGCAATGCGGAGAAATTACTGTGTGTGCATTTACAATATTCATTGATTTTTGCCATTGAAAAACATCATGTTATTCATATACCAGAAATGTTTGAAGCTACTGACTGAATGAAAAGAGCTGGCATCTCACTCTCTTTGAATCTTCTTTATCATGCCAGGATTAGCAGGAAAAAGCAAAAAATTTCAGAATTGCACCTTGCAATGTGGAGATATTACTGTTTGTGCATTTACAATATTCATTGATTTTTGCCATTGAAAAACATGTTATTCATATACCAGAAATGTTTGAAGCTACTGACTGAATGAAAAGAGCTGGCATCTCACTCTCTTTGAATCTTCTTTATCATGCCAGGATTAGCAGGAAAAAGCAAAAAATTTCAGAATTGCACCTTGCAATGTGGAGATATTACTGTTTGTGCATTTACAATATTCATTGATTTTTGCCATTGAAAAACGTCCAGAAGTGTTTGAAGCTACTGACTGAATGAAAGGAGCTGGCATCTCACTCTCTTTGAATCTTCTTTATCATGCTAGGATTAGCAGGAAAAAGCAAAAAATTTCAGAATTGCACCTTGCAATGCGGAGAAATTACTGTGTGTGCATTTACAATATTCATTGATTTTTGCCATTGAAAAACATCATGTTATTCATATACCAGAAATGTTTGAAGCTACTGACTGAATGAAAAGAGCTGGCATCTCACTCTCTTTGAATCTTCTTTATCATGCCAGGATTAGCAGGAAAAAGCAAAAAATTTCAGAATTGCACCTTGCAATGCGGAGAAATTACTGTGTGTGCATTTACAATATTCATTGATTTTTGCCATTGAAAAACATCATGTTATTCATATACCAGAAATGTTTGAAGCTACTGACTGAATGAAAAGAGCTGGCATCTCACTCTCTTTGAATCTTCTTTATCATGCTAGGATTAGCAGGAAAAAGCAAAAAATTTCAGAATTGCACCTTGCAATGCGGAGAAATTACTGTTTGTGCATTTACAATATTCATTGATTTTTGCCATTGAAAAACATCATGTTATTCATATACCAGAAATGTTTGAAGCTACTGACTAAATGAAAAGAGCTGGCATCTCACTCTCTTTGAATCTTCTTTATCATGCCAGGATTAGCAGGAAAAAGCTAAAAATTTCAGAATTGCACATTGCAATGTGGAGATATTACTGTTTGTGCATTTACAATATTCATTGATTTTTGCGATTGAAAAACGTCCAGAAATGTTTGAAGCTACTGACTGAATGAAAGGAGCTGGCATCTCACTCTCTTTGAATCTTCCTTATCATGCTAGGATTAGCAGGAAAAAGCAAAAAATTTCAGAATTGCACCTTGCAATGCGGAGAAATTACTGTGTGTGCATTTACAATATTCATTGATTTTTGCCATTGAAAAACATCATGTTATTCATATACCAGAAATGTTTGAAGCTACTGACTGAATGAAAAGAGCTGGCATCTCACTCTCTTTGAATCTTCTTTATCATGCCAGGATTAGCAGGAAAAAGCAAAAAATTTCAGAATTTCACCTTGCAATGTGGAGATATTACTGTTTGTGCATTTACAATATTCATTGATTTTTGCCATTGAAAAACATGTTATTCATATACCAGAAATGTTTGAAGCTACTGACTGAATGAAAAGAGCTGGCATCTCACTCTCTTTGAATCTTCTTTATCATGCCAGGATTAGCAGGAAAAAGCAAAAAATTTCAGAATTGCACGTTGCAATGTGGAGATATTACTGTTTATTATTATTATTATTATTATTATTTATTATTATAGCGCCATTTATTCCATGGCGCTTTACATGTGATAGGGATATACATAACAAAAGCATTTACATAATCTTAACAAAACGAGTCAGCGACTGGTACAGGAGGAGCGAGGACCCTGCCCGCGAGGGCTCACAGTCTACGAGGGATGGGTGAGGATACAGTAGGTGAGGGTAGAGCTGGTCATGCAGTGGTGTTTACTGCAGGTTGTAGGCTTGTCGGAAGAGGTGGGTCTTCAGGTTCCTTTTGAAGGTTTCCACGGTCGGCGAGAGTCTGATATGTTGGGGTAGAGAGTTCCAGAGTAGGGGGGAAGCACGGGAGAAATCTTGTATACGAGTGTGGGAGGAGGAGATAAGAGGAGAGTAGAGCAGGAGATCTTGTGAGGATCGGAGGTTGCGTGCAGGTAAGTACCGGGAGACTAGGTCACAGATGTATGGGGGAGACAGGTTGTGGATGGCTTTGTATGCCATGGTTAGAGTTTTGAACTGAATTCTCTGGGCAATAGGGAGCCAGTGAAGGGATTGACAGAGAGGAGAGGCCGGGGAATAGCGGGGGGACAGGTGGATTAGTCGAGCAGCAGAGTTTAGGATAGATTGGAGAGGTGCAAGAGTGTTGGAAGGGATGCCACGGAGCAGGAGGTTGCAGTAGTCGAGGCGGGATATGATGAGGGCATGCACTAGTGTTTTTGCAGAGTCTTTGCTGAGGAATGCACGGATCCGGGAGATGTTTTTGAGTTGGAGTCGGCAGGAGGTGGAAAGGGCTTGAATATGTGGTTTGAAGGAGAGATCAGAGTCCAGGGTTACCCCAAGGCAGCGAGCTTGTGGGACTGGCGAGAGTGAACAGCCATTGATGTTGATGGATAGGTCAGATGGGGGATGTGAATGAGAGGGTGGAAAGATGATGAACTCTGTTTTATCCATGTTGAGTTTTAGAAACCTGTCGGAGAAGAAGGATGAGATGGCGGACAGACATTGTGGGATTCTGGTTAGTAGGGAGGAGATATCGGGTCCAGAGAGGTAGATCTGTGTGTCGTCAGCATAGAGGTGATACTGAAAGCCGTGAGACTCTATGAGCTGTCCCAGGCCGAAGGTGTAGATGGAGAAGAGCAGGGGTCCTAGAACTGAACCTTGGGGGACACCGACAGATAGGGGGCGAGATGAGGAGGTGGTGCGTGAGTGGGAGACGCTGAATGTCCTGTCTGTTAAGTATGAGGAGATCCAAGATAGAGCCAAGTCCGTGATGCCAAGAGATGAGAGAATCTGGAGTAAGAGGGAATGGTCCACTGTGTCAAAGGCAGATGACAGGTCCAGAAGGAGGAGGATGGAGTAGTGTCGCTTGGATTTGGCATTTAGTAGGTCGTTTGTGACTTTGGTCAGGGCAGTTTCAGTCGAGTGATGCGGTCGGAAGCCAGATTGTAGACGGTCGAAGAGGGAGCAGGAGGAGAGGTGGGAGGACAGTTCAAGGTGGACATGTTGTTCTAGAAGTTTTGAGGCAAAGGGGAGAAGTGATATGGGGCGGTAGCTGGTCAGAGAGGAAGGGTCAAGGGAGGGCTTTTTGAGGATGGGTGTGATTGCGGCATGTTTGAAACATGAGGGGAAGACTCCGGTTGTTAGTGATAGATTGAAGAGGTGGGTTAGGGTTGGGATGAAGACTGAGGTGAGGTTAGTGATGAGGTGGGATGGGATTGGGTCAAGTTCGCAGGTGGTGAGGTGTGATTTGGAGAGTAAAGAGGAGACTTGACCTTCTGTAATGGTGGAGAAGTGGGGTTTGGAGGAGGATGGTTGAGTAGATATGAGGAGGGGTTGTGTGGACTTTAGGCCAAAGTTTTGTCTGATGGTGTCAATCTTCTGTTTGAAGAATGAGGCAAAGTCGTCGGCTGAGATGAGAGAAGAGGGAGGAGGTGCTGGGGGACGAAGGAGAGAGTTGAAAGTGTTAAATAGCTGTTTAGGGTTGTGAGATAGGGAGGATATGAGAGATGAGAAGTAGGTTTGTTTTGCTGTAGTGAGTGCGGACTTGAAATTAGTGAGGGATTGCTTGAATGCCATGAAGTGCTCGATGGAGTGAGACCTTTTCCATCTCCGCTCCGCAACCCTGGAGGCCCGGCGCAGTTCTTTGGTAAGTTTAGTGTGCCAGGGTTGCCTGTTGAATGTGCGAGGTGTGGTGTGTGTGAGAGGGGCGATCGAGTCTAGAGCTGCAGCTATTGTGGTGTTATATGAAGCAGCAGCAACGTCTGCATCGTGCAAGGAATTTATGTCTGTGAGAGGAAGGAGGGATTCAGAGAGGGAGTGTAGGTCAAGGTGTTTGAGATTTCTGCGAGGGTGTGTGAGTTTGTGGAGTGGGGATTGTGCACCCGGAGAGGAGAGGGTAGAGAATGTGAGGAGGTTATGGTCAGAGAGAGGGAGTGGTGAGTTAGAGAGGTTAGATAGGGAACAGAGGCGGGTGAAGATGAGGTCCAGTGTGTGGCCATCTTTGTGGGTGGGTGTGGAAGACCATTGAGTGAGTCCAAAGGAGGAGGTGAGGGATAGGAGCTTAGAGACAGACGAGTGGGGAGTGTCAATGGGGATGTTGAAGTCACCCATTATGATAGTGGGGATGTCAGTGGAAAGGAAGTGAAGCAGCCAGGTAGTGAAATGGTCTAAGAAGGTGGTGGCTTGCCCTGGGGGTCGGTAAACGACGGCCAGTTGGAGGTTGGAGGGGGAATAGATGCGCACACAGTGCACCTCAAAAGAGGGGAGTGTAACGGAGGGTGGCAGTGGGATTTTGGTGAAAGCGCAGAGTTCCGATAGGAGGAAACCTACGCCTCCACCATGTTTGCCATTGGGGCGGGGGGTGTGGGAAAGGTGGAATCCGCCATATGAAAGGGCAGCTGGGGAGGCTGTGTCAGAGGGGGTGAGCCAGGTTTCAGTGATGGCGAGGAAGGAGAGTTTGTTTGTAATGAAAAGATCGTGGATGAAGGAAAGTTTGTTGCAGACAGAGCGAGCGTTCCATAGAGCTCCTGTTAGTATAGCTGAGGAGGTGGGTATTAGTTGGATGGGTATGAGGTTAGAAGGGTTGCGACAGTTTGAGGAAGGTCGTGGATAGGAGGTAGAAGTGACTGTGGGGATATGGCGAGGAGGACCAGGATTTGGAGAGATATCTCCAGCAGTGAGGAGGAGCAGAGAAAGTGTTAGCAGGTGGGAGCAAGAGAGAGCATGAGGTGGTTGTCTGTGTTTGGAGATCCAGGATTGAATGCTGAGGAATAATTTGGAGGAGGAGGTGAGATGAATGGGGAGAATAGAGGGAGAGATGAAGAGTTTCTTACTTGGTGTAGGGATTTGAGGGGTTATTAGAAAGTGGAGGACTATAGAGGAAAAAGTGAGAGCTAACAGAAACATAGTTAATGGAGAGTAAGTGGTCAAAGTGTTTGTTACCTGACTCCTGCCCTGACTAACTGCCTCTGAAATAACTGCCACTTCTCTCCGAAGCCACTTTGCACAAGAAGACGCGTGCACACCCCAGCACGCGTGCACCCCTTACAGAGAGTCTAAATATATAGGCCACATTAAACTATATCAGGTGTAGGGCATTGTGGGAATGGCTTGTGGATAAATTAACAGCTGGTCATTTCAACAGGAGATGGCTGGGTGATCAAAGACAGAGCCAGGACACAAGTCTCTGCAGTTTAACACCTCTAAAAATCAGATAAGGTATATAGTGGGGAAAGAAGAAACATATGTGAATATTGATTGGAGTGGGACAGATGAAGCAGGGGAATTATGCAGAGCATATACCAGAGAGACGGGTCCAGCAGAGCATTAGCAGACAGCATACATAGGAGCAGGGGAATTATGCAGAGCATATACCAGAGAGACGGGTCCAGCAGAGCATTAGCAGACAGCATACATAGGAGCAGGGGAATTATGCAGAGCATATACCAGAGAGACGGGTCCAGCAGAGCATTAGCAGACAGCATACATAGGAGCAGGGGAATTATGCAGAGCATATACCAGAGAGACGGGTCCAGCAGAGCATTAGCAGACAGCATACATAGGAGCAGGGGAATTATGCAGAGCATATACCAGAGAGACGGGTCCAGCAGAGCATTAGCAGACAGCATACATAGGAGCAGGGGAATTATGCAGAGCATATACCAGAGAGACGGGTCCAGCAGAGCATTAGCAGACAGCATACATAGGAGCAGGGGAATTATGCAGAGCATATACCAGAGAGACGGGTCCAGCAGAGCATTAGCAGACAGCATACATAGGAGCAGGGGAATTATGCAGAGCATATACCAGAGAGACGGGTCCAGCAGAGCATTAGCAGACAGCATACATAGGAGCAGGGGAATTATGCAGAGCATATACCAGAGAGACGGGTCCAGCAGAGCATTAGCAGACAGCATACATAGGAGCAGGGGAATTATGCAGAGCATATACCAGAGAGACGGGTCCAGCAGAGCATTAGCAGACAGCATACATAGGAGCAGGGGAATTATGCAGAGCATATACCAGAGAGACGGGTCCAGCAGAGCATTAGCAGACAGCATACATAGGAGCAGGGGAATTATGCAGAGCATATACCAGAGAGACGGGTCCAGCAGAGCATTAGCAGACAGCATACATAGGAGCAGGGGAATTATGCAGAGCATATACCAGAGAGACGGGTCCAGCAGAGCATTAGCAGACAGCATACATAGGAGCAGGGGAATTATGCAGAGCATATACCAGAGAGACGGGTCCAGCAGAGCATTAGCAGACAGCATACATAGGAGCAGGGGAATTATGCAGAGCATATACCAGAGAGACGGGTCCAGCAGAGCATTAGCAGACAGCATACATAGGAGCAGGGGAATTATGCAGAGCATATACCAGAGAGACGGGTCCAGCAGAGCATTAGCAGACAGCATACATAGGAGCAGGGGAATTATGCAGAGCATATACCTGTGGGAAGAGAAGAAGAAGACGAATGTTAGTCATGGCCTCTGAAATAACTGCCACTTCTCTCCGAAGCCACTTTGCACAAGAAGACGCGTGCACACCCCATGTTTGTGCATTTACAATATTCATTGATTTTTGCCATTGAAAAACGTCCAGAAATGTTTGAAGCTACTGACTGAATGAAAGGAGCTGGCATCTCACTCTCTTTGAATCTTCTTTATCATGCTAGGATTAGCAGGAAAAAGCAAAAAATTTCAGAATTGCACCTTGCAATGCGGAGAAATTACTGTGTGTGCATTTACAATATTCATTGATTTTTGCCATTGAAAAACATCGTTATTCATATACCAGAAATGTTTGAAGCTACTGACTGAATGAAAAGAGCTGGCATCTCACTCTCTTTGAATCTTCTTTATCATGCCAGGATTAGCAGGAAAAAGCAAAAAATTTCAGAATTGCACCTTGCAATGTGGAGATATTACTGTTTGTGCATTTACAATATTCATTGATTTTTGCCATTGAAAAACATGTTATTCATATACCAGAAATGTTTGAAGCTACTGACTGAATGAAAGGAGCTGGCATCTCACTCTCTTTGAATCTTCTTTATCATGCTAGGATTAGCAGGAAAAAGCAAAAAATTTCAGAATTGCACCTTGCAATGCGGAGAAATTACTGTATGTGCATTTACAATATTCATTGATTTTTGCCATTGAAAAACATCGTTATTCATATACCAGAAATGTTTGAAGCTACTGACTGAATGAAAAGAGCTGGCATCTCACTCTCTTTGAATCTTCTTTATCATGCCAGGATTAGCAGGAAAAAGCAAAAAATTTCAGAATTGCACCTTGCAATGCGGAGAAATTACTGTTTGTGCATTTACAATATTCATTGATTTTTGCCATTGAAAAACGTCCAGAAATGTTTGAAGCTACTGACTGAATGAAAGGAGCTGGCATCTCACTCTCTTTGAATCTTCTTTATCATGCTAGGATTAGCAGGAAAAAGCAAAAAATTTCAGAATTGCACCTTGCAATGCGGAGAAATTACTGTTTGTGCATTTACAATATTCATTGATTTTTGCCATTGAAAAACGTCCAGAAATGTTTGAAGCTACTGACTGAATGAAAGGAGCTGGCATCTCACTCTCTTTGAATCTTCTTTATCATGCTAGGATTAGCAGGAAAAAGCAAAAAATTTCAGAATTGCACATTGCAATGCGGAGAAATTACTGTTTGTGCATTTACAATATTCATTGATTTTTGCCATTGAAAAACATCATGTTATTCATATACCAGAAATGTTTGAAGCTACTGACTGAATGAAAAGAGCTGGCATCTCACTCTCTTTGAATCTTCTTTATCATGCCAGGATTAGCAGGAAAAAGCAAAAAATTTCAGAATTGCACCTTGCAATGCGGAGAAATTACTGTGTGTGCATTTACAATATTCATTGATTTTTGCCATTGAAAAACATCATGTTATTCATATACCAGAAATGTTTGAAGCTACTGACTGAATGAAAAGAGCTGGCATCTCACTCTCTTTGAATCTTCTTTATCATGCTAGGATTAGCAGGAAAAAGCAAAAAATTTCAGAATTGCACCTTGCAATGCGGAGAAATTACTGTTTGTGCATTTACAATATTCATTGATTTTTGCCATTGAAAAACATCATGTTATTCATATACCAGAAATGTTTGAAGCTACTGACTAAATGAAAAGAGCTGGCATCTCACTCTCTTTGAATCTTCTTTATCATGCCAGGATTAGCAGGAAAAAGCTAAAAATTTCAGAATTGCACATTGCAATGTGGAGATATTACTGTTTGTGCATTTACAATATTCATTGATTTTTGCGATTGAAAAACGTCCAGAAATGTTTGAAGCTACTGACTGAATGAAAGGAGCTGGCATCTCACTCTCTTTGAATCTTCCTTATCATGCTAGGATTAGCAGGAAAAAGCAAAAAATTTCAGAATTGCACCTTGCAATGCGGAGAAATTACTGTGTGTGCATTTACAATATTCATTGATTTTTGCCATTGAAAAACATCATGTTATTCATATACCAGAAATGTTTGAAGCTACTGACTGAATGAAAAGAGCTGGCATCTCACTCTCTTTGAATCTTCTTTATCATGCCAGGATTAGCAGGAAAAAGCAAAAAATTTCAGAATTTCACCTTGCAATGTGGAGATATTACTGTTTGTGCATTTACAATATTCATTGATTTTTGCCATTGAAAAACATGTTATTCATATACCAGAAATGTTTGAAGCTACTGACTGAATGAAAAGAGCTGGCATCTCACTCTCTTTGAATCTTCTTTATCATGCCAGGATTAGCAGGAAAAAGCAAAAAATTTCAGAATTGCACGTTGCAATGTGGAGATATTACTGTTTGTGCATTTACAATATTCATTGATTTTTGCCATTGAAAAACGTCCAGAAATGTTTGAAGCTACTGACTGAATGAAAGGAGCTGGCATCTCACTCTCTTTGAATCTTCTTTATCATGCTAGGATTAGCAGGAAAAAGCAAAAAATTTCAGAATTGCACCTTGCAATGCGGAGAAATTACTGTGTGTGCATTTACAATATTCATTGATTTTTGCCATTGAAAAACATCGTTATTCATATACCAGAAATGTTTGAAGCTACTGACTGAATGAAAAGAGCTGGCATCTCACTCTCTTTGAATCTTCTTTATCATGCCAGGATTAGCAGGAAAAAGCAAAAAATTTCAGAATTGCACCTTGCAATGTGGAGATATTACTGTTTGTGCATTTACAATATTCATTGATTTTTGCCATTGAAAAACATGTTATTCATATACCAGAAATGTTTGAAGCTACTGACTGAATGAAAGGAGCTGGCATCTCACTCTCTTTGAATCTTCTTTATCATGCTAGGATTAGCAGGAAAAAGCAAAAAATTTCAGAATTGCACCTTGCAATGCGGAGAAATTACTGTATGTGCATTTACAATATTCATTGATTTTTGCCATTGAAAAACATCGTTATTCATATACCAGAAATGTTTGAAGCTACTGACTGAATGAAAAGAGCTGGCATCTCACTCTCTTTGAATCTTCTTTATCATGCCAGGATTAGCAGGAAAAAGCAAAAAATTTCAGAATTGCACCTTGCAATGCGGAGAAATTACTGTTTGTGCATTTACAATATTCATTGATTTTTGCCATTGAAAAACGTCCAGAAATGTTTGAAGCTACTGACTGAATGAAAGGAGCTGGCATCTCACTCTCTTTGAATCTTCTTTATCATGCTAGGATTAGCAGGAAAAAGCAAAAAATTTCAGAATTGCACCTTGCAATGCGGAGAAATTACTGTTTGTGCATTTACAATATTCATTGATTTTTGCCATTGAAAAACGTCCAGAAATGTTTGAAGCTACTGACTGAATGAAAGGAGCTGGCATCTCACTCTCTTTGAATCTTCTTTATCATGCTAGGATTAGCAGGAAAAAGCAAAAAATTTCAGAATTGCACATTGCAATGCGGAGAAATTACTGTTTGTGCATTTACAATATTCATTGATTTTTGCCATTGAAAAACATCATGTTATTCATATACCAGAAATGTTTGAAGCTACTGACTGAATGAAAAGAGCTGGCATCTCACTCTCTTTGAATCTTCTTTATCATGCCAGGATTAGCAGGAAAAAGCAAAAAATTTCAGAATTGCACCTTGCAATGCGGAGAAATTACTGTGTGTGCATTTACAATATTCATTGATTTTTGCCATTGAAAAACATGTTATTCATATACCAGAAATGTTTGAAGCTACTGACTGAATGAAAAGAGCTGGCATCTCACTCTCTTTGAATCTTCTTTATCATGCTAGGATTAGCAGGAAAAAGCAAAAAATTTCAGAATTGCACCTTGCAATGCGGAGAAATTACTGTTTGTGCATTTACAATATTCATTGATTTTTGCCATTGAAAAACATGTTATTCATATACCAGAAATGTTTGAAGCTACTGACTGAATGAAAAGAGCTGGCATCTCACTCTCTTTGAATCTTCTTGATCATGCCAGGATTAGCAGGAAAAAGCAAAAAATTTCAGAATTGCACGTTGCAATGTGGAGATATTACTGTTTGTGCATTTACAATATTCATTGATTTTTGCCATTGAAAAACGTCCAGAAATGTTTGAAGCTACTGACTGAATAAAAAGAGCTGGCATCTCACTCTCTTTGAATCTTCTTTATCATGCCAGGATTAGCAGGAAAAAGCAAAAAATTTCAGAATTGCACCTTGCAATGTGGAGATATTACTGTTTGTGCATTTACAATATTCATTGATTTTTGCCATTGAAAAACGTCCAGAAATGTTTGAAGCTACTGACTGAATGAAAGGAGCTGGCATCTCACTCTCTTTGAATCTTCTTTATCATGCTAGGATCAGCAGGAAAAAGCAAAAAATTTCAGAATTGCACCTTGCAATGCGGAGAAATTACTGTGTGTGCATTTACAATATTCATTGATTTTTGCCATTGAAAAACATCATGTTATTCATATACCAGAAATGTTTGAAGCTACTGACTGAATGAAAGGAGCTGGCATCTCACTCTCTTTGAATCTTCTTTATCATGCTAGGATTAGCAGGAAAAAGCAAAAAATTTCAGAATTGCACCTTGCAATGCGGAGAAATTACTGTGTGTGCATTTACAATATTCATTGATTTTTGCCATTGAAAAACATCATGTTATTCATATACCAGAAATGTTTGAAGCTACTGACTGAATGAAAGGAGCTGGCATCTCACTCTCTTTGAATCTTCTTTATCATGCTAGGATTAGCAGGAAAAAGCAAAAAATTTCAGAATTGCACCTTGCAATGCGGAGAAATTACTGTTTGTGCATTTACAATATTCTTTGATTTTTGCCATTGAAAAACGTCCAGAAATGTTTGAAGCTACTGACTGAATGAAAGGAGCTGGCATCTCACTCTCTTTGAATCTTCTTTATCATGCTAGGATTAGCAGGAAAAAGCAAAAAATTTCAGAATTGCACCTTGCAATGCGGAGAAATTACTGTGTGTGCATTTACAATATTCATTGATTTTTGCCATTGAAAAACATCGTTATTCATATACCAGAAATGTTTGAAGCTACTGACTGAATGAAAAGAGCTGGCATCTCACTCTCTTTGAATCTTCTTTATCATGCCAGGATTAGCAGGAAAAAGCAAAAAATTTCAGAATTGCACCTTGCAATGTGGAGATATTACTGTTTGTGCATTTACAATATTCATTGATTTTTGCCATTGAAAAACATGTTATTCATATACCAGAAATGTTTGAACCTACTGACTGAATGAAAGGAGCTGGCATCTCACTCTCTTTGAATCTTCTTTATCATGCTAGGATTAGCAGGAAAAAGCAAAAAATTTCAGAATTGCACCTTGCAATGCGGAGAAATTACTGTATGTGCATTTACAATATTCATTGATTTTTGCCATTGAAAAACATCGTTATTCATATAGCAGAAATGTTTGAAGCTACTGACTGAATGAAAAGAGCTGGCATCTCACTCTCTTTGAATCTTCTTTATCATGCCAGGATTAGCAGGAAAAAGCAAAAAATTTCAGAATTGCACCTTGCAATGCGGAGAAATTACTGTTTGTGCATTTACAATATTCATTGATTTTTGCCATTGAAAAACGTCCAGAAATGTTTGAAGCTACTGACTGAATGAAAGGAGCTGGCATCTCACTCTCTTTGAATCTTCTTTATCATGCTAGGATTAGCAGGAAAAAGCAAAAAATTTCAGAATTGCACTTTGCAATGCGGAGAAATTACTGTTTGTGCATTTACAATATTCATTGATTTTTGCCATTGAAAAACGTCCAGAAATGTTTGAAGCTACTGACTGAATGAAAGGAGCTGGCATCTCACTCTCTTTGAATCTTCTTTATCATGCTAGGATTAGCAGGAAAAAGCAAAAAATTTCAGAATTGCACATTGCAATGCGGAGAAATTACTGTTTGTGCATTTACAATATTCATTGATTTTTGCCATTGAAAAACATCATGTTATTCATATACCAGAAATGTTTGAAGCTACTAACTGAATGAAAAGAGCTGGCATCTCACTCTCTTTGAATCTTCTTTATCATGCCAGGATTAGCAGGAAAAAGCAAAAAATTTCAGAATTGCACCTTGCAATGCGGAGAAATTACTGTGTGTGCATTTACAATATTCATTGATTTTTGCCATTGAAAAACATGTTATTCATATACCAGAAATGTTTGAAGCTACTGACTGAATGAAAAGAGCTGTCATCTCACTCTCTTTGAATCTTCTTTATCATGCTAGGATTAGCAGGAAAAAGCAAAAAATTTCAGAATTGCACCTTGCAATGCGGAGAAATTACTGTTTGTGCATTTACAATATTCATTGATTTTTGCCATTGAAAAACATGTTATTCATATACCAGAAATGTTTGAAGCTACTGACTGAATGAAAAGAGCTGGCATCTCACTCTCTTTGAATCTTCTTGATCATGCCAGGATTAGCAGGAAAAAGCAAAAAATTTCAGAATTGTACGTTGCAATGTGGAGATATTACTGTTTGTGCATTTACAATATTCATTGATTTTTGCCATTGAAAAACGTCCAGAAATGTTTGAAGCTACTGACTGAATGAAAGGAGCTGGCATCTCACTCTCTTTGAATCTTCTTTATCATGCTAGGATTAGCAGGAAAAAGCAAAAAATTTCAGAATTGCACCTTGCAATGCGGAGAAATTACTGTTTGTGCATTTACAATATTCATTGATTTTTGCCATTGAAAAACATCATGTTATTCATATACCAGAAATGTTTGAAGCTACTGACTGAATGAAAAGAGCTGGCATCTCACTCTCTTTGAATCTTCTTTATCATGCCAGGATTAGCAGGAAAAAGCAAAAAATTTCAGAATTGCACGTTGCAATGTGGAGATATTACTGTTTGTGCATTTACAATATTCATTGATTTTTGCCATTGAAAAACGTCCAGAAATGTTTGAAGCTACTGACTGAATGAAAGGAGCTGGCATCTCACTCTCTTTGAATCTTCTTTATCATGCTAGGATTAGCAGGAAAAAGCAAAAAATTTCAGAATTGCACCTTGCAATGCGGAGAAATTACTGTTTGTGCATTTACAATATTCATTGATTTTTGCCATTGAAAAACATCGTTATTCATATACCAGAAATGTTTGAAGCTACTGACTGAATGAAAAGAGCTGGCATCTCACTCTCTTTGAATCTTCTTTATCATGCCAGGATTAGCAGGAAAAAGCAAAAAATTTCAGAATTGCACGTTGCAATGTGGAGATATTACTGTTTGTGCATTTACAATATTCATTGATTTTTGCCATTGAAAAACGTCCAGAAATGTTTGAAGCTACTGACTGAATGAAAGGAGCTGGCATCTCACTCTCTTTGAATCTTCTTTATCATGCTAGGATTAGCAGGAAAAAGCAAAAAATTTCAGAATTGCACCTTGCAATGCGGAGAAATTACTGTGTGTGCATTTACAATATTCATTGATTTTTGCCATTGAAAAACATCATGTTATTCATATACCAGAAATGTTTGAAGCTACTGACTGAATGAAAAGAGCTGGCATCTCACTCTCTTTGAATCTTCTTTATCATGCCAGGATTAGCAGGAAAAAGCAAAAAATTTCAGAATTGCACGTTGCAATGTGGAGATATTACTGTTTGTGCATTTACAATATTCATTGATTTTTGCCATTGAAAAACATGTTATTCATATACCAGAAATGTTTGAAGCTACTGACTGAATGAAAAGAGCTGGCATCTCACTCTCTTTGAATCTTCTTTATCATGCCAGGATTAGCAGGAAAAAGCAAAAAATTTCAGAATTGCACCTTGCAATGTGGAGATATTACTGTTTGTGCATTTACAATATTCATTGATTTTTGCCATTGAAAAACATGTTATTCATATACCAGAAATGTTTGAAGCTACTGACTGAATGAAAAGAGCTGGCATCTCACTCTCTTTGAATCTTCTTTATCATGCCAGGATTAGCAGGAAAAAGCAAAAAATTTCAGAATTGCACCTTGCAATGTGGAGATATTACTGTTTGTGCATTTACAATATTCATTGATTTTTGCCATTGAAAAACGTCCAGAAATGTTTGAAGCTACTGACTGAATGAAAGGAGCTGGCATCTCACTCTCTGAATCTTCTTTATCATGCTAGGATTAGCAGGAAAAAGCAAAAAATTTCAGAATTGCACCTTGCAATGCGGAGAAATTACTGTGTGTGCATTTACAATATTCATTGATTTTTGCCATTGAAAAACATCGTTATTCATATACCAGAAATGTTTGAAGCTACTGACTGAATGAAAAGAGCTGGCATCTCACTCTCTTTGAATCTTCTTTATCATGCCAGGATTAGCAGGAAAAAGCAAAAAATTTCAGAATTGCACCTTGCAATGTGGAGATATTACTGTTTGTGCATTTACAATATTCATTGATTTTTGCCATTGAAAAACATGTTATTCATATACCAGAAATGTTTGAAGCTACTGACTGAATGAAAGGAGCTGGCATCTCACTCTCTTTGAATCTTCTTTATCATGCTAGGATTAGCAGGAAAAAGCAAAAAATTTCAGAATTGCACCTTGCAATGCGGAGAAATTACTGTATGTGCATTTACAATATTCATTGATTTTTGCCATTGAAAAACATCGTTATTCATATACCAGAAATGTTTGAAGCTACTGACTGAATGAAAAGAGCTGGCATCTCACTCTCTTTGAATCATCTTTATCATGCCAGGATTAGCAGGAAAAAGCAAAAAATTTCAGAATTGCACCTTGCAATGCGGAGAAATTACCGTTTGTGCATTTACAATATTCATTGATTTTTGCCATTGAAAAACGTCCAGAAATGTTTGAAGCTACTGACTGAATGAAAGGAGCTGGCATCTCACTCTCTTTGAATCTTCTTTATCATGCTAGGATTAGCAGTAAAAAGCAAAAAATTTCAGAATTGCACCTTGCAATGCGGAGAAATTACTGTTTGTGCATTTACAATATTCATTGATTTTTGCCATTGAAAAACGTCCAGAAATGTTTGAAGCTACTGACTGAATGAAAGGAGCTGGCATCTCACTCTCTTTGAATCTTCTTTATCATGCTAGGATTAGCAGGAAAAAGCAAAAAATTTCAGAATTGCACATTGCAATGCGGAGAAATTACTGTTTGTGCATTTACAATATTCATTGATTTTTGCCATTGAAAAACATCATGTTATTCATATACCAGAAATGTTTGAAGCTACTGACTGAATGAAAAGAGCTGACATCTCACTCTCTTTGAATCTTCTTTATCATGCCAGGATTAGCAGGAAAAAGCAAAAAATTTCAGAATTGCACCTTGCAATGCGGAGAAATTACTGTGTGTGCATTTACAATATTCATTGATTTTTGCCATTGAAAAACATGTTATTCATATACCAGAAATGTTTGAAGCTACTGACTGAATGAAAAGAGCTGGCATCTCACTCTCTTTGAATCTTCTTTATCATGCTAGGATTCGCAGGAAAAAGCAAAAAATTTCAGAATTGCACCTTGCAATGCGGAGAAATTACTGTTTGTGCATTTAAAATATTCATTGATTTTTGCCATTGAAAAACGTCCAGAAATGTTTGAAGCTACTGACTGAATGAAAGGAGCTGGCATCTCACTCTCTTTGAATCTTCTTTATCATGCTAGGATTAGCAGGAAAAAGCAAAAAATTTCAGAATTGCACCTTGCAATGCGGAGAAATTACTGTTTGTGCATTTACAATATTCATTGATTTTTGCCATTGAAAAACATCATGTTATTCATATACCAGAAATGTTTGAAGCTACTGACTGAATGAAAAGAGCTGGCATCTCACTCTCTTTGAATCTTCTTTATCATGCCAGGATTAGCAGGAAAAAGCAAAAAATTTCAGAATTGCACGTTGCAATGTGGAGATATTACTGTTTGTGCATTTACAATATTCATTGATTTTTGCCATTGAAAAACGTCCAGAAATGTTTGAAGCTACTGACTGAATGAAAGGAGCTGGCATCTCACTCTCTTTGAATCTTCTTTATCATGCTAGGATTAGCAGGAAAAAGCAAAAAATTTCAGAATTGCACCTTGCAATGCGGAGAAATTACTGTTTGTGTATTTACAATATTCATTGATTTTTGCCATTGAAAAACATCAAGTTATTCATATACCAGAAATGTTTGAAGCTACTGACTGAATGAAAAGAGCTGGCATCTCACTCTCGTTGAATCTTCTTTATCATGCCAGGATTAGCAGGAAAAAGCAAAAAATTTCAGAATTGCACGTTGCAATGTGGAGATATTACTGTTTGTGCATTTACAATATTCATTGATTTTTGCCATTGAAAAACGTCCAGAAATGTTTGAAGCTACTGACTGAATGAAAGGAGCTGGCATCTCACTCTCTTTGAATCTTCTTTATCATGCTAGGATTAGCAGGAAAAAGCAAAAAATTTCAGAATTGCACCTTGCAATGCGGAGAAATTACTGTGTGTGCATTTACAATATTCATTGATTTTTGCCATTGAAAAACATCATGTTATTCATATACCAGAAATGTTTGAAGCTACTGACTGAATGAAAAGAGCTGGCATCTCACTCTCTTTGAATCTTCTTTATCATGCCAGGATTAGCAGGAAAAAGCAAAAAATTTCAGAATTGCACCTTGCAATGTGGAGATATTACTGTTTGTGCATTTACAATATTCATTGATTTTTGCCATTGAAAAACATGTTATTCATATACCAGAAATGTTTGAAGCTACTGACTGAATGAAAAGAGCTGGCATCTCACTCTCTTTGAATCTTCTTTATCATGCCAGGATTAGCAGGAAAAAGCAAAAAATTTCAGAATTGCACCTTGCAATGTGGAGATATTACTGTTTGTGCATTTACAATATTCATTGATTTTTGCCATTGAAAAACGTCCAGAAGTGTTTGAAGCTACTGACTGAATGAAAGGAGCTGGCATCTCACTCTCTTTGAATCTTCTTTATCATGCTAGGATTAGCAGGAAAAAGCAAAAAATTGCAGAATTGCACCTTGCAATGCGGAGAAATTACTGTGTGTGCATTTACAATATTCATTGATTTTTGCCATTGAAAAACATCGTTATTCATATACCAGAAATGTTTGAAGCTACTGACTGAATGAAAAGAGCTGGCATCTCACTCTCTTTGAATCTTCTTTATCATGCCAGGATTAGCAGGAAAAAGCAAAAAATTTCAGAATTGCACCTTGCAATGTGGAGAAATTACTGTTTGTGCATTTACAATATTCATTGATTTTTGCCATTGAAAAACATGTTATTCATATACCAGAAATGTTTGAAGCTACTGACTGAATGAAAGGAGCTGGCATCTCACTCTCTTTGAATCTTCTTTATCATGCTAGGATTAGCAGGAAAAAGCAAAAAATTTCAGAATTGCACCTTGCAATGCGGAGAAATTACTGTGTGTGCATTTACAATATTCATTGATTTTTGCCATTGAAAAACATCGTTATTCATATACCAGAAATGTTTGAAGCTACTGACTGAATGAAAAGAGCTGGCATCTCACTCTCTTTGAATCTTCTTTATCATGCCAGGATTAGCAGGAAAAAGCAAAAAATTTCAGAATTGCACCTTGCAATGCGGAGATATTACTGTTTGTGCATTTACAATATTCATTGATTTTTGCCATTGAAAAACATGTTATTCATATACCAGAAATGTTTGAACCTACTGACTGAATGAAAGGAGCTGGCATCTCACTCTCTTTGAATCTTCTTTATCATGCTAGGATTAGCAGGAAAAAGCAAAAAATTTCAGAATTGCACCTTGCAATGCGGAGAAATTACTGTATGTGCATTTACAATATTCATTGATTTTTGCCATTGAAAAACATCGTTATTCATATAGCAGAAATGTTTGAAGCTACTGACTGAATGAAAAGAGCTGGCATCTCACTCTCTTTGAATCTTCTTTATCATGCCAGGATTAGCAGGAAAAAGCAAAAAATTTCAGAATTGCACCTTGCAATGCGGAGAAATTACTGTTTGTGCATTTACAATATTCATTGATTTTTGCCATTGAAAAACGTCCAGAAATGTTTGAAGCTACTGACTGAATGAAAGGAGCTGGCATCTCACTCTCTTTGAATCTTCTTTATCATGCTAGGATTAGCAGGAAAAAGCAAAAAATTTCAGAATTGCACTTTGCAATGCGGAGAAATTACTGTTTGTGCATTTACAATATTCATTGATTTTTGCCATTGAAAAACGTCCAGAAATGTTTGAAGCTACTGACTGAATGAAAGGAGCTGGCATCTCACTCTCTTTGAATCTTCTTTATCATGCTAGGATTAGCAGGAAAAAGCAAAAAATTTCAGAATTGCACATTGCAATGCGGAGAAATTACTGTTTGTGCATTTACAATATTCATTGATTTTTGCCATTGAAAAACATCATGTTATTCATATACCAGAAATGTTTGAAGCTACTAACTGAATGAAAAGAGCTGGCATCTCACTCTCTTTGAATCTTCTTTATCATGCCAGGATTAGCAGGAAAAAGCAAAAAATTTCAGAATTGCACCTTGCAATGCGGAGAAATTACTGTGTGTGCATTTACAATATTCATTGATTTTTGCCATTGAAAAACATGTTATTCATATACCAGAAATGTTTGAAGCTACTGACTGAATGAAAAGAGCTGTCATCTCACTCTCTTTGAATCTTCTTTATCATGCTAGGATTAGCAGGAAAAAGCAAAAAATTTCAGAATTGCACCTTGCAATGCGGAGAAATTACTGTTTGTGCATTTACAATATTCATTGATTTTTGCCATTGAAAAACATGTTATTCATATACCAGAAATGTTTGAAGCTACTGACTGAATGAAAAGAGCTGGCATCTCACTCTCTTTGAATCTTCTTGATCATGCCAGGATTAGCAGGAAAAAGCAAAAAATTTCAGAATTGTACGTTGCAATGTGGAGATATTACTGTTTGTGCATTTACAATATTCATTGATTTTTGCCATTGAAAAACGTCCAGAAATGTTTGAAGCTACTGACTGAATGAAAGGAGCTGGCATCTCACTCTCTTTGAATCTTCTTTATCATGCTAGGATTAGCAGGAAAAAGCAAAAAATTTCAGAATTGCACCTTGCAATGCGGAGAAATTACTGTTTGTGCATTTACAATATTCATTGATTTTTGCCATTGAAAAACATCATGTTATTCATATACCAGAAATGTTTGAAGCTACTGACTGAATGAAAAGAGCTGGCATCTCACTCTCTTTGAATCTTCTTTATCATGCCAGGATTAGCAGGAAAAAGCAAAAAATTTCAGAATTGCACGTTGCAATGTGGAGATATTACTGTTTGTGCATTTACAATATTCATTGATTTTTGCCATTGAAAAACGTCCAGAAATGTTTGAAGCTACTGACTGAATGAAAGGAGCTGGCATCTCACTCTCTTTGAATCTTCTTTATCATGCTAGGATTAGCAGGAAAAAGCAAAAAATTTCAGAATTGCACCTTGCAATGCGGAGAAATTACTGTGTGTGCATTTACAATATTCATTGATTTTTGCCATTGAAAAACATCATGTTATTCATATACCAGAAATGTTTGAAGCTACTGACTGAATGAAAAGAGCTGGCATCTCACTCTCTTTGAATCTTCTTTATCATGCCAGGATTAGCAGGAAAAAGCAAAAAATTTCAGAATTGCTCCTTGCAATGTGGAGATATTACTGTTTGTGCATTTACAATATTCATTGATTTTTGCCATTGAAAAACATGTTATTCATATACCAGAAATGTTTGAAGCTACTGACTGAATGAAAAGAGCTGGCATCTCACTCTCTTTGAATCTTCTTTATCATGCCAGGATTAGCAGGAAAAAGCAAAAAATTTCAGAATTGCACCTTGCAATGTGGAGATATTACTGTTTGTGCATTTACAATATTCATTGATTTTTGCCATTGAAAAACATGTTATTCATATACCAGAAATGTTTGAAGCTACTGACTGAATGAAAAGAGCTGGCATCTCACTCTCTTTGAATCTTCTTTATCATGCCAGGATTAGCAGGAAAAAGCAAAAAATTTCAGAATTGCACCTTGCAATGTGGAGATATTACTGTTTGTGCATTTACAATATTCATTGATTTTTGCCATTGAAAAACGTCCAGAAATGTTTGAAGCTACTGACTGAATGAAAGGAGCTGGCATCTCACTCTCTGAATCTTCTTTATCATGCTAGGATTAGCAGGAAAAAGCAAAAAATTTCAGAATTGCACCTTGCAATGCGGAGAAATTACTGTGTGTGCATTTACAATATTCATTGATTTTTGCCATTGAAAAACATCGTTATTCATATACCAGAAATGTTTGAAGCTACTGACTGAATGAAAAGAGCTGGCATCTCACTCTCTTTGAATCTTCTTTATCATGCCAGGATTAGCAGGAAAAAGCAAAAAATTTCAGAATTGCACCTTGCAATGTGGAGATATTACTGTTTGTGCATTTACAATATTCATTGATTTTTGCCATTGAAAAACATGTTATTCATATACCAGAAATGTTTGAAGCTACTGACTGAATGAAAGGAGCTGGCATCTCACTCTCTTTGAATCTTCTTTATCATGCTAGGATTAGCAGGAAAAAGCAAAAAATTTCAGAATTGCACCTTGCAATGCGGAGAAATTACTGTATGTGCATTTACAATATTCATTGATTTTTGCCATTGAAAAACATCGTTATTCATATACCAGAAATGTTTGAAGCTACTGACTGAATGAAAAGAGCTGGCATCTCACTCTCTTTGAATCATCTTTATCATGCCAGGATTAGCAGGAAAAAGCAAAAAATTTCAGAATTGCACCTTGCAATGCGGAGAAATTACCGTTTGTGCATTTACAATATTCATTGATTTTTGCCATTGAAAAACGTCCAGAAATGTTTGAAGCTACTGACTGAATGAAAGGAGCTGGCATCTCACTCTCTTTGAATCTTCTTTATCATGCTAGGATTAGCAGGAAAAAGCAAAAAATTTCAGAATTGCACCTTGCAATGCGGAGAAATTACTGTTTGTGCATTTACAATATTCATTGATTTTTGCCATTGAAAAACGTCCAGAAATGTTTGAAGCTACTGACTGAATGAAAGGAGCTGGCATCTCACTCTCTTTGAATCTTCTTTATCATGCTAGGATTAGCAGGAAAAAGCAAAAAATTTCAGAATTGCACATTGCAATGCGGAGAAATTACTGTTTGTGCATTTACAATATTCATTGATTTTTGCCATTGAAAAACATCATGTTAGTCATATACCAGAAATGTTTGAAGCTACTGACTGAATGAAAAGAGCTGACATCTCACTCTCTTTGAATCTTCTTTATCATGCCAGGATTAGCAGGAAAAAGCAAAAAATTTCAGAATTGCACCTTGCAATGCGGAGAAATTACTGTGTGTGCATTTACAATATTCATTGATTTTTGCCATTGAAAAACATGTTATTCATATACCAGAAATGTTTGAAGCTACTGACTGAATGAAAAGAGCTGGCATCTCACTCTCTTTGAATCTTCTTTATCATGCTAGGATTAGCAGGAAAAAGCAAAAAATTTCAGAATTGCACCTTGCAATGCGGAGAAATTACTGTTTGTGCATTTAAAATATTCATTGATTTTTGCCATTGAAAAACGTCCAGAAATGTTTGAAGCTACTGACTGAATGAAAGGAGCTGGCATCTCACTCTCTTTGAATCTTCTTTATCATGCTAGGATTAGCAGGAAAAAGCAAAAAATTTCAGAATTGCACCTTGCAATGCGGAGAAATTACTGTGTGTGCATTTACAATATTCATTGATTTTTGCCATTGAAAAACATCATGTTATTCATATACCAGAAATGTTTGAAGCTACTGACTGAATGAAAAGAGCTGGCATCTCACTCTCTTTGAATCTTCTTTATCATGCCAGGATTAGCAGGAAAAAGCAAAAAATTTCAGAATTGCACCTTGCAATGTGGAGATATTACTGTTTGTGCATTTACAATATTCATTGATTTTTGCCATTGAAAAACATGTTATTCATATACCAGAAATGTTTGAAGCTACTGACTGAATGAAAAGAGCTGGCATCTCACTCTCTTTGAATCTTCTTTATCATGCCAGGATTAGCAGGAAAAAGCAAAAAATTTCAGAATTGCACCTTGCAATGTGGAGATATTACTGTTTGTGCATTTACAATATTCATTGATTTTTGCCATTGAAAAACATGTTATTCATATACCAGAAATGTTTGAAGCTACTGACTGAATGAAAAGAGCTGGCATCTCACTCTCTTTGAATCTTCTTTATCATGCCAGGATTAGCAGGAAAAAGCAAAAAATTTCAGAATTGCACCTTGCAATGTGGAGATATTACTGTTTGTGCATTTACAATATTCATTGATTTTTGCCATTGAAAAACGTCCAGAAATGTTTGAAGCTACTGACTGAATGAAAGGAGCTGGCATCTCACTCTCTGAATCTTCTTTATCATGCTAGGATTAGCAGGAAAAAGCAAAAAATTTCAGAATTGCACCTTGCAATGCGGAGAAATTACTGTGTGTGCATTTACAATATTCATTGATTTTTGCCATTGAAAAACATCGTTATTCATATACCAGAAATGTTTGAAGCTACTGACTGAATGAAAAGAGCTGGCATCTCACTCTCTTTGAATCTTCTTTATCATGCCAGGATTAGCAGGAAAAAGCAAAAAATTTCAGAATTGCACCTTGCAATGTGGAGATATTACTGTTTGTGCATTTACAATATTCATTGATTTTTGCCATTGAAAAACATGTTATTCATATACCAGAAATGTTTGAAGCTACTGACTGAATGAAAGGAGCTGGCATCTCACTCTCTTTGAATCTTCTTTATCATGCTAGGATTAGCAGGAAAAAGCAAAAAATTTCAGAATTGCACCTTGCAATGCGGAGAAATTACTGTATGTGCATTTACAATATTCATTGATTTTTGCCATTGAAAAACATCGTTATTCATATACCAGAAATGTTTGAAGCTACTGACTGAATGAAAAGAGCTGGCATCTCACTCTCTTTGAATCATCTTTATCATGCCAGGATTAGCAGGAAAAAGCAAAAAATTTCAGAATTGCACCTTGCAATGCGGAGAAATTACCGTTTGTGCATTTACAATATTCATTGATTTTTGCCATTGAAAAACGTCCAGAAATGTTTGAAGCTACTGACTGAATGAAAGGAGCTGGCATCTCACTCTCTTTGAATCTTCTTTATCATGCTAGGATTAGCAGGAAAAAGCAAAAAATTTCAGAATTGCACCTTGCAATGCGGAGAAATTACTGTTTGTGCATTTACAATATTCATTGATTTTTGCCATTGAAAAACGTCCAGAAATGTTTGAAGCTACTGACTGAATGAAAGGAGCTGGCATCTCACTCTCTTTGAATCTTCTTTATCATGCTAGGATTAGCAGGAAAAAGCAAAAAATTTCAGAATTGCACATTGCAATGCGGAGAAATTACTGTTTGTGCATTTACAATATTCATTGATTTTTGCCATTGAAAAACATCATGTTATTCATATACCAGAAATGTTTGAAGCTACTGACTGAATGAAAAGAGCTGACATCTCACTCTCTTTGAATCTTCTTTATCATGCCAGGATTAGCAGGAAAAAGCAAAAAATTTCAGAATTGCACCTTGCAATGCGGAGAAATTACTGTGTGTGCATTTACAATATTCATTGATTTTTGCCATTGAAAAACATGTTATTCATATACCAGAAATGTTTGAAGCTACTGACTGAATGAAAAGAGCTGGCATCTCACTCTCTTTGAATCTTCTTTATCATGCTAGGATTAGCAGGAAAAAGCAAAAAATTTCAGAATTGCACCTTGCAATGCGGAGAAATTACTGTTTGTGCATTTAAAATATTCATTGATTTTTGCCATTGAAAAACGTCCAGAAATGTTTGAAGCTACTGACTGAATGAAAGGAGCTGGCATCTCACTCTCTTTGAATCTTCTTTATCATGCTAGGATTAGCAGGAAAAAGCAAAAAATTTCAGAATTGCACCTTGCAATGCGGAGAAATTACTGTTTGTGCATTTACAATATTCATTGATTTTTGCCATTGAAAAACATCATGTTATTCATATACCAGAAATGTTTGAAGCTACTGACTGAATGAAAAGAGCTGGCATCTCACTCTCTTTGAATCTTCTTTATCATGCCAGGATTAGCAGGAAAAAGCAAAAAATTTCAGAATTGCACGTTGCAATGTGGAGATATTACTGTTTGTGCATTTACAATATTCATTGATTTTTGCCTTTGAAAAACGTCCAGAAATGTTTGAAGCTACTGACTGAATGAAAGGAGCTGGCATCTCACTCTCTTTGAATCTTCTTTATCATGCTAGGATTAGCAGGAAAAAGCAAAAAATTTCAGAATTGCACCTTGCAATGCGGAGAAATTACTGTTTGTGCATTTACAATATTCATTGATTTTTGCCATTGAAAAACATCAAGTTATTCATATACCAGAAATGTTTGAAGCTACTGACTGAATGAAAAGAGCTGGCATCTCACTCTCTTTGAATCTTCTTTATCATGCCAGGATTAGCAGGAAAAAGCAAAAAATTTCAGAATTGCACGTTGCAATGTGGAGATATTACTGTTTGTGCATTTACAATATTCATTGATTTTTGCCATTGAAAAACGTCCAGAAATGTTTGAAGCTACTGACTGAATGAAAGGAGCTGGCATCTCACTCTCTTTGAATCTTCTTTATCATGCTAGGATTAGCAGGAAAAAGCAAAAAATTTCAGAATTGCACCTTGCAATGCGGAGAAATTACTGTGTGTGCATTTACAATATTCATTGATTTTTGCCATTGAAAAACATCATGTTATTCATATACCAGAAATGTTTGAAGCTACTGACTGAATGAAAAGAGCTGGCATCTCACTCTCTTTGAATCTTCTTTATCATGCCAGGATTAGCAGGAAAAAGCAAAAAATTTCAGAATTGCACCTTGCAATGTGGAGATATTACTGTTTGTGCATTTACAATATTCATTGATTTTTGCCATTGAAAAACATGTTATTCATATACCAGAAATGTTTGAAGCTACTGACTGAATGAAAAGAGCTGGCATCTCACTCTCTTTGAATCTTCTTTATCATGCCAGGATTAGCAGGAAAAAGCAAAAAATTTCAGAATTGCACCTTGCAATGTGGAGATATTACTGTTTGTGCATTTACAATATTCATTGATTTTTGCCATTGAAAAACGTCCAGAAGTGTTTGAAGCTACTGACTGAATGAAAGGAGCTGGCATCTCACTCTCTTTGAATCTTCTTTATCATGCTAGGATTAGCAGGAAAAAGCAAAAAATTTCAGAATTGCACCTTGCAATGCGGAGAAATTACTGTGTGTGCATTTACAATATTCATTGATTTTTGCCATTGAAAAACATCGTTATTCATATACCAGAAATGTTTGAAGCTACTGACTGAATGAAAAGAGCTGGCATCTCACTCTCTTTGAATCTTCTTTATCATGCCAGGATTAGCAGGAAAAAGCAAAAAATTTCAGAATTGCACCTTGCAATGTGGAGAAATTACTGTTTGTGCATTTACAATATTCATTGATTTTTGCCATTGAAAAACATGTTATTCATATACCAGAAATGTTTGAAGCTACTGACTGAATGAAAGGAGCTGGCATCTCACTCTCTTTGAATCTTCTTTATCATGCTAGGATTAGCAGGAAAAAGCAAAAAATTTCAGAATTGCACCTTGCAATGCGGAGAAATTACTGTATGTGCATTTACAATAATCATTGATTTTTGCCATTGAAAAACATCGTTATTCATATACCAGAAATGTTTGAAGCTACTGACTGAATGAAAAGAGCTGGCATCTCACTCTCTTTGAATCTTCTTTATCATGCCAGGATTAGCAGGAAAAAGCAAAAAATTTCAGAATTGCACCTTGCAATGCGGAGAAATTACTGTTTGTGCATTTACAATATTCATTGATTTTTGCCATTGAAAAACGTCCAGAAATGTTTGAAGCTACTGACTGAATGAAAGGAGCTGGCATCTCACTCTCTTTGAATCTTCTTTATCATGCTAGGATTAGCAGGAAAAAGCAAAAAATTTCAGAATTGCATCTTGCAATGCGGAGAAATTACTGTTTGTGCATTTACAATATTCATTGATTTTTGCCATTGAAAAACGTCCAGAAATGTTTGAAGCTACTGACTGAATGAAAGGAGCTGGCATCTCACTCTCTTTGAATCTTCTTTATCATGCTAGGATTAGCAGGAAAAAGCAAAAAATTTCAGAATTGCACATTGCAATGCGGAGAAATTACTGTTTGTGCATTTACAATATTCATTGATTTTTGCCATTGAAAAACATCATGTTATTCATATACCAGAAATGTTTGAAGCTACTGACTGAATGAAAAGAGCTGGCATCTCACTCTCTTTGAATCTTCTTTATCATGCCAGGATTAGCAGGAAAAAGCAAAAAATTTCAGAATTGCACCTTGCAATGCGGAGAAATTACTGTGTGTGCATTTACAATATTCATTGATTTTTGCCATTGAAAAACATGTTATTCATATACCAGAAATGTTTGAAGCTACTGACTGAATGAAAAGAGCTGGCATCTCACTCTCTTTGAATCTTCTTTATCATGCTAGGATTAGCAGGAAAAAGCAAAAAATTTCAGAATTGCACCTTGCAATGCGGAGAAATTACTGTTTGTGCATTTACAATATTCATTGATTTTTGCCATTGAAAAACATCATGTTATTCATATACCAGAAATGTTTGAAGCTACTGACTGAATGAAAAGAGCTGGCATCTCACTCTCTTTGAATCTTCTTTATCATGCCAGGATTAGCAGGAAAAAGCTAAAAATTTCAGAATTGCACATTGCAATGTGGAGATATTACTGTTTGTGCATTTACAATATTCATTGATTTTTGCCATTGAAAAACGTCCAGAAATGTTTGAAGCTACTGACTGAATGAAAGGAGCTGGCATCTCACTCTCTTTGAATCTTCCTTATCATGCTAGGATTAGCAGGAAAAAGCAAAAAATTTCAGAATTGCACCTTGCAATGCGGAGAAATTACTGTGTGTGCATTTACAATATTCATTGATTTTTGCCATTGAAAAACATCATGTTATTCATATACCAGAAATGTTTGAAGCTACTGACTGAATGAAAAGAGCTGGCATCTCACTCTCTTTGAATCTTCTTTATCATGCCAGGATTAGCAGGAAAAAGCAAAAAATTTCAGAATTGCACCTTGCAATGTGGAGATATTACTGTTTGTGCATTTACAATATTCATTGATTTTTGCCATTGAAAAACATGTTATTCATATACCAGAAATGTTTGAAGCTACTGACTGAATGAAAAGAGCTGGCATCTCACTCTCTTTGAATCTTCTTTATCATGCCAGGATTAGCAGGAAAAAGCAAAAAATTTCAGAATTGCACGTTGCAATGTGGAGATATTACTGTTTGTGCATTTACAATATTCATTGATTTTTGCCATTGAAAAACATGTCATTCATATACCAGAAATGTTTGAAGCTACTGACTGAATGAAAAGAGCTGGCATCTCACTCTCTTTGAATCTTCTTTATCATGCCAGGATTAGCAGGAAAAAGCAAAAAATTTCAGAATTGCACCTTGCAATGTGGAGATATTACTGTTTGTGCATTTACAATATTCATTGATTTTTGCCATTGAAAAACGTCCAGAAATGTTTGAAGCTACTGACTGAATGAAAGGAGCTGGCATCTCACTCTCTTTGAATCTTCTTTATCATGCTAGGATTAGCAGGAAAAAGCAAAAAATTTCAGAATTGCACCTTGCAATGCGGAGAAATTACTGTGTGTGCATTTACAATATTCATTGATTTTTGCCATTGAAAAACATCGTTATTCATATACCAGAAATGTTTGAAGCTACTGACTGAATGAAAAGAGCTGGCATCTTACTCTCTTTGAATCTTCTTTATCATGCCAGGATTAGCAGGAAAAAGCAAAAAATTTCAGAATTGCACCTTGCAATGTGGAGATATTACTGTTTGTGAATTTACAATATTCATTGATTTTTGCCATTGAAAAACATGTTATTCATATACCAGAAATGTTTGAAGCTACTGACTGAATGAAAAGAGCTGGCATCTCACTCTCTTTGAATCTTCTTTATCATGCCAGGATTAGCAGGAAAAAGCAAAAAATTTCAGAATTGCACCTTGCAATGTGGAGATATTACTGTTTGTGCATTTACAATATTCATTGATTTTTGCCATTGAAAAACATGTTATTCATATACCAGAAATGTTTGAAGCTACTGACTGAATGAAAAGAGCTGGCATCTCACTCTCTTTGAATCTTCTTTATCATGCCAGGATAAGCAGGAAAAAGCAAAAAATTTCAGAATTGCACCTTGCAATGTGGAGATATTACTGTTTGTGCATTTACAATATTCATTGATTTTTGCCATTGAAAAACGTCCAGAAATGTTTGAAGCTACTGACTGAATGAAAGGAGCTGGCATCTCACTCTCTTTGAATCTTCTTTATCATGCTAGGATTAGCAGGAAAAAGCAAAAAATTTCAGAATTGCACCTTGCAATGCGGAGAAATTACTGTGTGTGCATTTACAATATTCATTGATTTTTGCCATTGAAAAACATCGTTATTCATATACCAGAAATGTTTGAAGCTACTGACTGAATGAAAAGAGCTGGCATCTCACTCTCTTTGAATCTTCTTTATCATGCCAGGATTAGCAGGAAAAAGCAAAAAATTTCAGAATTGCACCTTGCAATGTGGAGATATTACTGTTTGTGCATTTACAATATTCATTGATTTTTGCCATTGAAAAACGTCCAGAAATGTTTGAAGCTACTGACTGAATGAAAGGAGCTGGCATCTCACTCTCTTTGAATCTTCTTTATCATGCTAGGATTAGCAGGAAAAAGCAAAAAATTTCAGAATTGCACCTTGCAATGCGGAGAAATTACTGTGTGTGCATTTACAATATTCATTGATTTTTGCCATTGAAAAACATGTTATTCATATACCAGAAATGTTTGAAGCTACTGACTGAATGAAAAGAGCTGGCATCTCACTCTCTTTGAATCTTCTTTATCATGCCAGGATTAGCAGGAAAAAGCAAAAAATTTCAGAATTGCACCTTGCAATGTGGAGATATTACTGTTTGTGCATTTACAATATTCATTGATTTTTGCCATTGAAAAACGTCCAGAAATGTTTGAAGCTACTGACTGAATGAAAGGAGCTGGCATCTCACTCTCTTTGAATCTTCTTTATCATGCTAGGATTAGCAGGAAAAAGCAAAAAATTTCAGAATTGCACCTAGCAATGCGGAGAAATTACTGTTTGTGCATTTACAATATTCATTGATTTTTGCCATTGAAAAACATCATGTTATTCATATACCAGAAATGTTTGAAGCTACTGACTGAATGAAAAGAGCTGGCATCTCACTCTCTTTGAATCTTCTTTATCATACTAAGAGGAGCAGGAAAAAGCAAAAAATTTCAGAATTGCACGTTGCAATGTGGAGATATTACTGTTTGTGCATTTACAATATTCATTGATTTTTGCCATTGAAAAACGTCCAGAAATGTTTGAAGCTACTGACTGAATGAAAGGAGCTGGCATCTCACTCTCTTTGAATCTTCTTTATCATGCCAGGATTAGCAGGAAAAAGCAAAAAATTTCAGAATTGCACCTTGCAATGTGGAGATATTACTGTTTGTGCATTTACAATATTCATTGATTTTTGCCATTGAAAAACGTCCAGAAATGTTTGAAGCTACTGACTGAATGAAAGGAGCTGGCATCTCACTCTCTTTGAATCTTCTTTATCATGCTAGGATTAGCAGGAAAAAGCAAAAAATTTCAGAATTGCACCTTGCAATGCGGAGAAATTACTGTGTGTGCATTTACAATATTCATTGATTTTTGCCATTGAAAAACATCGTTATTCATATACCAGAAATGTTTGAAGCTACTGACTGAATGAAAAGAGCTGGCATCTCACTCTCTTTGAATCTTCTTTATCATGCCAGGATTAGCAGGAAAAAGCAAAAAATTTCAGAATTGCACCTTGCAATGTGGAGATATTACTGTTTGTGCATTTACAATATTCATTGATTTTTGCCATTGAAAAACGTCCAGAAATGTTTGAAGCTACTGACTGAATGAAAAGAGCTGGCATCTCACTCTCTTTGAATCTTCTTTATCATGCTAAGAGGAGCAGGAAAAAGCAAAAAATTTCAGAATTGCACGTTGCAATGTGGAGATATTACTGTTTGTGCATTTACAATATTCATTGATTTTTGCCATTGAAAAACGTCCAGAAATGTTTGAAGCTACTGACTGAATGAAAGGAGCTGGCATCTCACTCTCTTTGAATCTTCTTTATCATGCAAGGATTAGCAGGAAAAAGCAAAAAATTTCAGAATTGCACCTTGCAATGCGGAGAAATTACTGTGTGTGCATTTACAATATTCATTGATTTTTGCCATTGAAAAACATGTTATTCATATACCAGAAATGTTTGAAGCTACTGACTGAATGAAAAGAGCTGGCATCTCACTCTCTTTGAATCTTCTTTATCATGCTAGGATTAGCAGGAAAAAGCAAAAAATTTCAGAATTGCACCTTGCAATGCGGAGAAATTACTGTTTGTGCATTTACAATATTCATTGATTTTTGCCATTGAAAAACATGTTATTCATATACCAGAAATGTTTGAAGCTACTGACTGAATGAAAAGAGCTGGCATCTCACTCTCTTTGAATCTTCTTTATCATGCCAGGATTAGCAGGAAAAAGCAAAAAATTTCAGAATTACACGTTGCAATGTGGAGATATTACTGTTTGTGCATTTACAATATTCATTGATTTTTGCCATTGAAAAACGTCCAGAAATGTTTGAAGCTACTGACTGAATGAAAGGAGCTGGCATCTCACTCTCTTTGAATCTTCTTTATCATGCTAGGATTAGAAGGAAAAAGCAAAAAATTTCAGAATTGCACCTTGCAATGCGGAGAAATTACTGTTTGTGCATTTACAATATTCATTGATTTTTGCCATTGAAAAACATCATGTTATTCATATACCAGAAATGTTTGAAGCTACTGACTGAATGAAAAGAGCTGGCATCTCACTCTCTTTGAATCTTCTTTATCATGCTAAGAGGAGCAGGAAAAAGCAAAAAATTTCAGAATTGCACCTTGCAATGTGGAGATATTACTGTTTGTGCATTTACAATATTCATTGATTTTTGCCATTGAAAAACGTCCAGAAATGTTTGAAGCTACTGACTGAATGAAAGGAGCTGGCATCTCACTCTCTTTGAATCTTCTTTATCATGCTAGGATTAGCAGGAAAAAGCAAAAAATTTCAGAATTGCACCTTGCAATGCGGAGAAATTACTGTTTGTGCATTTACAATATTCATTGATTTTTGCCATTGAAAAACATCATGTTATTCATATACCAGAAATGTTTGAAGCTACTGACTGAATGAAAGGAGCTGGCTTCTCACTCTCTTTGAATCTTCTTTATCATGCCAGGATTAGCAGGAAAAAGCAAAAAATTTCAGAATTGCACCTTGCAATGTGCAGATATTACTGTTTGTGCATTTACAATATTCATTGATTTTTGCCATTGAAAAACATGTTATTCATATACCAGAAATGTTTGAAGCTACTGACTGAATGAAAAGAGCTGGCATCTCACTCTCTTTGAATCTTCTTTATCATGCCAGGATTAGCAGGAAAAAGCAAAAAATTTCAGAATTGCACCTTGCAATGTGGAGATATTACTGTTTGTGCATTTACAATATTCATTGATTTTTGCCATTGAAAAACATGTTATTCATATACCAGAAATGTTTGAAGCTACTGACTGAATGAAAAGAGCTGGCATCTCACTCTCTTTGAATCTTCTTTATCATGCCAGGATAAGCAGGAAAAAGCAAAAAATTTCAGAATTGCACCTTGCAATGTGGAGATATTACTGTTTGTGCATTTACAATATTCATTGATTTTTGCCATTGAAAAACGTCCAGAAATGTTTGAAGCTACTGACTGAATGAAAGGAGCTGGCATCTCACTCTCTTTGAATCTTCTTTATCATGCTAGGATTAGCAGGAAAAAGCAAAAAATTTCAGAATTGCACCTTGCAATGCGGAGAAATTACTGTGTGTGCATTTACAATATTCATTGATTTTTGCCATTGAAAAACATGTTATTCATATACCAGAAATGTTTGAAGCTACTGACTGAATGAAAAGAGCTGGCATCTCACTCTCTTTGAATCTTCTTTATCATGCCAGGATTAGCAGGAAAAAGCAAAAAATTTCAGAATTGCACCTTGCAATGTGGAGATATTACTGTTTGTGCATTTACAATATTCATTGATTTTTGCCATTGAAAAACGTCCAGAAATGTTTGAAGCTACTGACTGAATGAAAGGAGCTGGCATCTCACTCTCTTTGAATCTTCTTTATCATGCTAGGATTAGCAGGAAAAAGCAAAAAATTTCAGAATTGCACCTTGCAATGCGGAGAAATTACTCTTTGTGCATTTACAATATTCATTGATTTTTGCAATTGAAAAACATCATGTTATTCATATACCAGAAATGTTTGAAGCTACTGACTGAATGAAAAGAGCTTGCATCTCACTCTCTTTGAATCTTCTTTATCATACTAAGAGGAGCAGGAAAAAGCAAAAAATTTCAGAATTGCACGTTGCAATGTGGAGATATTACTGTTTGTGCATTTACAATATTCATTGATTTTTGCCATTGAAAAACATCGTTATTCATATACCAGAAATGTTTGAAGCTACTGACTGAATGAAAAGAGCTGGCATCTCACTCTCTTTGAATCTTCTTTATCATGCCAGGATTAGCAGGAAAAAGCAAAAAATTTCAGAATTGCACCTTGCAATGTGGAGATATTACTGTTTGTGCATTTACAATATTCATTGATTTTTGCCATTGAAAAACGTCCAGAAATGTTTGAAGCTACTGACTGAATGAAAAGAGCTGGCATCTCACTCTCTTTGAATCTTCTTTATCATGCTAAGAGGAGCAGGAAAAAGCAAAAAATTTCAGAATTGCACGTTGCAATGTGGAGATATTACTGTTTGTGCATTTACAATATTCATTGATTTTTGCCATTGAAAAACGTCCAGAAATGTTTGAAGCTACTGACTGAATGAAAGGAGCTGGCATCTCACTCTCTTTGAATCTTCTTTATCATGCAAGGATTAGCAGGAAAAAGCAAAAAATTTCAGAATTGCACCTTGCAATGCGGAGAAATTACTGTGTGTGCATTTACAATATTCATTGATTTTTGCCATTGAAAAACATGTTATTCATATACCAGAAATGTTTGAAGCTACTGACTGAATGAAAAGAGCTGGCATCTCACTCTCTTTGAATCTTCTTTATCATGCTAGGATTAGCAGGAAAAAGCAAAAAATTTCAGAATTGCACCTTGCAATGCGGAGAAATTACTGTTTGTGCATTTACAATATTCATTGATTTTTGCCATTGAAAAACATGTTATTCATATACCAGAAATGTTTGAAGCTACTGACTGAATGAAAAGAGCTGGCATCTCACTCTCTTTGAATCTTCTTTATCATGCCAGGATTAGCAGGAAAAAGCAAAAAATTTTAGAATTACACGTTGCAATGTGGAGATATTACTGTTTGTGCATTTACAATATTCATTGATTTTTGCCATTGAAAAACGTCCAGAAATGTTTGAAGCTACTGACTGAATGAAAGGAGCTGGCATCTCACTCTCTTTGAATCTTCTTTATCATGCTAGGATTAGAAGGAAAAAGCAAAAAATTTCAGAATTGCACCTTGCAATGCGGAGAAATTACTGTTTGTGCATTTACAATATTCATTGATTTTTGCCATTGAAAAACATCATGTTATTCATATACCAGAAATGTTTGAAGCTACTGACTGAATGAAAAGAGCTGGCATCTCACTCTCTTTGAATCTTCTTTATCATGCTAAGAGGAGCAGGAAAAAGCAAAAAATTTCAGAATTGCACCTTGCAATGTGGAGATATTACTGTTTGTGCATTTACAATATTCATTGATTTTTGCCATTGAAAAACGTCCAGAAATGTTTGAAGCTACTGACTGAATGAAAGGAGCTGGCATCTCACTCTCTTTGAATCTTCTTTATCATGCTAGGATTAGCAGGAAAAAGCAAAAAATTTCAGAATTGCACCTTGCAATGCGGAGAAATTACTGTTTGTGCATTTACAATATTCATTGATTTTTGCCATTGAAAAACATCATGTTATTCATATACCAGAAATGTTTGAAGCTACTGACTGAATGAAAGGAGCTGGCATCTCACTCTCTTTGAATCTTCTTTATCATGCCAGGATTAGCAGGAAAAAGCAAAAAATTTCAGAATTGCACCTTGCAATGTGCAGATATTACTGTTTGTGCATTTACAATATTCATTGATTTTTGCCATTGAAAAACATGTTATTCATATACCAGAAATGTTTGAAGCTACTGACTGAATGAAAAGAGCTGGCATCTCACTCTCTTTGAATCTTCTTTATCATGCCAGGATTAGCAGGAAAAAGCAAAAAATTTCAGAATTGCACCTTGCAATGTGGAGATATTACTGTTTGTGCATTTACAATATTCATTGATTTTTGCCATTGAAAAACATGTTATTCATATACCAGAAATGTTTGAAGCTACTGACTGAATGAAAAGAGCTGGCATCTCACTCTCTTTGAATCTTCTTTATCATGCTAAGAGGAGCAGGAAAAAGCAAAAAATTTCAGAATTGCACGTTGCAATGTGGAGATATTACTGTTTGTGTATTTACAATATTCATTGATTTTTGCCATTGAAAAACGTCCAGAAATGTTTGAAGCTACTGACTGAATGAAAGGAGCTGGCATCTCACTCTCTTTGAATCTTCTTTATCATGCTAGGATTAGCAGGAAAAAGCAAAAAATTTCAGAATTGCACCTTGCAATGCGGAGAAATTACTGTGTGTGCATTTACAATATTCATTGATTTTTGCCATTGAAAAACATCGTTATTCATATACCAGAAATGTTTGAAGCTACTGACTGAATGAAAAGAGCTGGCATCTCACTCTCTTTGAATCTTCTTTATCATGCCAGGATTAGCAGGAAAAAGCAAAAAATTTCAGAATTGCACCTTGCAATGTGGAGATATTACTGTTTGTGCATTTACAATATTCATTGATTTTTGCCATTGAAAAACGTCCAGAAATGTTTGAAGCTACTGACTGAATGAAAGGAGCTGGCATCTCACTCTCTTTGAATCTTCTTTATCATGCTAGGATTAGCAGGAAAAAGCAAAAAATTTCAGAATTGCACCTTGCAATGCGGAGAAATTACTGTGTGTGCATTTACAATATTCATTGATTTTTGCCATTGAAAAACATGTTATTCATATACCAGAAATGTTTGAAGCTACTGACTGAATGAAAAGAGCTGGCATCTCACTCTCTTTGAATCTTCTTTATCATGCCAGGATTAGCAGGAAAAAGCAAAAAATTTCAGAATTGCACCTTGCAATGTGGAGATATTACTGTTTGTGCATTTACAATATTCATTGATTTTTGCCATTGAAAAACGTCCAGAAATGTTTGAAGCTACTGACTGAATGAAAGGAGCTGGCATCTCACTCTCTTTGAATCTTCTTTATCATGCTAGGATTAGCAGGAAAAAGCAAAAAATTTCAGAATTGCACCTTGCAATGCGGAGAAATTACTGTTTGTGCATTTACAATATTCATTGATTTTTGCCATTGAAAAACATCATGTTATTCATATACCAGAAATGTTTGAAGCTACTGACTGAATGAAAAGAGCTGGCATCTCACTCTCTTTGAATCTTCTTTATCATGCTAAGAGGAGCAGGAAAAAGCAAAAAATTTCAGAATTGCACGTTGCAATGTGGAGATATTACTGTTTGTGCATTTACAATATTCATTGATTTTTGCCATTGAAAAACGTCCAGAAATGTTTGAAGCTACTGACTGAATGAAAAGAGCTGGCATCTCACTCTCTTTGAATCTTCTTTATCATGCTAAGAGGAGCAGGAAAAATCAAAAAATTTCAGAATTGCACGTTGCAATGTGGAGATATTACTGTTTGTGCATTTACAATATTCATTGATTTTTGCCATTGAAAAACGTCCAGAAATGTTTGAAGCTACTGACTGAATGAAAGGAGCTGGCATCTCACTCTCTTTGAATCTTCTTTATCATGCTAGGATTAGCAGGAAAAGGCAAAAAATTTCAGAATTGCACCTTGCAATGCGGAGAAATTACTGTTTGTGCATTTACAATATTCATTGATTTTTGCCATTGAAAAACATCATGTTATTCATATACCAGAAATGTTTGAAGCTACTGACTGAATGAAAGGAGCTGGCATCTCACTCTCTTTGAATCTTCTTTATCATGCTAGGATTAGCAGGAAAAAGCAAAAAATTTCAGAATTGCACCTTGCAATGCGGAGAAATTACTGTGTGTGCATTTACAATATTCATTGATTTTTGCCATTGAAAAACATCGTTATTCATATACCAGAAATGTTTGAAGCTACTGACTGAATGAAAAGAGCTGGCATCTCACTCTCTTTGAATCTTCTTTATCATGCCAGGATTAGCAGGAAAAAGCAAAAAATTTCAGAATTGCACGTTGCAATGTGGAGATATTACTGTTTGTGCATTTACAATATTCATTGATTTTTGCCATTGAAAAACGTCCAGAAATGTTTGAAGCTACTGACTGAATGAAAGGAGCTGGCATCTCACTCTCTTTGAATCTTCTTTATCATGCTAGGATTAGCAGGAAAAAGCAAAAAATTTCAGAATTGCACCTTGCAATGCGAAGAAATTACTGTTTGTGCATTTACAATATTCATTGATTTTTGCCATTGAAAAACATCATGTTATTCATATACCAGAAATGTTTGAAGCTACTGACTGAATGAAAGGAGCTGGCATCTCGCTCTCTTTGAATCTTCTTTATCATGCTAGGATTAGCAGGAAAAAGCAAAAAATTTCAGAATTGCACCTTGCAATGCGGAGAAATTACTGTGTGTGCATTTACAATATTCATTGATTTTTGCCATTGAAAAACATCGTTATTCATATACCAGAAATGTTTGAAGCTACTGACTGAATGAAAAGAGCTGGCATCTCACTCTCTTTGAATCTTCTTTATCATGCCAGGATTAGCAGGAAAAAGCAAAAAATTTCAGAATTGCACCTTGCAATGTGGAGATATTACTGTTTGTGCATTTACAATATTCATTGATTTTTGCCATTGAAAAACGTCCAGAAATGTTTGAAGCTACTGACTGAATGAAAGGAGCTGGCATCTCACTCTCTTTGAATCTTCTTTATCATGCTAGGATTAGCAGGAAAAAGCAAAAAATTTCAGAATTGCACCTTGCAATGCGGAGAAATTACTGTGTGTGCATTTACAATATTCATTGATTTTTGCCATTGAAAAACATCATGTTATTCATATACCAGAAATGTTTGAAGCTACTGGCTGAATGAAAGGAGCTGGCATCTCACTCTCTTTGAATCTTCTTTATCATGCTAGGATTAGCAGGAAAAAGCAAAAAATTTCAGAATTGCACCTTGCAATGCGGAGAAATTACTGTTTGTGCATTTACAATATTCATTGATTTTTGCCATTGAAAAACATCATGTTATTCATATACCAGAAATGTTTGAAGCTACTGACTGAATGAAAGGAGCTGGCATCTCACTCTCTTTGAATCTTCTTTATCATGCCAGGATTAGCAGGAAAAAGCAAAAAATTTCAGAATTGCACCTTGCAATGTGCAGATATTACTGTTTGTGCATTTACAATATTCATTGATTTTTGCCATTGAAAAACATGTTATTCATATACCAGAAATGTTTGAAGCTACTGACTGAATGAAAAGAGCTGGCATCTCACTCTCTTTGAATCTTCTTTATCATGCCAGGATTAGCAGGAAAAAGCAAAAAATTTCAGAATTGCACCTTGCAATGTGGAGATATTACTGTTTGTGCATTTACAATATTCATTGATTTTTGCCATTGAAAAACATGTTATTCATATACCAGAAATGTTTGAAGCTACTGACTGAATGAAAAGAGCTGGCATCTCACTCTCTTTGAATCTTCTTTATCATGCTAAGAGGAGCAGGAAAAAGCAAAAAATTTCAGAATTGCACGTTGCAATGTGGAGATATTACTGTTTGTGTATTTACAATATTCATTGATTTTTGCCATTGAAAAACGTCCAGAAATGTTTGAAGCTACTGACTGAATGAAAGGAGCTGGCATCTCACTCTCTTTGAATCTTCTTTATCATGCTAGGATTAGCAGGAAAAAGCAAAAAATTTCAGAATTGCACCTTGCAATGCGGAGAAATTACTGTGTGTGCATTTACAATATTCATTGATTTTTGCCATTGAAAAACATCGTTATTCATATACCAGAAATGTTTGAAGCTACTGACTGAATGAAAAGAGCTGGCATCTCACTCTCTTTGAATCTTCTTTATCATGCCAGGATTCGCAGGAAAAAGCAAAACATTTCAGAATTGCACCTTGCAATGTGGAGATATTACTGTTTGTGCATTTACAATATTCATTGATTTTTGCCATTGAAAAACGTCCAGAAATGTTTGAAGCTACTGACTGAATGAAAGGAGCTGGCATCTCACTCTCTTTGAATCTTCTTTATCATGCTAGGATTAGCAGGAAAAAGCAAAAAATTTCAGAATTGCACCTTGCAATGCGGAGAAATTACTGTGTGTGCATTTACAATATTCATTGATTTTTGCCATTGAAAAACATGTTATTCATATACCAGAAATGTTTGAAGCTACTGACTGAATGAAAAGAGCTGGCATCTCACTCTCTTTGAATCTTCTTTATCATGCCAGGATTAGCAGGAAAAAGCAAAAAATTTCAGAATTGCACCTTGCAATGTGGAGATATTACTGTTTGTGCATTTACAATATTCATTGATTTTTGCCATTGAAAAACGTCCAGAAATGTTTGAAGCTACTGACTGAATGAAAGGAGCTGGCATCTCACTCTCTTTGAATCTTCTTTATCATGCTAGGATTAGCAGGAAAAAGCAAAAAATTTCAGAATTGCACTTGCAATGCGGAGAAATTACTGTTTGTGCATTTACAATATTCATTGATTTTTGCCATTGAAAAACATCATGTTATTCATATACCAGAAATGTTTGAAGCTACTGACTGAATGAAAAGAGCTGGCATCTCACTCTCTTTGAATCTTCTTTATCATGCTAAGAGGAGCAGGAAAAAGCAAAAAATTTCAGAATTGCACGTTGCAATGTGGAGATATTACTGTTTGTGCATTTACAATATTCATTGATTTTTGCCATTGAAAAACGTCCAGAAATGTTTGAAGCTACTGACTGAATGAAAAGAGCTGGCATCTCACTCTCTTTGAATCTTCTTTATCATGCTAAGAGGAGCAGGAAAAATCAAAAAATTTCAGAATTGCACGTTGCAATGTGGAGATATTACTGTTTGTGCATTTACAATATTCATTGATTTTTGCCATTGAAAAACGTCCAGAAATGTTTGAAGCTACTGACTGAATGAAAGGAGCTGGCATCTCACTCTCTTTGAATCTTCTTTATCATGCTAGGATTAGCAGGAAAAGGCAAAAAATTTCAGAATTGCACCTTGCAATGCGGAGAAATTACTGTTTGTGCATTTACAATATTCATTGATTTTTGCCATTGAAAAACATCATGTTATTCATATACCAGAAATGTTTGAAGCTACTGACTGAATGAAAGGAGCTGGCATCTCACTCTCTTTGAATCTTCTTTATCATGCTAGGATTAGCAGGAAAAAGCAAAAAATTTCAGAATTGCACCTTGCAATGCGGAGAAATTACTGTGTGTGCATTTACAATATTCATTGATTTTTGCCATTGAAAAACATCGTTATTCATATACCAGAAATGTTTGAAGCTACTGACTGAATGAAAAGAGCTGGCATCTCACTCTCTTTGAATCTTCTTTATCATGCCAGGATTAGCAGGAAAAAGCAAAAAATTTCAGAATTGCACGTTGCAATGTGGAGATATTACTGTTTGTGCATTTACAATATTCATTGATTTTTGCCATTGAAAAACGTCCAGAAATGTTTGAAGCTACTGACTGAATGAAAGGAGCTGGCATCTCACTCTCTTTGAATCTTCTTTATCATGCTAGGATTAGCAGGAAAAAGCAAAAAATTTCAGAATTGCACCTTGCAATGCGAAGAAATTACTGTTTGTGCATTTACAATATTCATTGATTTTTGCCATTGAAAAACATCATGTTATTCATATACCAGAAATGTTTGAAGCTACTGACTGAATGAAAGGAGCTGGCATCTCGCTCTCTTTGAATCTTCTTTATCATGCTAGGATTAGCAGGAAAAAGCAAAAAATTTCAGAATTGCACCTTGCAATGCGGAGAAATTACTGTGTGTGCATTTACAATATTCATTGATTTTTGCCATTGAAAAACATCGTTATTCATATACCAGAAATGTTTGAAGCTACTGACTGAATGAAAAGAGCTGGCATCTCACTCTCTTTGAATCTTCTTTATCATGCCAGGATTAGCAGGAAAAAGCAAAAAATTTCAGAATTGCACCTTGCAATGTGGAGATATTACTGTTTGTGCATTTACAATATTCATTGATTTTTGCCATTGAAAAACGTCCAGAAATGTTTGAAGCTACTGACTGAATGAAAGGAGCTGGCATCTCACTCTCTTTGAATCTTCTTTATCATGCTAGGATTAGCAGGAAAAAGCAAAAAATTTCAGAATTGCACCTTGCAATGCGGAGAAATTACTGTGTGTGCATTTACAATATTCATTGATTTTTGCCATTGAAAAACATCATGTTATTCATATACCAGAAATGTTTGAAGCTACTGGCTGAATGAAAGGAGCTGGCATCTCACTCTCTTTGAATCTTCTTTATCATGCTAGGATTAGCAGGAAAAAGCAAAAAATTTCAGAATTGCACCTTGCAATGCGGAGAAATTACTGTTTGTGCATTTACAATATTCATTGATTTTTGCCATTGAAAAACATCATGTTATTCATATACCAGAAATGTTTGAAGCTACTGACTGAATGAAAGGAGCTGGCATCTCACTCTCTTTGAATCTTCTTTATCATGCTAGGATTAGCAGGAAAAAGCAAAAAATTTCAGAATTGCACCTTGCAATGCGGAGAAATTACTGTTTGTGCATTTACAATATTCATTGATTTTTGCCATTGAAAAACATGTTATTCATATACCAGAAATGTTTGAAGCTACTGACTGAATGAAAAGAGCTGGCATCTCACTCTCTTTGAATCTTCTTTATCATGCCAGGATTAGCAGGAAAAAGCAAAAAATTTCAGAATTGCACCTTGCAATGTGGAGATATTACTGTTTGTGCATTTACAATATTCATTGATTTTTGCCATTGAAAAACGTCCAGAAATGTTTGAAGCTACTGACTGAATGAAAGGAGCTGGCATCTCACTCTCTTTGAATCTTCTTTATCATGCTAGGATTAGCAGGAAAAAGCAAAAAATTTCAGAATTGCACCTTGCAATGCGGAGAAATTACTGTTTGTGCATTTACAATATTCATTGATTTTTGCCATTGAAAAACATGTTATTCATATACCAGAAATGTTTGAAGCTACTGACTGAATGAAAGCAGCTGGCATCTCACTCTCTTTGAATCTTCTTTATCATGCAAGGATTAGCAGGAAAAAGCAAAAAATTTCAGAATTGCACCTTGCAATGCGGAGAAATTACTGTGTGTGCATTTACAATATTCATTGATTTTTGCCATTGAAAAACATGTTATTCATATACCAGAAATGTTTGAAGCTACTGACTGAATGAAAAGAGCTGGCATCTCACTCTCTTTGAATCTTCTTTATCATGCTACGATTAGCAGGAAAAAGCAAAAAATTTCAGAATTGCACCTTGCAATGCGGAGAAATTACTGTTTGTGCATTTACAATATTCATTGATTTTTGCCATTGAAAAACATGTTATTCATATACCAGAAATGTTTGAAGCTACTGACTGAATGAAAAGAGCTGGCATCTCACTCTCTTTGAATCTTCTTTATCATGCCAGGATTAGCAGGAAAAAGCAAAAAATTTCAGAATTACATGTTGCAATGTGGAGATATTACTGTTTGTGCATTTACAATATTCATTGATTTTTGCCATTGAAAAACGTCCAGCAATGTTTGAAGCTACTGACTGAATGAAAGGAGCTGGCATCTCACTCTCTTTGAATTTTCTTTATCATGCTAGGATTAGCAGGAAAAAGCAAAAAATTTCAGAATTGCACCTTGCAATGCGGAGAAATTACTGTTTGTGCATTTACAATATTCATTGATTTTTGCCATTGAAAAACATCATGTTATTCATATACCAGAAATGTTTGAAGCTACTGACTGAATGAAAAGAGCTGGCATCTCACTCTCTTTGAATCTTCCTTATCATGCCAGGATTAGCAGGAAAAAGCAAAAAATTTCAGAATTGCACGTTGAAATGTGGAGATATTACTGTTTGTGCATTTACAATATTCATTGATTTTTGCCATTGAAAAACGTCCAGAAATGTTTGAAGCTACTGACTGAATGAAAGGAGCTGGCATCTCACTCTCTTTGAATCTTCTTTATCATGCTAGGATTAGCAGGAAAAAGCAAAAAATTTCAGAATTGCACCTTGCAATGCGGAGAAATTACTGTTTGTGCATTTACAATATTCATTGATTTTTGCCATTGAAAAACATCATGTTATTCATATACCAGAAATGTTTGAAGCTACTGACTGAATGAAAAGAGCTGGCATCTCACTCTCTTTGAATCTTCTTTATCATGCTAAGAGGAGCAGGAAAAAGCAAAAAATTTCAGAATTGCACCTTGCAATGTGGAGATATTACTGTTTGTGCATTAACAATATTCATTGATTTTTGCCATTGAAAAACGTCCAGAAATGTTTGAAGCTACTGACTGAATGAAAGGAGCTGGCATCTCACTCTCTTTGAATCTTCTTTATCATGCTAGGATTAGCAGGAAAAAGCAAAAAATTTCAGAATTGCACCTTGCAATGCGGAGAAATTACTGTTTGTGCATTTACAATATTCATTGATTTTTGCCATTGAAAAACATCATGTTATTCATATACCAGAAATGTTTGAAGCTACTGACTGAATGAAAGGAGCTGGCATCTCACTCTCTTTGAATCTTCTTTATCATGCCAGGATTAGCAGGAAAAAGCAAAAAATTTCAGAATTGCACCTTGCAATGTGCAGATATTACTGTTTGTGCATTTACAATATTCATTGATTTTTGCCATTGAAAAACATGTTATTCATATACCAGAAATGTTTGAAGCTACTGACTGAATGAAAAGAGCCGGCATCTCACTCTCTTTGAATCTTCTTTATCATGCCAGGATTAGCAGGAAAAAGCAAAAAATTTCAGAATTGCACCTTGCAATGTGGAGATATTACTGTTTGTGCATTTACAATATTCATTGATTTTTGCCATTGAAAAACATGTTATTCATATACCAGAAATGTTTGAAGCTACTGACTGAATGAAAAGAGCTGGCATCTCACTCTCTTTGAATCTTCTTTATCATGCTAAGAGGAGCAGGAAAAAGCAAAAAATTTCAGAATTGCACGTTGCAATGTGGAGATATTACTGTTTGTGTATTTACAATATTCATTGATTTTTGCCATTGAAAAACGTCCAGAAATGTTTGAAGCTACTGACTGAATGAAAGGAGCTAGCATCTCACTCTCTTTGAATCTTCTTTATCATGCTAGGATTAGCAGGAAAAAGCAAAAAATTTCAGAATTGCACTTTGCAATGCGGAGAAATTACTGTTTGTGCATTTACAATATTCATTGATTTTTGCCATTGAAAAACATCATGTTATTCATATACCAGAAATGTTTGAAGCTACTGACTGAATGAAAGGAGCTGGCATCTCACTCTCTTTGAATCTTCTTTATCATGCTAGGATTAGCAGGAAAAAGCAAAAAATTTCAGAATTGCACCTTGCAATGTGGAGATATTACTGTTTGTGCATTTACAATATTCATTGATTTTTGCCATTGAAAAACGTCCAGAAATGTTTGAAGCTACTGACTGAATGAAAGGAGCTGGCATCTCACTCTCTTTGAATCTTCTTTATCATGCTAGGATTAGCAGGAAAAAGCAAAAAATTTCAGAATTGCACCTTGCAATGCGGAGAAATTACTGTGTGTGCATTTACAATATTCATTGATTTTTGCCATTGAAAAACATCGTTATTCATATACCAGAAATGTTTGAAGCTACTGACTGAATGAAAAGAGCTGGCATCTCACTCTCTTTGAATCTTCTTTATCATGCCAGGATTAGCAGGAAAAAGCAAAAAATTTCAGAATTGCACCTTGCAATGTGGAGATATTACTGTTTGTGCATTTACAATATTCATTGATTTTTGCCATTGAAAAACATGTTATTCATATACCAGAAATGTTTGAAGCTACTGACTGAATGAAAAGAGCTGGCATCTCACTCTCTTTGAATCTTCTTTATCATGCCAGGATTAGCAGGAAAAAGCAAAAAATTTCAGAATTGCACCTTGCAATGTGGAGATATTACTGTTTGTGCATTTACAATATTCATTGATTTTTGCCATTGAAAAACGTCCAGAAATGTTTGAAGCTACTGACTGAATGAAAGGAGCTGGCATCTCACTCTCTTTGAATCTTCTTTATCATGCTAGGATTAGCAGGAAAAAGCAAAAAATTTCAGAATTGCACCTTGCAATGCGGAGAAATTACTGTGTGTGCATTTACAATATTCATTGATTTTTGCCATTGAAAAACATCGTTATTCATATACCAGAAATGTTTGAAGCTACTGACTGAATGAAAAGAGCTGGCATCTCACTCTCTTTGAATCTTCTTTATCATGCCAGGATTAGCAGGAAAAAGCAAAAAATTTCAGAATTGCACCTTGCAATGTGGAGATATTACTGTTTGTGAATTTACAATATTCATTGATTTTTGCCATTGAAAAACATGTTATTCATATACCAGAAATGTTTGAAGCTACTGACTGAATGAAAAGAGCTGGCATCTCACTCTCTTTGAATCTTCTTTATCATGCCAGGATTAGCAGGAAAAAGCAAAATATTTCAGAATTGCACCTTGCAATGTGGAGATATTACTGTTCGTGCATTTACAATATTCATTGATTTTTGCCATTGAAAAACGTCCAGAAATGTTTGAAGCTACTGACTGAATGAAAGGAGCTGGCATCTCACTCTCTTTGAATCTTCTTTATCATGCTAGGATTAGCAGGAAAAAGCAAAAAATTTCAGAATTGCACCTTGCAATGCGGAGAAATTACTGTGTGTGCATTTACAATATTCATTGATTTTTGCCATTGAAAAACATCATGTTATTCATATACCAGAAATGTTTGAAGCTACTGACTGAATGAAAGGAGCTGGCATCTCACTCTCTTTGAATCTTCTTTACCATGCTAGGATTAGCAGGAAAAAGCAAAAAATTTCAGAATTGCACCTTGCAATGCGGAGAAATTACTGTGTGTGCATTTACAATATTCATTGATTTTTGCCATTGAAAAACATCATGTTATTCATATACCAGAAATGTTTGAAGCTACTGACTGAATGAAAGGAGCTGGCATCTCACTCTCTTTGAATCTTCTTTACCATGCTAGGATTAGCAGGAAAAAGCAAAAAATTTCAGATTTGCACCTTGCAATGCGGAGAAATTACTGTTTGTGCATTTACAATATTCATTGATTTTTGCCATTGAAAAACATCATGTTATTCATATACCAGAAATGTTTGAAGCTACTGACTGAATGAAAAGAGCTGGCATCTCACTCTCTTTGAATCTTCTTTATCATGCCAGGATTAGCAGGAAAAAGCAAAAAATTTCAGAATTGCACCTTGCAATGTGGAGATATTACTGTTTGTGCATTTACAATATTCATTGATTTTTGCCATTGAAAAACGTCCAGAAATGTTTGAAGCTACTGACTGAATGAAAGGAGCTGGCTTCTCACTCTCTTTGAATCTTCTTTATCATGCTAGGAATAGCAGGAAAAAGCAAAAAATTTCAGAATTGCACCTTGCAATGCGGAGAAATTACTGTGTGTGCATTTACAATATTCATTGATTTTTGCCATTGAAAAACATCGTTATTCATATACCAGAAATGTTTGAAGCTACTGACTGAATGAAAAGAGCTGGCATCTCACTCTCTTTGAATCTTTATCATGCCAGGATTAGCAGGAAAAAGCAAAAAATTTCAGAATTGCACCTTGCAATGTGGAGATATTACTGTTTGTGCATTTACAATATTCATTGATTTTTGCCATTGAAAAACATGTTATTCATATACCAGAAATGTTTGAAGCTACTGACTGAATGAAAGGAGCTGGCATCTCACTCTCTTTGAATCTTCTTTATCATGCTAGGATTAGCAGGAAAAAGCAAAAAATTTCAGAATTGCACCTTGCAATGCGGAGAAATTACTGTATGTGCATTTACAATATTCATTGATTTTTGCCATTGAAAAACATCGTTATTCATATACCAGAAATGTTTGAAGCTACTGACTGAATGAAAAGAGCTGGCATCTCACTCTCTTTGAATCTTCTTTATCATGCCAGGATTAGCAGGAAAAAGCAAAAAATTTCAGAATTGCACCTTGCAATGCGGAGAAATTACTGTTTGTGCATTTACAATATTCATTGATTTTTGCCATTGAAAAACGTCCAGAAATGTTTGAAGCTACTGACTGAATGAAAGGAGCTGGCATCTCACTCTCTTTGAATCTTCTTTATCATGCTAGGATTAGCAGGAAAAAGCAAAAAATTTCAGAATTGCACCTTGCAATGCGGAGAAATTACTGTTTGTGCATTTACAATATTCATTGATTTTTGCCATTGAAAAACGTCCAGAAATGTTTGAAGCTACTGACTGAATGAAAGGAGCTGGCATCTCACTCTCTTTGAATCTTCTTTATCATGCTAGGATTAGCAGGAAAAAGCAAAAAATTTCAGAATTGCACATTGCAATGCGGAGAAATTACTGTTTGTGCATTTACAATATTCATTGATTTTTGCCATTGAAAAACATCATGTTATTCATATACCAGAAATGTTTGAAGCTACTGACTGAATGAAAAGAGCTGGCATCTCACTCTCTTTGAATCTTCTTTATCATGCCAGGATTAGCAGGAAAAAGCAAAAAATTTCAGAATTGCACCTTGCAATGCGGAGAAATTACTGTGTGTGCATTTACAATATTCATTGATTTTTGCCATTGAAAAACATGTTATTCATATACCAGAAATGTTTGAAGCTACTGACTGAATGAAAAGAGCTGGCATCTCACTCTCTTTGAATCTTCTTTATCATGCTAGGATTAGCAGGAAAAAGCAAAAAATTTCAGAATTGCACCTTGCAATGCGGAGAAATTACTGTTTGTGCATTTACAATATTCATTGATTTTTGCCATTGAAAAACATGTTATTCATATACCAGAAATGTTTGAAGCTACTGACTGAATGAAAAGAGCTGGCATCTCACTCTCTTTGAATCTTCTTCATCATGCCAGGATTAGCAGGAAAAAGCAAAAAATTTCAGAATTGCACGTTGCAATGTGGAGATATTACTGTTTGTGCATTTACAATATTCATTGATTTTTGCCATTGAAAAACGTCCAGAAATGTTTGAAGCTACTGACTGAATGAAAGTAGCTGGCATCTCACTCTCTTTGAATCTTCTTTATCATGCTAGGATTAGCAGGAAAAAGCAAAAAATTTCAGAATTGCACCTTGCAATGCGGAGAAATTACTGTTTGTGCATTTACAATATTCATTGATTTTTGCCTTTGAAAAACATCATGTTATTCATATACCAGAAATGTTTGAAGCTACTGACTGAATGAAAAGAGCTGGCATCTCACTCTCTTTGAATCTTCTTTATCATGCCAGGATTAGCAGGAAAAAGCAAAAAATTTCAGAATTGCACCTTGCAATGTGGAGATATTACTGTTTGTGCATTTACAATATTCATTGATTTTTGCCATTGAAAAACGTCCAGAAATGTTTGAAGCTACTGACTGAATGAAAAGAGCTGGCATCTCACTCTCTTTGAATCTTCTTTATCATGCTAAGAGGAGCAGGAAAAAGCAAAAAATTTCAGAATTGCACGTTGCAATGTGGAGATATTACTGTTTGTGCATTTACAATATTCATTGATTTTTGCCATTGAAAAATGTCCAGAAATGTTTGAAGCTACTGACTGAATGAAAGGAGCTGGCATCTCACTCTCTTTGAATCTTCTTTATCATGCAAGGATTAGCAGGAAAAAGCAAAAAATTTCAGAATTGCACCTTGCAATGCGGAGAAATTACTGTGTGTGCATTTACAATATTCATTGATTTTTGCCATTGAAAAACATGTTATTCATATACCAGAAATGTTTGAAGCTACTGACTGAATGAAAAGAGCTGGCATCTCACTCTCTTTGAATCTTCTTTATCATGCTAGGATTAGCAGGAAAAAGCAAAAAATTTCAGAATTGCACCTTGCAATGCGGAGAAATTACTGTTTGTGCATTTACAATATTCATTGATTTTTGCCATTGAAAAACATGTTATTCATATACCAGAAATGTTTGAAGCTACTGACTGAATGAAAAGAGCTGGCATCTCACTCTCTTTGAATCTTCTTTATCATGCCAGGATTAGCAGGAAAAAGCAAAAAATTTCAGAATTACACGTTGCAATGTGGAGATATTACTGTTTGTGCATTTACAATATTCATTGATTTTTGCCATTGAAAAACGTCCAGAAATGTTTCAAGCTACTGACTGAATGAAAGGAGCTGGCATCTCACTCTCTTTGAATCTTCTTTATCATGCTAGGATTAGCATGAAAAAGCAAAAAATTTCAGAATTGCACCTTGCAATGCGGAGAAATTACTGTTTGTGCATTTACAATATTCATTGATTTTTGCCATTGAAAAACATCATGTTATTCATATACCAGAAATGTTTGAAGCTACTGACTGAATGAAAAGAGCTGGCATCTCACTCTCTTTGAATCTTCTTTATCATGCCAGGATTAGCAGGAAAAAGCAAAAAATTTCAGAATTGCACGTTGAAATGTGGAGATATTACTGTTTGTGCATTTACAATATTCATTGATTTTTGCCATTGAAAAACGTCCAGAAATGTTTGAAGCTACTGACTGAATGAAAGGATCTGGCATCTCACTCTCTTTGAATCTTCTTTATCATGCTAGGATTAGCAGGAAAAAGCAAAAAATTTCAGAATTGCACCTTGCAATGCGGAGAAATTACTGTTTGTGCATTTACAATATTCATTGATTTTTGCCATTGAAAAACATCATGTTATTCATATACCAGAAATGTTTGAAGCTACTGACTGAATGAAAAGAGCTGGCATCTCACTCTCTTTGAATCTTCTTTATCATGCTAAGAGGAGCAGGAAAAAGCAAAAAATTTCAGAATTGCACCTTGCAATGTGGAGATATTACTGTTTGTGCATTTACAATATTCATTGATTTTTGCCATTGAAAAACGTCCAGAAATGTTTGAAGCTACTGACTGAATGAAAGGAGCTGGCATCTCACTCTCTTTGAATCTTCTTTATCATGCTAGGATTAGCAGGAAAAAGCAAAAAATTTCAGAATTGCACCTTGCAATGCGGAGAAATTACTGTTTGTGCATTTACAATATTCATTGATTTTTGCCATTGAAAAACATCATGTTATTCATATACCAGAAATGTTTGAAGCTACTGACTGAATGAAAGGAGCTGGCATCTCACTCTCTTTGAATCTTCTTTATCATGCCAGGATTAGCAGGAAAAAGCAAAAAATTTCAGAATTGCACCTTGCAATGTGCAGATATTACTGTTTGTGCATTTACAATATTCATTGATTTTTGCCATTGAAAAACATGTTATTCATATACCAGAAATGTTTGAAGCTACTGACTGAATGAAAAGAGCTGGCATCTCACTCTCTTTGAATTTTCTTTATCATGCCAGGATTAGCAGGAAAAAGCAAAAAATTTCAGAATTGCACCTTGCAATGTGGAGATATTACTGTTTGTGCATTTACAATATTCATTGATTTTTGACATTGAAAAACATGTTATTCATATACCAGAAATGTTTGAAGCTACTGACTGAATGAAAAGAGCTGGCATCTCACTCTCTTTGAATCTTCTTTATCATGCTAAGAGGAGCAGGAAAAAGCAAAAAATTTCAGAATTGCACGTTGCAATGTGGAGATATTACTGTTTGTGTATTTACAATATTCATTGATTTTTGCCATTGAAAAACGTCCAGAAATGTTTGAAGCTACTGACTGAATGAAAGGAGCTGGCATCTCACTCTCTTTGAATCTTCTTTATCATGCTAGGATTAGCAGGAAAAAGCAAACAATTTCAGAATTGCACCTTGCAATGCGGAGAAATTACTGTGTGTGCATTTACAATATTCATTGATTTTTGCCATTGAAAAACATCGTTATTCATATACCAGAAATGTTTGAAACTACTGACTGAATGAAAAGAGCTGGCATCTCACTCTCTTTGAATCTTCTTTATCATGCCAGGATTAGCAGGAAAAAGCAAAAAATTTCAGAATTGCACCTTGCAATGTGGAGATATTACTGTTTGTGCATTTACAATATTCATTGATTTTTGCCATTGAAAAACGTCCAGAAATGTTTGAAGCTACTGACTGAATGAAAGGAGCTGGCATCTCACTCTCTTTGAATCTTCTTTATCATGCTAGGATTAGCAGGAAAAAGCAAAAAATTTCAGAATTGCACCTTGCAATGCGGAGAAATTACTGTGTGTGCATTTACAATATTCATTGATTTTTGCCATTGAAAAACTTGTTATTCATATACCAGAAATGTTTGAAGCTACTGACTGAATGAAAAGAGCTGGCATCTCACTCTCTTTGAATCTTCTTTATCATGCCAGGATTAGCAGGAAAAAGCAAAAAATTTCAGAATTGCACCTTGCAATGTGGAGATATTACTGTTTGTGCATTTACAATATTCATTGATTTTTGCCATTGAAAAACGTCCAGAAATGTTTGAAGCTACTGACTGAATGAAAGGAGCTGGCATCTCACTCTCTTTGAATCTTCTTTATCATGCTAGGATTAGCAGGAAAAAGCAAAAAATTTCAGAATTGCACCTTGCAATGCGGAGAAATTACTGTTTGTGCATTTACAATATTCATTGATTTTTGCCATTGAAAAACATCATGTTATTCATATACCAGAAATGTTTGAAGCTACTGACTGAATGAAAAGAGCTGGCATCTCACTCTCTTTGAATCTTCTTTATCATGCTAAGAGGAGCAGGAAAAAGCAAAAAATTTCAGAATTGCACGTTGCAATGTGGAGATATTACTGTTTGTGCATTTACAATATTCATTGATTTTTGCCATTGAAAAACGTCCAGAAATGTTTGAAGCTACTGACTGAATGAAAGGAGCTGGCATCTCACTCTCTTTGAATCTTCTTTATCATGCCAGGATTAGCAGGAAAAAGCAAAAAATTTCAGAATTGCACCTTGCAATGTGGAGATATTACTGTTTGTGCATTTACAATATTCATTGATTTTTGCCATTGAAAAACGTCCAGAAATGTTTGAAGCTACTGACTGAATGAAAGGAGCTGGCATCTCACTCTCTTTGAATCTTCTTTATCATGCTAGGATTAGCAGGAAAAAGCAAAAAATTTCAGAATTGCACCTTGCAATGCGGAGAAATTACTGTGTGTGCATTTACAATATTCATTGATTTTTGCCATTGAAAAACATCGTTATTCATATACCAGAAATGTTTGAAGCTACTGACTGAATGAAAAGAGCTGGCATCTTACTCTCTTTGAATCTTCTTTATCATGCCAGGATTAGCAGGAAAAAGCAAAAAATTTCAGAATTGCACCTTGCAGTGTGGAGATATTACTGTTTGTGCATTTACAATATTCATTGATTTTTGCCATTGAAAAACGTCCAGAAATGTTTGAAGCTACTGACTGAATGAAAAGAGCTGGCATCTCACTCTCTTTGAATCTTCTTTATCATGCTAAGAGGAGCAGGAAAAAGCAAAAAATTTCAGAATTGCACGTTGCAATGTGGAGATATTACTGTTTGTGCATTTACAATATTCATTGATTTTTGCCATTGAAAAACGTCCAGAAATGTTTGAAGCTACTGACTGAATGAAAGGAGCTGGCATCTCACTCTCTTTGAATCTTCTTTATCATGCAAGGATTAGCAGGAAAAAGCAAAAAATTTCAGAATTGCACCTTGCAATGCGGAGAAATTACTGTGTGTGCATTTACAATATTCATTGATTTTTGCCATTGAAAAACATGTTATTCATATACCAGAAATGTTTGAAGCTACTGACTGAATGAAAAGAGCTGGCATCTCACTCTCTTTGAATCTTCTTTATCATGCTACGATTAGCAGGAAAAAGCAAAAAATTTCAGAATTGCACCTTGCAATGCGGAGAAATTACTGTTTGTGCATTTACAATATTCATTGATTTTTGCCATTGAAAAACATGTTATTCATATACCAGAAATGTTTGAAGCTACTGACTGAATGAAAAGAGCTGGCATCTCACTCTCTTTGAATCTTCTTTATCATGCCAGGATTAGCAGGAAAAAGCAAAAAATTTCAGAATTACACGTTGCAATGTGGAGATATTACTGTTTGTGCATTTACAATATTCATTGATTTTTGCCATTGAAAAACGTCCAGAAATGTTTGAAGCTACTGACTGAATGAAAGGAGCTGGCATCTCACTCTCTTTGAATCTTCTTTATCATGCTAGGATTAGCAGGAAAAAGCAAAAAATTTCAGAATTGCACCTTGCAATGCGGAGAAATTACTGTTTGTGCATTTACAATATTCATTGATTTTTGCCATTGAAAAACATCATGTTATTCATATACCAGAAATGTTTGAAGCTACTGACTGAATGAAAAGAGCTGGCATCTCACTCTCTTTGAATCTTCTTTATCATGCCAGGATTAGCAGGAAAAAGCAAAAAATTTCAGAATTGCACGTTGAAATGTGGAGATATTACTGTTTGTGCATTTACAATATTCATTGATTTTTGCCATTGAAAAACGTCCAGAAATGTTTGAAGCTACTGACTGAATGAAAGAAGCTGGCATCTCACTCTCTTTGAATCTTCTTTATCATGCTAGGATTAGCAGGAAAAAGCAAAAAATTTCAGAATTGCACCTTGCAATGCGGAGAAATTACTGTTTGTGCATTTACAATATTCATTGATTTTTGCCATTGAAAAACATCATGTTATTCATATACCAGAAATGTTTGAAGCTACTGACTGAATGAAAAGAGCTGGCATCTCACTCTCTTTGAATCTTCTTTATCATGCTAAGAGGAGCAGGAAAAAGCAAAAAATTTCAGAATTGCACCTTGCAATGTGGAGATATTACTGTTTGTGCATTTACAATATTCATTGATTTTTGCCATTGAAAAACGTCCAGAAATGTTTGAAGCTACTGACTGAATGAAAGGAGCTGGCATCTCACTCTCTTTGAATCTTCTTTATCATGCTAGGATTAGCAGGAAAAAGCAAAAAATTTCAGAATTGCACCTTGCAATGCGGAGAAATTACTGTTTGTGCATTTACAATATTCATTGATTTTTGCCATTGAAAAACATCATGTTATTCATATACCAGAAATGTTTGAAGCTACTGACTGAATGAAAGGAGCTGGCATCTCACTCTCTTTGAATCTTCTTTATCATGCCAGGATTAGCAGGAAAAAGCAAAAAATTTCAGAATTGCACCTTGCAATGTGCAGATATTACTGTTTGTGCATTTACAATATTCATTGATTTTTGCCATTGAAAAACATGTTATTCATATACCAGAAATGTTTGAAGCTACTGACTGAATGAAAAGAGCTGGCATCTCACTCTCTTTGAATCTTCTTTATCATGCCAGGATTAGCAGGAAAAAGCAAAAAATTTCAGAATTGCACCTTGCAATGTGGAGATATTACTGTTTGTGCATTTACAATATTCATTGATTTTTGCCATTGAAAAACATGTTATTCATATACCAGAAATGTTTGAAGCTACTGACTGAATGAAAAGAGCTGGCATCTCACTCTCTTTGAATCTTCTTTATCATGCTAAGAGGAGCAGGAAAAAGCAAAAAATTTCAGAATTGCACGTTGCAATGTGGAGATATTACTGTTTGTGTATTTACAATATTCATTGATTTTTGCCATTGAAAAACGTCCAGAAATGTTTGAAGCTACTGACTGAATGAAAAGAGCTGGCATCTCACTCTCTTTGAATCTTCTTTATCATGCTAAGAGGAGCAGGAAAAAGCAAAAAATTTCAGAATTGCACGTTGCAATGTGGAGATATTACTGTTTGTGCATTTACAATATTCATTGATTTTTGCCATTGAAAAACGTCCAGAAATGTTTGAAGCTACTGACTGAATGAAAGGAGCTGGCATCTCACTCTCTTTGAATCTTCTTTATCATGCAAGGATTAGCAGGAAAAAGCAAAAAATTTCAGAATTGCACCTTGCAATGCGGAGAAATTACTGTGTGTGCATTTACAATATTCATTGATTTTTGCCATTGAAAAACATGTTATTCATATACCAGAAATGTTTGAAGCTACTGACTGAATGAAAAGAGCTGGCATCTCACTCTCTTTGAATCTTCTTTATCATGCTACGATTAGCAGGAAAAAGCAAAAAATTTCAGAATTGCACCTTGCAATGCGGAGAAATTACTGTTTGTGCATTTACAATATTCATTGATTTTTGCCATTGAAAAACATGTTATTCATATACCAGAAATGTTTGAAGCTACTGACTGAATGAAAAGAGCTGGCATCTCACTCTCTTTGAATCTTCTTTATCATGCCAGGATTAGCAGGAAAAAGCAAAAAATTTCAGAATTACACGTTGCAATGTGGAGATATTACTGTTTGTGCATTTACAATATTCATTGATTTTTGCCATTGAAAAACGTCCAGAAATGTTTGAAGCTACTGACTGAATGAAAGGAGCTGGCATCTCACTCTCTTTGAATCTTCTTTATCATGCTAGGATTAGCAGGAAAAAGCAAAAAATTTCAGAATTGCACCTTGCAATGCGGAGAAATTACTGTTTGTGCATTTACAATATTCATTGATTTTTGCCATTGAAAAACATCATGTTATTCATATACCAGAAATGTTTGAAGCTACTGACTGAATGAAAAGAGCTGGCATCTCACTCTCTTTGAATCTTCTTTATCATGCCAGGATTAGCAGGAAAAAGCAAAAAATTTCAGAATTGCACCTTGCAATGTGGAGATATTACTGTTTGTGCATTTACAATATTCATTGATTTTTGCCATTGAAAAACGTCCAGAAATGTTTGAAGCTACTGACTGAATGAAAAGAGCTGGCATCTCACTCTCTTTGAATCTTCTTTATCATGCCAGGATTAGCAGGAAAAAGCAAAAAATTTCAGAATTGCACCTTGCAATGCGGAGAAATTACTGTGTGTGCATTTACAATATTCATTGATTTTTGCCATTGAAAAACATCATGTTATTCATATACCAGAAATGTTTGAAGCTACTGACTGAATGAAAGGAGCTGGCATCTCACTCTCTTTGAATCTTCTTTATCATGCCAGGATTAGCAGGAAAAAGCAAAAAATTTCAGAATTGCACCTTGCGATGCGGAGAAATTACTGTGTGTGCATTTACAATATTCATTGATTTTTGCCATTGAAAAACATGTTATTCATATACCAGAAATGTTTGAAGCTACTGACTGAATGAAAAGAACTGGCATCTCACTCTCTTTGAATCTTCTTTATCATGCTAGGATTAGCAGGAAAAAGCAAAAAATTTCAGAATTGCACCTTGCAATGCGGAGAAATTACTGTTTGTGCATTTACAATATTCATTGATTTTTGCCATTGAAAAACATGTTATTCATATACCAGAAATGTTTGAAGCTACTGACTGAATGAAAAGAGCTGGCATCTCACTCTCTTTGAATCTTCTTTATCATGCCAGGATTAGCAGGAAAAAGCAAAAAATTTCAGAATTGCACGTTGCAATGTGGAGATATTACTGTTTGTGCATTTACAATATTCATTGATTTTTGCCATTGAAAAACGTCCAGAAATGTTTGAAGCTACTGACTGAATGAAAGGAGCTGGCATCTCACTCTCTTTGAATCTTCTTTATCATGCTAGGATTAGCAGGAAAAAGCAAAAAATTTCAGAATTGCACCTTGCAATGCGGAAAAATTACTGTTTGTGCATTTACAATATTCATTGATTTTTGCCATTGAAAAACATGTTATTCATATACCAGAAATGTTTGAAGCTACTGACTGAATGAAAAGAGCTGGCATCTCACTCTCTTTGAATCTTCTTTATCATGCCAGGATTAGCAGGAAAAAGCAAAAAATTTCAGAATTGCACGTTGCAATGTGGAGATATTACTGTTTGTGCATTTACAATATTCATTGATTTTTGCCATTGAAAAACGTCCAGAAATGTTTGAAGCTACTGACTGAATGAAAGGAGCTGGCATCTCACTCTCTTTGAATCTTCTTTATCATGCTAGGATTAGCAGGAAAAAGCAAAAAATTTCAGAATTGCACCTTGCAATGCGGAGAAATTACTGTTTGTGCATTTACAATATTCATTGATTTTTGCCATTGAAAAACATCATGTTATTCATATACCAGAAATGTTTGAAGCTACTGACTGAATGAAAAGAGCTGGCATCTCACTCTCTTTGAATCTTCTTTATCATGCCAGGATTAGCAGGAAAAAGCAAAAAATTTCAGAATTGCACGTTGCAATGTGGAGATATTACTGTTTGTGCATTTACAATATTCATTGATTTTTGCCATTGAAAAACGTCCAGAAATGTTTGAAGCTACTGACTGAATGAAAGGAGCTGGCATCTCACTCTCTTTGAATCTTCTTTATCATGCTAGGATTAGCAGGAAAAAGCAAAAAATTTCAGAATTGCACCTTGCAATGCGGAGAAATTACTGTTTGTGCATTTACAATATTCATTGATTTTTGCCATTGAAAAACATCAAGTTATTCATATACCAGAAATGTTTGAAGCTACTGACTGAATGAAAAGAGCTGGCATCTCACTCTCTTTGAATCTTCTTTATCATGCCAGGATTAGCAGGAAAAAGCAAAAAATTTCAGAATTGCACGTTGCAATGTGGAGATATTACTGTTTGTGCATTTACAATATTCATTGATTTTTGCCATTGAAAAACGTCCAGAAATGTTTGAAGCTACTGACTGAATGAAAGGAGCTGGCATCTCACTCTCTTTGAATCTTCTTTATCATGCTAGGATTAGCAGGAAAAAGCAAAAAATTTCAGAATTGCACCTTGCAATGCGGAGAAATTACTGTGTGTGCATTTACAATATTCATTGATTTTTGCCATTGAAAAACATCATGTTATTCATATACCAGAAATGTTTGAAGCTACTGACTGAATGAAAAGAGCTGGCATCTCACTCTCTTTGAATCTTCTTTATCATGCCAGGATTAGCAGGAAAAAGCAAAAAATTTCAGAATTGCACCTTGCAATGTGGAGATATTACTGTTTGTGCATTTACAATATTCATTGATTTTTGCCATTGAAAAACATGTTATTCATATACCAGAAATGTTTGAAGCTACTGACAGAATGAAAAGAGCTGGCATCTCACTCTCTTTGAATCTTCTTTATCATGCCAGGATTAGCAGGAAAAAGCAAAAAATTTCAGAATTGCACCTTGCAATGTGGAGATATTACTGTTTGTGCATTTACAATATTCATTGATTTTTGCCATTGAAAAACATGTTATTCATATACCAGAAATGTTTGAAGCTACTGACTGAATGAAAAGAGCTGGCATCTCACTCTCTTTGAATCTTCTTTATCATGCCAGGATTAGCAGGAAAAAGCAAAAAATTTCAGAATTGCACCTTGCAATGTGGAGATATTACTGTTTGTGCATTTACAATATTCATTGATTTTTGCCATTGAAAAACGTCCAGAAATGTTTGAAGCTACTGACTGAATGAAAGGAGCTGGCATCTCACTCTCTTTGAATCTTCTTTATCATGCTAGGATTAGCAGGAAAAAGCAAAAAATTTCAGAATTGCACCTTGCAATGCGGAGAAATTACTGTTTGTGCATTTACAATATTCATTGATTTTTGCCATTGAAAAACATGTTATTCATATACCAGAAATGTTTGAAGCTACTGACTGAATGAAAAGAGCTGGCATCTCACTCTCTTTGAATCTTCTTTATCATGCTAGGATTAGCAGGAAAAAGCAAAAAATTTCAGAATTGCACCTTGCAATGCGGAAAAATTACTGTTTGTGCATTTACAATATTCATTGATTTTTGCCATTGAAAAACATGTTATTCATATACCAGAAATGTTTGAAGCTACTGACTGAATGAAAAGAGCTGGCATCTCACTCTCTTTGAATCTTCTTTATCATGCCAGGATTAGCAGGAAAAAGCAAAAAATTTCAGAATTGCACGTTGCAATGTGGAGATATTACTGTTTGTGCATTTACAATATTCATTGATTTTTGCCATTGAAAAACGTCCAGAAATGTTTGAAGCTACTGACTGAATGAAAGGAGCTGGCATCTCACTCTCTTTGAATCTTCTTTATCATGCTAGGATTAGCAGGAAAAAGCAAAAAATTTCAGAATTGCACCTTGCAATGCGGAGAAATTACTGTTTGTGCATTTACAATATTCATTGATTTTTGCCATTGAAAAACATCATGTTATTCATATACCAGAAATGTTTGAAGCTACTGACTGAATGAAAAGAGCTGGCATCTCACTCTCTTTGAATCTTCTTTATCATGCCAGGATTAGCAGGAAAAAGCAAAAAATTTCAGAATTGCACGTTGCAATGTGGAGATATTACTGTTTGTGCATTTACAATATTCATTGATTTTTGCCATTGAAAAACGTCCAGAAATGTTTGAAGCTACTGACTGAATGAAAGGAGCTGGCATCTCACTCTCTTTGAATCTTCTTTATCATGCTAGGATTAGCAGGAAAAAGCAAAAAATTTCAGAATTGCACCTTGCAATGCGGAGAAATTACTGTTTGTGCATTTACAATATTCATTGATTTTTGCCATTGAAAAACATCAAGTTATTCATATACCAGAAATGTTTGAAGCTACTGACTGAATGAAAAGAGCTGGCATCTCACTCTCTTTGAATCTTCTTTATCATGCCAGGATTAGCAGGAAAAAGCAAAAAATTTCAGAATTGCACGTTGCAATGTGGAGATATTACTGTTTGTGCATTTACAATATTCATTGATTTTTGCCATTGAAAAACGTCCAGAAATGTTTGAAGCTACTGACTGAATGAAAGGAGCTGGCATCTCACTCTCTTTGAATCTTCTTTATCATGCTAGGATTAGCAGGAAAAAGCAAAAAATTTCAGAATTGCACCTTGCAATGCGGAGAAATTACTGTGTGTGCATTTACAATATTCATTGATTTTTGCCATTGAAAAACATCATGTTATTCATATACCAGAAATGTTTGAAGCTACTGACTGAATGAAAAGAGCTGGCATCTCACTCTCTTTGAATCTTCTTTATCATGCCAGGATTAGCAGGAAAAAGCAAAAAATTTCAGAATTGCACCTTGCAATGTGGAGATATTACTGTTTGTGCATTTACAATATTCATTGATTTTTGCCATTGAAAAACATGTTATTCATATACCAGAAATGTTTGAAGCTACTGACAGAATGAAAAGAGCTGGCATCTCACTCTCTTTGAATCTTCTTTATCATGCCAGGATTAGCAGGAAAAAGCAAAAAATTTCAGAATTGCACCTTGCAATGTGGAGATATTACTGTTTGTGCATTTACAATATTCATTGATTTTTGCCATTGAAAAACATGTTATTCATATACCAGAAATGTTTGAAGCTACTGACTGAATGAAAAGAGCTGGCATCTCACTCTCTTTGAATCTTCTTTATCATGCCAGGATTAGCAGGAAAAAGCAAAAAATTTCAGAATTGCACCTTGCAATGTGGAGATATTACTGTTTGTGCATTTACAATATTCATTGATTTTTGCCATTGAAAAACGTCCAGAAATGTTTGAAGCTACTGACTGAATGAAAGGAGCTGGCATCTCACTCTCTTTGAATCTTCTTTATCATGCTAGGATTAGCAGGAAAAAGCAAAAAATTTCAGAATTGCACCTTGCAATGCGGAGAAATTACTGTGTGTGCATTTACAATATTCATTGATTTTTACCATTGAAAAACATCGTTATTCATATACCAGAAATGTTTGAAGCTACTGACTGAATGAAAAGAGCTGGCATCTCACTCTCTTTGAATCTTCTTTATCATGCCAGGATTAGCAGGAAAAAGCAAAAAATTTCAGAATTGCACCTTGCAATGTGGAGATATTACTGTTTGTGCATTTACAATATTCATTGATTTTTGCCATTGAAAAACGTCCAGAAATGTTTGAAGCTACTGACTGAATGAAAGGAGCTGGCATCTCACTCTCTTTGAATCTTCTTTATCATGCTAGGATTAGCAGGAAAAAGCAAAAAATTTCAGAATTGCACCTTGCAATGCGGAGAAATTACTGTTTGTGCATTTACAATATTCATTGATTTTTGCCATTGAAAAACATGTTATTCATATACCAGAAATGTTTGAAGCTACTGACTGAATGAAAAGAGCTGGCATCTCACTCTCTTTGAATCTTCTTTATCATGCTAGGATTAGCAGGAAAAAGCAAAAAATTTCAGAATTGCACCTTGCAATGCGGAAAAATTACTGTTTGTGCATTTACAATATTCATTGATTTTTGCCATTGAAAAACATGTTATTCATATACCAGAAATGTTTGAAGCTACTGACTGAATGAAAAGAGCTGGCATCTCACTCTCTTTGAATCTTCTTTATCATGCCAGGATTAGCAGGAAAAAGCAAAAAATTTCAGAATTGCACGTTGCAATGTGGAGATATTACTGTTTGTGCATTTACAATATTCATTGATTTTTGCCATTGAAAAACGTCCAGAAATGTTTGAAGCTACTGACTGAATGAAAGGAGCTGGCATCTCACTCTCTTTGAATCTTCTTTATCATGCTAGGATTAGCAGGAAAAAGCAAAAAATTTCAGAATTGCACCTTGCAATGCGGAGAAATTACTGTTTGTGCATTTACAATATTCATTGATTTTTGCCATTGAAAAACATCATGTTATTCATATACCAGAAATGTTTGAAGCTACTGACTGAATGAAAAGAGCTGGCATCTCACTCTCTTTGAATCTTCTTTATCATGCCAGGATTAGCAGGAAAAAGAAAAAATTTCAGAATTGCACGTTGCAATGTGGAGATATTACTGTTTGTGCATTTACAATATTCATTGATTTTTGCCATTGAAAAACGTCCAGAAATGTTTGAAGCTACTGACTGAATGAAAGGAGCTGGCATCTCACTCTCTTTGAATCTTCTTTATCATGCTAGGATTAGCAGGAAAAAGCAAAAAATTTCAGAATTGCACCTTGCAATGCGGAGAAATTACTGTTTGTGCATTTACAATATTCATTGATTTTTGCCATTGAAAAACATCAAGTTATTCATATACCAGAAATGTTTGAAGCTACTGACTGAATGAAAAGAGCTGGCATCTCACTCTCTTTGAATCTTCTTTATCATGCCAGGATTAGCAGGAAAAAGCAAAAAATTTCAGAATTGCACGTTGCAATGTGGAGATATTACTGTTTGTGCATTTACAATATTCATTGATTTTTGCCATTGAAAAACGTCCAGAAATGTTTGAAGCTACTGACTGAATGAAAGGAGCTGGCATCTCACTCTCTTTGAATCTTCTTTATCATGCTAGGATTAGCAGGAAAAAGCAAAAAATTTCAGAATTGCACCTTGCAATGCGGAGAAATTACTGTGTGTGCATTTACAATATTCATTGATTTTTGCCATTGAAAAACATCATGTTATTCATATACCAGAAATGTTTGAAGCTACTGACTGAATGAAAAGAGCTGGCATCTCACTCTCTTTGAATCTTCTTTATCATGCCAGGATTAGCAGGAAAAAGCAAAAAATTTCAGAATTGCACCTTGCAATGTGGAGATATTACTGTTTGTGCATTTACAATATTCATTGATTTTTGCCATTGAAAAACATGTTATTCATATACCAGAAATGTTTGAAGCTACTGACAGAATGAAAAGAGCTGGCATCTCACTCTCTTTGAATCTTCTTTATCATGCCAGGATTAGCAGGAAAAAGCAAAAAATTTCAGAATTGCACCTTGCAATGTGGAGATATTACTGTTTGTGCATTTACAATATTCATTGATTTTTGCCATTGAAAAACATGTTATTCATATACCAGAAATGTTTGAAGCTACTGACTGAATGAAAAGAGCTGGCATCTCACTCTCTTTGAATCTTCTTTATCATGCCAGGATTAGCAGGAAAAAGCAAAAAATTTCAGAATTGCACCTTGCAATGTGGAGATATTACTGTTTGTGCATTTACAATATTCATTGATTTTTGCCATTGAAAAACGTCCAGAAATGTTTGAAGCTACTGACTGAATGAAAGGAGCTGGCATCTCACTCTCTTTGAATCTTCTTTATCATGCTAGGATTAGCAGGAAAAAGCAAAAAATTTCAGAATTGCACCTTGCAATGCGGAGAAATTACTGTTTGTGCATTTACAATATTCATTGATTTTTGCCATTGAAAAACATGTTATTCATATACCAGAAATGTTTGAAGCTACTGACTGAATGAAAAGAGCTGGCATCTCACTCTCTTTGAATCTTCTTTATCATGCTAGGATTAGCAGGAAAAAGCAAAAAATTTCAGAATTGCACCTTGCAATGCGGAAAAATTACTGTTTGTGCATTTACAATATTCATTGATTTTTGCCATTGAAAAACATGTTATTCATATACCAGAAATGTTTGAAGCTACTGACTGAATGAAAAGAGCTGGCATCTCACTCTCTTTGAATCTTCTTTATCATGCCAGGATTAGCAGGAAAAAGCAAAAAATTTCAGAATTGCACGTTGCAATGTGGAGATATTACTGTTTGTGCATTTACAATATTCATTGATTTTTGCCATTGAAAAACGTCCAGAAATGTTTGAAGCTACTGACTGAATGAAAGGAGCTGGCATCTCACTCTCTTTGAATCTTCTTTATCATGCTAGGATTAGCAGGAAAAAGCAAAAAATTTCAGAATTGCACCTTGCAATGCGGAGAAATTACTGTTTGTGCATTTACAATATTCATTGATTTTTGCCATTGAAAAACATCATGTTATTCATATACCAGAAATGTTTGAAGCTACTGACTGAATGAAAAGAGCTGGCATCTCACTCTCTTTGAATCTTCTTTATCATGCCAGGATTAGCAGGAAAAAGCAAAAAATTTCAGAATTGCACCTTGCAATGTGGAGATATTACTGTTTGTGCATTTACAATATTCATTGATTTTTGCCATTGAAAAACGTCCAGAAATGTTTGAAGCTACTGACTGAATGAAAGGAGCTGGCATCTCACTCTCTTTGAATCTTCTTTATCATGCTAGGATTAGCAGGAAAAAGCAAAAAATTTCAGAATTGCACCTTGCAATGCGGAGAAATTACTGTTTGTGCATTTACAATATTCATTGATTTTTGCCATTGAAAAACATCAAGTTATTCATATACCAGAAATGTTTGAAGCTACTGACTGAATGAAAAGAGCTGGCATCTCACTCTCTTTGAATCTTCTTTATCATGCCAGGATTAGCAGGAAAAAGCAAAAAATTTCAGAATTGCACCTTGCAATGTGGAGATATTACTGTTTGTGCATTTACAATATTCATTGATTTTTGCCATTGAAAAACGTCCAGAAATGTTTGAAGCTACTGACTGAATGAAAGGAGCTGGCATCTCACTCTCTTTGAATCTTCTTTATCATGCTAGGATTAGCAGGAAAAAGCAAAAAATTTCAGAATTGCACCTTGCAATGCGGAGAAATTACTGTGTGTGCATTTACAATATTCATTGATTTTTACCATTGAAAAACATCGTTATTCATATACCAGAAATGTTTGAAGCTACTGACTGAATGAAAAGAGCTGGCATCTCACTCTCTTTGAATCTTCTTTATCATGCCAGGATTAGCAGGAAAAAGCAAAAAATTTCAGAATTGCACCTTGCAATGTGGAGATATTACTGTTTGTGCATTTACAATATTCATTGATTTTTGCCATTGAAAAACATGTTATTCATATACCAGAAATGTTTGAAGCTACTGACTGAATGAAAGGAGCTGGCATCTCACTCTCTTTGAATCTTCTTTATCATGCCAGGATTAGCAGGAAAAAGCAAAAAATTTCAGAATTGCACCTTGCAATGTGGAGATATTACTGTTTGTGCATTTACAATATTCATTGATTTTTGCCATTGAAAAACGTCCAGAAATGTTTGAAGCTACTGACTGAATGAAAGGAGCTGGCATCTCACTCTCTTTGAATCTTCTTTATCATGCTAGGATTAGCAGGAAAAAGCAAAAAATTTCAGAATTGCACATTGCAATGGGGAGAAATTACTGTTTGTGCATTTACAATATTCATTGATTTTTGCCATTGAAAAACATCATGTTATTCATATACCAGAAATGTTTGAAGCTACTGACTGAATGAAAAGAGCTGGCATCTCACTCTCTTTGAATCTTCTTTATCATGCCAGGATTAGCAGGAAAAAGCAAAAAATTTCAGAATTGCACCTTGCAATGTGGAGATATTACTGTTTGTGCATTTACAATATTCATTGATTTTTGCCATTGAAAAACATGTTATTCATATACCAGAAATGTTTGAAGCTACTGACTGAATGAAAAGAGCTGGCATCTCACTCTCTTTGAATCTTCTTTATCATGCCAGGATTAGCAGGAAAAAGCAAAAAATTTCAGAATTGCACCTTGCAATGTGGAGATATTACTGTTTGTGCATTTACAATATTCATTGATTTTTGCCATTGAAAAACGTCCAGAAATGTTTGAAGCTACTGACTGAATGAAAGGAGCTGGCATCTCACTCTCTTTGAATCTTCTTTATCATGCTAGGATTAGCAGGAAAAAGCAAAAAATTTCAGAATTGCACCTTGCAATGCGGAGAAATTACTGTGTGTGCATTTACAATATTCATTGATTTTTGCCATTGAAAAACATAGTTATTCATATACCAGAAATGTTTGAAGCTACTGACTGAATGAAAAGAGCTGGCATCTCACGCTCTTTGAATCTTCTTTATCATGCCAAGATTAGCAGGAAAAAGCAAAAAATTTCAGAATTGCACCTTGCAATGTGGAGATATTACTGTTTGTGCATTTACAATATTCATTGATTTTTGCCATTGAAAAACGTCCAGAAATGTTTGAAGCTACTGACTGAATGAAAGGAGCTGGCATCTCACTCTCTTTGAATCTTCTTTATCATGCTAGGATTAGCAGGAAAAAGCAAAAAATTTCAGAATTGCACCTTGCAATGCGGAGAAATTACTGTGTGTGCATTTACAATATTCATTGATTTTTGCCATTGAAAAACATGTTATTCATATACCAGAAATGTTTGAAGCTACTGACTGAATGAAAGGAGCTGGCATCTCACTCTCTTTGAATCTTCTTTATCATGCTAGGATTAGCAGGAAAAAGCAAAAAATTTCAGAATTGCACCTTGCAATGCGGAGAAATTACTGTGTGTGCATTTACAATATTCATTGATTTTTGCCATTGAAAAACATGTTATTCATATACCAGAAATGTTTGAAGCTACTGACTGAATGAAAAGAGCTGGCATCTCACTCTCTTTGAATCTTCTTTATCATGCTAGGATTAGCAGGAAAAAGCAAAAAATTTCAGAATTGCACCTTGCAATGCGGAGAAATTACTGTTTGTGCATTTACAATATTCATTGATTTTTGCCATTGAAAAACATGTTATTCATATACCAGAAATGTTTGAAGCTACTGACTGAATGAAAAGAGCTGGCATCTCACTCTCTTTGAATCTTCTTTATCATGCCAGGAATAGCAGGAAAAAGCAAAAAATTTCAGAATTGCACGTTGCAATGTGGAGATATTACTGTTTGTGCATTTACAATATTCATTGATTTTTGCCATTGAAAAACGTCCAGAAATGTTTGAAGCTACTGACTGAATGAAAGGAGCTGGCATCTCACTCTCTTTGAATCTTCTTTATCATGCTAGGATTAGCAGGAAAAAGCAAAAAATTTCAGAATTGCACCTTGCAATGCGGAGAAATTACTGTTTGTGCATTTACAATATTCATTGATTTTTGCCATTGAAAAACATCATGTTATTCATATACCAGAAATGTTTGAAGCTACTGACTGAATGAAAAGAGCTGGCATCTCACTCTCTTTGAATCTTCTTTATCATGCTAAGAGGAGCAGGAAAAAGCAAAAAATTTCAGAATTGCACGTTGCAATGTGGAGATATTACTGTTTGTGCATTTACAATATTCATTGATTTTTGCCATTGAAAAACGTCCAGAAATGTTTGAAGCTACTGACTGAATGAAAGGAGCTGGCATCTCACTCTCTTTGAATCTTCTTTATCATGCCAGGATTAGCAGGAAAAAGCAAAAAATTTCAGAATTGCACCTTGCAATGTGGAGATATTACTGTTTGTGCATTTACAATATTCATTGATTTTTGCCATTGAAAAACGTCCAGAAATGTTTGAAGCTACTGACTGAATGAAAGGAGCTGTCATCTCACTCTCTTTGAATCTTATTTATCATGCTAGGATTAGCAGGAAAAAGCAAAAAATTTCAGAATTGCACCTTGCAATGCGGAGAAATTACTGTGTGTGTATTTACAATATTCATTGATTTTTGCCATTGAAAAACATCGTTATTCATATACCAGAAATGTTTGAAGCTACTGACTGAATGAAAAGAGCTGGCATCTCACTCTCTTTGAATCTTCTTTATCATGCCAGGATTAGCAGGAAAAAGCAAAAAATTTCAGAATTGCACTTTGCAATGTGGAGATATTACTGTTTGTGCAATTACAATATTCATTGATTTTTGCCATTGAAAAACGTCCAGAAATGTTTGAAGCTACTGACTGAATGAAAAGAGCTGGCATCTCACTCTCTTTGAATCTTCTTTATCATGCTAAGAGGAGCAGGAAAAAGCAAAAAATTTCAGAATTGCACGTTGCAATGTGGAGATATTACTGTTTGTGCATTTACAATATTCATTGATTTTTGCCATTGAAAAACGTCCAGAAATGTTTGAAGCTACTGACTGAATGAAAAGAGCTGGCATCTCACTCTCTTTGAATCTTCTTTATCATGCTAGGATTAGCAGGAAAAAGCAAAAAATTTCAGAATTGCGCCTTGCAATGCGGAGAAATTACTGTGTGTGCATTTACAATATTCATTGATTTTTGCCATTGAAAAACATCGTTATTCATATACCAGAAATGTTTGAAGCTACTGACTGAATGAAAAGAGCTGGCATCTCACTCTCTTTGAATCTTCTTTATCATGCCAGGATTAGCAGGAAAAGCAAAAAATTTCAGAATTGCACCTTGCAATGTGGAGATATTACTGTTTGTGCATTTACAATATTCATTGATTTTTGCCATTGAAAAACATGTTATTCATATACCAGAAATGTTTGAAGCTACTGACTGAATGAAAAGAGCTGGCATCTCACTCTCTTTGAATCTTCTTTATCATGCCAGGATTAGCAGGAAAAAGCAAAAAATTTCAGAATTGCACCTTGCAATGTGGAGATATTACTGTTCGTGCATTTACAATATTCATTGATTTTTGCCATTGAAAAACGTCCAGAAATGTTTGAAGCTACTGACTGAATGAAAGGAGCTGGCATCTCACTCTCTTTGAATCTTCTTTATCATGCTAGGATTAGCAGGAAAAAGCAAAAAATTTCAGAATTGCACCTTGCAATGCGGAGAAATTACTGTGTGTGCATTTACAATATTCATTGATTTTTGCCATTGAAAAACATCATGTTATTCATATACCAGAAATGTTTGAAGCTACTGACTGAATGAAAGGAGCTGGCATCTCACTCTCTTTGAATCTTCTTTATCATGCTAGGATTAGCAGGAAAAAGCAAAAAATTTCAGAAATGCACCTTGCAATGCGGAGAAATTACTGTTTGTGCATTTACAATATTCATTGATTTTTGCCATTGAAAAACATCATGTTATTCATATACCAGAAATGTTTGAAGCTACTGACTGAATGAAAAGAGCTGGCATCTCACTCTCTTTGAATCTTCTTTATCATGCTAGGATTAGCAGGAAAAAGCAAAAAATTTCAGAATTGCACCTTGCAATGCGGAGAAATTACTGTTTGTGCATTTACAATATTCATTGATTTTTGCCATTGAAAAACATCGTTATTCATATACCAGAAATGTTTGAAGCTACTGACTGAATGAAAAGAGCTGGCATCTCACTCTCTTTGAATCTTCTTTATCATGCCAGGATTAGCAGGAAAAAGCAAAAAATTTCAGAATTGCACCTTGCAATGTGGAGATATTACTGTTTGTGCATTTACAATATTCATTGATTTTTGCCATTGAAAAACATGTTATTCATATACCAGAAATGTTTGAAGCTACTGACTGAATGAAAAGAGCTGGCATCTCACTCTCTTTGAATCTTCTTTATCATGCCAGGATTAGCAGGAAAAAGCAAAAAATTTCAGAATTGCACCTTGCAATGTGGAGATATTACTGTTTGTGCATTTACAATATTCATTGATTTTTGCCATTGAAAAATGTCCAGAAATGTTTGAAGCTACTGACTGAATGAAAGGAGCTGGCATCTCACTCTCTTTGAATCTTCTTTATCATGCTAGGATTAGCAGGAAAAAGCAAAAAATTTCAGAATTGCACCTTGCAATGCGGAGAAATTACTGTGTGTGCATTTACAATATTCATTGATTTTTGCCATTGAAAAACATCGTTATTCATGTACCAGAAATGTTTGAAGCTACTGACTGAATGAAAAGAGCTGGCATCTCACTCTCTTTGAATCTTCTTTATCATGCCAGGATTAGCAGGAAAAAGCAAAAAATTTCAGAATTGCACCTTGCAATGTGGAGATATTACTGTTTGTGCATTTACAATATTCATTGATTTTTGCCATTGAAAAACATGTTATTCATATACCAGAAATGTTTGAAGCTACTGACTGAATGAAAAGAGCTGGCATCTCACTCTCTTTGAATCTTCTTTATCATGCCAGGATTAGCAGGAAAAAGCAAAAAATTTCAGAATTTCACCTTGCAATGTGGAGATATTACTGTTCGTGCATTTACAATATTCATTGATTTTTGCCATTGAAAAACGTCCAGAAATGTTTGAAGCTACTGACTGAATGAAAGGAGCTGGCATCTCACTCTCTTTGAATCTTCTTTATCATGCTAGGATTAGCAGGAAAAAGCAAAAAATTTCAGAATTGCACCTTGCAATGCGGAGAAATTACTGTGTGTGCATTTACAATATTCATTGATTTTTGCCATTGAAAAACATCATGTTATTCATATACCAGAAATGTTTGAAGCTACTGACTGAATGAAAGGAGCTGGCATCTCACTCTCTTTGAATCTTCTTTATCATGCTAGGATTAGCAGGAAAAAGCAAAAAATTTCAGAATTGCACCTTGCAATGCGGAGAAATTACTGTTTGTGCATTTACAATATTCATTGATTTTTGCCATTGAAAAACATCATGTTATTCATATACCAGAAATGTTTGAAGCTACTGACTGAATGAAAAGAGCTGGCATCTCACTCTCTTTGAATCTTCTTTATCATGCCAGGATTAGCAGGAAAAAGCAAAAAATTTCAGAATTGCACCTTGCAATGTGGAGATATTACTGTTTGTGCATTTACAATATTCATTGATTTTTGCCATTGAAAAACGTCCAGAAATGTTTGAAGCTACAGACTGAATGAAAGGAGCTGGCATTTCACTCTCTTTGAATCTTCTTTATCATGCTAGGAATAGCAGGAAAAAGCAAAAAATTTCAGAATTGCACCTTGCAATGCGGAGAAATTACTGTGTGTGCATTTACAATATTCATTGATTTTTGCCATTGAAAAACATCGTTATTCATATACCAGAAATGTTTGAAGCTACTGACTGAATGAAAAGAGCTGGCATCTCACTCTCTTTGAATCTTTATCATGCCAGGATTAGCAGGAAAAAGCAAAAAATTTCAGAATTGCACCTTGCAATGTGGAGATATTACTGTTTGTGCATTTACAATATTCATTGATTTTTGCCATTGAAAAACATGTTATTCATATACCAGAAATGTTTGAAGCTACTGACTGAATTAAAGGAGCTGACATCTCACTCTCTTTGAATCTTCTTTATCATGCTAGGATTAGCAGGAAAAAGCAAAAAATTTCAGAATTGCACCTTGCAATGCGGAGAAATTACTGTATGTGCATTTACAATATTCATTGATTTTTGCCATTGAAAAACATCGTTATTCATATACCAGAAATGTTTGAAGCTACTGACTGAATGAAAAGAGCTGGCATCTCACTCTCTTTGAATCTTCTTTATCATGCCAGGATTAGCAGGAAAAAGCAAAAAATTTCAGAATTGCACCTTGCAATGCGGAGAAATTACTGTTTGTGCATTTACAATATTCATTGATTTTTGCCATTGAAAAACGTCCAGAAATGTTTGAAGCTACTGACTGAATGAAAGGAGCTGGCATCTCACTCTCTTTGAATCTTCTTTATCATGCTAGGATTAGCAGGAAAAAGCAAAAAATTTCAGAATTGCACCTTGCAATGTGGAGAAATTACTGTTTGTGCATTTACAATATTCATTGATTTTTGCCATTGAAAAACGTCCAGAAATGTTTGAAGCTACTGACTGAATGAAAGGAGCTGGCATCTCACTCTCTTTGAATCTTCTTTATCATGCTAGGATTAGCAGGAAAAAGCAAAAAATTTCAGAATTGCACATTGCAATGCGGAGAATTTACTGTTTGTGCATTTACAATATTCATTGATTTTTGCCATTGAAAAACATCATGTTATTCATATACCAGAAATGTTTGAAGCTACTGACTGAATGAAAAGAGCTGGCATCTCACTCTCTTTGAATCTTCTTTATCATGCCAGGATTAGCAGGAAAAAGCAAAAAATTTCAGAATTGCACCTTGCAATGCGGAGAAATTACTGTGTGTGCATTTACAATATTCATTGATTTTTGCCATTGAAAAACATGTTATTCATATACCAGAAATGTTTGAAGCTACTGACTGAATGAAAAGAGCTGGCATCTCACTCTCTTTGAATCTTCTTTATCATGCTAGGATTAGCAGGAAAAAGCAAAAAATTTCAGAATTGCACCTTGCAATGCGGAGAAATTACTGTTTGTGCATTTACAATATTCATTGATTTTTGCCATTGAAAAACATGTTATTCATATACCAGAAATGTTTGAAGCTACTGACTGAATGAAAAGAGCTGGCATCTCACTCTCTTTGAATCTTCTTTATCATGCCAGGATTAGCAGGAAAAAGCAAAAAATTTCAGAATTGCACGTTGCAATGTGGAGATATTACTGTTTGTGCATTTACAATATTCATTGATTTTTGCCATTGAAAAACGTCCAGAAATGTTTGAAGCTACTGACTGAATGAAAGGAGCTGGCATCTCACTCTCTTTGAATCTTCTTTATCATGCTAGGATTAGCAGGAAAAAGCAAAAAATTTCAGAATTGCACCTTGCAATGCGGAGAAATTACTGTTTGTGCATTTACAATATTCATTGATTTTTGCCATTGAAAAACATCGTTATTCATATACCAGAAATGTTTGAAGCTACTGACTGAATGAAAAGAGCTGGCATCTCACTCTCTTTGAATCTTCTTTATCATGCCAGGATTAGCAGGAAAAAGCAAAAAATTTCAGAATTGCACGTTGCAATGTGGAGATATTACTGTTTGTGTATTTACAATATTCATTGATTTTTGCCATTGAAAAACGTCCAGAAATGTTTGAAGCTACTGACTGAATGAAAGGAGCTGGCATCTCACTCTCTTTGAATCTTCTTTATCATGCTAGGATTAGCAGGAAAAAGCAAAAAATTTCAGAATTGCACCTTGCAATGCGGAGAAATTACTGTTTGTGCATTTACAATATTCATTGATTTTTGCCATTGAAAAACATCAAGTTATTCATATACCAGAAATGTTTGAAGCTACTGACTGAATGAAAAGAGCTGGCATCTCACTCTCTTTGAATCTTCTTTATCATGCCAGGATAAGCAGGAAAAAGCAAAAAATTTCAGAATTGCACGTTGCAATGTGGAGATATTACTGTTTGTGCATTTACAATATTCATTGATTTTTGCCATTGAAAAACGTCCAGAAATGTTTGAAGCTACTGACTGAATGAAAGGAGCTGGCATCTCACTCTCTTTGAATCTTCTTTATCATGCTAGGATTAGCAGGAAAAAGCAAAAAATTTCAGAATTGCACCTTGCAATGCGGAGAAATTACTGTGTGTGCATTTACAATATTCATTGATTTTTGCCATTGAAAAACATGTTATTCATATACCAGAAATGTTTGAAGCTACTGACTGAATGAAAAGAGCTGGCATCTCACTCTCTTTGAATCTTCTTTATCATGCCAGGATTAGCAGGAAAAAGCAAAAAATTTCAGAATTGCACCTTGCAATGTGGAGATATTACTGTTTGTGCATTTACAATATTCATTGATTTTTGCCATTGAAAAACATGTTATTCATATACCAGAAATGTTTGAAGCTACTGACTGAATGAAAAGAGCTGGCATCTCACTCTCTTTGAATCTTCTTTATCATGCCAGGATTAGCAGGAAAAAGCAAAAAATTTCAGAATTGCACCTTGCAATGTGGAGATATTACTGTTTGTGCATTTACAATATTCATTGATTTTTGCCATTGAAAAACGTCCAGAAATGTTTGAAGCTACTGACTGAATGAAAGGAGCTGGCATCTCACTCTCTTTGAATCTTCTTTATCATGCTAGGATTAGCAGGAAAAAGCAAAAAATTTCAGAATTGCACCTTGCAATGCGGAGAAATTACTGTTTGTGCATTTACAATATTCATTGATTTTTGCCATTGAAAAACATGTTATTCATATACCAGAAATGTTTGAAGCTACTGACTGAATGAAAAGAGCTGGCATCTCACTCTCTTTGAATCTTCTTTATCATGCCAGGTTTAGCAGGAAAAAGCAAAAAATTTCAGAATTGCACCTTGCAATGTGGAGATATTACTGTTTGTGCATTTACAATATTCATTGATTTTTGCCATTGAAAAACATGTTATTCATATACCAGAAATGTTTGAAGCTACTGACTGAATGAAAAGAGCTGGCATCTCACTCTCTTTGAATCTTCTTTATCATGCCAGGATTAGCAGGAAAAAGCAAAAAATTTCAGAATTGCACCTTGCAATGTGGAGATATTACTGTTTGTGCATTTACAATATTCATTGATTTTTGCCATTGAAAAACGTCCAGAAATGTTTGAAGCTACTGACTGAATGAAAGGAGCTGGCATCTCACTCTCTTTGAATCTTCTTTATCATGCTAGGATTAGCAGGAAAAAGCAAAAAATTTCAGAATTGCACCTTGCAATGCGGAGAAATTACTGTTTGTGCATTTACAATATTCATTGATTTTTGCCATTGAAAAACATCATGTTATTCATATACCAGAAATGTTTGAAGCTACTGACTGAATGAAAAGAGCTGGCATCTCACTCTCTTTGAATCTTCTTTATCATGCCAGGATTAGCAGGAAAAAGCAAAAAATTTCAGAATTGCACGTTGCAATGTGGAGATATTACTGTTTGTGTATTTACAATATTCATTGATTTTTGCCATTGAAAAACGTCCAGAAATGTTTGAAGCTACTGACTGAATGAAAGGAGCTGGCATCTCACTCTCTTTGAATCTTCTTTATCATGCTAGGATTAGCAGGAAAAAGCAAAAAATTTCAGAATTGCACCTTGCAATGCGGAGAAATTACTGTTTGTGCATTTACAATATTCATTGATTTTTGCCATTGAAAAACATCGTTATTCATATACCAGAAATGTTTGAAGCTACTGACTGAATGAAAAGAGCTGGCATCTCACTCTCTTTGAATCTTCTTTATCATGCCAGGATTAGCAGGAAAAAGCAAAAAATTTCAGAATTGCACGTTGCAATGTGGAGATATTACTGTTTGTGCATTTACAATATTCATTGATTTTTGCCATTGAAAAACGTCCAGAAATGTTTGAAGCTACTGACTGAATGAAAGGAGCTGGCATCTCACTCTCTTTGAATCTTCTTTATCATGCTAGGATTAGCAGGAAAAAGCAAAAAATTTCAGAATTGCACCTTGCAATGCGGAGAAATTACTGTGTGTGCATTTACAATATTCATTGATTTTTGCCATTGAAAAACATGTTATTCATATACCAGAAATGTTTGAAGCTACTGACTGAATGAAAAGAGCTGGCATCTCACTCTCTTTGAATCTTCTTTATCATGCCAGGATTAGCAGGAAAAAGCAAAAAATTTCAGAATTGCACCTTGCAATGTGGAGATATTACTGTTTGTGCATTTACAATATTCATTGATTTTTGCCATTGAAAAACATGTTATTCATATACCAGAAATGTTTGAAGCTACTGACTGAATGAAAAGAGCTGGCATCTCACTCTCTTTGAATCTTCTTTATCATGCCAGGATTAGCAGGAAAAAGCAAAAAATTTCAGAATTGCACCTTGCAATGTGGAGATATTACTGTTTGTGCATTTACAATATTCATTGATTTTTGCCATTGAAAAACGTCCAGAAATGTTTGAAGCTACTGACTGAATGAAAGGAGCTGGCATCTCACTCTCTTTGAATCTTCTTTATCATGCTAGGATTACCAGGAAAAAGCAAAAAATTTCAGAATTGCACCTTGCAATGCGGAGAAATTACTGTTTGTGCATTTACAATATTCATTGATTTTTGCCATTGAAAAACATGTTATTCATATACCAGAAATGTTTGAAGCTACTGACTGAATGAAAAGAGCTGGCATCTCACTCTCTTTGAATCTTCTTTATCATGCCAGGTTTAGCAGGAAAAAGCAAAAAATTTCAGAATTGCACCTTGCAATGTGGAGATATTACTGTTTGTGCATTTACAATATTCATTGATTTTTGCCATTGAAAAACATGTTATTCATATACCAGAAATGTTTGAAGCTACTGACTGAATGAAAAGAGCTGGCATCTCACTCTCTTTGAATCTTCTTTATCATGCCAGGATTAGCAGGAAAAAGCAAAAAATTTCAGAATTGCACCTTGCAATGTGGAGATATTACTGTTTGTGCATTTACAATATTCATTGATTTTTGCCATTGAAAAACGTCCAGAAATGTTTGAAGCTACTGACTGAATGAAAGGAGCTGGCATCTCATTCTCTTTGAATCTTCTTTATCATGCTAAGATTAGCAGGAAAAAGCAAAAAATTTCAGAATTGCACCTTGCAATGCGGAGAAATTACTGTGTGTGCATTTACAATATTCATTGATTTTTGCCATTGAAAAACATCGTTATTCATATACCAGAAATGTTTGAAGCTACTGACTGAATGAAAAGAGCTGGCATCTCACTCTCTTTGAATCTTCTTTATCATGCCAGGATTAGCAGGAAAAAGCAAAAAATTTCAGAATTGCACCTTGCAATGTGGAGATATTACTGTTTGTGCATTTACAATATTCATTGATTTTTGCCATTGAAAAACATGTTATTCATATACCAGAAATGTTTGAAGCTACTGACTGAATGAAAAGAGTTGGCATCTCACTCTCTTTGAATCTTCTTTATCATGCCAGGATTAGCAGGAAAAAGCAAAAAATTTCAGAATTGCACCTTGCAATGTGGAGATATTACTGTTTGTGCATTTACAATATTCATTGATTTTTGCCATTGAAAAACGTCCAGAAATGTTTGAAGCTACTGACTGAATGAAAGGAGCTGGCATCTCACTCTCTTTGAATCTTCTTTATCATGCTAGGATTAGCAGGAAAAAGCAAAAAATTTCAGAATTGCACATTGCAATGGGGAGAAATTACTGTTTGTGCATTTACAATATTCATTGATTTTTGCCATTGAAAAACGTCCAGAAATGTTTGAAGCTACTGACTGAATGAAAGGAGCTGGCATCTCACTCTCTTTGAATCTTCTTTATCATGCTAGGATTAGCAGGAAAAAGCAAAAAATTTCAGAATTGCACCTTGCAATGCGGAGAAATTACTGTTTGTGCATTTACAATATTCATTGATTTTTGCCATTGAAAAACGTCCAGAAATGTTTGAAGCTACTGACTGAATGAAAGGAGCTGGCATCTCACTCTCTTTGAATCTTCTTTATCATGCTAGGATTAGCAGGAAAAAGCAAAAAATTTCAGAATTGCACATTGCAATGCGGAGAAATTACTGTTTGTGCATTTACAATATTCATTGATTTTTGCCATTGAAAAACATCATGTTATTCATATACCAGAAATGTTTGAAACTACTGACTGAATGAAAAGAGCTGGCATCTCACTCTCTTTGAATCTTCTTTATCATGCCAGGATTAGCAGGAAAAAGCAAAAAATTTCAGAATTGCACCTTGCAATGCGGAGAAATTACTGTGTGTGCATTTACAATATTCATTGATTTTTGCCATTGAAAAACATGTTATTCATATACCAGAAATGTTTGAAGCTACTGACTGAATGAAAAGAGCTGGCATCTCACTCTCTTTGAATCTTCTTTATCATGCTAGGATTAGCAGGAAAAAGCAAAAAATTTCAGAATTGCACCTTGCAATGCGGAGAAATTACTGTTTGTGCATTTACAATATTCATTGATTTTTGCCATTGAAAAACATGTTATTCATATACCAGAAATGTTTGAAGCTACTGACTGAATGAAAAGAGCTGGCATCTCACTCTCTTTGAATCTTCTTTATCATGCCAGGATTAGCAGGAAAAAGCAAAAAATTTCAGAATTGCACGTTGCAATGTGGAGATATTACTGTTTGTGCATTTACAATATTCATTGATTTTTGCCATTGAAAAACGTCCAGAAATGTTTGAAGCTACTGACTGAATGAAAAGAGCTGGCATCTCACTCTCTTTGAATCTTCTTTATCATGCTAGGATTAGCAGGAAAAAGCAAAAAATTTCAGAATTGCACCTTGCAATGCGGAGAAATTACTGTTTGTGCATTTACAATATTCATTGATTTTTGCCATTGAAAAACATCAAGTTATTCATATACCAGAAATGTTTGAAGCTACTGACTGAATGAAAAGAGCTGGCATCTCACTCTCTTTGAATCTTCTTTATCATGCCAGGATTAGCAGGAAAAAGCAAAAAATTTCAGAATTGCACGTTGCAATGTGGAGATATTACTGTTTGTGCATTTACAATATTCATTGATTTTTGCCATTGAAAAACGTCCAGAAATGTTTGAAGCTACTGACTGAATGAAAGGAGCTGGCATCTCACTCTCTTTGAATCTTCTTTATCATGCTAGGATTAGCAGGAAAAAGCAAAAAATTTCAGAATTGCACCTTGCAATGCGGAGAAATTACTGTGTGTGCATTTACAATATTCATTGATTTTTGCCATTGAAAAACATGTTATTCATATACCAGAAATGTTTGAAGCTACTGACTGAATGAAAAGAGCTGGCGTCTCACTCTCTTTGAATCTTCTTTATCATGCCAGGATTAGCAGGAAAAAGCAAAAAATTTCAGAATTGCACCTTGCAATGTGGAGATATTACTGTTTGTGCATTTACAATATTCATTGATTTTTGCCATTGAAAAACATGTTATTCATATACCAGAAATGTTTGAAGCTACTGACTGAATGAAAAGAGCTGGCATCTCACTCTCTTTGAATCTTCTTTATCATGCCAGGATTAGCAGGAAAAAGCAAAAAATTTCAGAATTGCACCTTGCAATGTGGAGATATTACTGTTTGTGCATTTACAATATTCATTGATTTTTGCCATTGATAAACGTCCAGAAATGTTTGAAGCTACTGACTGAATGAAAGGAGCTGGCATCTCACTCTCTTTGAATCTTCTTTATCATGCTAGGATTAGCAGGAAAAAGCAAAAAATTTCAGAATTGCACCTTGCAATGCGGAGAAATTACTGTTTGTGCATTTACAATATTCATTGATTTTTGCCATTGAAAAACATGTTATTCATATACCAGAAATGTTTGAAGCTACTGACTGAATGAAAAGAGCTGGCATCTCACTCTCTTTGAATCTTCTTTATCATGCCAGGTTTAGCAGGAAAAAGCAAAAAATTTCAGAATTGCACCTTGCAATGTGGAGATATTACTGTTTGTGCATTTACAATATTCATTGATTTTTGCCATTGAAAAACATGTTATTCATATACCAGAAATGTTTGAAGCTACTGACTGAATGAAAAGAGCTGGCATCTCACTCTCTTTGAATCTTCTTTATCATGCCAGGATTAGCAGGAAAAAGCAAAAAATTTCAGAATTGCACCTTGCAATGTGGAGATATTACTGTTTGTGCATTTACAATATTCATTGATTTTTGCCATTGAAAAACGTCCAGAAATGTTTGAAGCTACTGACTGAATGAAAGGAGCTGGCATCTCATTCTCTTTGAATCTTCTTTATCATGCTAGGATTAGCAGGAAAAAGCAAAAAATTTCAGAATTGCACCTTGCAATGCGGAGAAATTACTGTGTGTGCATTTACAATATTCATTGATTTTTGCCATTGAAAAACATCGTTATTCATATACCAGAAATGTTTGAAGCTACTGACTGAATGAAAAGAGCTGGCATCTCACTCTCTTTGAATCTTCTTTATCATGCCAGGATTAGCAGGAAAAAGCAAAAAATTTCAGAATTGCACCTTGCAATGTGGAGATATTACTGTTTGTGCATTTACAATATTCATTGATTTTTGCCATTGAAAAACATGTTATTCATATACCAGAAATGTTTGAAGCTACTGACTGAATGAAAAGAGTTGGCATCTCACTCTCTTTGAATCTTCTTTATCATGCCAGGATTAGCAGGAAAAAGCAAAAAATTTCAGAATTGCACCTTGCAATGTGGAGATATTACTGTTTGTGCATTTACAATATTCATTGATTTTTGCCATTGAAAAACGTCCAGAAATGTTTGAAGCTACTGACTGAATGAAAGGAGCTGGCATCTCACTCTCTTTGAATCTTCTTTATCATGCTAGGATTAGCAGGAAAAAGCAAAAAATTTCAGAATTGCACATTGCAATGGGGAGAAATTACTGTTTGTGCATTTACAATATTCATTGATTTTTGCCATTGAAAAACGTCCAGAAATGTTTGAAGCTACTGACTGAATGAAAGGAGCTGGCATCTCACTCTCTTTGAATCTTCTTTATCATGCTAGGATTAGCAGGAAAAAGCAAAAAATTTCAGAATTGCACCTTGCAATGCGGAGAAATTACTGTTTGTGCATTTACAATATTCATTGATTTTTGCCATTGAAAAACGTCCAGAAATGTTTGAAGCTACTGACTGAATGAAAGGAGCTGGCATCTCACTCTCTTTGAATCTTCTTTATCATGCTAGGATTAGCAGGAAAAAGCAAAAAATTTCAGAATTGCACATTGCAATGCGGAGAAATTACTGTTTGTGCATTTACAATATTCATTGATTTTTGCCATTGAAAAACATCATGTTATTCATATACCAGAAATGTTTGAAGCTACTGACTGAATGAAAAGAGCTGGCATCTCACTCTCTTTGAATCTTCTTTATCATGCCAGGATTAGCAGGAAAAAGCAAAAAATTTCAGAATTGCACCTTGCAATGCGGAGAAATTACTGTGTGTGCATTTACAATATTCATTGATTTTTGCCATTGAAAAACATGTTATTCATATACCAGAAATGTTTGAAGCTACTGACTGAATGAAAAGAGCTGGCATCTCACTCTCTTTGAATCTTCTTTATCATGCTAGGATTAGCAGGAAAAAGCAAAAAATTTCAGAATTGCACCTTGCAATGCGGAGAAATTACTGTTTGTGCATTTACAATATTCATTGATTTTTGCCATTGAAAAACATGTTATTCATATACCAGAAATGTTTGAAGCTACTGACTGAATGAAAAGAGCTGGCATCTCACTCTCTTTGAATCTTCTTTATCATGCCAGGATTAGCAGGAAAAAGCAAAAAATTTCAGAATTGCACGTTGCAATGTGGAGATATTACTGTTTGTGCATTTACAATATTCATTGATTTTTGCCATTGAAAAACGTCCAGAAATGTTTGAAGCTACTGACTGAATGAAAGGAGCTGGCATCTCACTCTCTTTGAATCTTCTTTATCATGCTAGGATTAGCAGGAAAAAGCAAAAAATTTCAGAATTGCACCTTGCAATGCGGAGAAATTACTGTTTGTGCATTTACAATATTCATTGATTTTTGCCATTGAAAAACATGTTATTCATATACCAGAAATGTTTGAAGCTACTGACTGAATGAAAAGAGCTGGCATCTCACTCTCTTTGAATCTTCTTTATCATGCTAGGATTAGCAGGAAAAAGCAAAAAATTTCAGAATTGCACCTTGCAATGCGGAAAAATTACTGTTTGTGCATTTACAATATTCATTGATTTTTGCCATTGAAAAACATGTTATTCATATACCAGAAATGTTTGAAGCTACTGACTGAATGAAAAGAGCTGGCATCTCACTCTCTTTGAATCTTCTTTATCATGCCAGGATTAGCAGGAAAAAGCAAAAAATTTCAGAATTGCACGTTGCAATGTGGAGATATTACTGTTTGTGCATTTACAATATTCATTGATTTTTGCCATTGAAAAACGTCCAGAAATGTTTGAAGCTACTGACTGAATGAAAGGAGCTGGCATCTCACTCTCTTTGAATCTTCTTTATCATGCTAGGATTAGCAGGAAAAAGCAAAAAATTTCAGAATTGCACCTTGCAATGCGGAGAAATTACTGTTTGTGCATTTACAATATTCATTGATATTTGCCATTGAAAAACATCATGTTATTCATATACCAGAAATGTTTGAAGCTACTGACTGAATGAAAAGAGCTGGCATCTCACTCTCTTTGAATCTTCTTTATCATGCCAGGATTAGCAGGAAAAAGCAAAAAATTTCAGAATTGCACGTTGCAATGTGGAGATATTACTGTTTGTGCATTTACAATATTCATTGATTTTTGCCATTGAAAAACGTCCAGAAATGTTTGAAGCTACTGACTGAATGAAAGGAGCTGGCATCTCACTCTCTTTGAATCTTCTTTATCATGCTAGGATTAGCAGGAAAAAGCAAAAAATTTCAGAATTGCACCTTGCAATGCGGAGAAATTACTGTTTGTGCATTTACAATATTCATTGATTTTTGCTATTGAAAAACATCAAGTTATTCATATACCAGAAATGTTTGAAGCTACTGACTGAATGAAAAGAGCTGGCATCTCACTCTCTTTGAATCTTCTTTATCATGCCAGGATTAGCAGGAAAAAGCAAAAAATTTCAGAATTGCACCTTGCAATGTGGAGATATTACTGTTTGTGCATTTACAATATTCATTGATTTTTGCCATTGAAAAACATGTTATTCATATACCAGAAATGTTTGAAGCTACTGACTGAATGAAAAGAGTTGGCATCTCACTCTCTTTGAATCTTCTTTATCATGCCAGGATTAGCAGGAAAAAGCAAAAAATTTCAGAAATGCACCTTGCAATGTGGAGATATTACTGTTTGTGCATTTACAATATTCATTGATTTTTGCCATTGAAAAACGTCCAGAAATGTTTGAAGCTACTGACTGAATGAAAGGAGCTGGCATCTCACTCTCTTTGAATCTTCTTTATCATGCTAGGATTAGCAGGAAAAAGCAAAAAATTTCAGAATTGCACATTGCAATGGGGAGAAATTACTGTTTGTGCATTTACAATATTCATTGATTTTTGCCATTGAAAAACGTCCAGAAATGTTTGAAGCTACTGACTGAATGAAAGGAGCTGGCATCTCACTCTCTTTGAATCTTCTTTATCATGCTAGGATTAGCAGGAAAAAGCAAAAAATTTCAGAATTGCACCTTGCAATGCGGAGAAATTACAGTTTGTGCATTTACAATATTCATTGATTTTTGCCATTGAAAAACGTCCAGAAATGTTTGAAGCTACTGACTGAATGAAAGGAGCTGGCATCTCACTCTCTTTGAATCTTCTTTATCATGCTAGGATTAGCAGGAAAAAGCAAAAAATTTCAGAATTGCACATTGCAATGCGGAGAAATTACTGTTTGTGCATTTACAATATTCATTGATTTTTGCCATTGAAAAACATCATGTTATTCATATACCAGAAATGTTTGAAGCTACTGACTGAATGAAAAGAGCTGGCATCTCACTCTCTTTGAATCTTCTTTATCATGCCAGGATTAGCAGGAAAAAGCAAAAAATTTCAGAATTGCACCTTGCAATGCGGAGAAATTACTGTGTGTGCATTTACAATATTCATTGATTTTTGCCATTGAAAAACATGTTATTCATATACCAGAAATGTTTGAAGCTACTGACTGAATGAAAAGAGCTGGCATCTCACTCTCTTTGAATCTTCTTTATCATGCTAGGATTAGCAGGAAAAAGCAAAAAATTTCAGAATTGCACCTTGCAATGCGGAGAAATTACTGTTTGTGCAATTACAATATTCATTGATTTTTGCCATTGAAAAACATGTTATTCATATACCAGAAATGTTTGAAGCTACTGACTGAATGAAAAGAGCTGGCATCTCACTCTCTTTGAATCTTCTTTATCATGCCAGGATTAGCAGGAAAAAGCAAAAAATTTCAGAATTGCACGTTGCAATGTGGAGATATTACTGTTTGTGCATTTACAATATTCATTGATTTTTGCCATTGAAAAACGTCCAGAAATGTTTGAAGCTACTGACTGAATGAAAGGAGCTGGCATCTCACTCTCTTTGAATCTTCTTTATCATGCTAGGATTAGCAGGAAAAAGCAAAAAATTTCAGAATTGCACCTTGCAATGCGGAGAAATTACTGTTTGTGCATTTACAATATTCATTGATTTTTGCCATTGAAAAACATGTTATTCATATACCAGAAATGTTTGAAGCTACTGACTGAATGAAAAGAGCTGGCATCTCACTCTCTTTGAATCTTCTTTATCATGCTAGGATTAGCAGGAAAAAGCAAAAAATTTCAGAATTGCACCTTGCAATGCGGAAAAATTACTGTTTGTGCATTTACAATATTCATTGATTTTTGCCATTGAAAAACATGTTATTCATATACCAGAAATGTTTGAAGCTACTGACTGAATGAAAAGAGCTGGCATCTCACTCTCTTTGAATCTTCTTTATCATGCCAGGATTAGCAGGAAAAAGCAAAAAATTTCAGAATTGCACGTTGCAATGTGGAGATATTACTGTTTGTGCATTTACAATATTCATTGATTTTTGCCATTGAAAAACGTCCAGAAATGTTTGAAGCTACTGACTGAATGAAAGGAGCTGGCATCTCACTCTCTTTGAATCTTCTTTATCATGCTAGGATTAGCAGGAAAAAGCAAAAAATTTCAGAATTGCACCTTGCAATGCGGAGAAATTACTGTTTGTGCATTTACAATATTCATTGATATTTGCCATTGAAAAACATCATGTTATTCATATACCAGAAATGTTTGAAGCTACTGACTGAATGAAAAGAGCTGGCATCTCACTCTCTTTGAATCTTCTTTATCATGCCAGGATTAGCAGGAAAAAGCAAAAAATTTCAGAATTGCACGTTGCAATGTGGAGATATTACTGTTTGTGCATTTACAATATTCATTGATTTTTGCCATTGAAAAACGTCCAGAAATGTTTGAAGCTACTGACTGAATGAAAGGAGCTGGCATCTCACTCTCTTTGAATCTTCTTTATCATGCTAGGATTAGCAGGAAAAAGCAAAAAATTTCAGAATTGCACCTTGCAATGCGGAGAAATTACTGTTTGTGCATTTACAATATTCATTGATTTTTGCCATTGAAAAACATCAAGTTATTCATATACCAGAAATGTTTGAAGCTACTGACTGAATGAAAAGAGCTGGCATCTCACTCTCTTTGAATCTTCTTTATCATGCCAGGATTAGCAGGAAAAAGCAAAAAATTTCAGAATTGCACGTTGCAATGTGGAGATATTACTGTTTGTGCATTTACAATATTCATTGATTTTTGCCATTGAAAAACGTCCAGAAATGTTTGAAGCTACTGACTGAATGAAAGGAGCTGGCATCTCACTCTCTTTGAATCTTCTTTATCATGCTAGGATTAGCAGGAAAAAGCAAAAAATTTCAGAATTGCACCTTGCAATGCGGAGAAATTACTGTGTGTGCATTTACAATATTCATTGATTTTTGCCATTGAAAAACATCATGTTATTCATATACCAGAAGTGTTTGAAGCTACTGACTGAATGAAAAGAGCTGGCATCTCACTCTCTTTGAATCTTCTTTATCATGCCAGGATTAGCAGGAAAAAGCAAAAAATTTCAGAATTGCACCTTGCAATGTGGAGATATTACTGTTTGTGCATTTACAATATTCATTGATTTTTGCCATTGAAAAACATGTTATTCATATACCAGAAATGTTTGAAGCTACTGACAGAATGAAAAGAGCTGGCATCTCACTCTCTTTGAATCTTCTTTATCATGCCAGGATTAGCAGGAAAAAGCAAAAAATTTCAGAATTGCACCTTGCAATGTGGAGATATTACTGTTTGTGCATTTACAATATTCATTGATTTTTGCCATTGAAAAACGTCCAGAAATGTTTGAAGCTACTGACTGAATGAAAGGAGCTGGCATCTCACTCTCTTTGAATCTTCTTTATCATGCTAGGATTAGCAGGAAAAAGCAAAAAATTTCAGAATTGCACCTTGCAATGCGGAGAAATTACTGTGTGTGCATTTACAATATTCATTGATTTTTGCCATTGAAAAACATAGTTATTCATATACCAGAAATGTTTGAAGCTACTGACTGAATGAAAAGAGCTGGCATCTCACTCTCTTTGAATCTTCTTTATCATGCCAAGATTAGCAGGAAAAAGCAAAAAATTTCAGAATTGCACCTTGCAATGTGGAGATATTACTGTTTGTGCATTTACAATATTCATTGATTTTTGCCATTGAAAAACGTCCAGAAATGTTTGAAGCTACTGACTGAATGAAAGGAGCTGGCATCTCACTCTCTTTGAATCTTCTTTATCATGCTAGGATTAGCAGGAAAAAGCAAAAAATTTCAGAATTGCACCTTGCAATGCGGAGAAATTACTGTGTGTGCATTTACAATATTCATTGATTTTTACCATTGAAAAACATCGTTATTCATATACCAGAAATGTTTGAAGCTACTGACTGAATGAAAAGAGCTGGCATCTCACTCTCTTTGAATCTTCTTTATCATGCCAGGATTAGCAGGAAAAAGCAAAAAATTTCAGAATTGCACCTTGCAATGTGGAGATATTACTGTTTGTGCATTTACAATATTCATTGATTTTTGCCATTGAAAAACATGTTATTCATATACCAGAAATGTTTGAAGCTACTGACTGAATGAAAAGAGCTGGCATCTCACTCTCTTTGAATCTTCTTTATCATGCCAGGATTAGCAGGAAAAAGCAAAAAATTTCAGAATTGCACCTTGCAATGTGGAGATATTACTGTTTGTGCATTTACAATATTCATTGATTTTTGCCATTGAAAAACGTCCAGAAATGTTTGAAGCTACTGACTGAATGAAAGGAGCTGGCATCTCACTCTCTTTGAATCTTCTTTATCATGCTAGGATTAGCAGGAAAAAGCAAAAAATTTCAGAATTGCACTTTGCAATGGGGAGAAATTACTGTTTGTGCATTTACAATATTCATTGATTTTTGCCATTGAAAAACATCATGTTATTCATATACCAGAAATGTTTGAAGCTACTGACTGAATGAAAAGAGCTGGCATCTCACTCTCTTTGAATCTTCTTTATCATGCCAGGATTAGCAGGAAAAAGCAAAAAATTTCAGAATTGCACCTTGCAATGTGGAGATATTACTGTTTGTGCATTTACAATATTCATTGATTTTTGCCATTGAAAAACATGTTATTCATATACCAGAAATGTTTGAAGCTAGTGACTGAATGAAAAGAGCTGGCATCTCACTCTCTTTGAATCATCTTTATCATGCCAGGATTAGCAGGAAAAAGCAAAAAATTTCAGAATTGCACCTTGCAATGTGGAGATATTACTGTTTGTGCATTTACAATATTCATTGATTTTTGCCATTGAAAAATGTCCAGAAATGTTTGAAGCTACTGACTGAATGAAAGGAGCTGGCATCTCACTCTCTTTGAATCTTCTTTATCATGCTAGGATTAGCAGGAAAAAGCAAAAAATTTCAGAATTGCACCTTGCAATGCGGAGAAATTACTGTGTGTGCATTTACAATATTCATTGATTTTTGCCATTGAAAAACATAGTTATTCATATACCAGAAATGTTTGAAGCTACTGACTGAATGAAAAGAGCTGGCATCTCACTCTCTTTGAATCTTCTTTATCATGCCAAGATTAGCAGGAAAAAGCAAAAAATTTCAGAATTGCACCTTGCAATGTGGAGATATTACTGTTTGTGCATTTACAATATTCATTGATTTTTGCCATTGAAAAACGTCCAGAAATGTTTGAAGCTACTGACTGAATGAAAGGAGCTGGCATCTCACTCTCTTTGAATCTTCTTTATCATGCTAGGATTAGCAGGAAAAAGCAAAAAATTTCAGAATTGCACCTTGCAATGCGGAGAAATTACTGTGTGTGCATTTACAATATTCATTGATTTTTGCCATTGAAAAACATGTTATTCATATACCAGAAATGTTTGAAGCTACTGACTGAATGAAAGGAGCTGGCATCTCACTCTCTTTGAATCTTCTTTATCATGCTAGGATTAGCAGGTAAAAGCAAAAAATTTCAGAATTGCACCTTGCAATGCGGAGAAATTACTGTGTGTGCATTTACAATATTCATTGATTTTTGCCATTGAAAAACATGTTATTCATATACCAGAAATGTTTGAAGCTACTGACTGAATGAAAAGAGCTGGCATCTCACTCTCTTTGAATCTTCTTTATCATGCTAGGATTAGCAGGAAAAAGCAAAAAATTTCAGAATTGCACCTTGCAATGCGGAGAAATTACTGTTTGTGCATTTACAATATTCATTGATTTTTGCCATTGAAAAACATGTTATTCATATACCAGAAATGTTTGAAGCTACTGACTGAATGAAAAGAGCTGGCATCTCACTCTCTTTGAATCTTCTTTATCATGCCAGGATTAGCAGGAAAAAGCAAAAAATTTCAGAATTACACGTTGCAATGTGGAGATATTACTGTTTGTGCATTTACAATATTCATTGATTTTTGCCATTGAAAAACGTCCAGAAATGTTTGAAGCTACTGACTGAATGAAAGGAGCTGGCATCTCACTCTCTTTGAATCTTCTTTATCATGCTAGGATTTGCAGGAAAAAGCAAAAAATTTCAGAATTGCACCTTGCAATGCGGAGAAATTACTGTTTGTGCATTTACAATATTCATTGATTTTTGCCATTGAAAAACATCATGTTATTCATATACCAGAAATGTTTGAAGCTTCTGACTGAATGAAAAGAGCTGGCATCTCACTCTCTTTGAATCTTCTTTATCATGCCAGGATTAGCAGGAAAAAGCAAAAAATTTCAGAATTGCATGTTGCAATGTGGAGATATTACTGTTTGTGCATTTACAATATTCATTGATTTTTGCCATTGAAAAACGTCCAGAAATGTTTGAAGCTACTGACTGAATGAAAGGAGCTGGCATCTCACTCTCTTTGAATCTTCTTTATCATGCTAGGATTAGCAGGAAAAAGCAAAAAATTTCAGAATTGCACCTTGCAATGCGGAGAAATTACTGTTTGTGCATTTACAATATTCATTGATTTTTGCCATTGAAAAACATCATGTTATTCATATACCAGAAATGTTTGAAGCTACTGACTGAATGAAAAGAGCTGGCATCTCACTCTCTTTGAATCTTCTTTATCATGCTAAGAGGAGCAGGAAAAAGCAAAAAATTTCAGAATTGCACGTTGCAATGTGGAGATATTACTGTTTGTGCATTTACAATATTCATTGATTTTTGCCATTGAAAAACGTCCAGAAATGTTTGAAGCTACTGACTGAATGAAAGGAGCTGGCATCTCACTCTCTTTGAATCTTCTTTATCATGCCAGGATTAGCAGGAAAAAGCAAAAAATTTCAGAATTGCACCTTGCAATGTGGAGATATTACTGTTTGTGCATTTACAATATTCATTGATTTTTGCCATTGAAAAACGTCCAGAAATGTTTGAAGCTACTGACTGAATGAAAGGAGCTGGCATCTCACTCTCTTTGAATCTTCTTTATCATGCTAGGATTAGCAGGAAAAAGCAAAAAATTTCAGAATTGCACCTTGCAATGCGGAGAAATTACTGTGTGTGCATTTACAATATTCATTGATTTTTGCCATTGAAAAACATAGTTATTCATATACCAGAAATGTTTGAAGCTACTGACTGAATGAAAAGAGCTGGCATCTCACTCTCTTTGAATCTTCTTTATCATGCCAAGATTAGCAGGAAAAAGCAAAAAATTTCAGAATTGCACCTTGCAATGTGGAGATATTACTGTTTGTGCATTTACAATATTCATTGATTTTTGCCATTGAAAAACGTCCAGAAATGTTTGAAGCTACTGACTGAATGAAAGGAGCTGGCATCTCACTCTCTTTGAATCTTCTTTATCATGCTAGGATTAGCAGGAAAAAGCAAAAAATTTCAGAATTGCACCTTGCAATGCGGAGAAATTACTGTGTGTGCATTTACAATATTCATTGATTTTTGCCATTGAAAAACATGTTATTCATATACCAGAAATGTTTGAAGCTACTGACTGAATGAAAGGAGCTGGCATCTCACTCTCTTTGAATCTTCTTTATCATGCTAGGATTAGCAGGAAAAAGCAAAAAATTTCAGAATTGCACCTTGCAATGCGGAGAAATTACTGTGTGTGCATTTACAATATTCATTGATTTTTGCCATTGAAAAACATGTTATTCATATACCAGAAATGTTTGAAGCTACTGACTGAATGAAAAGAGCTGGCATCTCACTCTCTTTGAATCTTCTTTATCATGCTAGGATTAGCAGGAAAAAGCAAAAAATTTCAGAATTGCACCTTGCAATGCGGAGAAATTACTGTTTGTGCATTTACAATATTCATTGATTTTTGCCATTGAAAAACATGTTATTCATATACCAGAAATGTTTGAAGCTACTGACTGAATGAAAAGAGCTGGCATCTCACTCTCTTTGAATCTTCTTTATCATGCCAGGATTAGCAGGAAAAAGCAAAAAATTTCAGAATTACACGTTGCAATGTGGAGATATTACTGTTTGTGCATTTACAATATTCATTGATTTTTGCCATTGAAAAACGTCCAGAAATGTTTGAAGCTACTGACTGAATGAAAGGAGCTGGCATCTCACTCTCTTTGAATCTTCTTTATCATGCTAGGATTAGCAGGAAAAAGCAAAAAATTTCAGAATTGCACCTTGCAATGCGGAGAAATTACTGTTTGTGCATTTACAATATTCATTGATTTTTGCCATTGAAAAACATCATGTTATTCATATACCAGAAATGTTTGAAGCTACTGACTGAATGAAAAGAGCTGGCATCTCACTCTCTTTGAATCTTCTTTATCATGCCAGGATTAGCAGGAAAAAGCAAAAAATTTCAGAATTGCATGTTGCAATGTGGAGATATTACTGTTTGTGCATTTACAATATTCATTGATTTTTGCCATTGAAAAACGTCCAGAAATGTTTGAAGCTACTGACTGAATGAAAGGAGCTGGCATCTCACTCTCTTTGAATCTTCTTTATCATGCTAGGATTAGCAGGAAAAAGCAAAAAATTTCAGAATTGCACCTTGCAATGCGGAGAAATTACTGTTTGTGCATTTACAATATTCATTGATTTTTGCCATTGAAAAACATCATGTTATTCATATACCAGAAATGTTTGAAGCTACTGACTGAATGAAAAGAGCTGGCATCTCACTCTCTTTGAATCTTCTTTATCATGCTAAGAGGAGCAGGAAAAAGCAAAAAATTTCAGAATTGCACGTTGCAATGTGGAGATATTACTGTTTGTGCATTTACAATATTCATTGATTTTTGCCATTGAAAAACGTCCAGAAATGTTTGAAGCTACTGACTGAATGAAAGGAGCTGGCATCTCACTCTCTTTGAATCTTCTTTATCATGCCAGGATTAGCAGGAAAAAGCAAAAAATTTCAGAATTGCACCTTGCAATGTGGAGATATTACTGTTTGTGCATTTACAATATTCATTGATTTTTGCCATTGAAAAACGTCCAGAAATGTTTGAAGCTACTGACTGAATGAAAGGAGCTGGCATCTCACTCTCTTTGAATCTTCTTTATCATGCTAGAATTAGCAGGAAAAAGCAAAAAATTTCAGAATTGCACCTTGCAATGCGGAGAAATTACTGTGTGTGTATTTACAATATTCATTGATTTTTGCCATTGAAAAACATCGTTATTCATATACCAGAAATGTTTGAAGCTACTGACTGAATGAAAAGAGCTGGCATCTCACTCTCTTTGAATCTTCTTTATCATGCCAGGATTAGCAGGAAAAAGCAAAAAATTTCAGAATTGCACCTTGCAATGTGGAGATATTACTGTTTGTGCATTTACAATATTCATTGATTTTTGCCATTGAAAAACGTCCAGAAATGTTTGAAGCTACTGACTGAATGAAAAGAGCTGGCATCTCACTCTCTTTGAATCTTCTTTATCATGCTAAGAGGAGCAGGAAAAAGCAAAAAATTTCAGAATTGCACGTTGCAATGTGGAGATATTACTGTTTGTGCATTTACAATATTCATTGATTTTTGCCATTGAAAAACGTCCAGAAATGTTTGAAGCTACTGACTGAATGAAAAGAGCTGGCATCTCACTCTCTTTGAATCTTCTTTATCATGCTAGGATTAGCAGGAAAAAGCAAAAAATTTCAGAATTGCGCCTTGCAATGCGGAGAAATTACTGTGTGTGCATTTACAATATTCATTGATTTTTGCCATTGAAAAACATCGTTATTCATATACCAGAAATGTTTGAAGCTACTGACTGAATGAAAAGAGCTGGCATCTCACTCTCTTTGAATCTTCTTTATCATGCCAGGATTAGCAGGAAAAGCAAAAAATTTCAGAATTGCACCTTGCAATGTGGAGATATTACTGTTTGTGCATTTACAATATTCATTGATTTTTGCCATTGAAAAACATGTTATTCATATACCAGAAATGTTTGAAGCTACTGACTGAATGAAAAGAGCTGGCATCTCACTCTCTTTGAATCTTCTTTATCATGCCAGGATTAGCAGGAAAAAGCAAAAAATTTCAGAATTGCACCTTGCAATGTGGAGATATTACTGTTCGTGCATTTACAATATTCATTGATTTTTGCCATTGAAAAACGTCCAGAAATGTTTGAAGCTACTGACTGAATGAAAGGAGCTGGCATCTCACTCTCTTTGAATCTTCTTTATCATGCTAGGATTAGCAGGAAAAAGCAAAAAATTTCAGAATTGCACCTTGCAATGCGGAGAAATTACTGTGTGTGCATTTACAATATTCATTGATTTTTGCCATTGAAAAACATCATGTTATTCATATACCAGAAATGTTTGAAGCTACTGACTGAATGAAAGGAGCTGGCATCTCACTCTCTTTGAATCTTCTTTATCATGCTAGGATTAGCAGGAAAAAGCAAAAAATTTCAGAATTGCACCTTGCAATGCGGAGAAATTACTGTTTGTGCATTTACAATATTCATTGATTTTTGCCATTGAAAAACATCGTTATTCATATACCAGAAATGTTTGAAGCTACTGACTGAATGAAAAGAGCTGGCATCTCACTCTCTTTGAATCTTCTTTATCATGCCAGGATTAGCAGGAAAAAGCAAAAAATTTCAGAATTGCACCTTGCAATGTGGAGATATTACTGTTTGTGCATTTACAATATTCATTGATTTTTGCCATTGAAAAACATGTTATTCATATACCAGAAATGTTTGAAGCTACTGACTGAATGAAAAGAGCTGGCATCTCACTCTCTTTGAATCTTCTTTATCATGCCAGGATTAGCAGGAAAAAGCAAAAAATTTCAGAATTGCACCTTGCAATGTGGAGATATTACTGTTTGTGCATTTACAATATTCATTGATTTTTGCCATTGAAAAACGTCCAGAAATGTTTGAAGCTACTGACTGAATGAAAGGAGCTGGCATCTCACTCTCTTTGAATCTTCTTTATCATGCTAGGATTAGCAGGAAAAAGCAAAAAATTTCAGAATTGCACCTTGCAATGCGGAGAAATTACTGTGTGTGCATTTACAATATTCATTGATTTTTGCCATTGAAAAACATAGTTATTCATATACCAGAAATGTTTGAAGCTACTGACTGAATGAAAAGAGCTGGCATCTCACTCTCTTTGAATCTTCTTTATCATGCCAAGATTAGCAGGAAAAAGCAAAAAATTTCAGAATTGCACCTTGCAATGTGGAGATATTACTGTTTGTGCATTTACAATATTCATTGATTTTTGCCATTGAAAAACGTCCAGAAATGTTTGAAGCTACTGACTGAATGAAAGGAGCTGGCATCTCACTCTCTTTGAATCTTCTTTATCATGCTAGGATTAGCAGGAAAAAGCAAAAAATTTCAGAATTGCACCTTGCAATGTGGAGAAATTACTGTGTGTGCATTTACAATATTCATTGATTTTTGCCATTGAAAAACATGTTATTCATATACCAGAAATGTTTGAAGCTACTGACTGAATGAAAGGAGCTGGCATCTCACTCTCTTTGAATCTTCTTTATCATGCTAGGATTAGCAGGAAAAAGCAAAAAATTTCAGAATTGCACCTTGCAATGCGGAGAAATTACTGTGTGTGCATTTACAATATTCATTGATTTTTGCCATTGAAAAACATGTTATTCATATACCAGAAATGTTTGAAGCTACTGACTGAATGAAAAGAGCTGGCATCTCACTCTCTTTGAATCTTCTTTATCATGCTAGGATTAGCAGGAAAAAGCAAAAAATTTCAGAATTGCACCTTGCAATGCGGAGAAATTACTGTTTGTGCATTTACAATATTCATTGATTTTTGCCATTGAAAAACATGTTATTCATATACCAGAAATGTTTGAAGCTACTGACTGAATGAAAAGAGCTGGCATCTCACTCTCTTTGAATCTTCTTTATCATGCTAGGATTAGCAGGAAAAAGCAAAAAATTTCAGAATTGCACCTTGCAATGCGGAGAAATTACTGTTTGTGCATTTACAATATTCATTGATTTTTGCCATTGAAAAACATCATGTTATTCATATACCAGAAATGTTTGAAGCTACTGACTGAATGAAAAGAGCTGGCATCTCACTCTCTTTGAATCTTCTTTATCATGCCAGGATTAGCAGGAAAAAGCAAAAAATTTCAGAATTGCATGTTGCAATGTGGAGATATTACTGTTTGTGCATTTACAATATTCATTGATTTTTGCCATTGAAAAACGTCCAGAAATGTTTGAAGCTACTGACTGAATGAAAGGAGCTGGCATCTCACTCTCTTTGAATCTTCTTTATCATGCTAGGATTAGCAGGAAAAAGCAAAAAATTTCAGAATTGCACCTTGCAATGCGGAGAAATTACTGTTTGTGCATTTACAATATTCATTGATTTTTGCCATTGAAAAACATCATGTTATTCATATACCAGAAATGTTTGAAGCTACTGACTGAATGAAAAGAGCTGGCATCTCACTCTCTTTGAATCTTCTTTATCATGCTAAGAGGAGCAGGAAAAAGCAAAAAATTTCAGAATTGCACGTTGCAATGTGGAGATATTACTGTTTGTGCATTTACAATATTCATTGATTTTTGCCATTGAAAAACGTCCAGAAATGTTTGAAGCTACTGACTGAATGAAAGGAGCTGGCATCTCACTCTCTTTGAATCTTCTTTATCATGCCAGGATTAGCAGGAAAAAGCAAAAAATTTCAGAATTGCACCTTGCAATGTGGAGATATTACTGTTTGTGCATTTACAATATTCATTGATTTTTGCCATTGAAAAACGTCCAGAAATGTTTGAAGCTACTGACTGAATGAAAGGAGCTGGCATCTCACTCTCTTTGAATCTTCTTTATCATGATAGGATTAGCAGGAAAAAGCAAAAAATTTCAGAATTGCACCTTGCAATGCGGAGAAATTACTGTGTGTGTATTTACAATATTCATTGATTTTTGCCATTGAAAAACATCGTTATTCATATACCAGAAATGTTTGAAGCTACTGACTGAATGAAAAGAGCTGGCATCTCACTCTCTTTGAATCTTCTTTATCATGCCAGGATTAGCAGGAAAAAGCAAAAAATTTCAGAATTGCACCTTGCAATGTGGAGATATTACTGTTTGTGCATTTACAATATTCATTGATTTTTGCCATTGAAAAACGTCCAGAAATGTTTGAAGCTACTGACTGAATGAAAAGAGCTGGCATCTCACTCTCTTTGAATCTTCTTTATCATGCTAAGAGGAGCAGGAAAAAGCAAAAAATTTCAGAATTGCACGTTGCAATGTGGAGATATTACTGTTTGTGCATTTACAATATTCATTGATTTTTGCCATTGAAAAACGTCCAGAAATGTTTGAAGCTACTGACTGAATGAAAAGAGCTGGCATCTCACTCTCTTTGAATCTTCTTTATCATGCTAGGATTAGCAGGAAAAAGCAAAAAATTTCAGAATTGCGCCTTGCAATGCGGAGAAATTACTGTGTGTGCATTTACAATATTCATTGATTTTTGCCATTGAAAAACATCGTTATTCATATACCAGAAATGTTTGAAGCTACTGACTGAATGAAAAGAGCTGGCATCTCACTCTCTTTGAATCTTCTTTATCATGCCAGGATTAGCAGGAAAAGCAAAAAATTTCAGAATTGCACCTTGCAATGTGGAGATATTACTGTTTGTGCATTTACAATATTCATTGATTTTTGCCATTGAAAAACATGTTATTCATATACCAGAAATGTTTGAAGCTACTGACTGAATGAAAAGAGCTGGCATCTCACTCTCTTTGAATCTTCTTTATCATGCCAGGATTAGCAGGAAAAAGCAAAAAATTTCAGAATTGCACCTTGCAATGTGGAGATATTACTGTTCGTGCATTTACAATATTCATTGATTTTTGCCATTGAAAAACGTCCAGAAATGTTTGAAGCTACTGACTGAATGAAAGGAGCTGGCATCTCACTCTCTTTGAATCTTCTTTATCATGCTAGGATTAGCAGGAAAAAGCAAAAAATTTCAGAATTGCACCTTGCAATGCGGAGAAATTACTGTGTGTGCATTTACAATATTCATTGATTTTTGCCATTGAAAAACATCATGTTATTCATATACCAGAAATGTTTGAAGCTACTGACTGAATGAAAGGAGCTGGCATCTCACTCTCTTTGAATCTTCTTTATCATGCTAGGATTAGCAGGAAAAAGCAAAAAATTTCAGAATTGCACCTTGCAATGCGGAGAAATTACTGTTTGTGCATTTACAATATTCATTGATTTTTGCCATTGAAAAACATCGTTATTCATATACCAGAAATGTTTGAAGCTACTGACTGAATGAAAAGAGCTGGCATCTCACTCTCTTTGAATCTTCTTTATCATGCCAGGATTAGCAGGAAAAAGCAAAAAATTTCAGAATTGCACCTTGCAATGTGGAGATATTACTGTTTGTGCATTTACAATATTCATTGATTTTTGCCATTGAAAAACATGTTATTCATATACCAGAAATGTTTGAAGCTACTGACTGAATGAAAAGAGCTGGCATCTCACTCTCTTTGAATCTTCTTTATCATGCCAGGATTAGCAGGAAAAAGCAAAAAATTTCAGAATTGCACCTTGCAATGTGGAGATATTACTGTTTGTGCATTTACAATATTCATTGATTTTTGCCATTGAAAAACGTCCAGAAATGTTTGAAGCTACTGACTGAATGAAAGGAGCTGGCATCTCACTCTCTTTGAATCTTCTTTATCATGCTAGGATTAGCAGGAAAAAGCAAAAAATTTCAGAATTGCACCTTGCAATGCGGAGAAATTACTGTGTGTGCATTTACAATATTCATTGATTTTTGCCATTGAAAAACATCGTTATTCATGTACCAGAAATGTTTGAAGCTACTGACTGAATGAAAAGAGCTGGCATCTCACTCTCTTTGAATCTTCTTTATCATGCCAGGATTAGCAGGAAAAAGCAAAAAATTTCAGAATTGCACCTTGCAATGTGGAGATATTACTGTTTGTGCATTTACAATATTCATTGATTTTTGCCATTGAAAAACATGTTATTCATATACCAGAAATGTTTGAAGCTACTGACTGAATGAAAAGAGCTGGCATCTCACTCTCTTTGAATCTTCTTTATCATGCCAGGATTAGCAGGAAAAAGCAAAAAATTTCAGAATTGCACCTTGCAATGTGGAGATATTACTGTTCGTGCATTTACAATATTCATTGATTTTTGCCATTGAAAAACGTCCAGAAATGTTTGAAGCTACTGACTGAATGAAAGGAGCTGGCATCTCACTCTCTTTGAATCTTCTTTATCATGCTAGGATTAGCAGGAAAAGCAAAAAATTTCAGAATTGCACCTTGCAATGTGGAGAAATTACTGTGTGTGCATTTACAATATTCATTGATTTTTGCCATTGAAAAACATCATGTTATTCATATACCAGAAATGTTTGAAGCTACTGACTGAATGAAAGGAGCTGGCATCTCACTCTCTTTGAATCTTCTTTATCATGCTAGGATTAGCAGGAAAAAGCAAAAAATTTCAGAATTGCACCTTGCAATGCGGAGAAATTACTGTTTGTGCATTTACAATATTCATTGATTTTTGCCATTGAAAAACATCATGTTATTCATATACCAGAAATGTTTGAAGCTACTGACTGAATGAAAAGAGCTGGCATCTCACTCTCTTTGAATCTTCTTTATCATGCCAGGATTAGCAGGAAAAAGCAAAAAATTTCAGAATTGCACCTTGCAATGTGGAGATATTACTGTTTGTGCATTTACAATATTCATTGATTTTTGCCATTGAAAAACGTCCAGAAATGTTTGAAGCTACAGACTGAATGAAAGGAGCTGGCATCTCACTCTCTTTGAATCTTCTTTATCATGCTAGGAATAGCAGGAAAAAGCAAAAAATTTCAGAATTGCACCTTGCAATGCGGAGAAATTACTGTGTGTGCATTTACAATATTCATTGATTTTTGCCATTGAAAAACATCGTTATTCATATACCAGAAATGTTTGAAGCTACTGACTGAATGAAAAGAGCTGGCATCTCACTCTCTTTGAATCTTTATCATGCCAGGAATAGCAGGAAAAAGCAAAAAATTTCAGAATTGCACCTTGCAATGTGGAGATATTACTGTTTGTGCATTTACAATATTCATTGATTTTTGCCATTGAAAAACATGTTATTCATATACCAGAAATGTTTGAAGCTACTGACTGAATGAAAGGAGCTGGCATCTCACTCTCTTTGAATCTTCTTTATCATGCTAGGATTAGCAGGAAAAAGCAAAAAATTTCAGAATTGCACCTTGCAATGCGGAGAAATTACTGTATGTGCATTTACAATATTCATTGATTTTTGCCATTGAAAAACATCGTTATTCATATACCAGAAATGTTTGAAGCTACTGACTGAATGAAAAGAGCTGGCATCTCACTCTCTTTGAATCTTCTTTATCATGCCAGGATTAGCAGGAAAAAGCAAAAAATTTCAGAATTGCACCTTGCAATGCGGAGAAATTACTGTTTGTGCATTTACAATATTAATTGATTTTTGCCATTGAAAAACGTCCAGAAATGTTTGAAGCTACTGACTGAATGAAAGGAGCTGGCATCTCACTCTCTTTGAATCTTCTTTATCATGCTAGGATTAGCAGGAAAAAGCAAAAAATTTCAGAATTGCACCTTGCAATGCGGAGAAATTACTGTTTGTGCATTTACAATATTCATTGATTTTTGCCATTGAAAAACGTCCAGAAATGTTTGAAGCTACTGACTGAATGAATGGAGCTGGCATCTCACTCTCTTTGAATCTTCTTTATCATGCTAGGATTAGCAGGAAAAAGCAAAAAATTTCAGAATTGCACATTGCAATGCGGAGAAATTACTGTTTGTGCATTTACAATATTCATTGATTTTTGCCATTGAAAAACATCATGTTATTCATATACCAGAAATGTTTGAAGCTACTGACTGAATGAAAAGAGCTGGCATCTCACTCTCTTTGAATCTTCTTTATCATGCCAGGATTAGCAGGAAAAAGCAAAAAATTTCAGAATTGCACCTTGCAATGCGGAGAAATTACTGTGTGTGCATTTACAATATTCATTGATTTTTGCCATTGAAAAACATGTTATTCATATACCAGAAATGTTTGAAGCTACTGACTGAATGAAAAGAGCTGGCATCTCACTCTCTTTGAATCTTCTTTATCATGCTAGGATTAGCAGGAAAAAGCAAAAAATTTCAGAATTGCACCTTGCAATGCGGAGAAATTACTGTTTGTGCATTTACAATATTCATTGATTTTTGCCATTGAAAAACATGTTATTCATATACCAGAAATGTTTGAAGCTACTGACTGAATGAAAAGAGCTGGCATCTCACTCTCTTTGAATCTTCTTTATCATGCCAGGATTAGCAGGAAAAAGCAAAAAATTTCAGAATTGCACGTTGCAATGTGGAGATATTACTGTTTGTGCATTTACAATATTCATTGATTTTTGCCATTGAAAAACGTCCAGAAATGTTTGAAGCTACTGACTGAATGAAAGGAGCTGGCATCTCACTCTCTTTGAATCTTCTTTATCATGCTAGGATTAGCAGGAAAAAGCAAAAAATTTCAGAATTGCACCTTGCAATGCGGAGAAATTACTGTTTGTGCATTTACAATATTCATTGATTTTTGCCATTGAAAAACATCATGTTATTCATATACCAGAAATGTTTGAAGCTACTGACTGAATGAAAAGAGCTGGCATCTCACTCTCTTTGAATCTTCTTTATCATGCCAGGATTAGCAGGAAAAAGCAAAAAATTTCAGAATTGCACGTTGCAATGTGGAGATATTACTGTTTGTGTATTTACAATATTCATTGATTTTTGCCATTGAAAAACGTCCAGAAATGTTTGAAGCTACTGACTGAATGAAAGGAGCTGGCATCTCACTCTCTTTGAATCTTCTTTATCATGCTAGGATTAGCAGGAAAAAGCAAAAAATTTCAGAATTGCACCTTGCAATGCGGAGAAATTACTGTTTGTGCATTTACAATATTCATTGATTTTTGCCATTGAAAAACATCAAGTTATTCATATACCAGAAATGTTTAAAGCTACTGACTGAATGAAAAGAGCTGGCATCTCACTCTCTTTGAATCTTCTTTATCATGCCAGGATTAGCAGGAAAAAGCAAAAAATTTCAGAATTGCACGTTGCAATGTGGAGATATTACTGTTTGTGCATTTACAATATTCATTGATTTTTGCCATTGAAAAACGTCCAGAAATGTTTGAAGCTACTGACTGAATGAAAGGAGCTGGCATCTCACTCTCTTTGAATCTTCTTTATCATGCTAGGATTAGCAGGAAAAAGCAAAAAATTTCAGAATTGCACCTTGCAATGCGGAGAAATTACTGTGTGTGCATTTACAATATTCATTGATTTTTGCCATTGAAAAACATGTTATTCATATACCAGAAATGTTTGAAGCTACTGACTGAATGAAAAGAGCTGGCATCTCACTCTCTTTGAATCTTCTTTATCATGCCAGGATTAGCAGGAAAAAGCAAAAAATTTCAGAATTGCACCTTGCAATGTGGAGATATTATTGTTTGTGCATTTACAATATTCATTGATTTTTGCCATTGAAAAACATGTTATTCATATACCAGAAATGTTTGAAGCTACTGACTGAATGAAAAGAGCTGGCATCTCACTCTCTTTGAATCTTCTTTATCATGCCAGGATTAGCAGGAAAAAGCAAAAAATTTCAGAATTGCACCTTGCAATGTGGAGATATTACTGTTTGTGCATTTACAATATTCATTGATTTTTGCCATTGAAAAACGTCCAGAAATGTTTGAAGCTACTGACTGAATGAAAGGAGCTGGCATCTCACTCTCTTTGAATCTTCTTTATCATGCTAGGATTAGCAGGAAAAAGCAAAAAATTTCAGAATTGCACCTTGCAATGCGGAGAAATTACTGTTTGTGCATTTACAATATTCATTGATTTTTGCCATTGAAAAACATGTTATTCATATACCAGAAATGTTTGAAGCTACTGACTGAATGAAAAGAGCTGGCATCTCACTCTCTTTGAATCTTCTTTATCATGCCAGGTTTAGCAGGAAAAAGCAAAAAATTTCAGAATTGCACCTTGCAATGTGGAGATATTACTGTTTGTGCATTTACAATATTCATTGATTTTTGCCATTGAAAAACATGTTATTCATATACCAGAAATGTTTGAAGCTACTGACTGAATGAAAAGAGCTGGCATCTCACTCTCTTTGAATCTTCTTTATCATGCCAGGATTAGCAGGAAAAAGCAAAAAATTTCAGAATTGCACCTTGCAATGTGGAGATATTACTGTTTGTGCATTTACAATATTCATTGATTTTTGCCATTGAAAAACGTCCAGAAATGTTTGAAGCTACTGACTGAATGAAAGGAGCTGGCATCTCACTCTCTTTGAATCTTCTTTATCATGCTAGGATTAGCAGGAAAAAGCAAAAAATTTCAGAATTGCACCTTGCAATGCGGAGAAATTACTGTGTGTGCATTAACAATATTCATTGATTTTTGCCATTGAAAAACATCGTTATTCATATACCAGAAATGTTTGAAGCTACTGACTGAATGAAAAGAGCTGGCATCTCACTCTCTTTGAATCTTCTTTATCATGCCAGGATTAGCAGGAAAAAGCAAAAAATTTCAGAATTGCACCTTGCAATGTGGAGATATTACTGTTTGTGCATTTACAATATTCATTGATTTTTGCCATTGAAAAACGTCCAGAAATGTTTGAAGCTACTGACTGAATGAAAGGAGCTGGCATCTCACTCTCTTTGAATCTTCTTTATCATGCTAGGATTAGCAGGAAAAAGCAAAAAATTTCAGAATTGCACCTTGCAATGCGGAGAAATTACTGTTTGTGCATTTACAATATTCATTGATTTTTGCCATTGAAAAACATGTTATTCATATACCAGAAATGTTTGAAGCTACTGACTGAATGAAAAGAGCTGGCATCTCACTCTCTTTGAATCTTCTTTATCATGCCAGGATTAGCAGGAAAAAGCAAAAAATTTCAGAATTGAACGTTGCAATGTGGAGATATTACTGTTTGTGCATTTACAATATTCATTGATTTTTGCCATTGAAAAACGTCCAGAAATGTTTGAAGCTACTGACTGAATGAAAGGAGCTGGCATCTCACTCTCTTTGAATCTTCTTTATCATGCTAGGATTAGCAGGAAAAAGCAAAAAATTTCAGAATTGCACCTTGCAATGCGGAGAAATTACTGTTTGTGCATTTACAATATTCATTGATTTTTGCCATTGAAAAACATCATGTTATTCATATACCAGAAATGTTTGAAGCTACTGACTGAATGAAAAGAGCTGGCATCTCACTCTCTTTGAATCTTCTTTATCATGCCAGGATTAGCAGGAAAAAGCAAAAAATTTCAGAATTGCATGTTGCAATGTGGAGATATTACTGTTTGTGTATTTACAATATTCATTGATTTTTGCCATTGAAAAACGTCCAGAAATGTTTGAAGCTACTGACTGAATGAAAGGAGCTGGCATCTCACTCTCTTTGAATCTTCTTTATCATGCTAGGATTAGCAGGAAAAAGCAAAAAATTTCAGAATTGCACCTTGCAATGCGGAGAAATTACTGTTTGTGCATTTACAATATTCATTGATTTTTGCCATTGAAAAACATCAAGTTATTCATATACCAGAAATGTTTGAAGCTACTGACTGAATGAAAAGAGCTGGCATCTCACTCTCTTTGAATCTTCTTTATCATGCCAGGATTAGCAGGAAAAAGCAAAAAATTTCAGAATTGCACGTTGCAATGTGGAGATATTACTGTTTGTGCATTTACAATATTCATTGATTTTTGCCATTGAAAAACGTCCAGAAATGTTTGAAGCTACTGACTGAATGAAAGGAGCTGGCATCTCACTCTCTTTGAATCTTCTTTATCATGCTAGGATTAGCAGGAAAAAGCAAAAAATTTCAGAATTGCACCTTGCAATGCGGAGAAATTACTGTGTGTGCATTTACAATATTCATTGATTTTTGCCATTGAAAAACATGTTATTCATATACCAGAAATGTTTGAAGCTACTGACTGAATGAAAAGAGCTGGCATCTCACTCTCTTTGAATCTTCTTTATCATGCCAGGATTAGCAGGAAAAAGCAAAAAATTTCAGAATTGCACCTTGCAATGTGGAGATATTATTGTTTGTGCATTTACAATATTCATTGATTTTTGCCATTGAAAAACATGTTATTCATATACCAGAAATGTTTGAAGCTACTGACTGAATGAAAAGAGCTGGCATCTCACTCTCTTTGAATCTTCTTTATCATGCCAGGATTAGCAGGAAAAAGCAAAAAATTTCAGAATTGCACCTTGCAATGTGGAGATATTACTGTTTGTGCATTTACAATATTCATTGATTTTTGCCATTGAAAAACGTCCAGAAATGTTTGAAGCTACTGACTGAATGAAAGGAGCTGGCATCTCACTCTCTTTGAATCTTCTTTATCATGCTAGGATTAGCAGGAAAAAGCAAAAAATTTCAGAATTGCACCTTGCAATGCGGAGAAATTACTGTTTGTGCATTTACAATATTCATTGATTTTTGCCATTGAAAAACATGTTATTCATATACCAGAAATGTTTGAAGCTACTGACTGAATGAAAAGAGCTGGCATCTCACTCTCTTTGAATCTTCTTTATCATGCCAGGTTTAGCAGGAAAAAGCAAAAAATTTCAGAATTGCACCTTGCAATGTGGAGATATTACTGTTTGTGCATTTACAATATTCATTGATTTTTGCCATTGAAAAACATGTTATTCATATACCAGAAATGTTTGAAGCTACTGACTGAATGAAAAGAGCTGGCATCTCACTCTCTTTGAATCTTCTTTATCATGCCAGGATTAGCAGGAAAAAGCAAAAAATTTCAGAATTGCACCTTGCAATGTGGAGATATTACTGTTTGTGCATTTACAATATTCATTGATTTTTGCCATTGAAAAACGTCCAGAAATGTTTGAAGCTACTGACTGAATGAAAGGAGCTGGCATCTCACTCTCTTTGAATCTTCTTTATCATGCTAGGATTAGCAGGAAAAAGCAAAAAATTTCAGAATTGCACCTTGCAATGCGGAGAAATTACTGTGTGTGCATTTACAATATTCATTGATTTTTGCCATTGAAAAACATCGTTATTCATATACCAGAAATGTTTGAAGCTACTGACTGAATGAAAAGAGCTGGCATCTCACTCTCTTTGAATCTTCTTTATCATTCCAGGATTAGCAGGAAAAAGCAAAAAATTTCAGAATTGCACCTTGCAATGTGGAGATATTACTGTTTGTGCATTTACAATATTCATTGATTTTTGCCATTGAAAAACGTCCAGAAATGTTTGAAGCTACTGACTGAATGAAAGGAGCTGGCATCTCACTCTCTTTGAATCTTCTTTATCATGCTAGGATTAGCAGGAAAAAGCAAAAAATTTCAGAATTGCACATTGCAATGGGGAGAAATTACTGTTTGTGCATTTACAATATTCATTGATTTTTGCCATTGAAAAACGTCCAGAAATGTTTGAAGCTACTGACTGAATGAAAGGAGCTGGCATCTCACTCTCTTTGAATCTTCTTTATCATGCTAGGATTAGCAGGAAAAAGCAAAAAATTTCAGAATTGCACCTTGCAATGCGGAGAAATTACTGTTTGTGCATTTACAATATTCATTGATTTTTGCCATTGAAAAACGTCCAGAAATGTTTGAAGCTACTGACTGAATGAAAGGAGCTGGCATCTCACTCTCTTTGAATCTTCTTTATCATGCTAGGATTAGCAGGAAAAAGCAAAAAATTTCAGAATTGCACCTTGCAATGCGGAGAAATTACTGTTTGTGCATTTACAATATTCATTGATTTTTGCCATTGAAAAACATGTTATTCATATACCAGAAATGTTTGAAGCTACTGACTGAATGAAAAGAGCTGGCATCTCACTCTCTTTGAATCTTCTTTATCATGCCAGGATTAGCAGGAAAAAGCAAAAAATTTCAGAATTGCACCTTGCAATGTGGAGATATTACTGTTTGTGCATTTACAATATTCATTGATTTTTGCCATTGAAAAACATGTTATTCATATACCAGAAATGTTTGAAGCTACTGACTGAATGAAAAGAGCTGGCATCTCACTCTCTTTGAATCTTCTTTATCATGCCAGGATTAGCAGGAAAAAGCAAAAAATTTCAGAATTGCACCTTGCAATGTGGAGATATTACTGTTTGTGCATTTACAATATTCATTGATTTTTGCCATTGAAAAACGTCCAGAAATGTTTGAAGCTACTGACTGAATGAAAGGAGCTGGCATCTCACTCTCTTTGAATCTTCTTTATCATGCTAGGATTAGCAGGAAAAAGCAAAAAATTTCAGAATTGCACCTTGCAATGCGGAGAAATTACTGTGTGTGCATTTACAATATTCATTGATTTTTGCCATTGAAAAACATGTTATTCATATACCAGAAATGTTTGAAGCTACTGACTGAATGAAAAGAGCTGGCATCTCACTCTCTTTGAATCTTCTTTATCATGCCAGTATTAGCAGGAAAAAGCAAAAAATTTCAGAATTGCACCTTGCAATGTGGAGATATTATTGTTTGTGCATTTACAATATTCATTGATTTTTGCCATTGAAAAACATGTTATTCATATACCAGAAATGTTTGAAGCTACTGACTGAATGAAAAGAGCTGGCATCTCACTCTCTTTGAATCTTCTTTATCATGCCAGGATTAGCAGGAAAAAGCAAAAAATTTCAGAATTGCACCTTGCAATGTGGAGATATTACTGTTTGTGCATTTACAATATTCATTGATTTTTGCCATTGAAAAACGTCCAGAAATGTTTGAAGCTACTGACTGAATGAAAGGAGCTGGCATCTCACTCTCTTTGAATCTTCTTTATCATGCTAGGATTAGCAGGAAAAAGCAAAAAATTTCAGAATTGCACCTTGCAATGCGGAGAAATTACTGTGTGTGCATTTACAATATTCATTGATTTTTGCCATTGAAAAACATCGTTATTCATATACCAGAAATGTTTGAAGCTACTGACTGAATGAAAAGAGCTGGCATCTCACTCTCTTTGAATCTTCTTTATCATGCCAGGATTAGCAGGAAAAAGCAAAAAATTTCAGAATTGCACCTTGCAATGTGGAGATATTACTGTTTGTGCATTTACAATATTCATTGATTTTTGCCATTGAAAAACGTCCAGAAATGTTTGAAGCTACTGACTGAATGAAAGGAGCTGGCATCTCACTCTCTTTGAATCTTCTTTATCATGCTAGGATTAGCAGGAAAAAGCAAAAAATTTCAGAATTGCACATTGCAATGGGGAGAAATTACTGTTTGTGCATTTACAATATTCATTGATTTTTGCCATTGAAAAACGTCCAGAAATGTTTGAAGCTACTGACTGAATGAAAGGAGCTGGCATCTCACTCTCTTTGAATCTTCTTTATCATGCTAGGATTAGCAGGAAAAAGCAAAAAATTTCAGAATTGCACCTTGCAATGCGGAGAAATTACTGTTTGTGCATTTACAATATTCATTGATTTTTGCCATTGAAAAACGTCCAGAAATGTTTGAAGCTACTGACTGAATGAAAGGAGCTGGCATCTCACTCTCTTTGAATCTTCTTTATCATGCTAGGATTAGCAGGAAAAAGCAAAAAATTTCAGAATTGCACCTTGCAATGCGGAGAAATTACTGTTTGTGCATTTACAATATTCATTGATTTTTGCCATTGAAAAACATGTTATTCATATACCAGAAATGTTTGAAGCTACTGACTGAATGAAAAGAGCTGGCATCTCACTCTCTTTGAATCTTCTTTATCATGCCAGGATTAGCAGGAAAAAGCAAAAAATTTCAGAATTGCACCTTGCAATGTGGAGATATTACTGTTTGTGCATTTACAATATTCATTGATTTTTGCCATTGAAAAACATGTTATTCATATACCAGAAATGTTTGAAGCTACTGACTGAATGAAAAGAGCTGGCATCTCACTCTCTTTGAATCTTCTTTATCATGCCAGGATTAGCAGGAAAAAGCAAAAAATTTCAGAATTGCACCTTGCAATGTGGAGATATTACTGTTTGTGCATTTACAATATTCATTGATTTTTGCCATTGAAAAACGTCCAGAAATGTTTGAAGCTACTGACTGAATGAAAGGAGCTGGCATCTCACTCTCTTTGAATCTTCTTTATCATGCTAGGATTAGCAGGAAAAAGCAAAAAATTTCAGAATTGCACCTTGCAATGCGGAGAAATTACTGTGTGTGCATTTACAATATTCATTGATTTTTGCCATTGAAAAACATCGTTATTCAAATACCGGAAATGTTTGAAGCTACTGACTGAATGAAAAGAGCTGGCATCTCACTCTCTTTGAATCTTCTTTATCATGCCAGGATTAGCAGGAAAAAGCAAAAAATATCAGAATTGCACCTTGCAATGTGGAGATATTACTGTTTGTGCATTTACAATATTCATTGATTTTTGCCATTGAAAAACGTCCAGAAATGTTTGAAGCTACTGACTGAATGAAAGGAGCTGGCATCTCACTCTCTTTGAATCTTCTTTATCATGCTAGGATTAGCAGGAAAAAGCAAAAAATTTCAGAATTGCACCTTGCAATGCGGAGAAATTACTGTGTGTGCATTTACAATATTCATTGATTTTTGCCATTGAAAAACATGTTATTCATATACCAGAAATGTTTGAAGCTACTGACTGAATGAAAAGAGCTGGCATCTCACTCTCTTTGAATCTTCTTTATCATGCCAGTATTAGCAGGAAAAAGCAAAAAATTTCAGAATTGCACCTTGCAATGTGGAGATATTATTGTTTGTGCATTTACAATATTCATTGATTTTTGCCATTGAAAAACATGTTATTCATATACCAGAAATGTTTGAAGCTACTGACTGAATGAAAAGAGCTGGCATCTCACTCTCTTTGAATCTTCTTTATCATGCCAGGATTAGCAGGAAAAAGCAAAAAATTTCAGAATTGCACCTTGCAATGTGGAGATATTACTGTTTGTGCATTTACAATATTCATTGATTTTTGCCATTGAAAAACGTCCAGAAATGTTTGAAGCTACTGACTGAATGAAAGGAGCTGGCATCTCACTCTCTTTGAATCTTCTTTATCATGCTAGGATTAGCAGGAAAAAGCAAAAAATTTCAGAATTGCACCTTGCAATGCGGAGAAATTACTGTGTGTGCATTTACAATATTCATTGATTTTTGCCATTGAAAAACATCGTTATTCATATACCAGAAATGTTTGAAGCTACTGACTGAATGAAAAGAGCTGGCATCTCACTCTCTTTGAATCTTCTTTATCATGCCAGGATTAGCAGGAAAAAGCAAAAAATTTCAGAATTGCACCTTGCAATGTGGAGATATTACTGTTTGTGCATTTACAATATTCATTGATTTTTGCCATTGAAAAACGTCCAGAAATGTTTGAAGCTACTGACTGAATGAAAGGAGCTGGCATCTCACTCTCTTTGAATCTTCTTTATCATGCTAGGATTAGCAGGAAAAAGCAAAAAATTTCAGAATTGCACATTGCAATGGGGAGAAATTACTGTTTGTGCATTTACAATATTCATTGATTTTTGCCATTGAAAAACGTCCAGAAATGTTTGAAGCTACTGACTGAATGAAAGGAGCTGGCATCTCACTCTCTTTGAATCTTCTTTATCATGCTAGGATTAGCAGGAAAAAGCAAAAAATTTCAGAATTGCACCTTGCAATGCGGAGAAATTACTGTTTGTGCATTTACAATATTCATTGATTTTTGCCATTGAAAAACGTCCAGAAATGTTTGAAGCTACTGACTGAATGAAAGGAGCTGGCATCTCACTCTCTTTGAATCTTCTTTATCATGCTAGGATTAGCAGGAAAAAGCAAAAAATTTCAGAATTGCACCTTGCAATGCGGAGAAATTACTGTTTGTGCATTTACAATATTCATTGATTTTTGCCATTGAAAAACATGTTATTCATATACCAGAAATGTTTGAAGCTACTGACTGAATGAAAAGAGCTGGCATCTCACTCTCTTTGAATCTTCTTTATCATGCCAGGATTAGCAGGAAAAAGCAAAAAATTTCAGAATTGCACCTTGCAATGTGGAGATATTACTGTTTGTGCATTTACAATATTCATTGATTTTTGCCATTGAAAAACGTCCAGAAATGTTTGAAGCTACTGACTGAATGAAAGGAGCTGGCATCTCACTCTCTTTGAATCTTCTTTATCATGCTAGGATTAGCAGGAAAAAGCAAAAAATTTCAGAATTGCACCTTGCAATGCGGAGAAATTACTGTGTGTGCATTTACAATATTCATTGATTTTTGCCATTGAAAAACATCGTTATTCAAATACCGGAAATGTTTGAAGCTACTGACTGAATGAAAAGAGCTGGCATCTCACTCTCTTTGAATCTTCTTTATCATGCCAGGATTAGCAGGAAAAAGCAAAAAATATCAGAATTGCACCTTGCAATGTGGAGATATTACTGTTTGTGCATTTACAATATTCATTGATTTTTGCCATTGAAAAACGTCCAGAAATGTTTGAAGCTACTGACTGAATGAAAGGAGCTGGCATCTCACTCTCTTTGAATCTTCTTTATCATGCTAGGATTAGCAGGAAAAAGCAAAAAATTTCAGAATTGCACCTTGCAATGCGGAGAAATTACTGTGTGTGCATTTACAATATTCATTGATTTTTGCCATTGAAAAACATGTTATTCATATACCAGAAATGTTTGAAGCTACTGACTGAATGAAAAGAGCTGGCATCTCACTATCTTTGAATCTTCTTTATCATGTCAGGATTAGCAGGAAAAAGCAAAAAATTTCAGAATTGCACCTTGCAATGTGGAGATATTACTGTTTGTGCATTTACAATATTCATTGATTTTTGCCATTGAAAAACGTCCAGAAATGTTTGAAGCTACTGACTGAATGAAAGGACCTGGCATCTCACTCTCTTTGAATCTTCTTTATCATGCTAGGATTAGCAGGAAAAAGCAAAAAATTTCAGAATTGCACCTTGCAATGCGGAGAAATTACTGTGTGTGCATTTACAATATTCATTGATTTTTGCCATTGAAAAACATGTTATTCATATACCAGAAATGTTTGAAGCTACTGACTGAATGAAAAGAGCTGGCATCTCACTCTCTTTGAATCTTCTTTATCATGCTAGGATTAGCAGGAAAAAGCAAAAAATTTCAGAATTGCACCTTGCAATGCGGAGAAATTACTGTTTGTGCATTTACAATATTCATTGATTTTTGCCATTGAAAAACATGTTATTCATATACCAGAAATGTTTGAAGCTACTGACTGAATGAAAAGAGCTGGCATCTCACTCTCTTTGAATCTTCTTTATCATGCCAGGATTAGCAGGAAAAAGCAAAAAATTTCAGAATTACACGTTGCAATGTGGAGATATTACTGTTTGTGCATTTACAATATTCATTGATTTTTGCCATTGAAAAACGTCCAGAAATGTTTGAAGCTACTGACTGAATGAAAGGAGCTGGCATCTCACTCTCTTTGAATCTTCTTTATCATGCTAGGATTAGCAGGAAAAGCAAAAAATTTCAGAATTGCACCTTGCAATGCGGAGAAATTACTGTTTGTGCATTTACAATATTCATTGATTTTTGCCATTGAAAAACATCATGTTATTCATATACCAGAAATGTTTGAAGCTACTGACTGATTGAAAACAGCTGGCATCTCACTCTCTTTGAATCTTCTTTATCATGCTAAGAGGAGCAGGAAAAAGCAAAACATTTCAGAATTGCACGTTGCAATGTGGAGATATTACTGTTTGTGCATTTACAATATTCATTGATTTTTGCCATTGAAAAACGTCCAGAAATGTTTGAAGCTACTGACTGAATGAAAGGAGCTGGCATCTCACTCTCTTTGAATCTTCTTTATCATGCCAGGATTAGCAGGAAAAAGCAAAAAATTTCAGAATTGCACCTTGCAATGTGGAGATATTACTGTTTGTGCATTTACAATATTCATTGATTTTTGCCATTGAAAAACGTCCAGAAATGTTTGAGGCTACTGACTGAATGAAAGGAGCTGGCATCTCACTCTCTTTGAATCTTCTTTATCATGCTAGGATTAGCAGGAAAAAGCAAAAAATTTCAGCATTGCACCTTGCAATGCGGAGAAATTACTGTGTGTGCATTTACAATATTCATTGATTTTTGCCATTGAAAAACATCGTTATTCATATACCAGAAATGTTTGAAGCTACTGACTGAATGAAAAGAGCTGGCATCTCACTCTCTTTGAATCTTCTTTATCATGCCAGGATTAGCAGGAAAAAGCAAAAAATTTCAGAATTGCACCTTGCAATGTGGAGATATTACTGTTTGTGCATTTACAATATTCATTGATTTTTGCCATTGAAAAACGTCCAGAAATGTTTGAAGCTACTGACTGAATGAAAAGAGCTGGCATCTCACTCTCTTTGAATCTTCTTTATCATGCTAAGAGGAGCAGGAAAAAGCAAAAAATTTCAGAATTGCACGTTGCAATGTGGAGATATTACTGTTTGTGCATTTACAATATTCATTGATTTTTGCCATTGAAAAACGTCCAGAAATGTTTGAAGCTACTGACTGAATGAAAAGAGCTGGCATCTCACTCTCTTTGAATCTTCTTTATCATGCTAGGATTAGCAGGAAAAAGCAAAAAATTTCAGAATTGCGCCTTGCAATGCGGAGAAATTACTGTGTGTGCATTTACAATATTCATTGATTTTTGCCATTGAAAAACATCGTTATTCATATACCAGAAATGTTTGAAGCTACTGACTGAATGAAAAGAGCTGGCATCTCACTCTCTTTGAATCTTCTTTATCATGCCAGGATTAGCAGGAAAAGCAAAAAATTTCAGAATTGCACCTTGCAATGTGGAGATATTACTGTTTGTGCATTTACAATATTCATTGATTTTTGCCATTGAAAAACATGTTATTCATATACCAGAAATGTTTGAAGCTACTGACTGAATGAAAAGAGCTGGCATCTCACTCTCTTTGAATCTTCTTTATCATGCCAGGATTAGCAGGAAAAAGCAAAAAATTTCAGAATTGCACCTTGCAATGTGGAGATATTACTGTTCGTGCATTTACAATATTCATTGATTTTTGCCTTTGAAAAACGTCCAGAAATGTTTGAAGCTACTGACTGAATGAAAGGAGCTGGCATCTCACTCTCTTTGAATCTTCTTTATCATGCTAGGATTAGCAGGAAAAAGCAAAAAATTTCAGAATTGCACCTTGCAATGCGGAGAAATTACTGTGTGTGCATTTACAATATTCATTGATTTTTGCCATTGAAAAACATCATGTTATTCATATACCAGAAATGTTTGAAGCTACTGACTGAATGAAAGGAGCTGGCATCTCACTCTCTTTGAATCTTCTTTATCATGCTAGGATTAGCAGGAAAAAGCAAAAAATTTCAGAATTGCACCTTGCAATGCGGAGAAATTACTGTTTGTGCATTTACAATATTCATTGATTTTTGCCATTGAAAAACATGTTATTCATATACCAGAAATGTTTGAAGCTACTGACTGAATGAAAAGAGCTGGCATCTCACTCTCTTTGAATCTTCTTTATCATGCCAGGTTTAGCAGGAAAAAGCAAAAAATTTCAGAATTGCACCTTGCAATGTGGAGATATTACTGTTTGTGCATTTACAATATTCATTGATTTTTGCCATTGAAAAACATGTTATTCATATACCAGAAATGTTTGAAGCTACTGACTGAATGAAAAGAGCTGGCATCTCACTCTCTTTGAATATTCTTTATCATGCCAGGATTAGCAGGAAAAAGCAAAAAATTTCAGAATTGCACCTTGCAATGTGGAGATATTACTGTTTGTGCATTTACAATATTCATTGATTTTTGCCATTGAAAAACGTCCAGAAATGTTTGAAGCTACTGACTGAATGAAAGGAGCTGGCATCTCACTCTCTTTGAATCTTCTTTATCATGCTAGGATTAGCAGGAAAAAGCAAAAAATTTCAGAATTGCACCTTGCAATGCGGAGAAATTACTGTGTGTGCATTTACAATATTCATTGATTTTTGCCATTGAAAAACATCGTTATTCATATACCAGAAATGTTTGAAGCTACTGACTGAATGAAAAGAGCTGGCATCTCACTCTCTTTGAATCTTCTTTATCATGCCAGGATTAGCAGGAAAAAGCAAAAAATTTCAGAATTGCACCTTGCAATGTGGAGATATTACTGTTTGTGCATTTACAATATTCATTGATTTTTGCCATTGAAAAACGTCCAGAAATGTTTGAAGCTACTGACTGAATGAAAGGAGCTGGCATCTCACTCTCTTTGAATCTTCTTTATCATGCTAGGATTAGCAGGAAAAAGCAAAAAATTTCAGAATTGCACATTGCAATGGGGAGAAATTACTGTTTGTGCATTTACAATATTCATTGATTTTTGCCATTGAAAAACGTCCAGAAATGTTTGAAGCTACTGACTGAATGAAAGGAGCTGGCATCTCACTCTCTTTGAATCTTCTTTATCATGCTAGGATTAGCAGGAAAAAGCAAAAAATTTCAGAATTGCACCTTGCAATGCGGAGAAATTACTGTTTGTGCATTTACAATATTCATTGATTTTTGCCATTGAAAAACGTCCAGAAATGTTTGAAGCTACTGACTGAATGAAAGGAGCTGGCATCTCACTCTCTTTGAATCTTCTTTATCATGCTAGGATTAGCAGGAAAAAGCAAAAAATTTCAGAATTGCACCTTGCAATGCGGAGAAATTACTGTTTGTGCATTTACAATATTCATTGATTTTTGCCATTGAAAAACATGTTATTCATATACCAGAAATGTTTGAAGCTACTGACTGAATGAAAAGAGCTGGCATCTCACTCTCTTTGAATCTTCTTTATCATGCCAGGATTAGCAGGAAAAAGCAAAAAATTTCAGAATTGCACCTTGCAATGTGGAGATATTACTGTTTGTGCATTTACAATATTCATTGATTTTTGCCATTGAAAAACATGTTATTCATATACCAGAAATGTTTGAAGCTACTGACTGAATGAAAAGAGCTGGCATCTCACTCTCTTTGAATCTTCTTTATCATGCCAGGATTAGCAGGAAAAAGCAAAAAATTTCAGAATTGCACCTTGCAATGTGGAGATATTACTGTTTGTGCATTTACAATATTCATTGATTTTTGCCATTGAAAAACGTCCAGAAATGTTTGAAGCTACTGACTGAATGAAAGGAGCTGGCATCTCACTCTCTTTGAATCTTCTTTATCATGCTAGGATTAGCAGGAAAAAGCAAAAAATTTCAGAATTGCACCTTGCAATGCGGAGAAATTACTGTGTGTGCATTTACAATATTCATTGATTTTTGCCATTGAAAAACATCGTTATTCAAATACCAGAAATGTTTGAAGCTACTGACTGAATGAAAAGAGCTGGCATCTCACTCTCTTTGAATCTTCTTTATCATGCCAGGATTAGCAGGAAAAAGCAAAAAATATCAGAATTGCACCTTGCAATGTGGAGATATTACTGTTTGTGCATTTACAATATTCATTGATTTTTGCCATTGAAAAACGTCCAGAAATGTTTGAAGCTACTGACTGAATGAAAGGAGCTGGCATCTCACTCTCTTTGAATCTTCTTTATCATGCTAGGATTAGCAGGAAAAAGCAAAAAATTTCAGAATTGCACCTTGCAATGCGGAGAAATTACTGTGTGTGCATTTACAATATTCATTGATTTTTGCCATTGAAAAACATGTTATTCATATACCAGAAATGTTTGAAGCTACTGACTGAATGAAAAGAGCTGGCATCTCACTATCTTTGAATCTTCTTTATCATGTCAGGATTAGCAGGAAAAAGCAAAAAATTTCAGAATTGCACCTTGCAATGTGGAGATATTACTGTTTGTGCATTTACAATATTCATTGATTTTTGCCATTGAAAAACGTCCAGAAATGTTTGAAGCTACTGACTGAATGAAAGGACCTGGCATCTCACTCTCTTTGAATCTTCTTTATCATGCTAGGATTAGCAGGAAAAAGCAAAAAATTTCAGAATTGCACCTTGCAATGCGGAGAAATTACTGTGTGTGCATTTACAATATTCATTGATTTTTGCCATTGAAAAACATGTTATTCATATACCAGAAATGTTTGAAGCTACTGACTGAATGAAAAGAGCTGGCATCTCACTCTCTTTGAATCTTCTTTATCATGCTAGGATTAGCAGGAAAAAGCAAAAAATTTCAGAATTGCACCTTGCAATGCGGAGAAATTACTGTTTGTGCATTTACAATATTCATTGATTTTTGCCATTGAAAAACATGTTATTCATATACCAGAAATGTTTGAAGCTACTGACTGAATGAAAAGAGCTGGCATCTCACTCTCTTTGAATCTTCTTTATCATGCCAGGATTAGCAGGAAAAAGCAAAAAATTTCAGAATTACACGTTGCAATGTGGAGATATTACTGTTTGTGCATTTACAATATTCATTGATTTTTGCCATTGAAAAACGTCCAGAAATGTTTGAAGCTACTGACTGAATGAAAGGAGCTGGCATCTCACTCTCTTTGAATCTTCTTTATCATGCTAGGATTAGCAGGAAAAAGCAAAAAATTTCAGAATTGCACCTTGCAATGCGGAGAAATTACTGTTTGTGCATTTACAATATTCATTGATTTTTGCCATTGAAAAACATCATGTTATTCATATACCAGAAATGTTTGAAGCTACTGACTGAATGAAAAGAGCTGGCATCTCACTCTCTTTGAATCTTCTTTATCATGCTAAGAGGAGCAGGAAAAAGCAAAACATTTCAGAATTGCACGTTGCAATGTGGAGATATTACTGTTTGTGCATTTACAATATTCATTGATTTTTGCCATTGAAAAACGTCCAGAAATGTTTGAAGCTACTGACTGAATGAAAGGAGCTGGCATCTCACTCTCTTTGAATCTTCTTTATCATGCCAGGATTAGCAGGAAAAAGCAAAAAATTTCAGAATTGCACCTTGCAATGTGGAGATATTACTGTTTGTGCATTTACAATATTCATTGATTTTTGCCATTGAAAAACGTCCAGAAATGTTTGAGGCTACTGACTGAATGAAAGGAGCTGGCATCTCACTCTCTTTGAATCTTCTTTATCATGCTAGGATTAGCAGGAAAAAGCAAAAAATTTCAGCATTGCACCTTGCAATGCGGAGAAATTACTGTGTGTGCATTTACAATATTCATTGATTTTTGCCATTGAAAAACATCGTTATTCATATACCAGAAATGTTTGAAGCTACTGACTGAATGAAAAGAGCTGGCATCTCACTCTCTTTGAATCTTCTTTATCATGCCAGGATTAGCAGGAAAAAGCAAAAAATTTCAGAATTGCACCTTGCAATGTGGAGATATTACTGTTTGTGCATTTACAATATTCATTGATTTTTGCCATTGAAAAACGTCCAGAAATGTTTGAAGCTACTGACTGAATGAAAAGAGCTGGCATCTCACTCTCTTTGAATCTTCTTTATCATGCTAAGAGGAGCAGGAAAAAGCAAAAAATTTCAGAATTGCACGTTGCAATGTGGAGATATTACTGTTTGTGCATTTACAATATTCATTGATTTTTGCCATTGAAAAACGTCCAGAAATGTTTGAAGCTACTGACTGAATGAAAAGAGCTGGCATCTCACTCTCTTTGAATCTTCTTTATCATGCTAGGATTAGCAGGAAAAAGCAAAAAATTTCAGAATTGCGCCTTGCAATGCGGAGAAATTACTGTGTGTGCATTTACAATATTCATTGATTTTTGCCATTGAAAAACATCGTTATTCATATACCAGAAATGTTTGAAGCTACTGACTGAATGAAAAGAGCTGGCATCTCACTCTCTTTGAATCTTCTTTATCATGCCAGGATTAGCAGGAAAAGCAAAAAATTTCAGAATTGCACCTTGCAATGTGGAGATATTACTGTTTGTGCATTTACAATATTCATTGATTTTTGCCATTGAAAAACATGTTATTCATATACCAGAAATGTTTGAAGCTACTGACTGAATGAAAAGAGCTGGCATCTCACTCTCTTTGAATCTTCTTTATCATGCCAGGATTAGCAGGAAAAAGCAAAAAATTTCATAATTGCACCTTGCAATGTGGAGATATTACTGTTCGTGCATTTACAATATTCATTGATTTTTGCCTTTGAAAAACGTCCAGAAATGTTTGAAGCTACTGACTGAATGAAAGGAGCTGGCATCTCACTCTCTTTGAATCTTCTTTATCATGCTAGGATTAGCAGGAAAAAGCAAAAAATTTCAGAATTGCACCTTGCAATGCGGAGAAATTACTGTGTGTGCATTTACAATATTCATTGATTTTTGCCATTGAAAAACATCATGTTATTCATATACCAGAAATGTTTGAAGCTACTGACTGAATGAAAGGAGCTGGCATCTCACTCTCTTTGAATCTTCTTTATCATGCTAGGATTAGCAGGAAAAAGCAAAAAATTTCAGAATTGCACCTTGCAATGCGGAGAAATTACTGTTTGTGCATTTACAATATTCATTGATTTTTGCCATTGAAAAACATCATGTTATTCATATACCAGAAATGTTTGAAGCTACTGACTGAATGAAAAGAGCTGGCATCTCACTCTCTTTGAATCTTCTTTATCATGCTAGGATTAGCAGGAAAAAGCAAAAAATTTCAGAATTGCACCTTGCAATGCGGAGAAATTACTGTTTGTGCATTTACAATATTCATTGATTTTTGCCATTGAAAAACATCGTTATTCATATACCAGAAATGTTTGAAGCTACTGACTGAATGAAAAGAGCTGGCATCTCACTCTCTTTGAATCTTCTTTATCATGCCAGGATTAGCAGGAAAAAGCAAAAAATTTCAGAATTGCACCTTGCAATGTGGAGATATTACTGTTTGTGCATTTACAATATTCATTGATTTTTGCCATTGAAAAACATGTTATTCATATACCAGAAATGTTTGAAGCTACTGACTGAATGAAAAGAGCTGGCATCTCACTCTCTTTGAATCTTCTTTATCATGCCAGGATTAGCAGGAAAAAGCAAAAAATTTCAGAATTGCACCTTGCAATGTGGAGATATTACTGTTTGTGCATTTACAATATTCATTGATTTTTGCCATTGAAAAACGTCCAGAAATGTTTGAAGCTACTGACTGAATGAAAGGAGCTGGCATCTCACTCTCTTTGAATCTTCTTTATCATGCTAGGATTAGCAGGAAAAAGCAAAAAATTTCAGAATTGCACCTTGCAATGCGGAGAAATTACTGTGTGTGCATTTACAATATTCATTGATTTTTGCCATTGAAAAACATCGTTATTCATATACCAGAAATGTTTGAAGCTACTGACTGAATGAAAAGAGCTGGCATCTCACTCTCTTTGAATCTTCTTTATCATGCCAGGATTAGCAGGAAAAAGCAAAAAATTTCAGAATTGCACCTTGCAATGTGGAGATATTACTGTTTGTGCATTTACAATATTCATTGATTTTTGCCATTGAAAAACATGTTATTCATATACCAGAAATGTTTGAAGCTACTGACTGAATGAAAAGAGCTGGCATCTCACTCTCTTTGAATCTTCTTTATCATGCCAGGATTAGCAGGAAAAAGCAAAAAATTTCAGAATTGCACCTTGCAATGTGGAGATATTACTGTTCGTGCATTTACAATATTCATTGATTTTTGCCATTGAAAAACGTCCAGAAATGTTTGAAGCTACTGACTGAATGAAAGGAGCTGGCATCTCACTCTCTTTGAATCTTCTTTATCATGCTAGGATTAGCAGGAAAAAGCAAAAAATTTCAGAATTGCACCTTGCAATGCGGAGAAATTACTGTGTGTGCATTTACAATATTCATTGATTTTTGCCATTGAAAAACATCATGTTATTCATATACCAGAAATGTTTGAAGCTACTGACTGAATGAAAGGAGCTGGCATCTCACTCTCTTTGAATCTTCTTTATCATGCTAGGATTAGCAGGAAAAAGCAAAAAATTTCAGAATTGCACCTTGCAATGCGGAGAAATTACTGTTTGTGCATTTACAATATTCATTGATTTTTGCCATTGAAAAACATCATGTTATTCATATACCAGAAATGTTTGAAGCTACTGACTGAATGAAAAGAGCTGGCATCTCACTCTCTTTGAATCTTCTTTATCATGCCAGGATTAGCAGGAAAAAGCAAAAAATTTCAGAATTGCACCTTGCAATGTGAAGAAATTACTGTTTGTGCATTTACAATATTCATTGATTTTTGCCATTGAAAAACGTCCAGAAATGTTTGAAGCTACTGACTGAATGAAAGGAGCTGGCATCTCACTCTCTTTGAATCTTCTTTATCATGCTAGGAATAGCAGGAAAAAGCAAAAAATTTCAGAATTGCACCTTGCAATGCGGAGAAATTACTGTGTGTGCATTTACAATATTCATTGATTTTTGCCATTGAAAAACATCGTTATTCATATACCAGAAATGTTTGAAGCTACTGACTGAATGAAAAGAGCTGGCATCTCACTCTCTTTGAATCTTTATCATGCCAGGATTAGCAGGAAAAAGCAAAAAATTTCAGAATTGCACCTTGCAATGTGGAGATATTACTGTTTGTGCATTTACAATATTCATTGATTTTTGCCATTGAAAAACATGTTATTCATATACCAGAAATTTTGAAGCTACTGACTGAATGAAAGGAGCTGGCATCTCACTCTCTTTGAATCTTCTTTATCATGCCAGGATTAGCAGGAAAAAGCAAAAAATTTCAGAATTGCACCTTGCAATGTGGAGATATTACTGTTTGTGCATTTACAATATTCATTGATTTTTGCCATTGAAAAACGTCCAGAAATGTTTGAAGCTACTGACTGAATGAAAGGAGCTGGCATCTCACTCTCTTTGAATCTTCTTTATCATGCTAGGATTAGCAGGAAAAAGCAAAAAATTTCAGAATTGCACCTTGCAATGCGGAGAAATTACTGTGTGTGCATTTACAATATTCATTGATTTTTGCCATTGAAAAACGTCCAGAAATGTTTGAAGCTACTGACTGAATGAAAGGAGCTGGCATCTCACTCTCTTTGAATCTTCTTTATCATGCTAGGATTAGCAGGAAAAAGCAAAAAATTTCAGAATTGCACCTTGCAATGCGGAGAAATTACTGTGTGTGCATTTACAATATTCATTGATTTTTGCCATTGAAAAACATCATGTTATTCATATACCAGAAATGTTTGAAGCTACTGACTGAATGAAAGGAGCTGGCATCTCACTCTCTTTGAATCTTCTTTATCATGCTAGGATTAGCAGGAAAAAGCAAAAAATTTCAGAATTGCACCTTGCAATGCGGAGAAATTACTGTTTGTGCATTTACAATATTCATTGATTTTTGCCATTGAAAAACATGTTATTCATATACCAGAAATGTTTGAAGCTACTGACTGAATGAAAAGAGCTGGCATCTCACTCTCTTTGAATCTTCTTTATCATGCCAGGATTAGCAGGAAAAAGCAAAAAATTTCAGAATTGCACCTTGCAATGTGGAGATATTACTGTTCGTGCATTTACAATATTCATTGATTTTTGCCATTGAAAAACGTCCAGAAATGTTTGAAGCTACTGACTGAATGAAAGGAGCTGGCATCTCACTCTCTTTGAATCTTCTTTATCATGCTAGGATTAGCAGGAAAAAGCAAAAAATTTCAGAATTGCACCTTGCAATGCGGAGAAATTACTGTGTGTGCATTTACAATATTCATTGATTTTTGCCATTGAAAAACATCATGTTATTCATATACCAGAAATGTTTGAAGCTACTGACTGAATGAAAGGAGCTGGCATCTCACTCTCTTTGAATCTTCTTTATCATGCTAGGATTAGCAGGAAAAAGCAAAATATTTCAGAATTGCACCTTGCAATGCGGAGAAATTACTGTTTGTGCATTTACAATATTCATTGATTTTTGCCATTGAAAAACATCATGTTATTCATATACCAGAAATGTTTGAAGCTACTGACTGAATGAAAAGAGCTGGCATCTCACTCTCTTTGAATCTTCTTTATCATGCCAGGATTAGCAGGAAAAAGCAAAAAATTTCAGAATTGCACCTTGCAATGTGAAGAAATTACTGTTTGTGCATTTACAATATTCATTGATTTTTGCCATTGAAAAACGTCCAGAAATGTTTGAAGCTACTGACTGAATGAAAGGAGCTGGCATCTCACTCTCTTTGAATCTTCTTTATCATGCTAGGATTAGCAGGAAAAAGCAAAAAATTTCAGAATTGCACCTTGCAATGCGGAGAAATTACTGTGTGTGCATTTACAATATTCATTGATTTTTGCCATTGAAAAACATGTTATTCATATACCAGAAATGTTTGAAGCTACTGACTGAATGAAAAGAGCTGGCATCTCACTATCTTTGAATCTTCTTTATCATGTCAGGATTAGCAGGAAAAAGCAAAAAATTTCAGAATTGCACCTTGCAATGTGGAGATATTACTGTTTGTGCATTTACAATATTCATTGATTTTTGCCATTGAAAAACGTCCAGAAATGTTTGAAGCTACTGACTGAATGAAAGGACCTGGCATCTCACTCTCTTTGAATCTTCTTTATCATGCTAGGATTAGCAGGAAAAAGCAAAAAATTTCAGAATTGCACCTTGCAATGCGGAGAAATTACTGTGTGTGCATTTACAATATTCATTGATTTTTGCCATTGAAAAACATGTTATTCATATACCAGAAATGTTTGAAGCTACTGACTGAATGAAAAGAGCTGGCATCTCACTCTCTTTGAATCTTCTTTATCATGCTAGGATTAGCAGGAAAAAGCAAAAAATTTCAGAATTGCACCTTGCAATGCGGAGAAATTACTGTTTGTGCATTTACAATATTCATTGATTTTTGCCATTGAAAAACATGTTATTCATATACCAGAAATGTTTGAAGCTACTGACTGAATGAAAAGAGCTGGCATCTCACTCTCTTTGAATCTTCTTTATCATGCCAGGATTAGCAGGAAAAAGCAAAAAATTTCAGAATTACACGTTGCAATGTGGAGATATTACTGTTTGTGCATTTACAATATTCATTGATTTTTGCCATTGAAAAACGTCCAGAAATGTTTGTAGCTACTGACTGAATGAAAGGAGCTGGCATCTCACTCTCTTTGAATCTTCTTTATCATGCTAGGATTAGCAGGAAAAAGCAAAAAATTTCAGAATTGCACCTTGCAATGCGGAGAAATTACTGTTTGTGCATTTACAATATTCATTGATTTTTGCCATTGAAAAACATCATGTTATTCATATACCAGAAATGTTTGAAGCTACTGACTGAATGAAAAGAGCTGGCATCTCACTCTCTTTGAATCTTCTTTATCATGCTAAGAGGAGCAGGAAAAAGCAAAACATTTCAGAATTGCACGTTGCAATGTGGAGATATTACTGTTTGTGCATTTACAATATTCATTGATTTTTGCCATTGAAAAACGTCCAGAAATGTTTGAAGCTACTGACTGAATGAAAGGAGCTGGCATCTCACTCTCTTTGAATCTTCTTTATCATGCCAGGATTAGCAGGAAAAAGCAAAAAATTTCAGAATTGCACCTTGCAATGTGGAGATATTACTGTTTGTGCATTTACAATATTCATTGATTTTTGCCATTGAAAAACGTCCAGAAATGTTTGAGGCTACTGACTGAATGAAAGGAGCTGGCATCTCACTCTCTTTGAATCTTCTTTATCATGCTAGGATTAGCAGGAAAAAGCAAAAAATTTCAGCATTGCACCTTGCAATGCGGAGAAATTACTGTGTGTGCATTTACAATATTCATTGATTTTTGCCATTGAAAAACATCGTTATTCATATACCAGAAATGTTTGAAGCTACTGACTGAATGAAAAGAGCTGGCATCTCACTCTCTTTGAATCTTCTTTATCATGCCAGGATTAGCAGGAAAAAGCAAAAAATTTCAGAATTGCACCTTGCAATGTGGAGATATTACTGTTTGTGCATTTACAATATTCATTGATTTTTGCCATTGAAAAACGTCCAGAAATGTTTGAAGCTACTGACTGAATGAAAAGAGCTGGCATCTCACTCTCTTTGAATCTTCTTTATCATGCTAAGAGGAGCAGGAAAAAGCAAAAAATTTCAGAATTGCACGTTGCAATGTGGAGATATTACTGTTTGTGCATTTACAATATTCATTGATTTTTGCCATTGAAAAACGTCCAGAAATGTTTGAAGCTACTGACTGAATGAAAAGAGCTGGCATCTCACTCTCTTTGAATCTTCTTTATCATGCTAGGATTAGCAGGAAAAAGCAAAAAATTTCAGAATTGCGCCTTGCAATGCGGAGAAATTACTGTGTGTGCATTTACAATATTCATTGATTTTTGCCATTGAAAAACATCGTTATTCATATACCAGAAATGTTTGAAGCTACTGACTGAATGAAAAGAGCTGGCATCTCACTCTCTTTGAATCTTCTTTATCATGCCAGGATTAGCAGGAAAAGCAAAAAATTTCAGAATTGCACCTTGCAATGTGGAGATATTACTGTTTGTGCATTTACAATATTCATTGATTTTTGCCATTGAAAAACATGTTATTCATATACCAGAAATGTTTGAAGCTACTGACTGAATGAAAAGAGCTGGCATCTCACTCTCTTTGAATCTTCTTTATCATGCCAGGATTAGCAGGAAAAAGCAAAAAATTTCATAATTGCACCTTGCAATGTGGAGATATTACTGTTCGTGCATTTACAATATTCATTGATTTTTGCCTTTGAAAAACGTCCAGAAATGTTTGAAGCTACTGACTGAATGAAAGGAGCTGGCATCTCACTCTCTTTGAATCTTCTTTATCATGCTAGGATTAGCAGGAAAAAGCAAAAAATTTCAGAATTGCACCTTGCAATGCGGAGAAATTACTGTGTGTGCATTTACAATATTCATTGATTTTTGCCATTGAAAAACATCATGTTATTCATATACCAGAAATGTTTGAAGCTACTGACTGAATGAAAGGAGCTGGCATCTCACTCTCTTTGAATCTTCTTTATCATGCTAGGATTAGCAGGAAAAAGCAAAAAATTTCAGAATTGCACCTTGCAATGCGGAGAAATTACTGTTTCTGCATTTACAATATTCATTGATTTTTGCCATTGAAAAACATCATGTTATTCATATACCAGAAATGTTTGAAGCTACTGACTGAATGAAAAGAGCTGGCATCTCACTCTCTTTGAATCTTCTTTATCATGCTAGGATTAGCAGGAAAAAGCAAAAAATTTCAGAATTGCACCTTGCAATGCGGAGAAATTACTGTTTGTGCATTTACAATATTCATTGATTTTTGCCATTGAAAAACATCGTTATTCATATACCAGAAATGTTTGAAGCTACTGACTGAATGAAAAGAGCTGGCATCTCACTCTCTTTGAATCTTCTTTATCATGCCAGGATTAGCAGGAAAAAGCAAAAAATTTCAGAATTGCACCTTGCAATGTGGAGATATTACTGTTTGTGCATTTACAATATTCATTGATTTTTGCCATTGAAAAACATGTTATTCATATACCAGAAATGTTTGAAGCTACTGACTGAATGAAAAGAGCTGGCATCTCACTCTCTTTGAATCTTCTTTATCATGCCAGGATTAGCAGGAAAAAGCAAAAAATTTCAGAATTGCACCTTGCAATGTGGAGATATTACTGTTTGTGCATTTACAATATTCATTGATTTTTGCCATTGAAAAACGTCCAGAAATGTTTGAAGCTACTGACTGAATGAAAGGAGCTGGCATCTCACTCTCTTTGAATCTTCTTTATCATGCTAGGATTAGCAGGAAAAAGCAAAAAATTTCAGAATTGCACCTTGCAATGCGGAGAAATTACTGTGTGTGCATTTACAATATTCATTGATTTTTGCCATTGAAAAACATCGTTATTCATATACCAGAAATGTTTGAAGCTACTGACTGAATGAAAAGAGCTGGCATCTCACTCTCTTTGAATCTTCTTTATCATGCCAGGATTAGCAGGAAAAAGCAAAAAATTTCAGAATTGCACCTTGCAATGTGGAGATATTACTGTTTGTGCATTTACAATATTCATTGATTTTTGCCATTGAAAAACATGTTATTCATATACCAGAAATGTTTGAAGCTACTGACTGAATGAAAAGAGCTGGCATCTCACTCTCTTTGAATCTTCTTTATCATGCCAGGATTAGCAGGAAAAAGCAAAAAATTTCAGAATTGCACCTTGCAATGTGGAGATATTACTGTTCGTGCATTTACAATATTCATTGATTTTTGCCATTGAAAAACGTCCAGAAATGTTTGAAGCTACTGACTGAATGAAAGGAGCTGGCATCTCACTCTCTTTGAATCTTCTTTATCATGCTAGGATTAGCAGGAAAAAGCAAAAAATTTCAGAATTGCACCTTGCAATGCGGAGAAATTACTGTGTGTGCATTTACAATATTCATTGATTTTTGCCATTGAAAAACATCATGTTATTCATATACCAGAAATGTTTGAAGCTACTGACTGAATGAAAGGAGCTGGCATCTCACTCTCTTTGAATCTTCTTTATCATGCTAGGATTAGCAGGAAAAAGCAAAAAATTTCAGAATTGCACCTTGCAATGCGGAGAAATTACTGTTTGTGCATTTACAATATTCATTGATTTTTGCCATTGAAAAACATCATGTTATTCATATACCAGAAATGTTTGAAGCTACTGACTGAATGAAAAGAGCTGGCATCTCACTCTCTTTGAATCTTCTTTATCATGCCAGGATTAGCAGGAAAAAGCAAAAAATTTCAGAATTGCACCTTGCAATGTGAAGAAATTACTGTTTGTGCATTTACAATATTCATTGATTTTTGCCATTGAAAAACGTCCAGAAATGTTTGAAGCTACTGACTGAATGAAAGGAGCTGGCATCTCACTCTCTTTGAATCTTCTTTATCATGCTAGGAATAGCAGGAAAAAGCAAAAAATTTCAGAATTGCACCTTGCAATGCGGAGAAATTACTGTGTGTGCATTTACAATATTCATTGATTTTTGCCATTGAAAAACATCGTTATTCATATACCAGAAATGTTTGAAGCTACTGACTGAATGAAAAGAGCTGGCATCTCACTCTCTTTGAATCTTTATCATGCCAGGATTAGCAGGAAAAAGCAAAAAATTTCAGAATTGCACCTTGCAATGTGGAGATATTACTGTTTGTGCATTTACAATATTCATTGATTTTTGCCATTGAAAAACATGTTATTCATATACCAGAAATTTTGAAGCTACTGACTGAATGAAAGGAGCTGGCATCTCACTCTCTTTGAATCTTCTTTATCATGCCAGGATTAGCAGGAAAAAGCAAAAAATTTCAGAATTGCACCTTGCAATGTGGAGATATTACTGTTTGTGCATTTACAATATTCATTGATTTTTGCCATTGAAAAACGTCCAGAAATGTTTGAAGCTACTGACTGAATGAAAGGAGCTGGCATCTCACTCTCTTTGAATCTTCTTTATCATGCTAGGATTAGCAGGAAAAAGCAAAAAATTTCAGAATTGCACCTTGCAATGCGGAGAAATTACTGTGTGTGCATTTACAATATTCATTGATTTTTGCCATTGAAAAACGTCCAGAAATGTTTGAAGCTACTGACTGAATGAAAGGAGCTGGCATCTCACTCTCTTTGAATCTTCTTTATCATGCTAGGATTAGCAGGAAAAAGCAAAAAATTTCAGAATTGCACCTTGCAATGCGGAGAAATTACTGTGTGTGCATTTACAATATTCATTGATTTTTGCCATTGAAAAACATCATGTTATTCATATACCAGAAATGTTTGAAGCTACTGACTGAATGAAAGGAGCTGGCATCTCACTCTCTTTGAATCTTCTTTATCATGCTAGGATTAGCAGGAAAAAGCAAAAAATTTCAGAATTGCACCTTGCAATGCGGAGAAATTACTGTTTGTGCATTTACAATATTCATTGATTTTTGCCATTGAAAAACATGTTATTCATATACCAGAAATGTTTGAAGCTACTGACTGAATGAAAAGAGCTGGCATCTCACTCTCTTTGAATCTTCTTTATCATGCCAGGATTAGCAGGAAAAAGCAAAAAATTTCAGAATTGCACCTTGCAATGTGGAGATATTACTGTTCGTGCATTTACAATATTCATTGATTTTTGCCATTGAAAAACGTCCAGAAATGTTTGAAGCTACTGACTGAATGAAAGGAGCTGGCATCTCACTCTCTTTGAATCTTCTTTATCATGCTAGGATTAGCAGGAAAAAGCAAAAAATTTCAGAATTGCACCTTGCAATGCGGAGAAATTACTGTGTGTGCATTTACAATATTCATTGATTTTTGCCATTGAAAAACATCATGTTATTCATATACCAGAAATGTTTGAAGCTACTGACTGAATGAAAGGAGCTGGCATCTCACTCTCTTTGAATCTTCTTTATCATGCTAGGATTAGCAGGAAAAAGCAAAATATTTCAGAATTGCACCTTGCAATGCGGAGAAATTACTGTTTGTGCATTTACAATATTCATTGATTTTTGCCATTGAAAAACATCATGTTATTCATATACCAGAAATGTTTGAAGCTACTGACTGAATGAAAAGAGCTGGCATCTCACTCTCTTTGAATCTTCTTTATCATGCCAGGATTAGCAGGAAAAAGCAAAAAATTTCAGAATTGCACCTTGCAATGTGAAGAAATTACTGTTTGTGCATTTACAATATTCATTGATTTTTGCCATTGAAAAACGTCCAGAAATGTTTGAAGCTACTGACTGAATGAAAGGAGCTGGCATCTCACTCTCTTTGAATCTTCTTTATCATGCTAGGAATAGCAGGAAAAAGCAAAAAATTTCAGAATTGCACCTTGCAATGCGGAGAAATTACTGTGTGTGCATTTACAATATTCATTGATTTTTGCCATTGAAAAACATCGTTATTCATATACCAGAAATGTTTGAAGCTACTGACTGAATGAAAAGAGCTGGCATCTCACTCTCTTTGAATCTTTATCATGCCAGGATTAGCAGGAAAAAGCAAAAAATTTCAGAATTGCACCTTGCAATGTGGAGAAATTACTGTTTGTGCATTTACAATATTCATTGATTTTTGCCATTGAAAAACGTCCAGAAATGTTTGAAGCTACTGACTGAATGAAAGGAGCTGGCATCTCACTCTCTTTGAATCTTCTTTATCATGCTAGGATTAGCAGGAAAAAGCAAAAAATTTCAGAATTGCACCTTGCAATGCGGAGAAATTACTGTTTGTGCATTTACAATATTCATTGATTTTTGCCATTGAAAAACATCATGTTATTCATATACCAGAAATGTTTGAAGCTACTGACTGAATGAAAAGAGCTGGCATCTCACTCTCTTTGAATCTTCTTTATCATGCCAGGATTAGCAGGAAAAAGCAAAAAATTTCAGAATTGCACCTTGCAATGTGAAGAAATTACTGTTTGTGCATTTACAATATTCATTGATTTTTGCCATTGAAAAACGTCCAGAAATGTTTGAAGCTACTGACTGAATGAAAGGAGCTGGCATCTCACTCTCTTTGAATCTTCTTTATCATGCTAGGAATAGCAGGAAAAAGCAAAAAATTTCAGAATTGCACCTTGCAATGCGGAGAAATTACTGTGTGTGCATTTACAATATTCATTGATTTTTGCCATTGAAAAACATCGTTATTCATATACCAGAAATGTTTGAAGCTACTGACTGAATGAAAAGAGCTGGCATCTCACTCTCTTTGAATCTTTATCATGCCAGGATTAGCAGGAAAAAGCAAAAAATTTCAGAATTGCACCTTGCAATGTGGAGATATTACTGTTTGTGCATTTACAATATTCATTGATTTTTGCCATTGAAAAACATGTTATTCATATACCAGAAATTTTGAAGCTACTGACTGAATGAAAGGAGCTGGCATCTCACTCTCTTTGAATCTTCTTTATCATGCCAGGATTAGCAGGAAAAAGCAAAAAATTTCAGAATTGCACCTTGCAATGTGGAGATATTACTGTTTGTGCATTTACAATATTCATTGATTTTTGCCATTGAAAAACGTCCAGAAATGTTTGAAGCTACTGACTGAATGAAAGGAGCTGGCATCTCACTCTCTTTGAATCTTCTTTATCATGCTAGGATTAGCAGGAAAAAGCAAAAAATTTCAGAATTGCACCTTGCAATGCGGAGAAATTACTGTGTGTGCATTTACAATATTCATTGATTTTTGCCATTGAAAAACGTCCAGAAATGTTTGAAGCTACTGACTGAATGAAAGGAGCTGGCATCTCACTCTCTTTGAATCTTCTTTATCATGCTAGGATTAGCAGGAAAAAGCAAAAAATTTCAGAATTGCACCTTGCAATGCGGAGAAATTACTGTGTGTGCATTTACAATATTCATTGATTTTTGCCATTGAAAAACATCATGTTATTCATATACCAGAAATGTTTGAAGCTACTGACTGAATGAAAGGAGCTGGCATCTCACTCTCTTTGAATCTTCTTTATCATGCTAGGATTAGCAGGAAAAAGCAAAAAATTTCAGAATTGCACCTTGCAATGCGGAGAAACTACTGTTTGTGCATTTACAATATTCATTGATTTTTGCCATTGAAAAACATGTTATTCATATACCAGAAATGTTTGAAGCTACTGACTGAATGAAAAGAGCTGGCATCTCACTCTCTTTGAATCTTCTTTATCATGCCAGGATTAGCAGGAAAAAGCAAAAAATTTCAGAATTGCACCTTGCAATGTGGAGATATTACTGTTCGTGCATTTACAATATTCATTGATTTTTGCCATTGAAAAACGTCCAGAAATGTTTGAAGCTACTGACTGAATGAAAGGAGCTGGCATCTCACTCTCTTTGAATCTTCTTTATCATGCTAGGATTAGCAGGAAAAAGCAAAAAATTTCAGAATTGCACCTTGCAATGCGGAGAAATTACTGTGTGTGCATTTACAATATTCATTGATTTTTGCCATTGAAAAACATCATGTTATTCATATACCAGAAATGTTTGAAGCTACTGACTGAATGAAAGGAGCTGGCATCTCACTCTCTTTGAATCTTCTTTATCATGCTAGGATTAGCAGGAAAAAGCAAAATATTTCAGAATTGCACCTTGCAATGCGGAGAAATTACTGTTTGTGCATTTACAATATTCATTGATTTTTGCCATTGAAAAACATCATGTTATTCATATACCAGAAATGTTTGAAGCTACTGACTGAATGAAAAGAGCTGGCATCTCACTCTCTTTGAATCTTCTTTATCATGCCAGGATTAGCAGGAAAAAGCAAAAAATTTCAGAATTGCACCTTGCAATGTGAAGAAATTACTGTTTGTGCATTTACAATATTCATTGATTTTTGCCATTGAAAAACGTCCAGAAATGTTTGAAGCTACTGACTGAATGAAAGGAGCTGGCATCTCACTCTCTTTGAATCTTCTTTATCATGCTAGGAATAGCAGGAAAAAGCAAAAAATTTCAGAATTGCACCTTGCAATGCGGAGAAATTACTGTGTGTGCATTTACAATATTCATTGATTTTTGCCATTGAAAAACATCGTTATTCATATACCAGAAATGTTTGAAGCTACTGACTGAATGAAAAGAGCTGGCATCTCACTCTCTTTGAATCTTTATCATGCCAGGATTAGCAGGAAAAAGCAAAAAATTTCAGAATTGCACCTTGCAATGTGGAGAAATTACTGTTTGTGCATTTACAATATTCATTGATTTTTGCCATTGAAAAACGTCCAGAAATGTTTGAAGCTACTGACTGAATGAAAGGAGCTGGCATCTCACTCTCTTTGAATCTTCTTTATCATGCTAGGATTAGCAGGAAAAAGCAAAAAATTTCAGAATTGCACCTTGCAATGCGGAGAAATTACTGTTTGTGCATTTACAATATTCATTGATTTTTGCCATTGAAAAACATGTTATTCATATACCAGAAATGTTTGAAGCTACTGACTGAATGAAAAGAGCTGGCATCTCACTCTCTTTGAATCTTCTTTATCATGCCAGGATTAGCAGGAAAAAGCAAAAAATTTCAGAATTGCACCTTGCAATGTGGAGATATTACTGTTTGTGCATTTACAATATTCATTGATTTTTGCCATTGAAAAACATGTTATTCATATACCAGAAATGTTTGAAGCTACTGACTGAATGAAAAGAGCTGGCATCTCACTCTCTTTGAATCTTCTTTATCATGCCAGGATTAGCAGGAAAAAGCAAAAAATTTCAGAATTGCACCTTGCAATGTGGAGATATTACTGTTTGTGCATTTACAATATTCATTGATTTTTGCCATTGAAAAACGTCCAGAAATGTTTGAAGCTACTGACTGAATGAAAGGAGCTGGCATCTCACTCTCTTTGAATCTTCTTTATCATGCTAGGATTAGCAGGAAAAAGCAAAAAATTTCAGAATTGCACCTTGCAATGCGGAGAAATTACTGTGTGTGCATTTACAATATTCATTGATTTTTGCCATTGAAAAACATCGTTATTCAAATACCGGAAATGTTTGAAGCTACTGACTGAATGAAAAGAGCTGGCATCTCACTCTCTTTGAATCTTCTTTATCATGCCAGGATTAGCAGGAAAAAGCAAAAAATATCAGAATTGCACCTTGCAATGTGGAGATATTACTGTTTGTGCATTTACAATATTCATTGATTTTTGCCATTGAAAAACGTCCAGAAATGTTTGAAGCTACTGACTGAATGAAAGGAGCTGGCATCTCACTCTCTTTGAATCTTCTTTATCATGCTAGGATTAGCAGGAAAAAGCAAAAAATTTCAGAATTGCACCTTGCAATGTGGAGATATTACTGTTTGTGCATTTACAATATTCATTGATTTTTGCCATTGAAAAACGTCCAGAAATGTTTGAGGCTACTGACTGAATGAAAGGAGCTGGCATCTCACTCTCTTTGAATCTTCTTTATCATGCTAGGATTAGCAGGAAAAAGCAAAAAATTTCAGCATTGCACCTTGCAATGCGGAGAAATTACTGTGTGTGCATTTACAATATTCATTGATTTTTGCCATTGAAAAACATCGTTATTCATATACCAGAAATGTTTGAAGCTACTGACTGAATGAAAAGAGCTGGCATCTCACTCTCTTTGAATCTTCTTTATCATGCCAGGATTAGCAGGAAAAAGCAAAAAATTTCAGAATTGCACCTTGCAATGTGGAGATATTACTGTTTGTGCATTTACAATATTCATTGATTTTTGCCATTGAAAAACGTCCAGAAATGTTTGAAGCTACTGACTGAATGAAAAGAGCTGGCATCTCACTCTCTTTGAATCTTCTTTATCATGCTAAGAGGAGCAGGAAAAAGCAAAAAATTTCAGAATTGCACGTTGCAATGTGGAGATATTACTGTTTGTGCATTTACAATATTCATTGATTTTTGCCATTGAAAAACGTCCAGAAATGTTTGAAGCTACTGACTGAATGAAAAGAGCTGGCATCTCACTCTCTTTGAATCTTCTTTATCATGCTAGGATTAGCAGGAAAAAGCAAAAAATTTCAGAATTGCGCCTTGCAATGCGGAGAAATTACTGTGTGTGCATTTACAATATTCATTGATTTTTGCCATTGAAAAACATCGTTATTCATATACCAGAAATGTTTGAAGCTACTGACTGAATGAAAAGAGCTGGCATCTCACTCTCTTTGAATCTTCTTTATCATGCCAGGATTAGCAGGAAAAGCAAAAAATTTCAGAATTGCACCTTGCAATGTGGAGATATTACTGTTTGTGCATTTACAATATTCATTGATTTTTGCCATTGAAAAACATGTTATTCATATACCAGAAATGTTTGAAGCTACTGACTGAATGAAAAGAGCTGGCATCTCACTCTCTTTGAATCTTCTTTATCATGCCAGGATTAGCAGGAAAAAGCAAAAAATTTCAGAATTGCACCTTGCAATGTGGAGATATTACTGTTCGTGCATTTACAATATTCATTGATTTTTGCCTTTGAAAAACGTCCAGAAATGTTTGAAGCTACTGACTGAATGAAAGGAGCTGGCATCTCACTCTCTTTGAATCTTCTTTATCATGCTAGGATTAGCAGGAAAAAGCAAAAAATTTCAGAATTGCACCTTGCAATGCGGAGAAATTACTGTGTGTGCATTTACAATATTCATTGATTTTTGCCATTGAAAAACATCATGTTATTCATATACCAGAAATGTTTGAAGCTACTGACTGAATGAAAGGAGCTGGCATCTCACTCTCTTTGAATCTTCTTTATCATGCTAGGATTAGCAGGAAAAAGCAAAAAATTTCAGAATTGCACCTTGCAATGCGGAGAAATTACTGTTTGTGCATTTACAATATTCATTGATTTTTGCCATTGAAAAACATGTTATTCATATACCAGAAATGTTTGAAGCTACTGACTGAATGAAAAGAGCTGGCATCTCACTCTCTTTGAATCTTCTTTATCATGCCAGGTTTAGCAGGAAAAAGCAAAAAATTTCAGAATTGCACCTTGCAATGTGGAGATATTACTGTTTGTGCATTTACAATATTCATTGATTTTTGCCATTGAAAAACATGTTATTCATATACCAGAAATGTTTGAAGCTACTGACTGAATGAAAAGAGCTGGCATCTCACTCTCTTTGAATATTCTTTATCATGCCAGGATTAGCAGGAAAAAGCAAAAAATTTCAGAATTGCACCTTGCAATGTGGAGATATTACTGTTTGTGCATTTACAATATTCATTGATTTTTGCCATTGAAAAACGTCCAGAAATGTTTGAAGCTACTGACTGAATGAAAGGAGCTGGCATCTCACTCTCTTTGAATCTTCTTTATCATGCTAGGATTAGCAGGAAAAAGCAAAAAATTTCAGAATTGCACCTTGCAATGCGGAGAAATTACTGTGTGTGCATTTACAATATTCATTGATTTTTGCCATTGAAAAACATCGTTATTCATATACCAGAAATGTTTGAAGCTACTGACTGAATGAAAAGAGCTGGCATCTCACTCTCTTTGAATCTTCTTTATCATGCCAGGATTAGCAGGAAAAAGCAAAAAATTTCAGAATTGCACCTTGCAATGTGGAGATATTACTGTTTGTGCATTTACAATATTCATTGATTTTTGCCATTGAAAAACGTCCAGAAATGTTTGAAGCTACTGACTGAATGAAAGGAGCTGGCATCTCACTCTCTTTGAATCTTCTTTATCATGCTAGGATTAGCAGGAAAAAGCAAAAAATTTCAGAATTGCACATTGCAATGGGGAGAAATTACTGTTTGTGCATTTACAATATTCATTGATTTTTGCCATTGAAAAACGTCCAGAAATGTTTGAAGCTACTGACTGAATGAAAGGAGCTGGCATCTCACTCTCTTTGAATCTTCTTTATCATGCTAGGATTAGCAGGAAAAAGCAAAAAATTTCAGAATTGCACCTTGCAATGCGGAGAAATTACTGTTTGTGCATTTACAATATTCATTGATTTTTGCCATTGAAAAACGTCCAGAAATGTTTGAAGCTACTGACTGAATGAAAGGAGCTGGCATCTCACTCTCTTTGAATCTTCTTTATCATGCTAGGATTAGCAGGAAAAAGCAAAAAATTTCAGAATTGCACCTTGCAATGCGGAGAAATTACTGTTTGTGCATTTACAATATTCATTGATTTTTGCCATTGAAAAACATGTTATTCATATACCAGAAATGTTTGAAGCTACTGACTGAATGAAAAGAGCTGGCATCTCACTCTCTTTGAATCTTCTTTATCATGCCAGGATTAGCAGGAAAAAGCAAAAAATTTCAGAATTGCACCTTGCAATGTGGAGATATTACTGTTTGTGCATTTACAATATTCATTGATTTTTGCCATTGAAAAACATGTTATTCATATACCAGAAATGTTTGAAGCTACTGACTGAATGAAAGGAGCTGGCATCTCACTCTCTTTGAATCTTCTTTATCATGCTAGGATTAGCAGGAAAAAGCAAAAAATTTCAGAATTGCACCTTGCAATGCGGAGAAATTACTGTGTGTGCATTTACAATATTCATTGATTTTTGCCATTGAAAAACATCGTTATTCAAATACCAGAAATGTTTGAAGCTACTGACTGAATGAAAAGAGCTGGCATCTCACTCTCTTTGAATCTTCTTTATCATGCCAGGATTAGCAGGAAAAAGCAAAAAATATCAGAATTGCACCTTGCAATGTGGAGATATTACTGTTTGTGCATTTACAATATTCATTGATTTTTGCCATTGAAAAACGTCCAGAAATGTTTGAAGCTACTGACTGAATGAAAGGAGCTGGCATCTCACTCTCTTTGAATCTTCTTTATCATGCTAGGATTAGCAGGAAAAAGCAAAAAATTTCAGAATTGCACCTTGCAATGCGGAGAAATTACTGTGTGTGCATTTACAATATTCATTGATTTTTGCCATTGAAAAACATGTTATTCATATACCAGAAATGTTTGAAGCTACTGACTGAATGAAAAGAGCTGGCATCTCACTATCTTTGAATCTTCTTTATCATGTCAGGATTAGCAGGAAAAAGCAAAAAATTTCAGAATTGCACCTTGCAATGTGGAGATATTACTGTTTGTGCATTTACAATATTCATTGATTTTTGCCATTGAAAAACGTCCAGAAATGTTTGAAGCTACTGACTGAATGAAAGGACCTGGCATCTCACTCTCTTTGAATCTTCTTTATCATGCTAGGATTAGCAGGAAAAAGCAAAAAATTTCAGAATTGCACCTTGCAATGCGGAGAAATTACTGTGTGTGCATTTACAATATTCATTGATTTTTGCCATTGAAAAACATGTTATTCATATACCAGAAATGTTTGAAGCTACTGACTGAATGAAAAGAGCTGGCATCTCACTCTCTTTGAATCTTCTTTATCATGCTAGGATTAGCAGGAAAAAGCAAAAAATTTCAGAATTGCACCTTGCAATGCGGAGAAATTACTGTTTGTGCATTTACAATATTCATTGATTTTTGCCATTGAAAAACATGTTATTCATATACCAGAAATGTTTGAAGCTACTGACTGAATGAAAAGAGCTGGCATCTCACTCTCTTTGAATCTTCTTTATCATGCCAGGATTAGCAGGAAAAAGCAAAAAATTTCAGAATTACACGTTGCAATGTGGAGATATTACTGTTTGTGCATTTACAATATTCATTGATTTTTGCCATTGAAAAACGTCCAGAAATGTTTGAAGCTACTGACTGAATGAAAGGAGCTGGCATCTCACTCTCTTTGAATCTTCTTTATCATGCTAGGATTAGCAGGAAAAAGCAAAAAATTTCAGAATTGCACCTTGCAATGCGGAGAAATTACTGTTTGTGCATTTACAATATTCATTGATTTTTGCCATTGAAAAACATCATGTTATTCATATACCAGAAATGTTTGAAGCTACTGACTGAATGAAAAGAGCTGGCATCTCACTCTCTTTGAATCTTCTTTATCATGCTAAGAGGAGCAGGAAAAAGCAAAACATTTCAGAATTGCACGTTGCAATGTGGAGATATTACTGTTTGTGCATTTACAATATTCATTGATTTTTGCCATTGAAAAACGTCCAGAAATGTTTGAAGCTACTGACTGAATGAAAGGAGCTGGCATCTCACTCTCTTTGAATCTTCTTTATCATGCCAGGATTAGCAGGAAAAAGCAAAAAATTTCAGAATTGCACCTTGCAATGTGGAGATATTACTGTTTGTGCATTTACAATATTCATTGATTTTTGCCATTGAAAAACGTCCAGAAATGTTTGAGGCTACTGACTGAATGAAAGGAGCTGGCATCTCACTCTCTTTGAATCTTCTTTATCATGCTAGGATTAGCAGGAAAAAGCAAAAAATTTCAGCATTGCACCTTGCAATGCGGAGAAATTACTGTGTGTGCATTTACAATATTCATTGATTTTTGCCATTGAAAAACATCGTTATTCATATACCAGAAATGTTTGAAGCTACTGACTGAATGAAAAGAGCTGGCATCTCACTCTCTTTGAATCTTCTTTATCATGCCAGGATTAGCAGGAAAAAGCAAAAAATTTCAGAATTGCACCTTGCAATGTGGAGATATTACTGTTTGTGCATTTACAATATTCATTGATTTTTGCCATTGAAAAACGTCCAGAAATGTTTGAAGCTACTGACTGAATGAAAAGAGCTGGCATCTCACTCTCTTTGAATCTTCTTTATCATGCTAAGAGGAGCAGGAAAAAGCAAAAAATTTCAGAATTGCACGTTGCAATGTGGAGATATTACTGTTTGTGCATTTACAATATTCATTGATTTTTGCCATTGAAAAACGTCCAGAAATGTTTGAAGCTACTGACTGAATGAAAAGAGCTGGCATCTCACTCTCTTTGAATCTTCTTTATCATGCTAGGATTAGCAGGAAAAAGCAAAAAATTTCAGAATTGCGCCTTGCAATGCGGAGAAATTACTGTGTGTGCATTTACAATATTCATTGATTTTTGCCATTGAAAAACATCGTTATTCATATACCAGAAATGTTTGAAGCTACTGACTGAATGAAAAGAGCTGGCATCTCACTCTCTTTGAATCTTCTTTATCATGCCAGGATTAGCAGGAAAAGCAAAAAATTTCAGAATTGCACCTTGCAATGTGGAGATATTACTGTTTGTGCATTTACAATATTCATTGATTTTTGCCATTGAAAAACATGTTATTCATATACCAGAAATGTTTGAAGCTACTGACTGAATGAAAAGAGCTGGCATCTCACTCTCTTTGAATCTTCTTTATCATGCCAGGATTAGCAGGAAAAAGCAAAAAATTTCAGAATTGCACCTTGCAATGTGGAGATATTACTGTTCGTGCATTTACAATATTCATTGATTTTTGCCTTTGAAAAACGTCCAGAAATGTTTGAAGCTACTGACTGAATGAAAGGAGCTGGCATCTCACTCTCTTTGAATCTTCTTTATCATGCTAGGATTAGCAGGAAAAAGCAAAAAATTTCAGAATTGCACCTTGCAATGCGGAGAAATTACTGTGTGTGCATTTACAATATTCATTGATTTTTGCCATTGAAAAACATCATGTTATTCATATACCAGAAATGTTTGAAGCTACTGACTGAATGAAAGGAGCTGGCATCTCACTCTCTTTGAATCTTCTTTATCATGCTAGGATTAGCAGGAAAAAGCAAAAAATTTCAGAATTGCACCTTGCAATGCGGAGAAATTACTGTTTGTGCATTTACAATATTCATTGATTTTTGCCATTGAAAAACATCATGTTATTCATATACCAGAAATGTTTGAAGCTACTGACTGAATGAAAAGAGCTGGCATCTCACTCTCTTTGAATCTTCTTTATCATGCTAGGATTAGCAGGAAAAAGCAAAAAATTTCAGAATTGCACCTTGCAATGCGGAGAAATTACTGTTTGTGCATTTACAATATTCATTGATTTTTGCCATTGAAAAACATCGTTATTCATATACCAGAAATGTTTGAAGCTACTGACTGAATGAAAAGAGCTGGCATCTCACTCTCTTTGAATCTTCTTTATCATGCCAGGATTAGCAGGAAAAAGCAAAAAATTTCAGAATTGCACCTTGCAATGTGGAGATATTACTGTTTGTGCATTTACAATATTCATTGATTTTTGCCATTGAAAAACATGTTATTCATATACCAGAAATGTTTGAAGCTACTGACTGAATGAAAAGAGCTGGCATCTCACTCTCTTTGAATCTTCTTTATCATGCCAGGATTAGCAGGAAAAAGCAAAAAATTTCAGAATTGCACCTTGCAATGTGGAGATATTACTGTTTGTGCATTTACAATATTCATTGATTTTTGCCATTGAAAAACGTCCAGAAATGTTTGAAGCTACTGACTGAATGAAAGGAGCTGGCATCTCACTCTCTTTGAATCTTCTTTATCATGCTAGGATTAGCAGGAAAAAGCAAAAAATTTCAGAATTGCACCTTGCAATGCGGAGAAATTACTGTGTGTGCATTTACAATATTCATTGATTTTTGCCATTGAAAAACATCGTTATTCATATACCAGAAATGTTTGAAGCTACTGACTGAATGAAAAGAGCTGGCATCTCACTCTCTTTGAATCTTCTTTATCATGCCAGGATTAGCAGGAAAAAGCAAAAAATTTCAGAATTGCACCTTGCAATGTGGAGATATTACTGTTTGTGCATTTACAATATTCATTGATTTTTGCCATTGAAAAACATGTTATTCATATACCAGAAATGTTTGAAGCTACTGACTGAATGAAAAGAGCTGGCATCTCACTCTCTTTGAATCTTCTTTATCATGCCAGGATTAGCAGGAAAAAGCAAAAAATTTCAGAATTGCACCTTGCAATGTGGAGATATTACTGTTCGTGCATTTACAATATTCATTGATTTTTGCCATTGAAAAACGTCCAGAAATGTTTGAAGCTACTGACTGAATGAAAGGAGCTGGCATCTCACTCTCTTTGAATCTTCTTTATCATGCTAGGATTAGCAGGAAAAAGCAAAAAATTTCAGAATTGCACCTTGCAATGCGGAGAAATTACTGTGTGTGCATTTACAATATTCATTGATTTTTGCCATTGAAAAACATCATGTTATTCATATACCAGAAATGTTTGAAGCTACTGACTGAATGAAAGGAGCTGGCATCTCACTCTCTTTGAATCTTCTTTATCATGCTAGGATTAGCAGGAAAAAGCAAAAAATTTCAGAATTGCACCTTGCAATGCGGAGAAATTACTGTTTGTGCATTTACAATATTCATTGATTTTTGCCATTGAAAAACATCATGTTATTCATATACCAGAAATGTTTGAAACTACTGACTGAATGAAAAGAGCTGGCATCTCACTCTCTTTGAATCTTCTTTATCATGCCAGGATTAGCAGGAAAAAGCAAAAAATTTCAGAATTGCACCTTGCAATGTGAAGAAATTACTGTTTGTGCATTTACAATATTCATTGATTTTTGCCATTGAAAAACGTCCAGAAATGTTTGAAGCTACTGACTGAATGAAAGGAGCTGGCATCTCACTCTCTTTGAATCTTCTTTATCATGCTAGGAATAGCAGGAAAAAGCAAAAAATTTCAGAATTGCACCTTGCAATGCGGAGAAATTACTGTGTGTGCATTTACAATATTCATTGATTTTTGCCATTGAAAAACATCGTTATTCATATACCAGAAATGTTTGAAGCTACTGACTGAATGAAAAGAGCTGGCATCTCACTCTCTTTGAATCTTTATCATGCCAGGATTAGCAGGAAAAAGCAAAAAATTTCAGAATTGCACCTTGCAATGTGGAGATATTACTGTTTGTGCATTTACAATATTCATTGATTTTTGCCATTGAAAAACATGTTATTCATATACCAGAAATTTTGAAGCTACTGACTGAATGAAAGGAGCTGGCATCTCACTCTCTTTGAATCTTCTTTATCATGCCAGGATTAGCAGGAAAAAGCAAAAAATTTCAGAATTGCACCTTGCAATGTGGAGATATTACTGTTTGTGCATTTACAATATTCATTGATTTTTGCCATTGAAAAACGTCCAGAAATGTTTGAAGCTACTGACTGAATGAAAGGAGCTGGCATCTCACTCTCTTTGAATCTTCTTTATCATGCTAGGATTAGCAGGAAAAAGCAAAAAATTTCAGAATTGCACCTTGCAATGCGGAGAAATTACTGTGTGTGCATTTACAATATTCATTGATTTTTGCCATTGAAAAACGTCCAGAAATGTTTGAAGCTACTGACTGAATGAAAGGAGCTGGCATCTCACTCTCTTTGAATCTTCTTTATCATGCTAGGATTAGCAGGAAAAAGCAAAAAATTTCAGAATTGCACCTTGCAATGCGGAGAAATTACTGTGTGTGCATTTACAATATTCATTGATTTTTGCCATTGAAAAACATCATGTTATTCATATACCAGAAATGTTTGAAGCTACTGACTGAATGAAAGGAGCTGGCATCTCACTCTCTTTGAATCTTCTTTATCATGCTAGGATTAGCAGGAAAAAGCAAAAAATTTCAGAATTGCACCTTGCAATGCGGAGAAATTACTGTTTGTGCATTTACAATATTCATTGATTTTTGCCATTGAAAAACATGTTATTCATATACCAGAAATGTTTGAAGCTACTGACTGAATGAAAAGAGCTGGCATCTCACTCTCTTTGAATCTTCTTTATCATGCCAGGATTAGCAGGAAAAAGCAAAAAATTTCAGAATTGCACCTTGCAATGTGGAGATATTACTGTTCGTGCATTTACAATATTCATTGATTTTTGCCATTGAAAAACGTCCAGAAATGTTTGAAGCTACTGACTGAATGAAAGGAGCTGGCATCTCACTCTCTTTGAATCTTCTTTATCATGCTAGGATTAGCAGGAAAAAGCAAAAAATTTCAGAATTGCACCTTGCAATGCGGAGAAATTACTGTGTGTGCATTTACAATATTCATTGATTTTTGCCATTGAAAAACATCATGTTATTCATATACCAGAAATGTTTGAAGCTACTGACTGAATGAAAGGAGCTGGCATCTCACTCTCTTTGAATCTTCTTTATCATGCTAGGATTAGCAGGAAAAAGCAAAAAATTTCAGAATTGCACCTTGCAATGCGGAGAAATTACTGTTTGTGCATTTACAATATTCATTGATTTTTGCCATTGAAAAACATCATGTTATTCATATACCAGAAATGTTTGAAGCTACTGACTGAATGAAAAGAGCTGGCATCTCACTCTCTTTGAATCTTCTTTATCATGCCAGGATTAGCAGGAAAAAGCAAAAAATTTCAGAATTGCACCTTGCAATGTGAAGAAATTACTGTTTGTGCATTTACAATATTCATTGATTTTTGCCATTGAAAAACGTCCAGAAATGTTTGAAGCTACTGACTGAATGAAAGGAGCTGGCATCTCACTCTCTTTGAATCTTCTTTATCATGCTAGGAATAGCAGGAAAAAGCAAAAAATTTCAGAATTGCACCTTGCAATGCGGAGAAATTACTGTGTGTGCATTTACAATATTCATTGATTTTTGCCATTGAAAAACATCGTTATTCATATACCAGAAATGTTTGAAGCTACTGACTGAATGAAAAGAGCTGGCATCTCACTCTCTTTGAATCTTTATCATGCCAGGATTAGCAGGAAAAAGCAAAAAATTTCAGAATTGCACCTTGCAATGTGGAGATATTACTGTTTGTGCATTTACAATATTCATTGATTTTTGCCATTGAAAAACATGTTATTCATATACCAGAAATTTTGAAGCTACTGACTGAATGAAAGGAGCTGGCATCTCACTCTCTTTGAATCTTCTTTATCATGCCAGGATTAGCAGGAAAAAGCAAAAAATTTCAGAATTGCACCTTGCAATGTGGAGATATTACTGTTTGTGCATTTACAATATTCATTGATTTTTGCCATTGAAAAACGTCCAGAAATGTTTGAAGCTACTGACTGAATGAAAGGAGCTGGCATCTCACTCTCTTTGAATCTTCTTTATCATGCTAGGATTAGCAGGAAAAAGCAAAAAATTTCAGAATTGCACCTTGCAATGCGGAGAAATTACTGTGTGTGCATTTACAATATTCATTGATTTTTGCCATTGAAAAACGTCCAGAAATGTTTGAAGCTACTGACTGAATGAAAGGAGCTGGCATCTCACTCTCTTTGAATCTTCTTTATCATGCTAGGATTAGCAGGAAAAAGCAAAAAATTTCAGAATTGCACCTTGCAATGCGGAGAAATTACTGTGTGTGCATTTACAATATTCATTGATTTTTGCCATTGAAAAACATCATGTTATTCATATACCAGAAATGTTTGAAGCTACTGACTGAATGAAAGGAGCTGGCATCTCACTCTCTTTGAATCTTCTTTATCATGCTAGGATTAGCAGGAAAAAGCAAAAAATTTCAGAATTGCACCTTGCAATGCGGAGAAATTACTGTTTGTGCATTTACAATATTCATTGATTTTTGCCATTGAAAAACATCATGTTATTCATATACCAGAAATGTTTGAAGCTACTGACTGAATGAAAAGAGCTGGCATCTCACTCTCTTTGAATCTTCTTTATCATGCTAGGATTAGCAGGAAAAAGCAAAAAATTTCAGAATTGCACCTTGCAATGCGGAGAAATTACTGTTTGTGCATTTACAATATTCATTGATTTTTGCCATTGAAAAACATCGTTATTCATATACCAGAAATGTTTGAAGCTACTGACTGAATGAAAAGAGCTGGCATCTCACTCTCTTTGAATCTTCTTTATCATGCCAGGATTAGCAGGAAAAAGCAAAAAATTTCAGAATTGCACCTTGCAATGTGGAGATATTACTGTTTGTGCATTTACAATATTCATTGATTTTTGCCATTGAAAAACATGTTATTCATATACCAGAAATGTTTGAAGCTACTGACTGAATGAAAAGAGCTGGCATCTCACTCTCTTTGAATCTTCTTTATCATGCCAGGATTAGCAGGAAAAAGCAAAAAATTTCAGAATTGCACCTTGCAATGTGGAGATATTACTGTTTGTGCATTTACAATATTCATTGATTTTTGCCATTGAAAAACGTCCAGAAATGTTTGAAGCTACTGACTGAATGAAAGGAGCTGGCATCTCACTCTCTTTGAATCTTCTTTATCATGCTAGGATTAGCAGGAAAAAGCAAAAAATTTCAGAATTGCACCTTGCAATGCGGAGAAATTACTGTGTGTGCATTTACAATATTCATTGATTTTTGCCATTGAAAAACATCGTTATTCATATACCAGAAATGTTTGAAGCTACTGACTGAATGAAAAGAGCTGGCATCTCACTCTCTTTGAATCTTCTTTATCATGCCAGGATTAGCAGGAAAAAGCAAAAAATTTCAGAATTGCACCTTGCAATGTGGAGATATTACTGTTTGTGCATTTACAATTTTCATTGATTTTTGCCATTGAAAAACATGTTATTCATATACCAGAAATGTTTGAAGCTACTGACTGAATGAAAAGAGCTGGCATCTCACTCTCTTTGAATCTTCTTTATCATGCCAGGATTAGCAGGAAAAAGCAAAAAATTTCAGAATTGCACCTTGCAATGTGGAGATATTACTGTTCGTGCATTTACAATATTCATTGATTTTTGCCATTGAAAAACGTCCAGAAATGTTTGAAGCTACTGACTGAATGAAAGGAGCTGGCATCTCACTCTCTTTGAATCTTCTTTATCATGCTAGGATTAGCAGGAAAAAGCAAAAAATTTCAGAATTGCACCTTGCAATGCGGAGAAATTACTGTGTGTGCATTTACAATATTCATTGATTTTTGCCATTGAAAAACATCATGTTATTCATATACCAGAAATGTTTGAAGCTACTGACTGAATGAAAGGAGCTGGCATCTCACTCTCTTTGAATCTTCTTTATCATGCTAGGATTAGCAGGAAAAAGCAAAAAATTTCAGAATTGCACCTTGCAATGCGGAGAAATTACTGTTTGTGCATTTACAATATTCATTGATTTTTGCCATTGAAAAACATCATGTTATTCATATACCAGAAATGTTTGAAGCTACTGACTGAATGAAAAGAGCTGGCATCTCACTCTCTTTGAATCTTCTTTATCATGCCAGGATTAGCAGGAAAAAGCAAAAAATTTCAGAATTGCACCTTGCAATGTGGAGATATTACTGTTTGTGCATTTACAATATTCATTGATTTTTGCCATTGAAAAACGTCCAGAAATGTTTGAAGCTACTGACTGAATGAAAGGAGCTGGCATCTCACTCTCTTTGAATCTTCTTTATCATGCTAGGAATAGCAGGAAAAAGCAAAAAATTTCAGAATTGCACCTTGCAATGCGGAGAAATTACTGTGTGTGCATTTACAATATTCATTGATTTTTGCCATTGAAAAACATCGTTATTCATATACCAGAAATGTTTGAAGCTACTGACTGAATGAAAAGAGCTGGCATCTCACTCTCTTTGAATCTTTATCATGCCAGGATTAGCAGGAAAAAGCAAAAAATTTCAGAATTGCACCTTGCAATGTGGAGATATTACTGTTTGTGCATTTACAATATTCATTGATTTTTGCCATTGAAAAACATGTTATTCATATACCAGAAATGTTTGAAGCTACTGACTGAATGAAAGGAGCTGGCATCTCACTCTCTTTGAATCTTCTTTATCATGCTAGGATTAGCAGGAAAAAGCAAAAAATTTCAGAATTGCACCTTGCAATGCGGAGAAATTACTGTATGTGCATTTACAATATTCATTGATTTTTGCCATTGAAAAACATCGTTATTCATATACCAGAAATGTTTGAAGCTACTGACTGAATGAAAAGAGCTGGCATGTCACTCTCTTTGAATCTTCTTTATCATGCCAGGATTAGCAGGAAAAAGCAAAAAATTTCAGAATTGCACCTTGCAATGCGGAGAAATTACTGTTTGTGCATTTACAATATTCATTGATTTTTGCCATTGAAAAACGTCCAGAAACGTTTGAAGCTACTGACTGAATGAAAGGAGCTGGCATCTCACTCTCTTTGAATCCTCTTTATCATGCTAGGATTAGCAGGAAAAAGCAAAAAATTTCAGAATTGCACCTTGCAATGCGGAGAAATTACTGTTTGTGCATTTACAATATTCATTGATTTTTGCCATTGAAAAACGTCCAGAAATGTTTGAAGCTACTGACTGAATGAAAGGAGCTGGCATCTCACTCTCTTTGAATCTTCTTTATCATGCTAGGATTAGCAGGAAAAAGCAAAAAATTTCAGAATTGCACATTGCAATGCGGAGAAATTACTGTTTGTGCATTTACAATATTCATTGATTTTTGCCATTGAAAAACATCATGTTATTCATATACCAGAAATGTTTGAAGCTACTGACTGAATGAAAAGAGCTGGCATCTCACTCTCTTTGAATCTTCTTTATCATGCCAGGATTAGCAGGAAAAAGCAAAAAATTTCAGAATTGCACCTTGCAATGCGGAGAAATTACTGTGTGTGCATTTACAATATTCATTGATTTTTGCCATTGAAAAACATGTTATTCATATACCAGAAATGTTTGAAGCTACTGACTGAATGAAAAGAGCTGGCATCTCACTCTCTTTGAATCTTCTTTATCATGCTAGGATTAGCAGGAAAAAGCAAAAAATTTCAGAATTGCACCTTGCAATGCGGAGAAATTACTGTTTGTGCATTTACAATATTCATTGATTTTTGCCATTGAAAAACATGTTATTCATATACCAGAAATGTTTGAAGCTACTGACTGAATGAAAAGAGCTGGCATCTCACTCTCTTTGAATCTTCTTTATCATGCCAGGATTAGCAGGAAAAAGCAAAAAATTTCAGAATTGCACGTTGCAATGTGGAGATATTACTGTTTGTGCATTTACAATATTCATTGATTTTTGCCATTGAAAAACGTCCAGAAATGTTTGAAGCTACTGACTGAATGAAAGGAGCTGGCATCTCACTCTCTTTGAATCTTCTTTATCATGCTAGGATTAGCAGGAAAAAGCAAAAAATTTCAGAATTGCACCTTGCAATGCGGAGAAATTACTGTTTGTGCATTTACAATATTCATTGATTTTTGCCATTGAAAAACATCATGTTATTCATATACCAGAAATGTTTGAAGCTACTGACTGAATGAAAAGAGCTGGCATCTCACTCTCTTTGAATCTTCTTTATCATGCCAGGATTAGCAGGAAAAAGCAAAAAATTTCAGAATTGCACGTTGCAATGTGGAGATATTACTGTTTGTGTATTTACAATATTCATTGATTTTTGCCATTGAAAAACGTCCAGAAATGTTTGAAGCTACTGACTGAATGAAAGGAGCTGGCATCTCACTCTCTTTGAATCTTCTTTATCATGCTAGGATTAGCAGGAAAAAGCAAAAAATTTCAGAATTGCACCTTGCAATGCGGAGAAATTACTGTTTGTGCATTTACAATATTCATTGATTTTTGCCATTGAAAAACATCAAGTTATTCATATACCAGAAATGTTTGAAGCTACTGACTGAATGAAAAGAGCTGGCATCTCACTCTCTTTGAATCTTCTTTATCATGCCAGGATTAGCAGGAAAAAGCAAAAAATTTCAGAATTGCACGTTGCAATGTGGAGATATTACTGTTTGTGCATTTACAATATTCATTGATTTTTGCCATTGAAAAACGTCCAGAAATGTTTGAAGCTACTGACTGAATGAAAGGAGCTGGCATCTCACTCTCTTTGAATCTTCTTTATCATGCTAGGATTAGCAGGAAAAAGCAAAAAATTTCAGAATTGCACCTTGCAATGCGGAGAAATTACTGTGTGTGCATTTACAATATTCATTGATTTTTGCCATTGAAAAACATGTTATTCATATACCAGAAATGTTTGAAGCTACTGACTGAATGAAAAGAGCTGGCATCTCACTCTCTTTGAATCTTCTTTATCATGCCAGGATTAGCAGGAAAAAGCAAAAAATTTCAGAATTGCACCTTGCAATGTGGAGATATTACTGTTTGTGCAGTTACAATATTCATTGATTTTTGCCATTGAAAAACGTCCAGAAATGTTTGAAGCTACTGAATGAATGAAAGGAGCTGGCATCTCACTCTCTTTGAATCTTCTTTATCATGCTAGGATTAGCAGGAAAAAGCAAAAAATTTCAGAATTGCACCTTGCAATGCGGAGAAATTACTGTTTGTGCATTTACAATATTCATTGATTTTTGCCATTGAAAAACATGTTATTCATATACCAGAAATGTTTGAAGCTACTGACTGAATGAAAAGAGCTGGCATCTCACTCTCTTTGAATCTTCTTTATCATGCCAGGTTTAGCAGGAAAAAGCAAAAAATTTCAGAATTGCACCTTGCAATGTGGAGATATTACTGTTTGTGCATTTACAATATTCATTGATTTTTGCCATTGAAAAACATGTTATTCATATACCAGAAATGTTTGAAGCTACTGACTGAATGAAAAGAGCTGGCATCTCACTCTCTTTGAATCTTCTTTATCATGCCAGGATTAGCAGGAAAAAGCAAAAAATTTCAGAATTGCACCTTGCAATGTGGAGATATTACTGTTTGTGCATTTACAATATTCATTGATTTTTGCCATTGAAAAACGTCCAGAAATGTTTGAAGCTACTGACTGAATGAAAGGAGCTGGCATCTCACTCTCTTTGAATCTTCTTTATCATGCTAGGATTAGCAGGAAAAAGCAAAAAATTTCAGAATTGCACCTTGCAATGCGGAGAAATTACTGTGTGTGCATTTACAATATTCATTGATTTTTGCCATTGAAAAACATCGTTATTCATATACCAGAAATGTTTGAAGCTACTGACTGAATGAAAAGAGCTGGCATCTCACTCTCTTTGAATCTTCTTTATCATGCCAGGATTAGCAGGAAAAAGCAAAAAATTTCAGAATTGCACCTTGCAATGTGGAGATATTACTGTTTGTGCATTTACAATATTCATTGATTTTTGCCATTGAAAAACATGTTATTCATATACCAGAAATGTTTGAAGCTACTGACTGAATGAAAAGAGTTGGCATCTCACTCTCTTTGAATCTTCTTTATCATGCCAGGATTAGCAGGAAAAAGCAAAAAATTTCAGAATTGCACCTTGCAATGTGGAGATATTACTGTTTGTGCATTTACAATATTCATTGATTTTTGCCATTGAAAAACGTCCAGAAATGTTTGAAGCTACTGACTGAATGAAAGGAGCTGGCATCTCACTCTCTTTGAATCTTCTTTATCATGCTAGGATTAGCAGGAAAAAGCAAAAAATTTCAGAATTGCACATTGCAATGGGGAGAAATTACTGTTTGTGCATTTACAATATTCATTGATTTTTGCCATTGAAAAACGTCCAGAAATGTTTGAAGCTACTGACTGAATGAAAGGAGCTGGCATCTCACTCTCTTTGAATCTTCTTTATCATGCTAGGATTAGCAGGAAAAAGCAAAAAATTTCAGAATTGCACCTTGCAATGCGGAGAAATTACTGTTTGTGCATTTACAATATTCATTGATTTTTGCCATTGAAAAACGTCCAGAAATGTTTGAAGCTACTGACTGAATGAAAGGAGCTGGCATCTCACTCTCTTTGAATCTTCTTTATCATGCTAGGATTAGCAGGAAAAAGCAAAAAATTTCAGAATTGCACCTTGCAATGCGGAGAAATTACTGTTTGTGCATTTACAATATTCATTGATTTTTGCCATTGAAAAACATGTTATTCATATACCAGAAATGTTTGAAGCTACTGACTGAATGAAAAGAGCTGGCATCTCACTCTCTTTGAATCTTCTTTATCATGCCAGGATTAGCAGGAAAAAGCAAAAAATTTCAGAATTGCACCTTGCAATGTGGAGATATTACTGTTTGTGCATTTACAATATTCATTGATTTTTGCCATTGAAAAACATGTTATTCATATACCAGAAATGTTTGAAGCTACTGACTGAATGAAAAGAGCTGGCATCTCACTCTCTTTGAATCTTCTTTATCATGCCAAGATTAGGAGGAAAAAGCAAAAAATTTCAGAATTGCACCTTGCAATGTGGAGATATTACTGTTTGTGCATTTACAATATTCATTGATTTTTGCCATTGAAAAACGTCCAGAAATGTTTGAAGCTACTGACTGAATGAAAGGAGCTGGCATCTCACTCTCTTTGAATCTTCTTTATCATGCTAGGATTAGCAGGAAAAAGCAAAAAATTTCAGAATTGCACCTTGCAATGCGGAGAAATTACTGTGTGTGCATTTACAATATTCATTGATTTTTGCCATTGAAAAACATCGTTATTCATATACCAGAAATGTTTGAAGCTACTGACTGAATGAAAAGAGCTGGCATCTCACTCTCTTTGAATCTTCTTTATCATGCCAGGATTAGCAGGAAAAAGCAAAAAATTTCAGAATTGCACCTTGCAATGCGGAGAAATTACTGTGTGTGCATTTACAATATTCATTGATTTTTGCCATTGAAAAACATGTTATTCATATACCAGAAATGTTTGAAGCTACTGACTGAATGAAAAGAGCTGGCATCTCACTCTCTTTGAATCTTCTTTATCATGCTAGGATTAGCAGGAAAAAGCAAAAAATTTCAGAATTGCACCTTGCAATGCGGAGAAATTACTGTTTGTGCATTTACAATATTCATTGATTTTTGCCATTGAAAAACATGTTATTCATATACCAGAAATGTTTGAAGCTACTGACTGAATGAAAAGAGCTGGCATCTCACTCTCTTTGAATCTTCTTTATCATGCCAGGATTAGCAGGAAAAAGCAAAAAATTTCAGAATTGCACGTTGCAATGTGGAGATATTACTGTTTGTGCATTTACAATATTCATTGATTTTTGCCATTGAAAAACGTCCAGAAATGTTTGAAGCTACTGACTGAATGAAAGGAGCTGGCATCTCACTCTCTTTGAATCTTCTTTATCATGCTAGGATTAGCAGGAAAAAGCAAAAAATTTCAGAATTGCACCTTGCAATGCGGAGAAATTACTGTTTGTGCATTTACAATATTCATTGATTTTTGCCATTGAAAAACATCATGTTATTCATATACCAGAAATGTTTGAAGCTACTGACTGAATGAAAAGAGCTGGCATCTCACTCTCTTTGAATCTTCTTTATCATGCCAGGATTAGCAGGAAAAAGCAAAAAATTTCAGAATTGCACGTTGCAATGTGGAGATATTACTGTTTGTGTATTTACAATATTCATTGATTTTTGCCATTGAAAAACGTCCAGAAATGTTTGAAGCTACTGACTGAATGAAAGGAGCTGGCATCTCACTCTCTTTGAATATTCTTTATCATGCTAGGATTAGCAGGAAAAAGCAAAAAATTTCAGAATTGCACCTTGCAATGCGGAGAAATTACTGTTTGTGCATTTACAATATTCATTGATTTTTGCCATTGAAAAACATCAAGTTATTCATATACCAGAAATGTTTGAAGCTACTGACTGAATGAAAAGAGCTGGCATCTCACTCTCTTTGAATCTTCTTTATCATGCCAGGATTAGCAGGAAAAAGCAAAAAATTTCAGAATTGCACGTTGCAATGTGGAGATATTACTGTTTGTGCATTTACAATATTCATTGATTTTTGCCATTGAAAAACGTCCAGAAATGTTTGAAGCTACTGACTGAATGAAAGGAGCTGGCATCTCACTCTCTTTGAATCTTCTTTATCATGCTAGGATTAGCAGGAAAAAGCAAAAAATTTCAGAATTGCACCTTGCAATGCGGAGAAATTACTGTGTGTGCATTTACAATATTCATTGATTTTTGCCATTGAAAAACATGTTATTCATATACCAGAAATGTTTGAAGCTACTGACTGAATGAAAAGAGCTGGCATCTCACTCTCTTTGAATCTTCTTTATCATGCCAGGATTAGCAGGAAAAAGCAAAAAATTTCAGAATTGCACCTTGCAATGTGGAGATATTACTGTTTGTGCATTTACAATATTCATTGATTTTTGCCATTGAAAAACATGTTATTCATATACCAGAAATGTTTGAAGCTACTGACTGAATGAAAAGAGCTGGCATCTCACTCTCTTTGAATCTTCTTTATCATGCCAGGATTAGCAGGAAAAAGCAAAAAATTTCAGAATTGCACCTTGCAATGTGGAGATATTACTGTTTGTGCAGTTACAATATTCATTGATTTTTGCCATTGAAAAACGTCCAGAAATGTTTGAAGCTACTGACTGAATGAAAGGAGCTGGCATCTCACTCTCTTTGAATCTTCTTTATCATGCTAGGATTAGCAGGAAAAAGCAAAAAATTTCAGAATTGCACCTTGCAATGCGGAGAAATTACTGTTTGTGCATTTACAATATTCATTGATTTTTGCCATTGAAAAACATGTTATTCATATACCAGAAATGTTTGAAGCTACTGACTGAATGAAAAGAGCTGGCATCTCACTCTCTTTGAATCTTCTTTATCATGCCAGGTTTAGCAGGAAAAAGCAAAAAATTTCAGAATTGCACCTTGCAATGTGGAGATATTACTGTTTGTGCATTTACAATATTCATTGATTTTTGCCATTGAAAAACATGTTATTCATATACCAGAAATGTTTGAAGCTACTGACTGAATGAAAAGAGCTGGCATCTCACTCTCTTTGAATCTTCTTTATCATGCCAGGATTAGCAGGAAAAAGCAAAAAATTTCAGAATTGCACCTTGCAATGTGGAGATATTACTGTTTGTGCATTTACAATATTCATTGATTTTTGCCATTGAAAAACGTCCAGAAATGTTTGAAGCTACTGACTGAATGAAAGGAGCTGGCATCTCACTCTCTTTGAATCTTCTTTATCATGCTAGGATTAGCAGGAAAAAGCAAAAAATTTCAGAATTGCACCTTGCAATGCGGAGAAATTACTGTGTGTGCATTTACAATATTCATTGATTTTTGCCATTGAAAAACATCGTTATTCATATACCAGAAATGTTTGAAGCTACTGACTGAATGAAAAGAGCTGGCATCTCACTCTCTTTGAATCTTCTTTATCATGCCAGGATTAGCAGGAAAAAGCAAAAAATTTCAGAATTGCACCTTGCAATGTGGAGATATTACTGTTTGTGCATTTACAATATTCATTGATTTTTGCCATTGAAAAACATGTTATTCATATACCAGAAATGTTTGAAGCTACTGACTGAATGAAAAGAGTTGGCATCTCACTCTCTTTGAATCTTCTTTATCATGCCAGGATTAGCAGGAAAAAGCAAAAAATTTCAGAATTGCACCTTGCAATGTGGAGATATTACTGTTTGTGCATTTACAATATTCATTGATTTTTGCCATTGAAAAACGTCCAGAAATGTTTGAAGCTACTGACTGAATGAAAGGAGCTGGCATCTCACTCTCTTTGAATCTTCTTTATCATGCTAGGATTAGCAGGAAAAAGCAAAAAATTTCAGAATTGCACATTGCAATGGGGAGAAATTACTGTTTGTGCATTTACAATATTCATTGATTTTTGCCATTGAAAAACGTCCAGAAATGTTTGAAGCTACTGACTGAATGAAAGGAGCTGGCATCTCACTCTCTTTGAATCTTCTTTATCATGCTAGGATTAGCAGGAAAAAGCAAAAAATTTCAGAATTGCACCTTGCAATGCGGAGAAATTACTGTTTGTGCATTTACAATATTCATTGATTTTTGCCATTGAAAAATGTCCAGAAATGTTTGAAGCTACTGACTGAATGAAAGGAGCTGGCATCTCACTCTCTTTGAATCTTCTTTATCATGCTAGGATTAGCAGGAAAAAGCAAAAAATTTCAGAATTGCACCTTGCAATGCGGAGAAATTACTGTTTGTGCATTTACAATATTCATTGATTTTTGCCATTGAAAAACATGTTATTCATATACCAGAAATGTTTGAAGCTACTGACTGAATGAAAAGAGCTGGCATCTCACTCTCTTTGAATCTTCTTTATCATGCCAGGATTAGCAGGAAAAAGCAAAAAATTTCAGAATTGCACCTTGCAATGTGGAGATATTACTGTTTGTGCATTTACAATATTCATTGATTTTTGCCATTGAAAAACATGTTATTCATATACCAGAAATGTTTGAAGCTACTGACTGAATGAAAAGAGCTGGCATCTCACTCTCTTTGAATCTTCTTTATCATGCCAGGATTAGGAGGAAAAAGCAAAAAATTTCAGAATTGCACCTTGCAATGTGGAGATATTACTGTTTGTGCATTTACAATATTCATTGATTTTTGCCATTGAAAAACGTCCAGAAATGTTTGAAGCTACTGACTGAATGAAAGGAGCTGGCATCTCACTCTCTTTGAATCTTCTTTATCATGCTAGGATTAGCAGGAAAAAGCAAAAAATTTCAGAATTGCACCTTGCAATGCGGAGAAATTACTGTGTGTGCATTTACAATATTCATTGATTTTTGCCATTGAAAAACATCGTTATTCATATACCAGAAATGTTTGAAGCTACTGACTGAATGAAAAGAGCTGGCATCTCACTCTCTTTGAATCTTCTTTATCATGCCAGGATTAGCAGGAAAAAGCAAAAAATTTCAGAATTGCACCTTGCAATGTGGAGATATTACTGTTTGTGCATTTACAATATTCATTGATTTTTGCCATTGAAAAACATGTTATTCATATACCAGAAATGTTTGAAGCTACTGACTGAATGAAAAGAGTTGGCATCTCACTCTCTTTGAATCTTCTTTATCATGCTAGGATTAGCAGGAAAAAGCAAAAAATTTCAGAATTGCACATTGCAATGGGGAGAAATTACTGTTTGTGCATTTACAATATTCATTGATTTTTGCCATTGAAAAACATGTTATTCATATACCAGAAATGTTTGAAGCTACTGACTGAATGAAAAGAGCTGGCATCTCACTCTCTTTGAATCTTCTTTATCATGCCAGGATTAGCAGGAAAAAGCAAAAAATTTCAGAATTGCACCTTGCAATGTGGAAATATTACTGTTTGTGCATTTACAATATTCATTGATTTTTGCCATTGAAAAACGTCCAGAAATGTTTGAAGCTACTGACTGAATGAAAGGAGCTGGCATCTCACTCTCTTTGAATCTTCTTTATCATGCTAGGATTAGCAGGAAAAAGCAAAAAATTTCAGAATTGCACCTTGCAATGCGGAGAAATTACTGTGTGTGCATTTACAATATTCATTGATTTTTGCCATTGAAAAACATCGTTATTCATATACCAGAAATGTTTGAAGCTACTGACTGAATGAAAAGAGCTGGCATCTCACTCTCTTTGAATCTTCTTTATCATGCCAGGATTAGCAGGAAAAAGCAAAAAATTTCAGAATTGCACCTTGCAATGTGGATATATTACTGTTTGTGCATTTACAATATTCATTGATTTTTGCCATTGAAAAACGTCCAGAAATGTTTGAAGCTACTGACTGAATGAAAGGAGCTGGCATCTCACTCTCTTTGAATCTTCTTTATCATGCTAGGATTTGCAGGAAAAAGCAAAAAATTTCAGAATTGCACCTTGCAATGCGGAGAAATTACTGTGTGTGCATTTACAATATTCATTGATTTTTGCCATTGAAAAACATGTTATTCATATACCAGAAATGTTTGAAGCTACTGACTGAATGAAAAGAGCTGGCATCTCACTCTCTTTGAATCTTCTTTATCATGCCAGGATTAGCAGGAAAAAGCAAAAAATTTCAGAATTGCACCTTGCAATGTGGAGATATTACTGTTTGTGCATTTACAATATTCATTGATTTTTGCCATTGAAAAACATCATGTTATTCATATACCAGAAATGTTTGAAGCTACTGACTGAATGAAAAGAGCTGGCATCTCACTCTCTTTGAATCTTCTTTATCATGCTAAGAGGAGCAGGAAAAAGCAAAAAATTTCAGAATTGCACCTTGCAATGTGGAGATATTACTGTTTGTGCATTTACAATATTCATTGATTTTTGCCATTGAAAAACGTCCAGAAATGTTTGAAGCTACTGACTGAATGAAAGGAGCTGGCATCTCACTCTCTTTGAATCTTCTTTATCATGCTAGGATTAGCAGGAAAAAGCAAAAAATTTCAGGAATTGCACCTTGCAATGCGGAGAAATTACTGTGTGTGCATTTACAATATTCATTGATTTTTGCCATTGAAAAACATCGTTATTCATATACCAGAAATGTTTGAAGCTACTGACTGAATGAAAAGAGCTGGCATCTCACTCTCTTTGAATCTTCTTTATCATGCCAGGATTAGCAGGAAAAAGCAAAAAATTTCAGAATTGCACCTTGCAATGTGGAGATATTACTGTTTGTGCATTTACAATATTCATTGATTTTTGCCATTGAAAAACGTCCAGAAATGTTTGAAGCTACTGACTGAATGAAAAGAGCTGGCATCTCACTCTCTTTGAAGCTTCTTTATCATGCTAAGAGGAGCAGGAAAAAGCAAAAAATTTCAGAATTGAACGTTGCAATGTGGAGATATTACTGTTTGTGCATTTACAATATTCATTGATTTTTGCCATTGAAAAACGTCCAGAAATGTTTGAAGCTACTGACTGAATGAAAGGAGCTGGCATCTCACTCTCTTTGAATCTTCTTTATCATGCTAGGATTAGCAGGAAAAAGCAAAAAATTTCAGAATTGCACCTTGCAATGCGGAGAAATTACTGTGTGTGCATTTACAATATTCATTGATTTTTGCCATTGAAAAACATGTTATTCATATACCAGAAATGTTTGAAGCTACTGACTGAATGAAAAGAGCTGGCATCTCACTCTCTTTGAATCTTCTTTATCATGCTAGGATTAGCAGGAAAAAGCAAAAAATTTCAGAATTGCACCTTGCAATGCGGAGAAATTACTGTTTGTGCATTTACAATATTCATTGATTTTTGCCATTGAAAAACATGTTATTCATATACCAGAAATGTTTGAAGCTACTGACTGAATGAAAAGAGCTGGCATCTCACTCTCTTTGAATCTTCTTTATCATGCCAGGATTAGCAGGAAAAAGCAAAAAATTTCAGAATTGCACCTTGCAATGCGGAGAAATTACTGTGTGTGCATTTACAATATTCATTGATTTTTGCCATTGAAAAACGTCCAGAAATGTTTGAAGCTACTGACTGAATGAAAGGAGCTGGCATCTCACTCTCTTTGAATCTTCTTTATCATGCTAGGATTAGCAGGAAAAAGCAAAAAATTTCAGAATTGCACCTTGCAATGCGGAGAAATTACTGTGTGTGCATTTACAATATTCATTGATTTTTGCCATTGAAAAACATGTTATTCATATACCAGAAATGTTTGAAGCTACTGACTGAATGAAAAGAGCTGGCATCTCACTCTCTTTGAATCTTCTTTATCATGCTAGGATTAGCAGGAAAAAGCAAAAAATTTCAGAATTGCACCTTGCAATGCGGAGAAATTACTGTTTGTGCATTTACAATATTCATTGATTTTTGCCATTGAAAAACATGTTATTCATATACCAGAAATGTTTGAAGCTACTGACTGAATGAAAAGAGCTGGCATCTCACTCTCTTTGAATCTTCTTTATCATGCCAGGATTAGCAGGAAAAAGCAAAAAATTTCAGAATTGCACCTTGCAATGCGGAGAAATTACTGTGTGTGCATTTACAATATTCATTGATTTTTGCCATTGAAAAACATGTTATTCATATACCAGAAATGTTTGAAGCTACTGACTGAATGAAAAGAGCTGGCATCTCACTCTCTTTGAATCTTCTTTATCATGCTAGGATTAGCAGGAAAAAGCAAAAAATTTCAGAATTGCACCTTGCAATGCGGAGAAATTACTGTTTGTGCATTTACAATATTCATTGATTTTTGCCATTGAAAAACATGTTATTCATATACCAGAAATGTTTGAAGCTACTGACTGAATGAAAAGAGCTGGCATCTCACTCTCTTTGAATCTTCTTTATCATGCCAGGATTAGCAGGAAAAAGCAAAAAATTTCAGAATTGCACCTTGCAATGTGGAGATATTACTGTTTGTGCATTTACAATATTCATTGATTTTTGCCATTGAAAAACATGTTATTCATATACCAGAAATGTTTGAAGCTACTGACTGAATGAAAAGAGCTGGCATCTCACTCTCTTTGAATCTTCTTTATCATGCCAGGATTAGCAGGAAAAAGCAAAAAATTTCAGAATTGCACCTTGCAATGTGGAGATATTACTGTTCGTGCATTTACAATATTCATTGATTTTTGCCATTGAAAAACGTCCAGAAATGTTTGAAGCTACTGACTGAATGAAAGGAGCTGGCATCTCACTCTCTTTGAATCTTCTTTATCATGCTAGGATTAGCAGGAAAAAGCAAAAAATTTCAGAATTGCACCTTGCAATGCGGAGAAATTACTGTGTGTGCATTTACAATATTCATTGATTTTTGCCATTGAAAAACATCATGTTATTCATATACCAGAAATGTTTGAAGCTACTGACTGAATGAAAGGAGCTGGCATCTCACTCTCTTTGAATCTTCTTTATCATGCTAGGATTAGCAGGAAAAAGCAAAAAATTTCAGAATTGCACCTTGCAATGCGGAGAAATTACTGTTTGTGCATTTACAATATTCATTGATTTTTGCCATTGAAAAACATCATGTTATTCATATACCAGAAATGTTTGAAGCTACTGACTGAATGAAAAGAGCTGGCATCTCACTCTCTTTGAATCTTCTTTATCATGCCAGGATTAGCAGGAAAAAGCAAAAAATTTCAGAATTGCACCTTGCAATGCGGAGAAATTACTGTGTGTGCATTTACAATATTCATTGATTTTTGCCATTGAAAAACATGTTATTCATATACCAGAAATGTTTGAAGCTACTGACTGAATGAAAAGAGCTGGCATCTCACTCTCTTTGAATCTTCTTTATCATGCTAGGATTAGCAGGAAAAAGCAAAAAATTTCAGAATTGCACCTTGCAATGCGGAGAAATTACTGTTTGTGCATTTACAATATTCATTGATTTTTGCCATTGAAAAACATGTTATTCATATACCAGAAATGTTTGAAGCTACTGACTGAATGAAAAGAGCTGGCATCTCACTCTCTTTGAATCTTCTTTATCATGCCAGGATTAGCAGGAAAAAGCAAAAAATTTCAGAATTGCACGTTGCAATGTGGAGATATTACTGTTTGTGCATTTACAATATTCATTGATTTTTGCCATTGAAAAACGTCCAGAAATGTTTGAAGCTACTGACTGAATGAAAGGAGCTGGCATCTCACTCTCTTTGAATCTTCTTTATCATGCTAGGATTAGCAGGAAAAAGCAAAAAATTTCAGAATTGCACCTTGCAATGCGGAGAAATTACTGTTTGTGCATTTACAATATTCATTGATTTTTGCCATTGAAAAACATCAAGTTATTCATATACCAGAAATGTTTGAAGCTACTGACTGAATGAAAAGAGCTGGCATCTCACTCTCTTTGAATCTTCTTTATCATGCCAGGATTAGCAGGAAAAAGCAAAAAATTTCAGAATTGCACGTTGCAATGTGGAGATATTACTGTTTGTGCATTTACAATATTCATTGATTTTTGCCATTGAAAAACGTCCAGAAATGTTTGAAGCTACTGACTGAATGAAAGGAGCTGGCATCTCACTCTCTTTGAATCTTCTTTATCATGCTAGGATTAGCAGGAAAAAGCAAAAAATTTCAGAATTGCACCTTGCAATGCGGAGAAATTACTGTGTGTGCATTTACAATATTCATTGATTTTTGCCATTGAAAAACATCATGTTATTCATATACCAGAAATGTTTGAAGCTACTGACTGAATGAAAAGAGCTGGCATCTCACTCTCTTTGAATCTTCTTTATCATGCCAGGATTAGCAGGAAAAAGCAAAAAATTTCAGAATTGCACCTTGCAATGTGGAGATATTACTGTTTGTGCATTTACAATATTCATTGATTTTTGCCATTGAAAAACATGTTATTCATATACCAGAAATGTTTGAAGCTACTGACTGAATGAAAAGAGCTGGCATTTCACTCTCTTTGAATCTTCTTTATCATGCCAGGATTAGCAGGAAAAAGCAAAAAATTTCAGAATTGCACCTTGCAATGTGGAGATATTACTGTTTGTGCATTTACAATATTCATTGATTTTTGCCATTGAAAAACGTCCAGAAATGTTTGAAGCTACTGACTGAATGAAAGGAGCTGGCATCTCACTCTCTTTGAATCTTCTTTATCATGCTAGGATTAGCAGGAAAAAGCAAAAAATTTCAGAATTGCACATTGCAATGGGGAGAAATTACTGTTTGTGCATTTACAATATTCATTGATTTTTGCCATTGAAAAACATCATGTTATTCATATACCAGAAATGTTTGAAGCTACTGACTGAATGAAAAGAGCTGGCATCTCACTCTCTTTGAATCTTCTTTATCATGCCAGGATTAGCAGGAAAAAGCAAAAAATTTCAGAATTGCACCTTGCAATGTGGAGATATTACTGTTTGTGCATTTACAATATTCATTGATTTTTGCCATTGAAAAACGTCCAGAAATGTTTGAAGCTACTGACTGAATGAAAGGAGCTGGCATCTCACTCTCTTTGAATCTTCTTTATCATGCTAGGATTAGCAGGAAAAAGCAAAAAATTTCAGAATTGCACCTTGCAATGCGGAGAAATTACTGTGTGTGCATTTACAATATTCATTGATTTTTGCCATTGAAAAACATGTTATTCATATACCAGAAATGTTTGAAGCTACTGACTGAATGAAAAGAGCTGGCATCTCACTCTCTTTGAATCTTCTTTATCATGCCAGGATTAGCAGGAAAAAGCAAAAATTTCAGAATTACACGTTGCAATGTGGAGATATTACTGTTTGTGCATTTACAATATTCATTGATTTTTGCCATTGAAAAACGTCCAGAAATGTTTGAAGCTACTGACTGAATGAAAGGAGCTGGCATCTCACTCTCTTTGAATCTTCTTTATCATGCTAGGATTAGCAGGAAAAAGCAAAAAATTTCAGAATTGCACCTTGCAATGCGGAGAAATTACTGTTTGTGCATTTACAATATTCATTGATTTTTGCCATTGAAAAACATCATGTTATTCATATACCAGAAATGTTTGAAGCTACTGACTGAATGAAAAGAGCTGGCATCTCACTCTCTTTGAATCTTCTTTATCATGCCAGGATTAGCAGGAAAAAGCAAAAAATTTCAGAATTGCACGTTGCAATGTGGAGATATTACTGTTTGTGCATTTACAATATTCATTGATTTTTGCCATTGAAAAACGTCCAGAAATGTTTGAAGCTACTGACTGAATGAAAGGAGCTGGCATCTCACTCTCTTTGAATCTTCTTTATCATGCTAGGATTAGCAGGAAAAAGCAAAAAATTTCAGAATTGCACCTTGCAATGTGGAGAAATTACTGTTTGTGCATTTACAATATTCATTGATTTTTGCCATTGAAAAACATCATGTTATTCATATACCAGAAATGTTTGAAGCTACTGACTGAATGAAAAGAGCTGGCATCTCACTCTCTTTGAATCTTCTTTATCATGCCAGGATTAGCAGGAAAAAGCAAAAAATTTCAGAATTGCACGTTGCAATGTGGAGATATTACTGTTTGTGCATTTACAATATTCATTGATTTTTGCCATTGAAAAACGTCCAGAAATGTTTGAAGCTACTGACTGAATGAAAGGAGCTGGCATCTCACTCTCTTTGAATCTTCTTTATCATGCTAGGATTAGCAGGAAAAAGCAAAAAATTTCAGAATTGCACCTTGCAATGCGGAGAAATTACTCTTTGTGCATTTACAATATTCATTGATTTTTGCCATTGAAAAACATCATGTTATTCATATACCAGAAAAGTTTGAAGCTACTGACTGAATGAAAAGAGCTGGCATCTCACTCTCTTTGAATCTTCTTTATCATGCTAAGAGGAGCAGGAAAAAGCAAAAAATTTCAGAATTGCACCTTGCAATGTGGAGATATTACTGTTTGTGCATTTACAATATTCATTGATTTTTGCCATTGAAAAACGTCCAGAAATGTTTGAAGCTACTGACTGAATGAAAGGAGCTGGCATCTCACTCTCTTTGAATCTTCTTTATCATGCTAGGATTTGCAGGAAAAAGCAAAAAATTTCAGAATTGCACCTTGCAATGCGGAGAAATTACTGTGTGTGCATTTACAATATTCATTGATTTTTGCCATTGAAAAACATGTTATTCATATACCAGAAATGTTTGAAGCTACTGACTGAATGAAAAGAGCTGGCATCTCACTCTCTTTGAATCTTCTTTATCATGCTAGGATTAGCAGGAAAAAGCAAAAAATTTCAGAATTGCACCTTGCAATGCGGAGAAATTACTGTTTGTGCATTTACAATATTCATTGATTTTTGCCATTGAAAAACATGTTATTCATATACCAGAAATGTTTGAAGCTACTGACTGAATGAAAAGAGCTGGCATCTCACTCTCTTTGAATCTTCTTTATCATGCCAGGATTAGCAGGAAAAAGCAAAAAATTTCAGAATTACACGTTGCAATGTGGAGATATTACTGTTTGTGCATTTACAATATTCATTGATTTTTGCCATTGAAAAACGTCCAGAAATGTTTGAAGCTACTGACTGAATGAAAGGAGCTGGCATCTCACTCTCTTTGAATCTTCTTTATCATGCTAGGATTAGCAGGAAAAAGCAAAAAATTTCAGAATTGCACCTTGCAATGCGGAGAAATTACTGTTTGTGCATTTACAATATTCATTGATTTTTGCCATTGAAAAACATCATGTTATTCATATACCAGAAATGTTTGAAGCTACTGACTGAATGAAAAGAGCTGGCATCTCACTCTCTTTGAATCTTCTTTATCATGCCAGGATTGGCAGGAAAAAGCAAAAAATTTCAGAATTGCACGTTGCAATGTGGAGATATTACTGTTTGTGCATTTACAATATTCATTGATTTTTGCCATTGAAAAACGTCCAGAAATGTTTGAAGCTACTGACTGAATGAAAGGAGCTGGCATCTCACTCTCTTTGAATCTTCTTTATCATGCTAGGATTAGCAGGAAAAAGCAAAAAATTTCAGAATTGCACCTTGCAATGTGGAGAAATTACTGTTTGTGCATTTACAATATTCATTGATTTTTGCCATTGAAAAACATCATGTTATTCATATACCAGAAATGTTTGAAGCTACTGACTGAATGAAAAGAGCTGGCATCTCACTCTCTTTGAATCTTCTTTATCATGCCAGGATTAGCAGGAAAAAGCAAAAAATTTCAGAATTGCACGTTGCAATGTGGAGATATTACTGTTTGTGCATTTACAATATTCATTGATTTTTGCCATTGAAAAACGTCCAGAAATGTTTGAAGCTACTGACTGAATGAAAGGAGCTGGCATCTCACTCTCTTTGAATCTTCTTTATCATGCTAGGATTAGCAGGAAAAAGCAAAAAATTTCAGAATTGCACCTTGCAATGCGGAGAAATTACTGAGTGTGCATTTACAATATTCATTGATTTTTGCCATTGAAAAACATCGTTATTCATATACCAGAAATGTTTGAAGCTACTGACTGAATGAAAAGAGCTGGCATCTCACTCTCTTTGAATCTTCTTTATCATGCCAGGATTAGCAGGAAAAAGCAAAAAATTTCAGAATTGCACCTTGCAATGTGGAGATATTACTGTTTGTGCATTTACAATATTCATTGATTTTTGCCATTGAAAAACGTCCAGAAATGTTTGAAGCTACTGACTGAATGAAAGGAGCTGGCATCTCACTCTCTTTGAATCTTCTTTATCATGCTAGGATTAGCAGGAAAAAGCAAAAAATTTCAGAATTGCACCTTGCAATGTGGAGAAATTACTGTTTGTGCATTTACAATATTCATTGATTTTTGCCATTGAAAAACATCATGTTATTCATATACCAGAAATGTTTGAAGCTACTGACTGAATGAAAAGAGCTGGCATCTCACTCTCTTTGAATCTTCTTTATCATGCCAGGATTAGCAGGAAAAAGCAAAAAATTTCAGAATTGCACGTTGCAATGTGGAGATATTACTGTTTGTGCATTTACAATATTCATTGATTTTTGCCATTGAAAAACGTCCAGAAATGTTTGAAGCTACTGACTGAATGAAAGGAGCTGGCATCTCACTCTCTTTGAATCTTCTTTATCATGCTAGGATTAGCAGGAAAAAGCAAAAAATTTCAGAATTGCACCTTGCAATGCGGAGAAATTACTGTTTGTGCATTTACAATATTCATTGATTTTTGCCATTGAAAAACATCATGTTATTCATATACCAGAAATGTTTGAAGCTACTGACTGAATGAAAAGAGCTGGCATCTCACTCTCTTTGAATCTTCTTTATCATGCTAAGAGGAGCAGGAAAAAGCAAAAAATTTCAGAATTGCACGTTGCAATGTGGAGATATTACTGTTTGTGCATTTACAATATTCATTGATTTTTGCCATTGAAAAACGTCCAGAAATGTTTGAAGCTACTGACTGAATGAAAGGAGCTGGCATCTCACTCTCTTTGAATCTTCTTTATCATGCCAGGATTAGCAGGAAAAAGCAAAAAATTTCAGAATTGCACCTTGCAATGTGGAGATATTACTGTTTGTGCATTTACAATATTCATTGATTTTTGCCATTGAAAAACGTCCAGAAATGTTTGAAGCTACTGACTGAATCAAAGGAGCTGGCATCTCACTCTCTTTGAATCTTCTTTATCATGCTAGGATTAGCAGGAAAAAGCAAAAAATTTCAGAATTGCACCTTGCAATGCGGAGAAATTACTGTGTGTGCATTTACAATATTCATTGATTTTTGCCATTGAAAAACATCGTTATTCATATACCAGAAATGTTTGAAGCTACTGACTGAATGAAAAGAGCTGGCATCTCACTCTCTTTGAATCTTCTTTATCATGCCAGGATTAGCAGGAAAAAGCAAAAAATTTCAGAATTGCACCTTGCAATGTGGAGATATTACTGTTTGTGCATTTACAATATTCATTGATTTTTGCCATTGAAAAACGTCCAGAAATGTTTGAAGCTACTGACTGAATGAAAGGAGCTGGCATCTCACTCTCTTTGAATCTTCTTTATCATGCTAGGATTAGCAGGAAAAAGCAAAAAATTTCAGAATTGCACCTTGCAATGCGGAGAAATTACTGTGTGTGCATTTACAATATTCATTGATTTTTGCCATTGAAAAACATGTTATTCATATACCAGAAATGTTTGAAGCTACTGACTGAATGAAAAGAGCTGGCATCTCTCTCTCTTTGAATCTTCTTTATCATGCTAGGATTAGCAGGAAAAAGCAAAAAATTTCAGAATTGCACCTTGCAATGCGGAGAAATTTCTGTTTGTGCATTTACAATATTCATTGATTTTTGCCATTGAAAAACATGTTATTCATATACCAGAAATGTTTGAAACTACTGACTGAATGAAAAGAGCTGGCATCTCACTCTCTTTGAATCTTCTTTATCATGCCAGGATTAGCAGGAAAAAGCAAAAAATTTCAGAATTACACGTTGCAATGTGGAGATATTACTGTTTGTACATTTACAATATTCATTGATTTTTGCCATTGAAAAACGTCCAGAAATGTTTGAAGCTACTGACTGAATGAAAGGAGCTGGCATCTCACTCTCTTTGAATCTTCTTTATCATGCTAGGATTAGCAGGAAAAAGCAAAAAATTTCAGAATTGCACCTTGCAATGCGGAGAAATTACTGTTTGTGCATTTACAATGTTCATTGATTTTTGCCATTGAAAAACATCATGTTATTCATATACCAGAAATGTTTGAAGCTACTGACTGAATGAAAAGAGCTGGCATCTCACTCTCTTTGAATCTTCTTTATCATGCCAGGATTGGCAGGAAAAAGCAAAAAATTTCAGAATTGCACGTTGCAATGTGGAGATATTACTGTTTGTGCATTTACAATATTCATTGATTTTTGCCATTGAAAAACGTCCAGAAATGTTTGAAGCTACTGACTGAATGAAAGGAGCTGGCATCTCACTCTCTTTGAATCTTCTTTATCATGCTAGGATTAGCAGGAAAAAGCAAAAAATTTCAGAATTGCACCTTGCAATGTGGAGAAATTACTGTTTGTGCATTTACAATATTCATTGATTTTTGCCATTGAAAAACATCATGTTATTCATATACCAGAAATGTTTGAAGCTACTGACTGAATGAAAAGAGCTGGCATCTCACTCTCTTTGAATCTTCTTTATCATGCCAGGATTAGCAGGAAAAAGCAAAAAATTTCAGAATTGCACGTTGCAATGTGGAGATATTACTGTTTGTGCATTTACAATATTCATTGATTTTTGCCATTGAAAAACGTCCAGAAATGTTTGAAGCTACTGACTGAATGAAAGGAGCTGGCATCTCACTCTCTTTGAATCTTCTTTATCATGCTAGGATTAGCAGGAAAAAGCAAAAAATTTCAGAATTGCACCTTGCAATGCGGAGAAATTACTGTTTGTGCATTTACAATATTCATTGATTTTTGCCATTGAAAAACATCATGTTATTCATATACCAGAAATGTTTGAAGCTACTGACTGAATGAAAAGAGCTGGCATCTCACTCTCTTTGAATCTTCTTTATCATGCTAAGAGGAGCAGGAAAAAGCAAAAAATTTCAGAATTGCACGTTGCAATGTGGAGATATTACTGTTTGTGCATTTACAATATTCATTGATTTTTGCCATTGAAAAACGTCCAGAAATGTTTGAAGCTACTGACTGAATGAAAGGAGCTGGCATCTCACTCTCTTTGAATCTTCTTTATCATGCCAGGATTAGCAGGAAAAAGCAAAAAATTTCAGAATTGCACCTTGCAATGTGGAGATATTACTGTTTGTGCATTTACAATATTCATTGATTTTTGCCATTGAAAAACGTCCAGAAATGTTTGAAGCTACTGACTGAATGAAAGGAGCTGGCATCTCACTCTCTTTGAATCTTCTTTATCATGCTAGGATTAGCAGGAAAAAGCAAAAAATTTCAGAATTGCACCTTGCAATGCGGAGAAATTACTGTGTGTGCATTTACAATATTCATTGATTTTTGCCATTGAAAAACATCGTTATTCATATACCAGAAATGTTTGAAGCTACTGACTGAATGAAAAGAGCTGGCATCTCACTCTCTTTGAATCTTCTTTATCATGCCAGGATTAGCAGGAAAAAGCAAAAAATTTCAGAATTGCACGTTGCAATGCGGAGATATTACTGTTTGTGCATTTACAATATTCATTGATTTTTGCCATTGAAAAACGTCCAGAAATGTTTGAAGCTACTGACTGAATGAAAGGAGCTGGCATCTCACTCTCTTTGAATCTTCTTTATCATGCTAGGATTAGCAGGAAAAAGCAAAAAATTTCAGAATTGCACCTTGCAATGCGGAGAAATTACTGTGTGTGCATTTACAATATTCATTGATTTTTGCCATTGAAAAACATGTTATTCATATACCAGAAATGTTTGAAGCTACTGACTGAATGAAAAGAGCTGGCATCTCTCTCTCTTTGAATCTTCTTTAACATGCTAGGATTAGCAGGAAAAAGCAAAAAATTTCAGAATTGCACCTTGCAATGCGGAGAAATTACTGTTTGTGCATTTACAATATTCATTGATTTTTGCCATTGAAAAACATGTTATTCATATACCAGAAATGTTTGAAACTACTGACTGAATGAAAAGAGCTGGCATCTCACTCTCTTTGAATCTTCTTTATCATGCCAGGATTAGCAGGAAAAAGCAAAAAATTTCAGAATTACACGTTGCAATGTGGAGATATTACTGTTTGTACATTTACAATATTCATTGATTTTTGCCATTGAAAAACGTTCAGAAATGTTTGAAGCTACTGACTGAATGAAAGGAGCTGGCATCTCACTCTCTTTGAATCTTCTTTATCATGCTAGGATTAGCAGGAAAAAGCAAAAAATTTCAGAATTGCACCTTGCAATGCGGAGAAATTACTGTTTGTGCATTTACAATATTCATTGATTTTTGCCATTGAAAAACATCATGTTATTCATATACCAGAAATGTTTGAAGCTACTGACTGAATGAAAAGAGCTGGCATCTCACTCTCTTTGAATCTTCTTTATCATGCCAGGATTAGCAGGAAAAAGCAAAAAATTTCAGAATTGCACGTTGCAATGTGGAGATATTACTGTTTGTGCATTTACAATATTCATTGATTTTTGCCATTGAAAAACGTCCAGAAATGTTTGAAGCTACTGACTGAATGAAAGGAGCTGGCATCTCACTCTCTTTGAATCTTCTTTATCATGCTAGGATTAGCAGGAAAAAGCAAAAAATTTCAGAATTGCACCTTGCAATGCGGAGAAATTACTGTTTGTGCATTTACAATATTCATTGATTTTTGCCATTGAAAAACATCATGTTATTCATATACCAGAAATGTTTGAAGCTACTGACTGAATGAAAAGAGCTGGCATCTCACTCTCTTTGAATCTTCTTTATCATGCCAGGATTAGCAGGAAAAAGGAAAAAATTTCAGAATTGCACCTTGCAATGTGGAGATATTACTGTTTGTGCATTTACAATATTCATTGATTTTTGCCATTGAAAAACATGTTATTCATATACCAGAAATGTTTGAAGCTACTGACTGAATGAAAAGAGCTGGCATCTCACTCTCTTTGAATCTTCTTTATCATGCCAGGATTAGCAGGAAAAAGCAAAAAATTTCAGAATTGCACCTTGCAATGTGGAGATATTACTGTTTGTGCATTTACAATATTCATTGATTTTTGCCATTGAAAAACGTCCAGAAATGTTTGAAGCTACTGACTGAATGAAAGGAGCTGGCATCTCACTCTCTTTGAATCTTCTTTATCATGCTAGGATTAGCAGGAAAAAGCAAAAAATTTCAGAATTGCACCTTGCAATGCGGAGAAATTACTGTTTGTGCATTTACAATATTCATTGATTTTTGCCATTGAAAAACATCGTTATTCATATACCAGAAATGTTTGAAGCTACTGACTGAATGAAAAGAGCTGGCATCTCACTCTCTTTGAATCTTCTTTATCATGCCAGGATTAGCAGGAAAAAGCAAAAAATTTCAGAATTGCACCTTGCAATGTGGAGATATTACTGTTTGTGCATTTACAATATTCATTGATTTTTGCCATTGAAAAACATGTTATTCATATACCAGAAATGTTTGAAGCTACTGACTGAATGAAAAGAGCTGGCATCTCACTCTCTTTGAATCTTCTTTATCATGCCAGGATTAGCAGGAAAAAGCAAAAAATTTCAGAATTGCACCTTGCAATGTGGAGATATTACTGTTTGTGCATTTACAATATTCATTGATTTTTGCCATTGAAAAACGTCCAGAAATGTTTGAAGCTACTGACTGAATGAAAGGAGCTGGCATCTCACTCTCTTTGAATCTTCTTTATCATGCTAGGATTAGCAGGAAAAAGCAAAAAATTTCAGAATTGCACCTTGCAATGCGGAGAAATTACTGTGTGTGCATTTACAATATTCATTGATTTTTGCCATTGAAAAACATCGTTATTCATATACCAGAAATGTTTGAAGCTACTGACTGAATGAAAAGAGCTGGCATCTCACTCTCTTTGAATCTTCTTTATCATGCTAGGATTAGCAGGAAAAAGCAAAAAATTTCAGAATTGCACCTTGCAATGCGGAGAAATTACTGTGTGTGCATTTACAATATTCATTGATTTTTGCCATTGAAAAACATCGTTATTCATATACCAGAAATGTTTGAAGCTACTGACTGAATGAAAAGAGCTGGCATCTCACTCTCTTTGAATCTTCTTTATCATGCCAGGATTAGCAGGAAAAAGCAAAAAATTTCAGAATTGCACCTTGCAATGTGGAGATATTACTGTTTGTGCATTTACAATATTCATTGATTTTTGCCATTGAAAAACGTCCAGAAATGTTTGAAGCTACTGACTGAATGAAAGGAGCTGGCATCTCACTCTCTTTGAATCTTCTTTATCATGCTAGGATTAGCAGGAAAAAGCAAAAAATTTCAGAATTGCACCTTGCAATGCGGAGAAATTACTGTGTGTGCATTTACAATATTCATTGATTTTTGCCATTGAAAAACATCGTTATTCATATACCAGAAATGTTTGAAGCTACTGACTGAATGAAAAGAGCTGGCATCTCACTCTCTTTGAATCTTCTTTATCATGCCAGGATTAGCAGGAAAAAGCAAAAAATTTCAGAATTGCACCTTGCAATGTGGAGAAATTACTGTTTGTGCATTTACAATATTCATTGATTTTTGCCATTGAAAAACATCATGTTATTCATATACCAGAAATGTTTGAAGCTACTGACTGAATGAAAAGAGCTGGCATCTCACTCTCTTTGAATCTTCTTTATCATGCTAAGAGGAGCAGGAAAAAGCAAAAAATTTCAGAATTGCACGTTGCAATGTGGAGATATTACTGTTTGTGCATTTACAATATTCATTGATTTTTGCCATTGAAAAACGTCCAGAAATGTTTGAAGCTACTGACTGAATGAAAGGAGCTGGCATCTCACTCTCTTTGAATCTTCTTTATCATGCCAGGATTAGCAGGAAAAAGGAAAAAATTTCAGAATTGCACCTTGCAATGTGGAGATATTACTGTTTGTGCATTTACAATATTCATTGATTTTTGCCATTGAAAAACATGTTATTCATATACCAGAAATGTTTGAAGCTACTGACTGAATGAAAAGAGCTGGCATCTCACTCTCTTTGAATCTTCTTTATCATGCCAGGATTAGCAGGAAAAAGCAAAAAATTTCAGAATTGCACCTTGCAATGTGGAGATATTACTGTTTGTGCATTTACAATATTCATTGATTTTTGCCATTGAAAAACGTCCAGAAATGTTTGAAGCTACTGACTGAATGAAAGGAGCTGGCATCTCACTCTCTTTGAATCTTCTTTATCATGCTAGGATTAGCAGGAAAAAGCAAAAAATTTCAGAATTGCACCTTGCAATGCGGAGAAATTACTGTGTGTGCATTTACAATATTCATTGATTTTTGCCATTGAAAAACATCGTTATTCATATACCAGAAATGTTTGAAGCTACTGACTGAATGAAAAGAGCTGGCATCTCACTCTCTTTGAATCTTCTTTATCATGCCAGGATTAGCAGGAAAAAGCAAAAAATTTCAGAATTGCACCTTGCAATGTGGAGATATTACTGTTTGTGCATTTACAATATTCATTGATTTTTGCCATTGAAAAACATGTTATTCATATACCAGAAATGTTTGAAGCTACTGACTGAATGAAAAGAGCTGGCATCTCACTCTCTTTGAATCTTCTTTATCATGCCAGGATTAGCAGGAAAAAGCAAAAAATTTCAGAATTGCACCTTGCAATGTGGAGATATTACTGTTTGTGCATTTACAATATTCATTGATTTTTGCCATTGAAAAACGTCCAGAAATGTTTGAAGCTACTGACTGAATGAAAGGAGCTGGCATCTCACTCTCTTTGAATCTTCTTTATCATGCTAAGAGGAGCAGGAAAAAGCAAAAAATTTCAGAATTGCACGTTGCAATGTGGAGATATTACTGTTTGTGCATTTACAATATTCATTGATTTTTGCCATTGAAAAACGTCCAGAAATGTTTGAAGCTACTGACTGAATGAAAGGAGCTGGCATCTCACTCTCTTTGAATCTTCTTTATCATGCCAGGATTAGCAGGAAAAAGCAAAAAATTTCAGAATTGCACCTTGCAATGTGGAGATATTACTGTTTGTGCATTTACAATATTCATTGATTTTTGCCATTGAAAAACGTCCAGAAATGTTTGAAGCTACTGACTGAATGAAAGGAGCTGGCATCTCACTCTCTTTGAATCTTCTTTATCATGCTAGGATTAGCAGGAAAAAGCAAAAAATTTCAGAATTGCACCTTGCAATGCGGAGAAATTACTGTGTGTGCATTTACAATATTCATTGATTTTTGCCATTGAAAAACATCGTTATTCATATACCAGAAATGTTTGAAGCTACTGACTGAATGAAAAGAGCTGGCATCTCACTCTCTTTGAATCTTCTTTATCATGCCAGGATTAGCAGGAAAAAGCAAAAAATTTCAGAATTGCACCTTGCAATGTGGAGATATTACTGTTTGTGCATTTACAATATTCATTGATTTTTGCCATTGAAAAACGTCCAGAAATGTTTGAAGCTACTGACTGAATGAAAGGAGCTGGCATCTCACTCTCTTTGAATCTTCTTTATCATGCTAGGATTAGCAGGAAAAAGCAAAAAATTTCAGAATTGCACCTTGCAATGCGGAGAAATTACTGTGTGTGCATTTACAATATTCATTGATTTTTGCCATTGAAAAACATGTTATTCATATACCAGAAATGTTTGAAGCTACTGACTGAATGAAAAGAGCTGGCATCTCTCTCTCTTTGAATCTTCTTTATCATGCTAGGATTAGCAGGAAAAAGCAAAAAATTTCAGAATTGCACCTTGCAATGCGGAGAAATTACTGTTTGTGCATTTACAATATTCATTGATTTTTGCCATTGAAAAACATGTTATTCATATACCAGAAATGTTTGAAACTACTGACTGAATGAAAAGAGCTGGCATCTCACTCTCTTTGAATCTTCTTTATCATGCCAGGATTAGCAGGAAAAAGCAAAAAATTTCAGAATTACACGTTGCAATGTGGAGATATTACTGTTTGTACATTTACAATATTCATTGATTTTTGCCATTGAAAAACGTCCAGAAATGTTTGAAGCTACTGACTGAATGAAAGGAGCTGGCATCTCACTCTCTTTGAATCTTCTTTATCATGCTAGGATTAGCAGGAAAAAGCAAAAAATTTCAGAATTGCACCTTGCAATGCGGAGAAATTACTGTTTGTGCATTTACAATATTCATTGATTTTTGCCATTGAAAAACATCATGTTATTCATATACCAGAAATGTTTGAAGCTACTGACTGAATGAAAAGAGCTGGCATCTCACTCTCTTTGAATCTTCTTTATCATGCCAGGATTAGCAGGAAAAAGCAAAAAATTTCAGAATTGCACGTTGCAATGTGGAGATATTACTGTTTGTGCATTTACAATATTCATTGATTTTTGCCATTGAAAAACGTCCAGAAATGTTTGAAGCTACTGACTGAATGAAAGGAGCTGGCATCTCACTCTCTTTGAATCTTCTTTATCATGCTAGGATTAGCAGGAAAAAGCAAAAAATTTCAGAATTGCACCTTGCAATGCGGAGAAATTACTGTTTGTGCATTTACAATATTCATTGATTTTTGCCATTGAAAAACATCATGTTATTCATATACCAGAAATGTTTGAAGCTACTGACTGAATGAAAAGAGCTGGCATCTCACTCTCTTTGAATCTTCTTTATCATGCCAGGATTAGCAGGAAAAAGCAAAAAATTTCAGAATTGCACCTTGCAATGTGGAGATATTACTGTTTGTGCATTTACAATATTCATTGATTTTTGCCATTGAAAAACGTCCAGAAATGTTTGAAGCTACTGACTGAATGAAAGGAGCTGGCATCTCACTCTCTTTGAATCTTCTTTATCATGCTAGGATTAGCAGGAAAAAGCAAAAAATTTCAGAATTGCACCTTGCAATGCGGAGAAATTACTGTGTGTGCATTTACAATATTCATTGATTTTTGCCATTGAAAAACATCGTTATTCATATACCAGAAATGTTTGAAGCTACTGACTGAATGAAAAGAGCTGGCATCTCACTCTCTTTGAATCTTCTTTATCATGCCAGGATTAGCAGGAAAAAGCAAAAAATTTCAGAATTGCACCTTGCAATGTGGAGATATTACTGTTTGTGCATTTACAATATTCATTGATTTTTGCCATTGAAAAACATGTTATTCATATACCAGAAATGTTTGAAGCTACTGACTGAATGAAAAGAGCTGGCATCTCACTCTCTTTGAATCTTCTTTATCATGCCAGGATTAGCAGGAAAAAGCAAAAAATTTCAGAATTGCACCTTGCAATGTGGAGATATTACTGTTTGTGCATTTACAATATTCATTGATTTTTGCCATTGAAAAACGTCCAGAAATGTTTGAAGCTACTGACTGAATGAAAGGAGCTGGCATCTCACTCTCTTTGAATCTTCTTTATCATGCTAGGATTAGCAGGAAAAAGCAAAAAATTTCAGAATTGCACCTTGCAATGCGGAGAAATTACTGTGTGTGCATTTACAATATTCATTGATTTTTGCCATTGAAAAACATCGTTATTCATATACCAGAAATGTTTGAAGCTACTGACTGAATGAAAAGAGCTGGCATCTCACTCTCTTTGAATCTTCTTTATCATGCCAGGATTAGCAGGAAAAAGCAAAAAATTTCAGAATTGCACCTTGCAATGTGGAGAAATTACTGTTTGTGCATTTACAATATTCATTGATTTTTGCCATTGAAAAACATCATGTTATTCATATACCAGAAATGTTTGAAGCTACTGACTGAATGAAAAGAGCTGGCATCTCACTCTCTTTGAATCTTCTTTATCATGCTAAGAGGAGCAGGAAAAAGCAAAAAATTTCAGAATTGCACGTTGCAATGTGGAGATATTACTGTTTGTGCATTTACAATATTCATTGATTTTTGCCATTGAAAAACGTCCAGAAATGTTTGAAGCTACTGACTGAATGAAAGGAGCTGGCATCTCACTCTCTTTGAATCTTCTTTATCATGCCAGGATTAGCAGGAAAAAGGAAAAAATTTCAGAATTGCACCTTGCAATGTGGAGATATTACTGTTTGTGCATTTACAATATTCATTGATTTTTGCCATTGAAAAACATGTTATTCATATACCAGAAATGTTTGAAGCTACTGACTGAATGAAAAGAGCTGGCATCTCACTCTCTTTGAATCTTCTTTATCATGCCAGGATTAGCAGGAAAAAGCAAAAAATTTCAGAATTGCACCTTGCAATGTGGAGATATTACTGTTTGTGCATTTACAATATTCATTGATTTTTGCCATTGAAAAACATCCAGAAATGTTTGAAGCTACTGACTGAATGAAAGGAGCTGGCATCTCACTCTCTTTGAATCTTCTTTATCATGCTAGGATTAGCAGGAAAAAGCAAAAAATTTCAGAATTGCACCTTGCAATGCGGAGAAATTACTGTGTGTGCATTTACAATATTCATTGATTTTTGCCATTGAAAAACATCGTTATTCATATACCAGAAATGTTTGAAGCTACTGACTGAATGAAAAGAGCTGGCATCTCACTCTCTTTGAATCTTCTTTATCATGCCAGGATTAGCAGGAAAAAGCAAAAAATTTCAGAATTGCACCTTGCAAAGTGGAGATATTACTGTTTGTGCATTTACAATATTCATTGATTTTTGCCATTGAAAAACATGTTATTCATATACCAGAAATGTTTGAAGCTACTGACTGAATGAAAAGAGCTGGCATCTCACTCTCTTTGAATCTTCTTTATCATGCCAGGATTAGCAGGAAAAAGCAAAAAATTTCAGAATTGCACCTTGCAATGTGGAGATATTACTGTTTGTGCATTTACAATATTCATTGATTTTTGCCATTGAAAAACGTCCAGAAATGTTTGAAGCTACTGACTGAATGAAAGGAGCTGGCATCTCACTCTCTTTGAATCTTCTTTATCATGCTAGGATTAGCAGGAAAAAGCAAAAAATTTCAGAATTGCACCTTGCAATGCGGAGAAATTACTGTGTGTGCATTTACAATATTCATTGATTTTTGCCATTGAAAAACATCGTTATTCATATACCAGAAATGTTTGAAGCTACTGACTGAATGAAAAGAGCTGGCATCTCACTCTCTTTGAATCTTCTTTATCATGCCAGGATTAGCAGGAAAAAGCAAAAAATTTCAGAATTGCACCTTGCAATGTGGAGAAATTACTGTTTGTGCATTTACAATATTCATTGATTTTTGCCATTGAAAAACATCATGTTATTCATATACCAGAAATGTTTGAAGCTACTGACTGAATGAAAAGAGCTGGCATCTCACTCTCTTTGAATCTTCTTTATCATGCTAAGAGGAGCAGGAAAAAGCAAAAAATTTCAGAATTGCACGTTGCAATGTGGAGATATTACTGTTTGTGCATTTACAATATTCATTGATTTTTGCCATTGAAAAACGTCCAGAAATGTTTGAAGCTACTGACTGAATGAAAGGAGCTGGCATCTCACTCTCTTTGAATCTTCTTTATCATGCCAGGATTAGCAGGAAAAAGCAAAAAATTTCAGAATTGCACCTTGCAATGTGGAGATATTACTGTTTGTGCATTTACAATATTCATTGATTTTTGCCATTGAAAAACATCCAGAAATGTTTGAAGCTACTGACTGAATGAAAGGAGCTGGCATCTCACTCTCTTTGAATCTTCTTTATCATGCTAGGATTAGCAGGAAAAAGCAAAAAATTTCAGAATTGCACCTTGCAATGCGGAGAAATTACTGTGTGTGCATTTACAATATTCATTGATTTTTGCCATTGAAAAACATCGTTATTCATATACCAGAAATGTTTGAAGCTACTGACTGAATGAAAAGAGCTGGCATCTCACTCTCTTTGAATCTTCTTTATCATGCCAGGATTAGCAGGAAAAAGCAAAAAATTTCAGAATTGCACCTTGCAAAGTGGAGATATTACTGTTTGTGCATTTACAATATTCATTGATTTTTGCCATTGAAAAACATGTTATTCATATACCAGAAATGTTTGAAGCTACTGACTGAATGAAAAGAGCTGGCATCTCACTCTCTTTGAATCTTCTTTATCATGCCAGGATTAGCAGGAAAAAGCAAAAAATTTCAGAATTGCACCTTGCAATGTGGAGATATTACTGTTTGTGCATTTACAATATTCATTGATTTTTGCCATTGAAAAACGTCCAGAAATGTTTGAAGCTACTGACTGAATGAAAGGAGCTGGCATCTCACTCTCTTTGAATCTTCTTTATCATGCTAGGATTAGCAGGAAAAAGCAAAAAATTTCAGAATTGCACCTTGCAATGCGGAGAAATTACTGTGTGTGCATTTACAATATTCATTGATTTTTGCCATTGAAAAACATCGTTATTCATATACCAGAAATGTTTGAAGCTACTGACTGAATGAAAAGAGCTGGCATCTCACTCTCTTTGAATCTTCTTTATCATGCCAGGATTAGCAGGAAAAAGCAAAAAATTTCAGAATTGCACCTTGCAATGTGGAGAAATTACTGTTTGTGCATTTACAATATTCATTGATTTTTGCCATTGAAAAACATCATGTTATTCATATACCAGAAATGTTTGAAGCTACTGACTGAATGAAAAGAGCTGGCATCTCACTCTCTTTGAATCTTCTTTATCATGCTAAGAGGAGCAGGAAAAAGCAAAAAATTTCAGAATTGCACGTTGCAATGTGGAGATATTACTGTTTGTGCATTTACAATATTCATTGATTTTTGCCATTGAAAAACGTCCAGAAATGTTTGAAGCTACTGACTGAATGAAAGGAGCTGGCATCTCACTCTCTTTGAATCTTCTTTATCATGCCAGGATTAGCAGGAAAAAGCAAAAAATTTCAGAATTGCACCTTGCAATGTGGAGATATTACTGTTTGTGCATTTACAATATTCATTGATTTTTGCCATTGAAAAACGTCCAGAAATGTTTGAAGCTACTGACTGAATGAAAGGAGCTGGCATCTCACTCTCTTTGAATCTTCTTTATCATGCTAGGATTAGCAGGAAAAAGCAAAAAATTTCAGAATTGCACCTTGCAATGCGGAGAAATTACTGTGTGTGCATTTACAATATTCATTGATTTTTGCCATTGAAAAACATCGTTATTCATATACCAGAAATGTTTGAAGCTACTGACTGAATGAAAAGAGCTGGCATCTCACTCTCTTTGAATCTTCTTTATCATGCCAGGATTAGCAGGAAAAAGCAAAAAATTTCAGAATTGCACCTTGCAATGAGGAGATATTACTGTTTGTGCATTTACAATATTCATTGATTTTTGCCATTGAAAAACGTCCAGAAATGTTTGAAGCTACTGACTGAATGAAAGGAGCTGGCATCTCACTCTCTTTGAATCTTCTTTATCATGCTAGGATTAGCAGGAAAAAGCAAAAAATTTCAGAATTGCACCTTGCAATGCGGAGAAATTACTGTGTGTGCATTTACAATATTCATTGATTTTTGCCATTGAAAAACATGTTATTCATATACCAGAAATGTTTGAAGCTACTGACTGAATGAAAAGAGCTGGCATCTCTCTCTCTTTGAATCTTCTTTATCATGCTAGGATTAGCAGGAAAAAGCAAAAAATTTCAGAATTGCACCTTGCAATGCGGAGAAATTACTGTTTGTGCATTTACAATATTCATTGATTTTTGCCATTGAAAAACATGTTATTCATATACCAGAAATGTTTGAAACTACTGACTGAATGAAAAGAGCTGGCATCTCACTCTCTTTGAATCTTCTTTATCATGCCAGGATTAGCAGGAAAAAGCAAAAAATTTCAGAATTACACGTTGCAATGTGGAGATATTACTGTTTGTACATTTACAATATTCATTGATTTTTGCCATTGAAAAACGTCCAGAAATGTTTGAAGCTACTGACTGAATGAAAGGAGCTGGCATCTCACTCTCTTTGAATCTTCTTTATCATGCTAGGATTAGCAGGAAAAAGCAAAAAATTTCAGAATTGCACCTTGCAATGCGGAGAAATTACTGTTTGTGCATTTACAATATTCATTGATTTTTGCCATTGAAAAACATCATGTTATTCATATACCAGAAATGTTTGAAGCTACTGACTGAATGAAAAGAGCTGGCATCTCACTCTCTTTGAATCTTCTTTATCATGCCAGGATTAGCAGGAAAAAGCAAAAAATTTCAGAATTGCACGTTGCAATGTGGAGATATTACTGTTTGTGCATTTACAATATTCATTGATTTTTGCCATTGAAAAACGTCCAGAAATGTTTGAAGCTACTGACTGAATGAAAGGAGCTGGCATCTCACTCTCTTTGAATCTTCTTTATCATGCTAGGATTAGCAGGAAAAAGCAAAAAATTTCAGAATTGCACCTTGCAATGCGGAGAAATTACTGTTTGTGCATTTACAATATTCATTGATTTTTGCCATTGAAAAACATCATGTTATTCATATACCAGAAATGTTTGAAGCTACTGACTGAATGAAAAGAGCTGGCATCTCACTCTCTTTGAATCTTCTTTATCATGCCAGGATTAGCAGGAAAAAGGAAAAAATTTCAGAATTGCACCTTGCAATGTGGAGATATTAATGTTTGTGCATTTACAATATTCATTGATTTTTGCCATTGAAAAACATGTTATTCATATACCAGAAATGTTTGAAGCTACTGACTGAATGAAAAGAGCTGGCATCTCACTCTCTTTGAATCTTCTTTATCATGCCAGGATTAGCAGGAAAAAGCAAAAAATTTCAGAATTGCACCTTGCAATGTGGAGATATTACTGTTTGTGCATTTACAATATTCATTGATTTTTGCCATTGAAAAACGTCCAGAAATGTTTGAAGCTACTGACTGAATGAAAGGAGCTGGCATCTCACTCTCTTTGAATCTTCTTTATCATGCTAGGATTAGCAGGAAAAAGCAAAAAATTTCAGAATTGCACCTTGCAATGCGGAGAAATTACTGTTTGTGCATTTACAATATTCATTGATTTTTGCCATTGAAAAACATCATGTTATTCATATACCAGAAATGTTTGAAGCTACTGACTGAATGAAAAGAGCTGGCATCTCACTCTCTTTGAATCTTCTTTATCATGCCAGGATTAGCAGGAAAAAGGAAAAAATTTCAGAATTGCACCTTGCAATGTGGAGATATTACTGTTTGTGCATTTACAATATTCATTGATTTTTGCCATTGAAAAACATGTTATTCATATACCAGAAATGTTTGAAGCTACTGACTGAATGAAAAGAGCTGGCATCTCACTCTCTTTGAATCTTCTTTATCATGCCAGGATTAGCAGGAAAAAGCAAAAAATTTCAGAATTGCACCTTGCAATGTGGAGATATTACTGTTTGTGCATTTACAATATTCATTGATTTTTGCCATTGAAAAACGTCCAGAAATGTTTGAAGCTACTGACTGAATGAAAGGAGCTGGCATCTCACTCTCTTTGAATCTTCTTTATCATGCTAGGATTAGCAGGAAAAAGCAAAAAATTTCAGAATTGCACCTTGCAATGCGGAGAAATTACTGTGTGTGCATTTACAATATTCATTGACTTTTGCCATTGAAAAACATCGTTATTCATATACCAGAAATGTTTGAAGCTACTGACTGAATGAAAAGAGCTGGCATCTCACTCTCTTTGAATCTTCTTTATCATGCCAGGATTAGCAGGAAAAAGCAAAAAATTTCAGAATTGCACCTTGCAATGTGGAGATATTACTGTTTGTGCATTTACAATATTCATTGATTTTTGCCATTGAAAAACATGTTATTCATATACCAGAAATGTTTGAAGCTACTGACTGAATGAAAAGAGCTGGCATCTCACTCTCTTTGAATCTTCTTTATCATGCCAGGATTAGCAGGAAAAAGCAAAAAATTTCAGAATTGCACCTTGCAATGTGGAGATATTACTGTTTGTGCATTTACAATATTCATTGATTTTTGCCATTGAAAAACGTCCAGAAATGTTTGAAGCTACTGACTGAATGAAAGGAGCTGGCATCTCACTCTCTTTGAATCTTCTTTATCATGCTAGGATTAGCAGGAAAAAGCAAAAAATTTCAGAATTGCACCTTGCAATGCGGAGAAATTACTGTGTGTGCATTTACAATATTCATTGATTTTTGCCATTGAAAAACATCGTTATTCATATACCAGAAATGTTTGAAGCTACTGACTGAATGAAAAGAGCTGGCATCTCACTCTCTTTGAATCTTCTTTATCATGCCAGGATTAGCAGGAAAAAGCAAAAAATTTCAGAATTGCACCTTGCAATTTGGAGAAATTACTGTTTGTGCATTTACAATATTCAATGATTTTTGCCATTGAAAAACATCATGTTATTCATATACCAGAAATGTTTGAAGCTACTGACTGAATGAAAAGAGCTGGCATCTCACTCTCTTTGAATCTTCTTTATCATGCTAAGAGGAGCAGGAAAAAGCAAAAAATTTCAGAATTGCACGTTGCAATGTGGAGATATTACTGTTTGTGCATTTACAATATTCATTGATTTTTGCCATTGAAAAACGTCCAGAAATGTTTGAAGCTACTGACTGAATGAAAGGAGCTGGCATCTCACTCTCTTTGAATCTTCTTTATCATGCCAGGATTAGCAGGAAAAAGCAAAAAATTTCAGAATTGCACCTTGCAATGTGGAGATATTACTGTTTGTGCATTTACAATATTCATTGATTTTTGCCATTGAAAAACGTCCAGAAATGTTTGAAGCTACTGACTGAATGAAAGGAGCTGGCATCTCACTCTCTTTGAATCTTCTTTATCATGCTAGGATTAGCAGGAAAAAGCAAAAAATTTCAGAATTGCACCTTGCAATGCGGAGAAATTACTGTGTGTGCATTTACAATATTCATTGATTTTTGCCATTGAAAAACATCGTTATTCATATACCAGAAATGTTTGAAGCTACTGACTGAATGAAAAGAGCTGGCATCTCACTCTCTTTGAATCTTCTTTATCATGCCAGGATTAGCAGGAAAAAGCAAAAAATTTCAGAATTGCACCTTGCAATGTGGAGATATTACTGTTTGTGCATTTACAATATTCATTGATTTTTGCCATTGAAAAACGTCCAGAAATGTTTGAAGCTACTGACTGAATGAAAGGAGCTGGCATCTCACTCTCTTTGAATCTTCTTTATCATGCTAGGATTAGCAGGAAAAAGCAAAAAATTTCAGAATTGCACCTTGCAATGCGGAGAAATTACTGTGTGTGCATTTACAATATTCATTGATTTTTGCCATTGAAAAACATGTTATTCATATACCAGAAATGTTTGAAGCTACTGACTGAATGAAAAGAGCTGGCATCTCTCTCTCTTTGAATCTTCTTTATCATGCTAGGATTAGCAGGAAAAAGCAAAAAATTTCAGAATTGCACCTTGCAATGCGGAGAAATTACTGTTTGTGCATTTACAATATTCATTGATTTTTGCCATTGAAAAACATGTTATTCATATACCAGAAATGTTTGAAACTACTGACTGAATGAAAAGAGCTGGCATCTCACTCTCTTTGAATCTTCTTTATCATGCCAGGATTAGCAGGAAAAAGCAAAAAATTTCAGAATTACACGTTGCAATGTGGAGATATTACTGTTTGTACATTTACAATATTCATTGATTTTTGCCATTGAAAAACGTCCAGAAATGTTTGAAGCTACTGACTGAATGAAAGGAGCTGGCATCTCACTCTCTTTGAATCTTCTTTATCATGCTAGGATTAGCAGGAAAAAGCAAAAAATTTCAGAATTGCACCTTGCAATGCGAAGAAATTACTGTTTGTGCGTTTACAATATTCATTGATTTTTGCCATTGAAAAACATCATGTTATTCATATACCAGAAATGTTTGAAGCTACTGACTGAATGAAAAGAGCTGGCATCTCACTCTCTTTGAATCTTCTTTGTCATGCCAGGATTGGCAGGAAAAAGCAAAAAATTTCAGAATTGCACGTTGCAATGTGGAGATATTACTGTTTGTGCATTTACAATATTCATTGATTTTTGCCATTGAAAAACGTCCAGAAATGTTTGAAGCTACTGACTGATTGAAAGGAGCTGGCATCTCACTCTCTTTGAATCTTCTTTATCATGCTAGGATTAGCAGGAAAAAGCAAAAAATTTCAGAATTGCACCTTGCAATGTGGAGAAATTACTGTTTGTGCATTTACAATATTCATTGATTTTTGCCATTGAAAAACATCATGTTATTCATATACCAGAAATGTTTGAAGCTACTGACTGAATGAAAAGAGCTGGCATCTCACTCTCTTTGAATCTTCTTTATCATGCCAGGATTAGCAGGAAAAAGCAAAAAATTTCAGAATTGCACGTTGCAATGTGGAGATATTACTGTTTGTGCATTTACAATATTCATTGATTTTTGCCATTGAAAAACGTCCAGAAATGTTTGAAGCTACTGACTGAATGAAAGGAGCTGGCATCTCACTCTCTTTGAATCTTCTTTATCATGCTAGGATTAGCAGGAAAAAGCAAAAAATTTCAGAATTGCACCTTGCAATGCGGAGAAATTACTGTGTGTGCATTTACAATATTCATTGATTTTTGCCATTGAAAAACATCGTTATTCATATACCAGAAATGTTTGAAGCTACTGACTGAATGAAAAGAGCTGGCATCTCACTCTCTTTGAATCTTCTTTATCATGCCAGGATTAGCAGGAAAAAGCAAAAAATTTCAGAATTGCACCTTGCAATGTGGAGATATTACTGTTTGTGCATTTACAATATTCATTGATTTTTGCCATTGAAAAACGTCCAGAAATGTTTGAAGCTACTGACTGAATGAAAGGAGCTGGCATCTCACTCTCTTTGAATCTTCTTTATCATGCTAGGATTAGCAGGAAAAAGCAAAAAATTTCAGAATTGCACCTTGCAATGCGGAGAAATTACTGTTTGTGCATTTACAATATTCATTGATTTTTGCCATTGAAAAACATCATGTTATTCATATACCAGAAATGTTTGAAGCTACTGACTGAATGAAAAGAGCTGGCATCTCACTCTCTTTGAATCTTCTTTATCATGCTAAGAGGAGCAGGAAAAAGCAAAAAATTTCAGAATTGCACGTTGCAATGTGGAGATATTACTGTTTGTGCATTTACAATATTCATTGATTTTTGCCATTGAAAAACGTCCAGAAATGTTTGAAGCTACTGACTGAATGAAAGGAGCTGGCATCTCACTCTCTTTGAATCTTCTTTATCATGCCAGGATTAGCAGGAAAAAGCAAAAAATTTCAGAATTGCACCTTGCAATGTGGAGATATTACTGTTTGTGCATTTACAATATTCATTGATTTTTGCCATTGAAAAACGTCCAGAAATGTTTGAAGCTACTGACTGAATGAAAGGAGCTGGCATCTCACTCTCTTTGAATCTTCTTTATCATGCTAGGATTAGCAGGAAAAAGCAAAAAATTTCAGAATTGCACCTTGCAATGCGGAGAAATTACTGTGTGTGCATTTACAATATTCATTGATTTTTGCCATTGAAAAACATCGTTATTCATATACCAGAAATGTTTGAAGCTACTGACTGAATGAAAAGAGCTGGCATCTCACTCTCTTTGAATCTTCTTTATCATGCCAGGATTAGCAGGAAAAAGCAAAAAATTTCAGAATTGCACCTTGCAATGTGGAGATATTACTGTTTGTGCATTTACAATATTCATTGATTTTTGCCATTGAAAAACGTCCAGAAATGTTTGAAGCTACTGACTGAATGAAAGGAGCTGGCATCTCACTCTCTTTGAATCTTCTTTATCATGCTAGGATTAGCAGGAAAAAGCAAAAAATTTCAGAATTGCACCTTGCAATGCGGAGAAATTACTGTGTGTGCATTTACAATATTCATTGATTTTTGCCATTGAAAAACATGTTATTCATATACCAGAAATGTTTGAAGCTACTGACTGAATGAAAAGAGCTGGCATCTCACTCTCTTTGAATCTTCTTTATCATGCCAGGATTAGCAGGAAAAAGCAAAAAATTTCAGAATTGCACGTTGCAATGTGGAGATATTACTGTTTGTGCATTTACAATATTCATTGATTTTTGCCATTGAAAAACGTCCAGAAATGTTTGAAGCTACTGACTGAATGAAAGGAGCTGGCATCTCACTCTCTTTGAATCTTCTTTATCATGCTAGGATTAGCAGGAAAAAGCAAAAAATTTCAGAATTGCACCTTGCAATGCGGAGAAATTACTGTTTGTGCATTTACAATATTCATTGATTTTTGCCATTGAAAAACATCATGTTATTCATATACCAGAAATGTTTGAAGCTACTGACTGAATGAAAAGAGCTGGCATCTCACTCTCTTTGAATCTTCTTTATCATGCCAGGATTAGCAGGAAAAAGGAAAAAATTTCAGAATTGCACCTTGCAATGTGGAGATATTACTGTTTGTGCATTTACAATATTCATTGATTTTTGCCATTGAAAAACATGTTATTCATATACCAGAAATGTTTGAAGCTACTGACTGAATGAAAGAGCTGGCATCTCACTCTCTTTGAATCTTCTTTATCATGCCAGGATTAGCAGGAAAAAGCAAAAAATTTCAGAATTGCACCTTGCAATGTGGAGATATTACTGTTTGTGCATTTACAATATTCATTGATTTTTGCCATTGAAAAACGTCCAGAAATGTTTGAAGCTACTGACTGAATGAAAGGAGCTGGCATCTCACTCTCTTTGAATCTTCTTTATCATGCTAGGATTAGCAGGAAAAAGCAAAAAATTTCAGAATTGCACCTTGCAATGCGGAGAAATTACTGTGTGTGCATTTACAATATTCATTGATTTTTGCCATTGAAAAACATCGTTATTCATATACCAGAAATGTTTGAAGCTACTGACTGAATGAAAAGAGCTGGCATCTCACTCTCTTTGAATCTTCTTTATCATGCCAGGATTAGCAGGAAAAAGCAAAAAATTTCAGAATTGCACCTTGCAATGTGGAGATATTACTGTTTGTGCATTTACAATATTCATTGATTTTTGCCATTGAAAAACATGTTATTCATATACCAGAAATGTTTGAAGCTACTGACTGAATGAAAAGAGCTGGCATCTCACTCTCTTTGAATCTTCTTTATCATGCCAGGATTAGCAGGAAAAAGCAAAAAATTTCAGAATTGCACCTTGCAATGTGGAGATATTACTGTTTGTGCATTTACAATATTCATTGATTTTTGCCATTGAAAAACGTCCAGAAATGTTTGAAGCTACTGACTGAATGAAAGGAGCTGGCATCTCACTCTCTTTGAATCTTCTTTATCATGCTAGGATTAGCAGGAAAAAGCAAAAAATTTCAGAATTGCACCTTGCAATGCGGAGAAATTACTGTGTGTGCATTTACAATATTCATTGATTTTTGCCATTGAAAAACATCGTTATTCATATACCAGAAATGTTTGAAGCTACTGACTGAATGAAAAGAGCTGGCATCTCACTCTCTTTGAATCTTCTTTATCATGCCAGGATTAGCAGGAAAAAGCAAAAAATTTCAGAATTGCACCTTGCAATGTGGAGATATTACTGTTTGTGCATTTACAATATTCATTGATTTTTGCCATTGAAAAACATGTTATTCATATACTAGAAATGTTTGAAGCTACTGACTGAATGAAAAGAGCTGGCATCTCACTCTCTTTGAATCTTCTTTATCATGCCAGGATTAGCAGGAAAAAGCAAAAAATTTCAGAATTGCACCTTGCAATGTGGAGATATTACTGTTTGTGCATTTACAATATTCATTGATTTTTGCCATTGAAAAACGTCCAGAAATGTTTGAAGCTACTGACTGAATGAAAGGAGCTGGCATCTCACTCTCTTTGAATCTTCTTTATCATGCTAGGATTAGCAGGAAAAAGCAAAAAATTTCAGAATTGCACCTTGCAATGCGGAGAAATTACTGTGTGTGCATTTACAATATTCATTGATTTTTGCCATTGAAAAACCGTTATTCATATACCAGAAATGTTTGAAGCTACTGACTGAATGAAAAGAGCTGGCATCTCACTCTCTTTGAATCTTCTTTATCATGCCAGGATTAGCAGGAAAAAGCAAAAAATTTCAGAATTGCACCTTGCAATGTGGAGATATTACTGTTTGTGCATTTACAATATTCATTGATTTTTGCCATTGAAAAACATGTTATTCATATACCAGAAATGTTTGAAGCTACTGACTGAATGAAAAGAGCTGGCATCTCACTCTCTTTGAATCTTCTTTATCATGCCAGGATTAGCAGGAAAAAGCAAAAAATTTCAGAATTGCACCTTGCAATGTGGAGATATTACTGTTTGTGCATTTACAATATTCATTGATTTTTGCCATTGAAAAACGTCCAGAAATGTTTGAAGCTACTGACTGAATGAAAGGAGCTGGCATCTCACTCTCTTTGAATCTTCTTTATCATGCTAGGATTAGCAGGAAAAAGCAAAAAATTTCAGAATTTCACCTTGCAATGCGGAGAAATTACTGTGTGTGCATTTACAATATTCATTGATTTTTGCCATTGAAAAACATCATGTTATTCATATACCAGAAATGTTTGAAGCTACTGACTGAATGAAAGGAGCTGGCATCTCACTCTCTTTGAATCTTCTTTATCATGCTAGGATTAGCAGGAAAAAGCAAAAAATTACAGAATTGCATCTTGCAATGCGGAGAAATTACTGTTTGTGCATTTACAATATTCATTGATTTTTGCCATTGAAAAACATCATGTTATTCATATACCAGAAATGTTTGAAGCTACTGACTGAATGAAAAGAGCTGGCATCTCACTCTCTTTGAATCTTCTTTATCATGCCAGGATTAGCAGGAAAAAGCAAAAAATTTCAGAATTGCACCTTGCAATGCGGAGAAATTACTGTTTGTGCATTTACAATATTCATTGATTTTTGCCATTGAAAAACGTCCAGAAATGTTTGAAGCTACTGACTGAATGAAAGGAGCTGGCATCTCACTCTCTTTGAATCCTCTTTATCATGCTAGGATTAGCAGGAAAAAGCAAAAAATTTCAGAATTGCACCTTGCAATGCAGAGAAATTACTGTTTGTGCATTTACAATATTCATTGATTTTTGCCATTGAAAAACGTCCAGAAATGTTTGAAGCTACTGACTGAATGAAAGGAGCTGGCATCTCACTCTCTTTGAATCTTCTTTATCATGCTAGGATTAGCAGGAAAAAGCAAAAAATTTCAGAATTGCACATTGCAATGCGGAGAAATTACTGTTTGTGCATTTACAATATTCATTGATTTTTGCCATTGAAAAACATCATGTTATTCATATACCAGAAATGTTTGAAGCTACTGACTGAATGAAAAGAGCTGGCATCTCACTCTCTTTGAATCTTCTTTATCATGCTAAGAGGAGCAGGAAAAAGCAAAAAATTTCAGAATTGCACGTTGCAATGTGGAGATATTACTGTTTGTGCATTTACAATATTCATTGATTTTTGCCATTGAAAAACGTCCAGAAATGTTTGAAGCTACTGACTGAATGAAAGGAGCTGGCATCTCACTCTCTTTGAATCTTCTTTATCATGCTAGGATTAGCAGGAAAAAGCAAAAAATTTCAGAATTGCATCTTGCAATGCGGAGAAATTACTGTGTGTGCATTTACAATATTCATTGATTTTTGCCATTGAAAAACATGTTATTCATATACCAGAAATGTTTGAAGCTACTGACTGAATGAAAAGAGCTGGCATCTCTCTCTCTTTGAATCTTCTTTATCATGCTAGGATTAGCAGGAAAAAGCAAAAAATTTCAGAATTGCACCTTGCAATGCGGAGAAATTACTGTTTGTGCATTTACAATATTCATTGATTTTTGCCATTGAAAAACATGTTATTCATATACCAGAAATGTTTGAAACTACTGACTGAATGAAAAGAGCTGGCATCTCACTCTCTTTGAATCTTCTTTATCATGCCAGGATTAGCAGGAAAAAGCAAAAAATTTCAGAATTACACGTTGCAATGTGGAGATGTTACTGTTTGTACATTTACAATATTCATTGATTTTTGCCATTGAAAAACGTCCAGAAATGTTTGAAGCTACTGACTGAATGAAAGGAGCTGGCATCTCACTCTCTTTGAATCTTCTTTATCATGCTAGGATTAGCAGGAAAAAGCAAAAAATTTCAGAATTGCACCTTGCAATGCGGAGAAATTACTGTGTGTGCATTTACAATATTCATTGATTTTTGCCATTGAAAAACATGTTATTCATATACCAGAAATGTTTGAAGCTACTGACTGAATGAAAAGAGCTGGCATCTCACTCTCTTTGAATCTTCTTTATCATGCCAGGATTAGCAGGAAAAAGCAAAAAATTTCAGAATTGCACGTTGCAATGTGGAGATATTACTGTTTGTGCATTTACAATATTCATTGATTTTTGCCATTGAAAAACGTCCAGAAATGTTTGAAGCTACTGACTGAATGAAAGGAGCTGGCATCTCACTCTCTTTGAATCTTCTTTATCATGCTAGGATTAGCAGGAAAAAGCAAAAAATTTCAGAATTGCACCTTGCAATGCGGAGAAATTACTGTTTGTGCATTTACAATATTCATTGATTTTTGCCATTGAAAAACATCATGTTATTCATATACCAGAAATGTTTGAAGCTACTGACTGAATGAAAAGAGCTGGCATCTCACTCTCTTTGAATCTTCTTTATCATGCCAGGATTAGCAGGAAAAAGGAAAAAATTTCAGAATTGCACCTTGCAATGTGGAGATATTACTGTTTGTGCATTTACAATATTCATTGATTTTTGCCATTGAAAAACATGTTATTCATATACCAGAAATGTTTGAAGCTACTGACTGAATGAAAGAGCTGGCATCTCACTCTCTTTGAATCTTCTTTATCATGCCAGGATTAGCAGGAAAAAGCAAAAAATTTCAGAATTGCACCTTGCAATGTGGAGATATTACTGTTTGTGCATTTACAATATTCATTGATTTTTGCCATTGAAAAACGTCCAGAAATGTTTGAAGCTACTGACTGAATGAAAGGAGCTGGCATCTCACTCTCTTTGAATCTTCTTTATCATGCTAGGATTAGCAGGAAAAAGCAAAAAATTTCAGAATTGCACCTTGCAATGCGGAGAAATTACTGTGTGTGCATTTACAATATTCATTGATTTTTGCCATTGAAAAACATCGTTATTCATATACCAGAAATGTTTGAAGCTACTGACTGAATGAAAAGAGCTGGCATCTCACTCTCTTTGAATCTTCTTTATCATGCCAGGATTAGCAGGAAAAAGCAAAAAATTTCAGAATTGCACCTTGCAATGTGGAGATATTACTGTTTGTGCATTTACAATATTCATTGATTTTTGCCATTGAAAAACATGTTATTCATATACCAGAAATGTTTGAAGCTACTGACTGAATGAAAAGAGCTGGCATCTCACTCTCTTTGAATCTTCTTTATCATGCCAGGATTAGCAGGAAAAAGCAAAAAATTTCAGAATTGCACCTTGCAATGTGGAGATATTACTGTTTGTGCATTTACAATATTCATTGATTTTTGCCATTGAAAAACGTCCAGAAATGTTTGAAGCTACTGACTGAATGAAAGGAGCTGGCATCTCACTCTCTTTGAATCTTCTTTATCATGCTAGGATTAGCAGGAAAAAGCAAAAAATTTCAGAATTGCACCTTGCAATGCGGAGAAATTACTGTGTGTGCATTTACAATATTCATTGATTTTTGCCATTGAAAAACATCGTTATTCATATACCAGAAATGTTTGAAGCTACTGACTGAATGAAAAGAGCTGGCATCTCACTCTCTTTGAATCTTCTTTATCATGCCAGGATTAGCAGGAAAAAGCAAAAAATTTCAGAATTGCACCTTGCAATGTGGAGATATTACTGTTTGTGCATTTACAATATTCATTGATTTTTGCCATTGAAAAACATGTTATTCATATACTAGAAATGTTTGAAGCTACTGACTGAATGAAAAGAGCTGGCATCTCACTCTCTTTGAATCTTCTTTATCATGCCAGGATTAGCAGGAAAAAGCAAAAAATTTCAGAATTGCACCTTGCAATGTGGAGATATTACTGTTTGTGCATTTACAATATTCATTGATTTTTGCCATTGAAAAACGTCCAGAAATGTTTGAAGCTACTGACTGAATGAAAGGAGCTGGCATCTCACTCTCTTTGAATCTTCTTTATCATGCTAGGATTAGCAGGAAAAAGCAAAAAATTTCAGAATTGCACCTTGCAATGCGGAGAAATTACTGTGTGTGCATTTACAATATTCATTGATTTTTGCCATTGAAAAACCGTTATTCATATACCAGAAATGTTTGAAGCTACTGACTGAATGAAAAGAGCTGGCATCTCACTCTCTTTGAATCTTCTTTATCATGCCAGGATTAGCAGGAAAAAGCAAAAAATTTCAGAATTGCACCTTGCAATGTGGAGATATTACTGTTTGTGCATTTACAATATTCATTGATTTTTGCCATTGAAAAACATGTTATTCATATACCAGAAATGTTTGAAGCTACTGACTGAATGAAAAGAGCTGGCATCTCACTCTCTTTGAATCTTCTTTATCATGCCAGGATTAGCAGGAAAAAGCAAAAAATTTCAGAATTGCACCTTGCAATGTGGAGATATTACTGTTTGTGCATTTACAATATTCATTGATTTTTGCCATTGAAAAACGTCCAGAAATGTTTGAAGCTACTGACTGAATGAAAGGAGCTGGCATCTCACTCTCTTTGAATCTTCTTTATCATGCTAGGATTAGCAGGAAAAAGCAAAAAATTTCAGAATTTCACCTTGCAATGCGGAGAAATTACTGTGTGTGCATTTACAATATTCATTGATTTTTGCCATTGAAAAACATCATGTTATTCATATACCAGAAATGTTTGAAGCTACTGACTGAATGAAAGGAGCTGGCATCTCACTCTCTTTGAATCTTCTTTATCATGCTAGGATTAGCAGGAAAAAGCAAAAAATTACAGAATTGCATCTTGCAATGCGGAGAAATTACTGTTTGTGCATTTACAATATTCATTGATTTTTGCCATTGAAAAACATCATGTTATTCATATACCAGAAATGTTTGAAGCTACTGACTGAATGAAAAGAGCTGGCATCTCACTCTCTTTGAATCTTCTTTATCATGCCAGGATTAGCAGGAAAAAGCAAAAAATTTCAGAATTGCACCTTGCAATGCGGAGAAATTACTGTTTGTGCATTTACAATATTCATTGATTTTTGCCATTGAAAAACGTCCAGAAATGTTTGAAGCTACTGACTGAATGAAAGGAGCTGGCATCTCACTCTCTTTGAATCCTCTTTATCATGCTAGGATTAGCAGGAAAAAGCAAAAAATTTCAGAATTGCACCTTGCAATGCAGAGAAATTACTGTTTGTGCATTTACAATATTCATTGATTTTTGCCATTGAAAAACGTCCAGAAATGTTTGAAGCTACTGACTGAATGAAAGGAGCTGGCATCTCACTCTCTTTGAATCTTCTTTATCATGCTAGGATTAGCAGGAAAAAGCAAAAAATTTCAGAATTGCACATTGCAATGCGGAGAAATTACTGTTTGTGCATTTACAATATTCATTGATTTTTGCCATTGAAAAACATCATGTTATTCATATACCAGAAATGTTTGAAGCTACTGACTGAATGAAAAGAGCTGGCATCTCACTCTCTTTGAATCTTCTTTATCATGCTAAGAGGAGCAGGAAAAAGCAAAAAATTTCAGAATTGCACGTTGCAATGTGGAGATATTACTGTTTGTGCATTTACAATATTCATTGATTTTTGCCATTGAAAAACGTCCAGAAATGTTTGAAGCTACTGACTGAATGAAAGGAGCTGGCATCTCACTCTCTTTGAATCTTCTTTATCATGCTAGGATTAGCAGGAAAAAGCAAAAAATTTCAGAATTGCATCTTGCAATGCGGAGAAATTACTGTGTGTGCATTTACAATATTCATTGATTTTTGCCATTGAAAAACATGTTATTCATATACCAGAAATGTTTGAAGCTACTGACTGAATGAAAAGAGCTGGCATCTCTCTCTCTTTGAATCTTCTTTATCATGCTAGGATTAGCAGGAAAAAGCAAAAAATTTCAGAATTGCACCTTGCAATGCGGAGAAATTACTGTTTGTGCATTTACAATATTCATTGATTTTTGCCATTGAAAAACATGTTATTCATATACCAGAAATGTTTGAAACTACTGACTGAATGAAAAGAGCTGGCATCTCACTCTCTTTGAATCTTCTTTATCATGCCAGGATTAGCAGGAAAAAGCAAAAAATTTCAGAATTACACGTTGCAATGTGGAGATGTTACTGTTTGTACATTTACAATATTCATTGATTTTTGCCATTGAAAAACGTCCAGAAATGTTTGAAGCTACTGACTGAATGAAAGGAGCTGGCATCTCACTCTCTTTGAATCTTCTTTATCATGCTAGGATTAGCAGGAAAAAGCAAAAAATTTCAGAATTGCACCTTGCAATGCGGAGAAATTACTGTTTGTGCATTTACAATATTCATTGATTTTTGCCATTGAAAAACATCATGTTATTCATATACCAGAAATGTTTGAAGCTACTGACTGAATGAAAAGAGCTGGCATCTCACTCTCTTTGAATCTTCTTTATCATGCCAGGATTAGCAGGAAAAAGCAAAAAATTTCAGAATTGCACGTTGCAATGTGGAGATATTACTGTTTGTGCATTTACAATATTCATTGATTTTTGCCATTGAAAAACGTCCAGAAATGTTTGAAGCTACTGACTGAATGAAAGGAGCTGGCATCTCACTCTCTTTGAATCTTCTTTATCATGCTAGGATTAGCAGGAAAAAGCAAAAAATTTCAGAATTGCACCTTGCAATGCGGAGAAATTACTGTTTGTGCATTTACAATATTCATTGATTTTTGCCATTGAAAAACATCATGTTATTCATATACCAGAAATGTTTGAAGCTACTGACTGAATGAAAAGAGCTGGCATCTCACTCTCTTTGAATCTTCTTTATCATGCCAGGATTAGCAGGAAAAAGCAAAAAATTTCAGAATTGCACCTTGCAATGTGGAGATATTACTGTTTGTGCATTTACAATATTCATTGATTTTTGCCATTGAAAAACATGTTATTCATATACCAGAAATGTTTGAAGCTACTGACTGAATGAAAAGAGCTGGCATCTCACTCTCTTTGAATCTTCTTTATCATGCCAGGATTAGCAGGAAAAAGCAAAAAATTTCAGAATTGCACCTTGCAATGTGGAGATATTACTGTTTGTGCATTTACAATATTCATTGATTTTTGCCATTGAAAAACGTCCAGAAATGTTTGAAGCTACTGACTGAATGAAAGGAGCTGGCATCTCACTCTCTTTGAATCTTCTTTATCATGCTAGGATTAGCAGGAAAAAGCAAAAAATTTCAGAATTGCACCTTGCAATGCGGAGAAATTACTGTGTGTGCATTTACAATATTCATTGATTTTTGCCATTGAAAAACATCGTTATTCATATACCAGAAATGTTTGAAGCTACTGACTGAATGAAAAGAGCTGGCATCTCACTCTCTTTGAATCTTCTTTATCATGCCAGGATTAGCAGGAAAAAGCAAAAAATTTCAGAATTGCACCTTGCAATGTGGAGATATTACTGTTTGTGCATTTACAATATTCATTGATTTTTGCCATTGAAAAACATGTTATTCATATACCAGAAATGTTTGAAGCTACTGACTGAATGAAAAGAGCTGGCATCTCACTCTCTTTGAATCTTCTTTATCATGCCAGGATTAGCAGGAAAAAGCAAAAAATTTCAGAATTGCACCTTGCAATGTGGAGATATTACTGTTTGTGCATTTACAATATTCATTGATTTTTGCCATTGAAAAACGTCCAGAAATGTTTGAAGCTACTGACTGAATGAAAGGAGCTGGCATCTCACTCTCTTTGAATCTTCTTTATCATGCTAGGATTAGCAGGAAAAAGCAAAAAATTTCAGAATTGCACCTTGCAATGCGGAGAAATTACTGTGTGTGCATTTACAATATTCATTGATTTTTGCCATTGAAAAACATCGTTATTCATATACCAGAAATGTTTGAAGCTACTGACTGAATGAAAAGAGCTGGCATCTCACTCTCTTTGAATCTTCTTTATCATGCCAGGATTAGCAGGAAAAAGCAAAAAATTTCAGAATTACACCTTGCAATGTGGAGATATTACTGTTTGTGCATTTACAATATTCATTGATTTTTGCCATTGAAAAACATGTTATTCATATACCAGAAATGTTTGAAGCTACTGACTGAATGAAAAGAGCTGGCATCTCACTCTCTTTGAATCTTCTTTATCATGCCAGGATTAGCAGGAAAAAGCAAAAAATTTCAGAATTGCACCTTGCAATGTGGAGATATTACTGTTTGTGCATTTACAATATTCATTGATTTTTGCCATTGAAAAACGTCCTGAAATGTTTGAAGCTACTGACTGAATGAAAGGAGCTGGCATCTCACTCTCTTTGAATCTTCTTTATCATGCTAGGATTAGCAGGAAAAAGCAAAAAATTTCAGAATTGCACCTTGCAATGCGGAGAAATTACTGTGTGTGCATTTACAAAATTCATTGATTTTTGCCATTGAAAAACATCGTTATTCATATACCAGAAATGTTTGAAGCTACTGACTGAATGAAAAGAGCTGGCATCTCACTCTCTTTGAATCTTCTTTATCATGCCAGGATTAGCAGGAAAAAGCAAAAAATTTCAGAATTGCACCTTGCAATGTGGAGATATTACTGTTTGTGCATTTACAATATTCATTGATTTTTGCCATTGAAAAACATGTTATTCATATACCAGAAATGTTTGAAGCTACTGACTGAATGAAAGGAGCTGGCATCTCACTCTCTTTGAATCTTCTTTATCATGCTAGGATTAGCAGGAAAAAGCAAAAAATTTCAGAATTGCACCTTGCAATGCGGAGAAATTACTGTGTGTGCATTTACAATATTCATTGATTTTTGCCATTGAAAAACATCATGTTATTCATATACCAGAAATGTTTGAAGCTACTGACTGAATGAAAGGAGCTGGCATCTCACTCTCTTTGAATCTTCTTTATCATGCTAGGATTAGCAGGAAAAAGGAAAAAATTTCAGAATTGCACCTTGCAATGCGGAGAAATTACTGTTTGTGCATTTACAATATTCATTGATTTTTGCCATTGAAAAACATCATGTTATTCATATACCAGAAATGTTTGAAGCTACTGACTGAATGAAAAGAGCTGGCATCTCACTCTCTTTGAATCTTCTTTATCATGCCAGGATTAGCAGGAAAAAGCAAAAAATTTCAGAATTGCACCTTGCAATGCGGAGAAATTACTGTTTGTGCATTTACAATATTCATTGATTTTTGCCATTGAAAAACGTCCAGAAATGTTTGAAGCTACTGACTGAATGAAAGGAGCTGGCATCTCACTCTCTTTGAATCCTCTTTATCATGCTAGGATTAGCAGGAAAAAGCAAAAAATTTCAGAATTGCACCTTGCAATGCAGAGAAATTACTGTTTGTGCATTTACAATATTCATTGATTTTTGCCATTGAAAAACGTCCAGAAATGTTTGAAGCTACTGACTGAATGAAAGGAGCTGGCATCTCACTCTCTTTGAATCTTCTTTATCATGCTAGGATTAGCAGGAAAAAGCAAAAAATTTCAGAATTGCACATTGCAATGCGGAGAAATTACTGTTTGTGCATTTACAATATTCATTGATTTTTGCCATTGAAAAACATCATGTTATTCATATACCAGAAATGTTTGAAGCTACTGACTGAATGAAAAGAGCTGGCATCTTACTCTCTTTGAATCTTCTTTATCATGCCAGAATTAGCAGGAAAAAGCAAAAAATTTCAGAATTGCACCTTGCAATGCGGAGAAATTACTGTGTGTGCATTTACAATATTCATTGATTTTTGCCATTGAAAAACATGTTATTCATATACCAGAAATGTTTGAAGCTACTGACTGAATGAAAGGAGCTGGCATCTCACTCTCTTTGAATCTTCTTTATCATGCTAGGATTAGCAGGAAAAAGCAAAAAATTTCAGAATTGCACATTGCAATGCGGAGAAATTACTGTTTGTGCATTTACAATATTCATTGATTTTTGCCATTGAAAAACATCATGTTATTCATATACCAGAAATGTTTGAAGCTACTGACTGAATGAAAAGAGCTGGCATCTCACTCTCTTTGAATCTTCTTTATCATGCCAGGATTAGCAGGAAAAAGCAAAAAATTTCAGAATTGCACCTTGCAATGCGGAGAAATTACTGTGTGTGCATTTACAATATTCATTGATTTTTGCCATTGAAAAACATGTTATTCATATACCAGAAATGTTTGAAGCTACTGACTGAATGAAAAGAGCTGGCATCTCACTCTCTTTGAATCTTCTTTATCATGCTAGGATTAGCAGGAAAAAGCAAAAAATTTCAGAATTGCACCTTGCAATGCGGAGAAATTACTGTTTGTGCATTTACAATATTCATTGATTTTTGCCATTGAAAAACTTCATGTTATTCATATACCAGAAATGTTTGAAGCTACTGACTGAATGAAAAGAGCTGGCATCTCACTCTCTTTGAATCTTCTTTATCATGCCAGGATTAGCAATAAAAAGCAAAAAATTTCAGAATTGCACGTTGCAATGTGGAGATATTACTGTTTGTGCATTTACAATATTCATTGATTTTTGCCATTGAAAAACGTCCAGAAATGTTTGAAGCTACTGACTGAATGAAAGGAGCTGGAATCTCACTCTCTTTGAATCTTCTTTATCATGCTAGGATTAGCAGGAAAAAGCAAAAAATTTCAGAATTGCACCTTGCAATGCGGAGAAATTACTGTTTGTGCATTTACAATATTCATTGATTTTTGCCATTGAAAAACATCATGTTATTCATATACCAGAAATGTTTGAAGCTACTGACTGAATGAAAAGAGCTGGCATCTCACTCTCTTTGAATCTTCTTTATCATGCCAGGATTAGCAGGAAAAAGCAAAAAATTTCAGAATTGCACGTTGCAATGTGGAGATATTACTGTTTGTGCATTTACAATATTCATTGATTTTTGCCATTGAAAAACGTCCAGAAATGTTTGAAGCTACTGACTGAATGAAAGGAGCTGGCATCTCACTCTCTTTGAATCTTCTTTATCATGCTAGGATTAGCAGGAAAAAGCAAAAAATTTCAGAATTGCACCTTGCAATGCGGAGAAATTACTGTTTGTGCATTTACAATATTCATTGATTTTTGCCATTGAAAAACATCATGTTATTCATATACCAGAAATGTTTGAAGCTACTGACTGAATGAAAAGAACTGGCATCTCACTCTCTTTGAATCTTCTTTATCATGCCAGGATTAGCAGGAAAAAGCAAAAAATTTCAGAATTGCACGTTGCAATGTGGAGATATTACTGTTTGTGCATTTACAATATTCATTGATTTTTGCCATTGAAAAACGTCCAGAAATGTTTGAAGCTACTGACTGAATGAAAGGAGCTGGCATCTCACTCTCTTTGAATCTTCTTTATCATGCTAGGATTAGCAGGAAAAAGCAAAAAATTTCAGAATTGCACCTTGCAATGCGGAGAAATTACTGTTTGTGCATTTACAATATTCATTGATTTTTGCCATTGAAAAACATCATGTTATTCATATACCAAAAATGTTTGAAGCTACTGACTGAATGAAAAGAGCTGGCATCTCACTCTCTTTGAATCTTCTTTATCATGCCAGGATTAGCAGGAAAAAGCAAAAAATTTCAGAATTGCACGTTGCAATGTGGAGATATTACTGTTTGTGCATTTACAATATTCATTGATTTTTGCCATTGAAAAACGTCCAGAAATGTTTGAAGCTACTGACTGAATGAAAGGAGCTGGCATCTCACTCTCTTTGAATCTTCTTTATCATGCTAGGATTAGCAGGAAAAAGCAAAAAATTTCAGAATTGCACCTTGCAATGCGGAGAAATTACTGTGTGTGCATTTACAATATTCATTGATTTTTGCCATTGAAAAACATCATGTTATTCATATACCAGAAATGTTTGAAGCTACTGACTGAATGAAAAGAGCTGGCATCTCACTCTCTTTGAATCTTCTTTATCATGCCAGGATTAGCAGGAAAAAGCAAAAAATTTCAGAATTGCACCTTGCAATGTGGAGATATTACTGTTTGTGCATTTACAATATTCATTGATTTTTGCCATTGAAAAACGTCCAGAAATGTTTGAAGCTACTGACTGAATGAAAGGAGCTGGCATCTCACTCTCTTTGAATCTTCTTTATCATGCTAGGATTAGCAGGAAAAAGCAAAAAATTTCAGAATTGCACCTTGCAATGCGGAGAAATTACTGTGTGTGCATTTACAATATTCATTGATTTTTGCCATTGAAAAACATGTTATTCATATACCAGAAATGTTTGAAGCTACTGACTGAATGAAAAGAGCTGGCATCTCACTCTCTTTGAATCTTCTTTATCATGCCAGGATTAGCAGGAAAAAGCAAAAAATTTCAGAATTGCACCTTGCAATGTGGAGATATTACTGTTTGTGCATTTACAATATTCATTGATTTTTGCCATTGAAAAACGTCCAGAAATGTTTGAAGCTACTGACTGAATGAAAGGAGCTGGCATCTCACTCTCTTTGAATCTTCTTTATCATGCTAGGATTAGCAGGAAAAAGCAAAAAATTTCAGAATTGCACCTTGCAATGCGGAGAAATTACTGTTTGTGCATTTACAATATTCATTGATTTTTGCCATTGAAAAACATGTTATTCATATACCAGAAATGTTTGAAGCTACTGACTGAATGAAAAGAGCTGGCATCTCACTCTCTTTGAATCTTCTTTATCATGCCAGGATTAGCAGGAAAAAGCAAAAAATTTCAGAATTGCACGTTGCAATGTGGAGATATTACTGTTTGTGCATTTACAATATTCAATGATTTTTGCCATTGAAAAACGTCCAGAAATGTTTGAAGCTACTGACTGAATGAAAGGAGCTGGTATCTCACTCTCTTTGAATCTTCTTTATCATGCTAGGATTAGCAGGAAAAAGCAAAAAATTTCAGAATTGCACCTTGCAATGCGGAGAAATTACTGTTTGTGCATTTACAATATTCATTGATTTTTGCCATTGAAAAACATGTTATTCATATACCAGAAATGTTTGAAGCTACTGACTGAATGAAAAGAGCTGGCATCTCACTCTCTTTGAATCTTCTTTATCATGCCAGGATTAGCAGGAAAAAGCAAAAAATTTCAGAATTGCACGTTGCAATGTGGAGATATTACTGTTTGTGCATTTACAATATTCATTGATTTTTGCCATTGAAAAACATCGTTATTCATATACCAGAAATGTTTGAAGCTACTGACTGAATGAAAAGAGCTGGCATCTCACTCTCTTTGAATCTTCTTTATCATGCCAGGATTAGCAGGAAAAAGCAAAAAATTTCAGAATTGCACGTTGCAATGTGGATATATTACTGTTTGTGCATTTACAATATTCATTGATTTTTGCCATTGAAAAACGTCCAGAAATGTTTGAAGCTACTGACTGAATGAAAGGAGCTGGCATCTCACTCTCTTTGAATCTTCTTTATCATGCTAGGATTAGCAGGAAAAAGCAAAAAAATTCAGAATTGCACCTTGCAATGCGGAGAAATTACTGTTTGTGCATTTACAATATTCATTGATTTTTGCCATTGAAAAACGTCCAGAAATGTTTGAAGCTACTGACTGAATGAAAAGAGCTGGCATCTCACTCTCTTTGAATCTTCTTTATCATGCTAAGAGGAGCAGGAAAAAGCAAAAAATTTCAGAATTGCACGTTGCAATGTGGAGATATTACTGTTTGTGCATTTACAATATTCATTGATTTTTGCCATTGAAAAACATGTTATTCATATACCAGAAATGTTTGAAGCTACTGACTGAATGAAAAGAGCTGGCATCTCACTCTCTTTGAATCTTCTTTATCATGCCAGGATTAGCAGGAAAAAGCAAAAAATTTCAGAATTGCACCTTGCAATGTGGAGATATTACTGTTTGTGCATTTACAATATTCATTGATTTTTGCCATTGAAAAACGTCCAGAAATGTTTGAAGCTACTGACTGAATGAAAGGAGCTGGCATCTCACTCTCTTTGAATCTTCTTTATCATGCTAGGATTAGCAGGAAAAAGCAAAAAATTTCAGAATTGCACCTTGCAATGCGGAGAAATTACTGTTTGTGCATTTACAATATTCATTGATTTTTGCCATTGAAAAACATGTTATTCATATACCAGAAATGTTTGAAGCTACTGACTGAATGAAAAGAGCTGGCATCTCACTCTCTTTGAATCTTCTTTATCATGCCAGGATTAGAAGGAAAAAGCAAAAAATTTCAGAATTGCACCTTGCAATGTGGAGATATTACTGTTTGTGCATTTACAATATTCATTGATTTTTGCCATTGAAAAACGTCCAGAAATGTTTGAAGCTACTGACTGAATGAAAGGAGCTGGCATCTCACTCTCTTTGAATCTTCTTTATCATGCTAGGATTAGCAGGAAAAAGCAAAAAATTTCAGAATTGCACCTTGCAATGCGGAGAAATTACTGTTTGTGCATTTACAATATTCATTGATTTTTGCCATTGAAAAACATGTTATTCACATACCAGAAATGTTTGAAGCTACTGACTGAATGAAAAGAGCTGGCATCTCACTCTCTTTGAATCTTCTTTATCATGCCAGGATTAGCAGGAAAAAGCAAAAAATTTCAGAATTGCACCTTGCAATGTGGAGATATTACTGTTTGTGCATTTACAATATTCATTGATTTTTGCCATTGAAAAACGTCCAGAAATGTTTGAAGCTACTGACTGAATGAAAGGAGCTGGCATCTCACTCTCTTTGAATCTTCTTTATCATGCTAGGATTAGCAGGAAAAAGCAAAAAATTTCAGAATTGCACCTTGCAATGCGGAGAAATTACTGTGTGTGCATTTACAATATTCATTGATTTTTGCCATTGAAAAACATCGTTATTCATATACCAGAAATGTTTGAAGCTACTGACTGAATGAAAAGAGCTGGCATCTCACTCTCTTTGAATCTTCTTTATCATGCCAGGATTAGCAGGAAAAAGCAAAAAATCTCAGAATTGCACGTTGCAATGTGGAGATATTACTGTTTGTGCATTTACAATATTCATTGATTTTTGCCATTGAAAAACATCGTTATTCATATACCAGAAATGTTTGAAGCTACTGACTGAATGAAAAGAGCTGGCATCTCACTCTCTTTGAATCTTCTTTATCATGCCAGGATTAGCAGGAAAAAGCAAAAAATTTCAGAATTGCACGTTGCAATGTGGATATATTACTGTTTGTGCATTTACAATATTCATTGATTTTTGCCATTGAAAAACGTCCAGAAATGTTTGAAGCTACTGACTGAATGAAAGGAGCTGGCATCTCACTCTCTTTGAATCTTCTTTATCATGCTAGGATTAGCAGGAAAAAGCAAAAAATTTCAGAATTGCACCTTGCAATGCGGAGAAATTACTGTTTGTGCATTTACAATATTCATTGATTTTTGCCATTGAAAAACATGTTGTTCATATACCAGAAATGTTTGAAGCTACTGACTGAATGAAAAGAGCTGGCATCTCACTCTCTTTGAATCTTCTTTATCATGCCAGGATTAGCAGGAAAAAGCAAAAAATTTTAGAATTGCACCTTGCAATGTGGAGATATTACTGTTTGTGCATTTACAATATTCATTGATTTTTGCCATTGAAAAACGTCCAGAAATGTTTGAAGCTACTGACAATGAAAAGAGCTGGCATCTCACTCTCTTTGAATCTTCTTTATCATGCTAAGAGGAGCAGGAAAAAGCAAAAAATTTCAGAATTGCACGTTGCAATGTGGAGATATTACTGTTTGTGCATTTACAATATTCATTGATTTTTGCCATTGAAAAACATGTTATTCATATACCAGAAATGATTGAAGCTACTGACTGAATGAAAAGAGCTGGCATCTCACTCTCTTTGAATCTTCTTTATCATGCCAGGATTAGCAGGAAAAAGCAAAAAATTTCAGAATTGCACGTTGCAATGTGGAGATATTACTGTTTGTGCATTTACAATATTCATTGATTTTTGCCATTGAAAAACGTCCAGAAATGTTTGAAGCTACTGACTGAATGAAAGGAGCTGGCATCTCACTCTCTTTGAATCTTCTTTATCATGCTAGGATTAGCAGGAAAAAGCAAAAAATTTCAGAATTGCACCTTGCAATGCGGAGAAATTACTGTTTGTGCATTTACAATATTCATTGATTTTTGCCATTGAAAAACATCATGTTATTCATATACCAGAAATGTTTGAAGCTACTGACTGAATGAAAAGAGCTGGCATCTCACTCTCTTTGAATCTTCTTTATCATGCTAAGAGGAGCAGGAAAAAGCAAAAAATTTCAGAATTGCACGTTGCAATGTGGAGATATTACTGTTTGTGCATTTACAATATTCATTGATTTTTGCCATTGAAAAACGTCCAGAAATGTTTGAAGCTACTGACTGAATGAAAGGAGCTGGCATCTCACTCTCTTTGAATCTTCTTTATCATGCTAGGATTAGCAGGAAAAAGCAAAAAATTTCAGAATTGCACCTTGCAATGCGGAGAAATTACTGTTTGTGCATTTACAATATTCATTGATTTTTGCCATTGAAAAACATCATGTTATTCATATACCAGAAATGTTTGAAGCTACTGACTGAATGAAAAGAGTTGGCATCTCACTCTCTTTGAATCTTCTTTATCATGCCAGGATTAGCAGGAAAAAGCAAAAAATTTCAGAATTGCACGTTGCAATGTGGAGATATTACTGTTTGTGCATTTACAATATTCATTGATTTTTGCCATTGAAAAACGTCCAAAAATGTTTGAAGCTACTGACTGAATGAAAGGAGCTGGCATCTCACTCTCTTTGAATCTTCTTTATCATGCTAGGATTAGCAGGAAAAAGCAAAAAATTTCAGAATTGCACCTTGCAATGCGGAGAAATTACTGTGTGTGCATTTACAATATTCATTGATTTTTGCCATTGAAAAACATCATGTTATTCATATACCAGAAATGTTTGAAGCTACTGACTGAATGAAAAGAGCTGTCATCTCACTCTCTTTGAATCTTCTTTATCATGCCAGGATTAGCAGGAAAAAGCAAAAAATTTCAGAATTGCACCTTGCAATGTGGAGATATTACTGTTTGTGCATTTACAATATTCATTGATTTTTGCCATTGAAAAACATCATGTTATTCATATACCAGAAATGTTTGAAGCTACTGACTGAATGAAAAGAGCTGGCATCTCACTCTCTTTGAATCTTCTTTATCATGCTAGGATTAGCAGGAAAAAGCAAAAAATTTCAGAATTGCACCTTGCAATGCGGAGAAATTGCTTTTTGTGCATTTACAATATTCATTGATTTTTGCCATTGAAAAACATCATGTTATTCATATACCAGAAATGTTTGAAGCTACTGACTGAATGAAAAGAGCTGGCATCTCACTCTCTTTGAATCATCTTTATCATGCCAGGATTAGCAGGAAAAAGCAAAAAATTTCAGAATTGCACCTTGCAATGTGGAGATATTACTGTTTGTGCATTTACAATATTCATTGATTTTTGCCATTGAAAAACGTCCAAAAATGTTTGAAGCTACTGACTGAATGAAAGGAGCTGGCATCTCACTCTCTTTAAATCTTCTTTATCATGCTAGGATTAGCAGGAAAAAGCAAAAAATTTCAGAATTGCACCTTGCAATGCGGAGAAATTACTGTGTGTGCATTTACAATATTCATTGATTTTTGCCATTGAAAAACATCGTTATTCATATACCAGAAATGTTTGAAGCTACTGACTGAATGAAAAGAGCTGGCATCTCACTCTCTTTGAATCTTCTTTATCATGCCAGGATTAGCAGGAAAAAGCAAAAAATTTCAGAATTGCACCTTGCAATGTGGAGATATTACTGTTTGTGCATTTACAATATTCATTGATTTTTGCCATTGAAAAACGTCCAGAAATGTTTGAAGCTACTGACTGAATGAAAGGAGCTGGCATCTCACTCTCTTTGAATCTTCTTTATCATGCTAGGATTAGCAGGAAAAAGCAAAAAATTTCAGAATTGCACCTTGCAATGCGGAGAAATTACTGTGTGTGCATTTACAATATTCATTGATTTTTGCCATTGAAAAACATGTTATTCATATACCAGAAATGTTTGAAGCTACTGACTGAATGAAAAGAGCTGGCATCTCACTCTCTTTGAATCTTCTTTATCATGCCAGGATTAGCAGGAAAAAGCAAAAAATTTCAGAATTGCACCTTGCAATGTGGAGATATTACTGTTTGTGCATTTACAATATTCATTGATTTTTGCCATTGAAAAACGTCCAGAAATGTTTGAAGCTACTGACTGAATGAAAGGAGCTGGCATCTCACTCTCTTTGAATCTTCTTTATCATGCTAGGATTAGCAGGAAAAAGCAAAAAATTTCAGAATTGCACCTTGCAATGCGGAGAAATTACTGTGTGTGCATTTACAATATTCATTGATTTTTGCCATTGAAAAACATGTTATTCATATACCAGAAATGTTTGAAGCTACTGACTGAATGAAAAGAGCTGGCATCTCACTCTCTTTGAATCTTCTTTATCATGCCAGGATTAGCAGGAAAAAGCAAAAAATTTCAGAATTGCACGTTGCAATGTGGAGATATTACTGTTTGTGCATTTACAATATTCATTGATTTTTGCCATTGAAAAACGTCCAGAAATGTTTGAAGCTACTGACTGAATGAAAGGAGCTGGCATCTCACTCTCTTTGAATCTTCTTTATCATGCTAGGATTAGCAGGAAAAAGCAAAAAATTTCAGAATTGCACCTTGCAATGCGGAGAAATTACTGTGTGTGCATTTACAATATTCATTGATTTTTGCCATTGAAAAACATCATGTTATTCATATACCAGAAATGTTTGAAGCTACTGACTGAATGAAAAGAGCTGGCATCTCACTCTCTTTGAATCTTCTTTATCATGCCAGGATTAGCAGGAAAAAGCAAAAAATTTCAGAATTGCACCTTGCAATGTGGAGATATTACTGTTTGTGCATTTACAATATTCATTGATTTTTGCCATTGAAAAACATGTTATTCATATACCAGAAATGTTTGAAGCTACTGACTGAATGAAAAGAGCTGGCATCTCACTCTCTTTGAATCTTCTTTATCATGCCAGGATTAGCAGGAAAAAGCAAAAAATTTCAGAATTGCACCTTGCAATGTGGAGATATTACTGTTTGTGCACTTACAATATTCATTGATTTTTGCCATTGAAAAACATGTTATTCATATACCAGAAATGTTTGAAGCTACTGACTGAATGAAAAGAGCTGGCATCTCACTCTCTTTGAATCTTCTTTATCATGCCAGGATTAGCAGGAAAAAGCAAAAAATTTCAGAATTGCACGTTGCAATGTGGAGATATTACTGTTTGTGCATTTACAATATTCATTGATTTTTGCCATTGAAAAACGTCCAGAAATGTTTGAAGCTACTGACTGAATGAAAGGAGCTGGCATCTCACTCTCTTTGAATCTTCTTTATCATGCTAGGATTAGCAGGAAAAAGCAAAAAATTTCAGAATTGCACCTTGCAATGCGGAGAAATTACTGTTTGTGCATTTACAATATTCATTGATTTTTGCCATTGAAAAACATCATGTTATTCATATACCAGAAATGTTTGAAGCTACTGACTGAATGAAAAGAGCTGGCATCTCACTCTCTTTGAATCTTCTTTATCATGCCAGGATTAGCAGGAAAAAGCAAAAAATTTCAGAATTGCACGTTGCAATGTGGAGATATTACTGTTTGTGCATTTACAATATTCATTGATTTTTGCCATTGAAAAACGTCCAGAAATGTTTGAAGCTACTGACTGAATGAAAGGAGCTGGCATCTCACTCTCTTTCAATCTTCTTTATCATGCTAGGATTAGCAGGAAAAAGCAAAAAATTTCAGAATTGCACCTTGCAATGCGGAGAAATTACTGTGTGTGCATTTACAATATTCATTGATTTTTGCCATTGAAAAACATCATGTTATTCATATACCAGAAATGTTTGAAGCTACTGACTGAATGAAAAGAGCTGGCATCTCACTCTCTTTGAATCTTCTTTATCATGCCAGGATTAGCAGGAAAAAGCAAAAAATTTCAGAATTGCACCTTGCAATGTGGAGATATTACTGTTTGTGCATTTACAATATTCATTGATTTTTGCCATTGAAAAACATGTTATTCATATACCAGAAATGTTTGAAGCTACTGACTGAATGAAACGAGCTGGAATCTCACTCTCTTTGAATCTTCTTTATCATGCCAGGATTAGCAGGAAAAAGCAAAAAATTTCAGAATTGCACCTTGCAATGTGGAGATATTACTGTTTGTGCATTTACAATATTCATTGATTTTTGCCATTGAAAAACGTCCAGAAATGTTTGAAGCTACTGACTGAATGAAAGGAGCTGGCATCTCACTCTCTTTGAATCTTCTTTATCATGCTAGGATTAGCAGGAAAAAGCAAAAAATTTCAGAATTGCACCTTGCAATGCGGAGAAATTACTGTGTGTGCATTTACAATATTCATTGATTTTTGCCATTGAAAAACATCATGTTATTCATATACCAGAAATGTTTGAAGCTACTGACTGAATGAAAAGAGCTGGCATCTCACTCTCTTTGAATCTTCTTTATCATGCCAGGATTAGCAGGAAAAAGCAAAAAATTTCAGAATTGCACCTTGCAATGTGGAGATATTACTGTTTGTGCATTTACAATATTCATTGATTTTTGCCATTGAAAAACGTCCAGAAATGTTTGAAGCTACTGACTGAATGAAAAGAGCTGGCATCTCACTCTCTTTGAATCTTCTTTATCATGCCAGGATTAGCAGGAAAAAGCAAAAAATTTCAGAATTGCACCTTGCAATGTGGAGATATTACTGTTTGTGCATTTACAATATTCATTGATTTTTGCCATTGAAAAACATGTTATTCATATACCAGAAATGTTTGAAGCTACTGACTGAATGAAAAGAGCTGGCATCTCACTCTCTTTGAATCTTCTTTATCATGCCAGGATTAGCAGGAAAAAGCAAAAAATTTCAGAATTGCACCTTGCAATGTGGAGATATTACTGTTTGTGCATTTACAATATTCATTGATTTTTGCCATTGAAAAACGTCCAGAAATGTTTGAAGCTACTGACTGAATGAAAGGAGCTGGCATCTCACTCTCTTTGAATCTTCTTTATCATGCTAGGATTAGCAGGAAAAAGCAAAAAATTTCAGAATTGCACCTTGCAATGCGGAGAAATTACTGTGTGTGCATTTACAATATTCATTGATTTTTGCCATTGAAAAACATCGTTATTCATATACCAGAAATGTTTGAAGCTACTGACTGAATGAAAAGAGCTGGCATCTCACTCTCTTTGAATCTTCTTTATCATGCCAGGATTAGCAGGAGAAAGCAAAAAATTTCAGAATTGCACCTTGCAATGTGGAGATATTACTGTTTGTGCATTTACAATATTCATTGATTTTTGCCATTGAAAAACGTCCAGAAATGTTTGAAGCTACTGACTGAATGAAAGGAGCTGGCATCTCACTCTCTTTGAATCTTCTTTATCATGCTAGGATTAGCAGGAAAAAGCAAAAAATTTCAGAATTGCACCTTGCAATGCGGAGAAATTACTGTGTGTGCATTTACAATATTCATTGATTTTTGCCATTGAAAAACATGTTATTCATATACCAGAAATGTTTGAAGCTACTGACTGAATGAAAAGAGCTGGCATCTCACTCTCTTTGAATCTTCTTTATCATGCCAGGATTAGCAGGAAAAAGCAAAAAATTTCAGAATTGCACGTTGCAATGCGGAGATATTACTGTTTGTGCATTTACAATATTCATTGATTTTTGCCATTGAAAAACGTCCAGAAATGTTTGAAGCTACTGACTGAATGAAAGGAGCTGGCATCTCACTCTCTTTGAATCTTCTTTATCATGCTAGGATTAGCAGGAAAAAGCAAAAAATTTCAGAATTGCACCTTGCAATGCGGAGAAATTACTGTTTGTGCATTTACAATATTCATTGATTTTTGCCATTGAAAAACATCATGTTATTCATATACCAGAAATGTTTGAAGCTACTGACTGAATGAAAAGAGCTGGCATCTCACTCTCTTTGAATCTTCTTTATCATGCCAGGATTAGCAGGAAAAAGCAAAAAATTTCAGAATTGCACGTTGCAATGTGGAGATATTACTGTTTGTGCATTTACAATATTCATTGATTTTTGCCATTGAAAAACGTCCAGAAATGTTTGAAGCTACTGACTGAATGAAAGGAGCTGGCATCTCACTCTCTTTCAATCTTCTTTATCATGCTAGGATTAGCAGGAAAAAGCAAAAAATTTCAGAATTGCATCTTGCAATGCGGAGAAATTACTGTGTGTGCATTTACAATATTCATTGATTTTTGCCATTGAAAAACATCATGTTATTCATATACCAGAAATGTTTGAAGCTACTGACTGAATGAAAAGAGCTGGCATCTCACTCTCTTTGAATCTTCTTTATCATTCCAGGATTAGCAGGAAAAAGCAAAAAATTTCAGAATTGCACCTTGCAATGTGGAGATATTACTGTTTGTGCATTTACAATATTCATTGATTTTTGCCATTGAAAAACATGTTATTCATATACCAGAAATGTTTGAAGCTACTGACTGAATGAAACGAGCTGGCATCTCACTCTCTTTGAATCTTCTTTATCATGCCAGGATTAGCAGGAAAAAGCAAAAAATTTCAGAATTGCACCTTGCAATGTGGAGATATTACTGTTTGTGCATTTACAATATTCATTGATTTTTGCCATTGAAAAACGTCCAGAAATGTTTGAAGCTACTGACTGAATGAAAGGAGCTGGCATCTCACTCTCTTTGAATCTTCTTTATCATGCTAGGATTAGCAGGAAAAAGCAAAAAATTTCAGAATTGCACCTTGCAATGCGGAGAAATTACTGTGTGTGCATTTACAATATTCATTGATTTTTGCCATTGAAAAACATCATGTTATTCATATACCAGAAATGTTTGAAGCTACTGACTGAATGAAAAGAGCTGGCATCTCACTCTCTTTGAATCTTCTTTATCATGCCAGGATTAGCAGGAAAAAGCAAAAAATTTCAGAATTGCACCTTGCAATGTGGAGATATTACTGTTTGTGCATTTACAATATTCATTGATTTTTGCCATTGAAAAACGTCCAGAAATGTTTGAAGCTACTGACTGAATGAAAAGAGCTGGCATCTCACTCTCTTTGAATCTTCTTTATCATGCCAGGATTAGCAGGAAAAAGCAAAAAATTTCAGAATTGCACCTTGCAATGTGGAGATATTACTGTTTGTGCATTTACAATATTCATTGATTTTTGCCATTGAAAAACATGTTATTCATATACCAGAAATGTTTGAAGCTACTGACTGAATGAAAAGAGCTGGCATCTCACTCTCTTTGAATCTTCTTTATCATGCCAGGATTAGCAGGAAAAAGCAAAAAATTTCAGAATTGCACCTTGCAATGTGGAGATATTACTGTTTGTGCATTTACAATATTCATTGATTTTTGCCATTGAAAAACGTCCAGAAATGTTTGAAGCTACTGACTGAATGAAAGGAGCTGGCATCTCACTCTCTTTGAATCTTCTTTATCATGCTAGGATTAGCAGGAAAAAGCAAAAAATTTCAGAATTGCACCTTGCAATGCGGAGAAATTACTGTGTGTGCATTTACAATATTCATTGATTTTTGCCATTGAAAAACATCGTTATTCATATACCAGAAATGTTTGAAGCTACTGACTGAATGAAAAGAGCTGGCATCTCACTCTCTTTGAATCTTCTTTATCATGCCAGGATTAGCAGGAAAAAGCAAAAAATTTCAGAATTGCACCTTGCAATGTGGAGATATTACTGTTTGTGCATTTACAATATTCATTGATTTTTGCCATTGAAAAACATGTTATTCATATACCAGAAATGTTTGAAGCTACTGACTGAATGAAAAGAGCTGGCATCTCACTCTCTTTGAATCTTCTTTATCATGCCAGGATTAGCAGGAAAAAGCAAAAAATTTCAGAATTGCACCTTGCAATGTGGAGATATTACTGTTTGTGCATTTACAATATTCATTGATTTTTGCCATTGAAAAACGTCCAGAAATGTTTGAAGCTACTGACTGAATGAAAGGAGCTGGCATCTCACTCTCTTTGAATCTTCTTTATCATGCTAGGATTAGCAGGAAAAAGCAAAAAATTTCAGAATTGCACCTTGCAATGCGGAGAAATTACTGTGTGTGCATTTACAATATTCATTGATTTTTGCCATTGAAAAACATCGTTATTCATATACCAGAAATGTTTGAAGCTACTGACTGAATGAAAAGAGCTGGCATCTCACTCTCTTTGAATCTTCTTTATCATGCCAGGATTAGCAGGAGAAAGCAAAAAATTTCAGAATTGCACCTTGCAATGTGGAGATATTACTGTTTGTGCATTTACAATATTCATTGATTTTTGCCATTGAAAAACGTCCAGAAATGTTTGAAGCTACTGACTGAATGAAAGGAGCTGGCATCTCACTCTCTTTGAATCTTCTTTATCATGCTAGGATTAGCAGGAAAAAGCAAAAAATTTCAGAATTGCACCTTGCAATGCGGAGAAATTACTGTGTGTGCATTTACAATATTCATTGATTTTTGCCATTGAAAAACATGTTATTCATATACCAGAAATGTTTGAAGCTACTGACTGAATGAAAAGAGCTGGCATCTCACTCTCTTTGAATCTTCTTTATCATGCCAGGATTAGCAGGAAAAAGCAAAAAATTTCAGAATTGCACGTTGCAATGCGGAGATATTACTGTTTGTGCATTTACAATATTCATTGATTTTTGCCATTGAAAAACGTCCAGAAATGTTTGAAGCTACTGACTGAATGAAAGGAGCTGGCATCTCACTCTCTTTGAATCTTCTTTATCATGCTAGGATTAGCAGGAAAAAGCAAAAAATTTCAGAATTGCACATTGCAATGCGGAGAAATTACTGTTTGTGCATTTACAATATTCATTGATTTTTGCCATTGAAAAACATCATGTTATTCATATACCAGAAATGTTTGAAGCTACTGACTGAATGAAAAGAGCTGGCATCTCACTCTCTTTGAATCTTCTTTATCATGCCAGGATTAGCAGGAAAAAGCAAAAAATTTCAGAATTGCACGTTGCAATGTGGAGATATTACTGTTTGTGCATTTACAATATTCATTGATTTTTGCCATTGAAAAACGTCCAGAAATGTTTGAAGCTACTGACTGAATGAAAGGAGCTGGCATCTCACTCTCTTTGAATCTTCTTTATCATGCTAGGATTAGCAGGAAAAAGCAAAAAATTTCAGAATTGCACCTTGCAATGCGGAGAAATTACTGTTTGTGCATTTACAATATTCATTGATTTTTGCCATTGAAAAACATCATGTTATTCATATACCAGAAATGTTTGAAGCTACTGACTGAATGAAAAGAGCTGGCATCTCACTCTCTTTGAATCTTCTTTATCATGCCAGGATTAGCAGGAAAAAGCAAAAAATTTCAGAATTGCACGTTGCAATGTGGAGATATTACTGTTTGTGCATTTACAATATTCATTGATTTTTGCCATTGAAAAACGTCCAGAAATGTTTGAAGCTACTGACTGAATGAAAGGAGCTGGCATCTCACTCTCTTTCAATCTTCTTTATCATGCTAGGATTAGCAGGAAAAAGCAAAAAATTTCAGAATTGCACCTTGCAATGCGGAGAAATTACTGTGTGTGCATTTACAATATTCATTGATTTTTGCCATTGAAAAACATCATGTTATTCATATACCAGAAATGTTTGAAGCTACTGACTGAATGAAAAGAGCTGGCATCTCACTCTCTTTGAATCTTCTTTATCATGCCAGGATTAGCAGGAAAAAGCAAAAAATTTCAGAATTGCACCTTGCAATGTGGAGATATTACTGTTTGTGCATTTACAATATTCATTGATTTTTGCCATTGAAAAACATGTTATTCATATACCAGAAATGTTTGAAGCTACTGACTGAATGAAACGAGCTGGCATCTCACTCTCTTTGAATCTTCTTTATCATGCCAGGATTAGCAGGAAAAAGCAAAAAATTTCAGAATTGCACCTTGCAATGTGGAGATATTACTGTTTGTGCATTTACAATATTCATTGATTTTTGCCATTGAAAAACGTCCAGAAATGTTTGAAGCTACTGACTGAATGAAAGGAGCTGGCATCTCACTCTCTTTGAATCTTCTTTATCATGCTAGGATTAGCAGGAAAAAGCAAAAAATTTCAGAATTGCACCTTGCAATGCGGAGAAATTACTGTGTGTGCATTTACAATATTCATTGATTTTTGCCATTGAAAAACATCATGTTATTCATATACCAGAAATGTTTGAAGCTACTGACTGAATGAAAAGAGCTGGCATCTCACTCTCTTTGAATCTTCTTTATCATGCCAGGATTAGCAGGAAAAAGCAAAAAATTTCAGAATTGCACCTTGCAATGTGGAGATATTACTGTTTGTGCATTTACAATATTCATTGATTTTTGCCATTGAAAAACGTCCAGAAATGTTTGAAGCTACTGACTGAATGAAAAGAGCTGGCATCTCACTCTCTTTGAATCTTCTTTATCATGCCAGGATTAGCAGGAAAAAGCAAAAAATTTCAGAATTGCACCTTGCAATGTGGAGATATTACTGTTTGTGCATTTACAATATTCATTGATTTTTGCCATTGAAAAACATGTTATTCATATACCAGAAATGTTTGAAGCTACTGACTGAATGAAAAGAGCTGGCATCTCACTCTCTTTGAATCTTCTTTATCATGCCAGGATTAGCAGGAAAAAGCAAAAAATTTCAGAATTGCACCTTGCAATGTGGAGATATTACTGTTTGTGCATTTACAATATTCATTGATTTTTGCCATTGAAAAACGTCCAGAAATGTTTGAAGCTACTGACTGAATGAAAGGAGCTGGCATCTCACTCTCTTTGAATCTTCTTTATCATGCTAGGATTAGCAGGAAAAAGCAAAAAATTTCAGAATTGCACCTTGCAATGCGGAGAAATTACTGTGTGTGCATTTACAATATTCATTGATTTTTGCCATTGAAAAACATCGTTATTCATATACCAGAAATGTTTGAAGCTACTGACTGAATGAAAAGAGCTGGCATCTCACTCTCTTTGAATCTTCTTTATCATGCCAGGATTAGCAGGAGAAAGCAAAAAATTTCAGAATTGCACCTTGCAATGTGGAGATATTACTGTTTGTGCATTTACAATATTCATTGATTTTTGCCATTGAAAAACGTCCAGAAATGTTTGAAGCTACTGACTGAATGAAAGGAGCTGGCATCTCACTCTCTTTGAATCTTCTTTATCATGCTAGGATTAGCAGGAAAAAGCAAAAAATTTCAGAATTGCACCTTGCAATGCGGAGAAATTACTGTGTGTGCATTTACAATATTCATTGATTTTTGCCATTGAAAAACATGTTATTCATATACCAGAAATGTTTGAAGCTACTGACTGAATGAAAAGAGCTGGCATCTCACTCTCTTTGAATCTTCTTTATCATGCCAGGATTAGCAGGAAAAAGCAAAAAATTTCAGAATTGCACGTTGCAATGCGGAGATATTACTGTTTGTGCATTTACAATATTCATTGATTTTTGCCATTGAAAAACGTCCAGAAATGTTTGAAGCTACTGACTGAATGAAAGGAGCTGGCATCTCACTCTCTTTGAATCTTCTTTATCATGCTAGGATTAGCAGGAAAAAGCAAAAAATTTCAGAATTGCACCTTGCAATGCGGAGAAATTACTGTTTGTGCATTTACAATATTCATTGATTTTTGCCATTGAAAAACATCATGTTATTCATATACCAGAAATGTTTGAAGCTACTGACTGAATGAAAAGAGCTGGCATCTCACTCTCTTTGAATCTTCTTTATCATGCCAGGATTAGCAGGAAAAAGCAAAAAATTTCAGAATTGCACGTTGCAATGTGGAGATATTACTGTTTGTGCATTTACAATATTCATTGATTTTTGCCATTGAAAAACGTCCAGAAATGTTTGAAGCTACTGACTGAATGAAAGGAGCTGGCATCTCACTCTCTTTCAATCTTCTTTATCATGCTAGGATTAGCAGGAAAAAGCAAAAAATTTCAGAATTGCACCTTGCAATGCGGAGAAATTACTGTGTGTGCATTTACAATATTCATTGATTTTTGCCATTGAAAAACATCATGTTATTCATATACCAGAAATGTTTGAAGCTACTGACTGAATGAAAAGAGCTGGCATCTCACTCTCTTTGAATCTTCTTTATCATGCCAGGATTAGCAGGAAAAAGCAAAAAATTTCAGAATTGCACCTTGCAATGTGGAGATATTACTGTTTGTGCATTTACAATATTCATTGATTTTTGCCATTGAAAAACATGTTATTCATATACCAGAAATGTTTGAAGCTACTGACTGAATGAAACGAGCTGGCATCTCACTCTCTTTGAATCTTCTTTATCATGCCAGGATTAGCAGGAAAAAGCAAAAAATTTCAGAATTGCACCTTGCAATGTGGAGATATTACTGTTTGTGCATTTACAATATTCAATGATTTTTGCCATTGAAAAACGTCCAGAAATGTTTGAAGCTACTGACTGAATGAAAGGAGCTGGCATCTCACTCTCTTTGAATCTTCTTTATCATGCTAGGATTAGCAGGAAAAAGCAAAAAATTTCAGAATTGCACCTTGCAATGCGGAGAAATTACTGTGTGTGCATTTACAATATTCATTGATTTTTGCCATTGAAAAACATCATGTTATTCATATACCAGAAATGTTTGAAGCTACTGACTGAATGAAAAGAGCTGGCATCTCACTCTCTTTGAATCTTCTTTATCATGCCAGGATTAGCAGGAAAAAGCAAAAAATTTCAGAATTGCACCTTGCAATGTGGAGATATTACTGTTTGTGCATTTACAATATTCATTTATTTTTGCCATTGAAAAACGTCCAGAAATGTTTGAAGCTACTGACTGAATGAAAAGAGCTGGCATCTCACTCTCTTTGAATCTTCTTTATCATGCCAGGATTAGCAGGAAAAAGCAAAAAATTTCAGAATTGCACCTTGCAATGTGGAGATATTACTGTTTGTGCATTTACAATATTCATTGATTTTTGCCATTGAAAAACATGTTATTCATATACCAGAAATGTTTGAAGCTACTGACTGAATGAAAAGAGCTGGCATCTCACTCTCTTTGAATCTTCTTTATCATGCCAGGATTAGCAGGAAAAAGCAAAAAATTTCAGAATTGCACCTTGCAATGTGGAGATATTACTGTTTGTGCATTTACAATATTCATTGATTTTTGCCATTGAAAAACGTCCAGAAATGTTTGAAGCTACTGACTGAATGAAAGGAGCTGGCATCTCACTCTCTTTGAATCTTCTTTATCATGCTAGGATTAGCAGGAAAAAGCAAAAAATTTCAGAATTGCACCTTGCAATGCGGAGAAATTACTGTGTGTGCATTTACAATATTCATTGATTTTTGCCATTGAAAAACATCGTTATTCATATACCAGAAATGTTTGAAGCTACTGACTGAATGAAAAGAGCTGGCATCTCACTCTCTTTGAATCTTCTTTATCATGCCAGGATTAGCAGGAAAAAGCAAAAAATTTCAGAATTGCACCTTGCAATGTGGAGATATTACTGTTTGTGCATTTACAATATTCATTGATTTTTGCCATTGAAAAACATGTTATTCATATACCAGAAATGTTTGAAGCTACTGACTGAATGAAAAGAGCTGGCATCTCACTCTCTTTGAATCTTCTTTATCATGCCAGGATTAGCAGGAAAAAGCAAAAAATTTCAGAATTGCACCTTGCAATGTGGAGATATTACTGTTTGTGCATTTACAATATTCATTGATTTTTGCCATTGAAAAACGTCCAGAAATGTTTGAAGCTACTGACTGAATGAAAGGAGCTGGCATCTCACTCTCTTTGAATCTTCTTTATCATGCTAGGATTAGCAGGAAAAAGCAAAAAATTTCAGAATTGCACCTTGCAATGCGGAGAAATTACTGTGTGTGCATTTACAATATTCATTGATTTTTGCCATTGAAAAACATCGTTATTCATATACCAGAAATGTTTGAAGCTACTGACTGAATGAAAAGAGCTGGCATCTCACTCTCTTTGAATCTTCTTTATCATGCCAGGATTAGCAGGAGAAAGCAAAAAATTTCAGAATTGCACCTTGCAATGTGGAGATATTACTGTTTGTGCATTTACAATATTCATTGATTTTTGCCATTGAAAAACGTCCAGAAATGTTTGAAGCTACTGACTGAATGAAAGGAGCTGGCATCTCACTCTCTTTGAATCTTCTTTATCATGCTAGGATTAGCAGGAAAAAGCAAAAAATTTCAGAATTGCACCTTGCAATGCGGAGAAATTACTGTGTGTGCATTTACAATATTCATTGATTTTTGCCATTGAAAAACATGTTATTCATATACCAGAAATGTTTGAAGCTACTGACTGAATGAAAAGAGCTGGCATCTCACTCTCTTTGAATCTTCTTTATCATGCCAGGATTAGCAGGAAAAAGCAAAAAATTTCAGAATTGCACGTTGCAATGCGGAGATATTACTGTTTGTGCATTTACAATATTCATTGATTTTTGCCATTGAAAAACGTCCAGAAATGTTTGAAGCTACTGACTGAATGAAAGGAGCTGGCATCTCACTCTCTTTGAATCTTCTTTATCATGCTAGGATTAGCAGGAAAAAGCAAAAAATTTCAGAATTGCACCTTGCAATGCGGAGAAATTACTGTTTGTGCATTTACAATATTCATTGATTTTTGCCATTGAAAAACATCATGTTATTCATATACCAGAAATGTTTGAAGCTACTGACTGAATGAAAAGAGCTGGCATCTCACTCTCTTTGAATCTTCTTTATCATGCCAGGATTAGCAGGAAAAAGCAAAAAATTTCAGAATTGCACGTTGCAATGTGGAGATATTACTGTTTGTGCATTTACAATATTCATTGATTTTTGCCATTGAAAAACGTCCAGAAATGTTTGAAGCTACTGACTGAATGAAAGGAGCTGGCATCTCACTCTCTTTGAATATTCTTTATCATGCTAGGATTAGCAGGAAAAAGCAAAAAATTTCAGAATTGCACCTTGCAATGCGGAGAAATTACTGTGTGTGCATTTACAATATTCATTGATTTTTGCCATTGAAAAACATCATGTTATTCATATACCAGAAATGTTTGAAGCTACTGACTGAATGAAAAGAGCTGGCATCTCACTCTCTTTGAATCTTCTTTATCATGCCAGGATTAGCAGGAAAAAGCAAAAAATTTCAGAATTGCACCTTGCAATGTGGAGATATTACTGTTTGTGCATTTACAATATTCATTGATTTTTGCCATTGAAAAACATGTTATTCATATACCAGAAATGTTTGAAGCTACTGACTGAATGAAAAGAGCTGGCATCTCACTCTCTTTGAATCTTCTTTATCATGCCAGGATTAGCAGGAAAAAGCAAAAAATTTCAGAATTGCACCTTGCAATGTGGAGATATTACTGTTTGTGCATTTACAATATTCATTGATTTTTGCCATTGAAAAACATGTTATTCTTATACCAGAAATGTTTGAAGCTACTGACTGAATGAAAAGAGCTGGCATCTCACTCTCTTTGAATCTTCTTTATCATGCCAGGATTAGCAGGAAAAAGCAAAAAATTTCAGAATTGCACGTTGCAATGTGGAGATATTACTGTTTGTGCATTTACAATATTCATTGATTTTTGCCATTGAAAAACGTCCAGAAATGTTTGAAGCTACTGACTGAATGAAAGGAGCTGGCATCTCACTCTCTTTGAATCTTCTTTATCATGCCAGGATTAGCAGGAAAAAGCAAAAAATTTCAGAATTGCACCTTGCAATGTGGAGATATTACTGTTTGTGCATTTACAATATTCATTGATTTTTGCCATTGAAAAACATGTTATTCATATACCAGAAATGTTTGAAGCTACTGACTGAATGAAAAGAGCTGGCATCTCACTCTCTTTGAATCTTCTTTATCATGCCAGGATTAGCAGGAAAAAGCAAAAAATTTCAGAATTGCACCTTGCAATGTGGAGATATTACTGTTTGTGCATTTACAATATTCATTGATTTTTGCCATTGAAAAACGTCCAGAAATGTTCGAAGCTACTGACTGAATGAAAGGAGCTGGCATCTCACTCTCTTTGAATCTTCTTTATCATGCTAGGATTAGCAGGAAAAAGCAAAAAATTTCAGAATTGCACCTTGCAATGCGGAGAAATTACTGTGTGTGCATTTACAATATTCATTGATTTTTGCCATTGAAAAACATCGTTATTCATATACCAGAAATGTTTGAAGCTACTGACTGAATGAAAAGAGCTGGCATCTCACTCTCTTTGAATCTTCTTTATCATGCCAGGATTAGCAGGAAAAAGCAAAAAATTTCAGAATTGCACCTTGCAATGTGGAGATATTACTGTTTGTGCATTTACAATATTCATTGATTTTTGCCATTGAAAAACGTCCAGAAATGTTTGAAGCTACTGACTGAATGAAAGGACCTGGCATCTCACTCTCTTTGAATCTTCCTTATCATGCTAGGATTAGCAGGAAAAAGCAAAAAATTTCAGAATTGCACCTTGCAATGCGGAGAAATTACTGTGTGTGCATTTACAATATTCATTGATTTTTGCCATTGAAAAACATGTTATTCATATACCAGAAATGTTTGAAGCTACTGACTGAATGAAAAGAGCTGGCATCTCACTCTCTTTGAATCTTCTTTATCATGCCAGGATTAGCAGGAAAAAGCAAAAAATTTCAGAATTGCACCTTGCAATGTGGAGATATTACTGTTTGTGCATTTACAATATTCATTGATTTTTGCCATTGAAAAACGTCCAGAAATGTTTGAAGCTACTGACTGAATGAAAGGAGCTGGCATCTCACTCTCTTTGAATCTTCTTTATCATGCCAGGATTAGCAGGAAAAAGCAAAAAATTTCAGAATTGCACCTTGCAATGTGGAGATATTACAGTTTGTGCATTTACAATATTCATTGATTTTTGCCATTGAAAAACATGTTATTCATATACCAGAAATGTTTGAAGCTACTGACTGAATGAAAAGAGCTGGCATCTCACTCTCTTTGAATCTTCTTTATCATGCCAGGATTAGCAGGAAAAAGCAAAAAATTTCAGAATTGCACGTTGCAATGCGGAGATATTACTGTTTGTGCATTTACAATATTCATTGATTTTTGCCATTGAAAAACGTCCAGAAATGTTTGAAGCTACTGACTGAATGAAAGGAGCTGGCATCTCACTCTCTTTGAATCTTCTTTATCATGCTAGGATTAGCAGGAAAAAGCAAAAAATTTCAGAATTGCACCTTGCAATGCGGAGAAATTACTGTTTGTGCATTTACAATATTCATTGATTTTTGCCATTGAAAAACATCATGTTATTCATATACCAGAAATGTTTGAAGCTACTGACTGAATGAAAAGAGCTGGCATCTCACTCTCTTTGAATCTTCTTTATCATGCCAGGATTAGCAGGAAAAAGCAAAAAATTTCAGAATTGCACGTTGCAATGTGGAGATATTACTGTTTGTGCATTTACAATATTCATTGATTTTTGCCATTGAAAAACGTCCAGAAATGTTTGAAGCTACTGACTGAATGAAAGGAGCTGGCATCTCACTCTCTTTGAATCTTCTTTATCATGCTAGGATTAGCAGGAAAAAGCAAAAAATTTCAGAATTGCACCTTGCAATGCGGAGAAATTACTGTGTGTGCATTTACAATATTCATTGATTTTTGCCATTGGAAAACATCATGTTATTCATATACCAGAAATGTTTGAAGCTACTGACTGAATGAAAAGAACTGGCATCTCACTCTCTTTGAATCTTCTTTATCATGCCAGGATTAGCAGGAAAAAGCAAAAAATTTCAGAATTGCACCTTGCAATGTGGAGATATTACTGTTTGTGCATTTACAATATTCATTGATTTTTGCCATTGAAAAACATGTTATTCATATACCAGAAATGTTTGAAGCTACTGACTGAATGAAAAGAGCTGGCATCTCACTCTCTTTGAATCTTCTTTATCATGCCAGGATTAGCAGGAAAAAGCAAAAAATTTCAGAATTGCACCTTGCAATGTGGAGATATTACTGTTTGTGCATTTACAATATTCATTGATTTTTGCCATTGAAAAACATGTTATTCATATACCAGAAATGTTTGAAGCTACTGACTGAATGAAAAGAGCTGGCATCTCACTCTCTTTGAATCTTCTTTATCATGCCAGGATTAGCAGGAAAATGCAAAAAATTTCAGAATTGCAACTTGCAATGTGGAGATATTACTGTTTGTGCATTTACAATATTCATTGATTTTTGCCATTGAAAAACGTCCAGAAATGTTTGAAGCTACTGACTGAATGAAAGGAGCTGGCATCTCACTCTCTTTGAATCTTCTTTATCATGCTAGGATTAGCAGGAAAAAGCAAAAAATTTCAGAATTGCACCTTGCAATGCGGAGAAATTACTGTGTGTGCATTTACAATATTCATTGATTTTTGCCATTGAAAAACATCGTTATTCATATACCAGAAATGTTTGAAGCTACTGACTGAATGAAAGGAGCTGGCATCTCACTCTCTTTGAAACTTCTTTATCATGCTAGGATTAGCAGGAAAAAGCAAAAAATTTCAGAATTGCACATTGCAATGGGGAGAAATTACTGTTTGTGCATTTACAATATTCATTGATTTTTGCCATTGAAAAATATCATGTTATTCATATACCAGAAATGTTTGAAGCTACTGACTGAATGAAAAGAGCTGACATCTCACTCTCTTTGAATCTTCTTTATCATGCCAGGATTAGCAGGAAAAAGCAAAAAATTTCAGAATTGCACCTTGCAATGTGGAGATATTACTGTTTGTGCATTTACAATATTCATTGATTTTTGCCATTGAAAAACGTCCAGAAATGTTTGAAGCTACTGACTGAATGAAAGGAGCTGGCATCTCACTCTCTTTGAATCTTCTTTATCATGCTAGGATTAGCAGGAAAAAGCAAAAAATTTCAGAATTGCACCTTGCAATGCGGAGAAATTACTGTGTGTGCTTTTACAATATTCATTGATTTTTGCCATTGAAAAACATGTTATTCATATACCAGAAATGTTTGAAGCTACTGACTGAATGAAAAGAGCTGGCATCTCACTCTCTTTGAATCTTCTTTATCATGCCAGGATTAGCAGGAAAAAGCAAAAAATTTCAGAATTGCACCTTGCAATGTGGAGATATTACTGTTTGTGCATTTACAATATTCATTGATTTTTGCCATTGAAAAACGTCCAGAAATGTTTGAAGCTACTGACTGAATGAAAGGAGCTGGCATCTCACTCTCTTTGAATCTTCTTTATCATGCTAGGATTAGCAGGAAAAAGCAAAAAATTTCAGAATTGCACCTTGCAATGCGGAGAAATTACTGTTTGTGCATTTACAATATTCATTGATTTTTGCCATTGAAAAACATGTTATTCATATACCAGAAATGTTTGAAGCTACTGACTGAATGAAAAGAGCTGGCATCTCACTCTCTTTGAATCTTCTTTATCATGCCAGGATTAGCAGGAAAAAGCAAAAAATTTCAGAATTGCACGTTGCAATGTGGAGATATTACTGTTTGTGCATTTACAATATTCATTGATTTTTGCCATTGAAAAACGTCCAGAAATGTTTGAAGCTACTGACTGAATGAAAGGAGCTGGCATCTCACTCTCTTTGAATCTTCTTTATCATGCTAGGATTAGCAGGAAAAAGCAAAAAATTTCAGAATTGCACCTTGCAATGTGGAGATATTACTGTTTGTGCATTTACAATATTCATTGATTTTTGCCATTGAAAAACGTCCAAAAATGTTTGAAGCTACTGACTGAATGAAAGGAGCTGGCATCTCACTCTCTTTGAATCTTCTTTATCATGCTAGGATTAGCAGGAAAAAGCAAAAAATTTCAGAATTGCACCTTGCAATGCGGAGAAATTACTGTTTGTGCATTTACAATATTCATTGATTTTTGCCATTGAAAAACATGTTATTCATAAACCAGAAATGTTTGAAGCTACTGACTGAATGAAAAGAGCTGGCATCTCACTCTCTTTGAATCTTCTTTATCATGCCAGGATTAGCAGGAAAAAGCAAAAAATTTCAGAATTGCACCTTGCAATGTGGAGATATTACTGTTTGTGCATTTACAATATTCATTGATTTTTGCCATTGAAAAACGTCCAGAAATGTTTGAAGCTACTGACTGAATGAAAGGAGCTGGCATCTCACTCTCTTTGAATTTTCTTTATCATGCTAGGATTAGCAGGAAAAAGCAAAAAATTTCAGAATTGCACCTTGCAATGCGGAGAAATTACTGTGTGTGCATTTACAATATTCATTGATTTTTGCCATTGAAAAACATCGTTATTCATATACCAGAAATGTTTGAAGCTACTGACTGAATGAAAAGAGCTGGCATCTCACTCTCTTTGAATCTTCTTTATCATGCCAGGATTAGCAGGAAAAAGCAAAAAATTTCAGAATTGCACGTTGCAATGTGGAGATATTACTGTTTGTGCATTTACAATATTCATTGATTTTTGCCATTGAAAAACATCGTTATTCATATACCAGAAATGTTTGAAGCTACTGACTGAATGAAAAGAGCTGGCATCTCACTCTCTTTGAATCTTCTTTATCATGCCAGGATTAGCAGGAAAAAGCATAAAATTTCAGAATTGCACGTTGCAATGTGGATATATTACTGTTTGTGCATTTACAATATTCATTGATTTTTGCCATTGAAAAACGTCCAGAAATGTTTGAAGCTACTGACTGAATGAAAGGAGCTGGCATCTCACTCTCTTTGAATCTTCTTTATCATGCTAGGATTAGCAGGAAAAAGCAAAAAATTTCAGAATTGCACCTTGCAATGCGGAGAAATTACTGTTTGTGCATTTACAATATTCATTGATTTTTGCCATTGAAAAACGTCCAGAAATGTTTGAAGCTACTGACTGAATGAAAAGAGCTGGCATCTCACTCTCTTTGAATCTTCTTTATCATGCTAAGAGGAGCAGGAAAAAGCAAAAAATTTCAGAATTGAACGTTGCAATGTGGAGATATTACTGTTTGTGCATTTACAATATTCATTGATTTTTGCCATTGAAAAACATGTTATTCATATACCAGAAATGTTTGAAGCTACTGACTGAATGAAAAGAGCTGGCATCTCACTCTCTTTGAATCTTCTTTATCATGCCAGGATTAGCAGGAAAAAGCAAAAAATTTCAGAATTGCACCTTGCAATGTGGAGATATTACTGTTTGTGCATTTACAATATTCATTGATTTTTGCCATTGAAAAACGTCCAGAAATGTTTGAAGCTAGTGACTGAATGAAAGGAGCTGGCATCTCACTCTCTTTGAATCTTCTTTATCATGCTAGGATTAGCAGGAAAAAGCAAAAAATTTCAGAATTGCACCTTGCAATGCGGAGAAATTACTGTTTGTGCATTTACAATATTCATTGATTTTTGCCATTGAAAAACGTTATTCATATACCAGAAATGTTTGAAGCTACTGACTGAATGAAAAGAGCTGGCATCTCACTCTCTTTGAATCTTCTTTATCATGCCAGGATTAGCAGGAAAAAGCAAAAAATTTCAGAATTGCACGTTGCAATGTGGAGATATTACTGTTTGTGCATTTACAATATTCATTGATTTTTGCCATTGAAAAACGTCCAGAAATGTTTGAAGCTACTGACTGAATGAAAAGAGCTGGCATCTCACTCTCTTTGAATCTTCTTTATCATGCTAGGATTAGCAGGAAAAAGCAAACAATTTCAGAATTGCACATTGCAATGTGGAGATATTACTGTTTGTGCATTTACAATATTCATTGATTTTTGCCATTGAAAAACATGTTATTCATATACCAGAAATGATTGAAGCTAATGACTGAATGAAAAGAGCTGGCATCTCACTCTCTTTGAATCTTCTTTATCATGCCAGGATTAGCAGGAAAAAGCAAAAAATTTCAGAATTGCACGTTGCAATGTGGAGATATTACTGTTTGTGCATTTACAATATTCATTGATTTTTGCCATTGAAAAACGTCCAGAAATGTTTGAAGCTACTGACTGAATGAAAGGAGCTGGCATCTCACTCTCTTTGAATCTTCTTTATCATGCTAGGATTAGCAGGAAAAAGCAAAAAATTTCAGAATTGCACCTTGCAATGCGGAGAAATTACTGTTTGTGCATTTACAATATTCATTGATTTTTGCCATTGAAAAACATCATGTTATTCATATACCAGAAATGTTTGAAGCTACTGACTGAATGAAAAGAGCTGGCATCTCACTCTCTTTGAATCTTCTTTATCATGCTAAGAGGAGCAGGAAAAAGCAAAAAATTTCAGAATTGCACCTTGCAATGTGGAGATATTACTGTTTGTGCATTTACAATATTCATTGATTTTTGCCATTGAAAAACGTCCAGAAATGTTTGAAGCTACTGACTGAATGAAAGGAGCTGGCATCTCACTCTCTTTGAATCTTCTTTATCATGCTAGGATTAGCAGGAAAAAGCAAAAAATTTCAGAATTGCACCTTGCAATGCGGAGAAATTACTGTTTGTGCATTTACAATATTCATTGATTTTTGCCATTGAAAAACATCATGTTATTCATATACCAGAAATGTTTGAAGCTACTGACTGAATGAAAAGAGCTGGCATCTCACTCTCTTTGAATCTTCTTTATCATGCCAGGATTAGCAGGAAAAAGCAAAAAATTTCAGAATTGCACGTTGCAATGTGGAGATATTACTGTTTGTGCATTTACAATATTCATTGATTTTTGCCATTGAAAAACGTCCAGAAATGTTTGAAGCTACTGACTGAATGAAAGGAGCTGGCATCTCACTCTCTTTGAATCTTCTTTATCATGCTAGGATTAGCAGGAAAAAGCAAAAAATTTCAGAATTGCACCTTGCAATGCGGAGAAATTACTGTGTGTGCATTTACAATATTCATTGATTTTTGCCATTGAAAAACATCATGTTATTCATATACCAGAAATGTTTGAAGCTACTGACTGAATGAAAAGAGCTGGCATCTCACTCTCTTTGAATCTTCTTTATCATGCCAGGATTAGCAGGAAAAAGCAAAAAATTTCAGAATTGCACCTTGCAATGTGGAGATATTACTGTTTGTGCATTTACAATATTCATTGATTTTTGCTATTGAAAAACGTCCAGAAATGTTTGAAGCTACTGACTGAATGAAAGGAGCTGGCATCTCACTCTCTTTGAATCTTCTTTATCATGCTAGGATTAGCAGGAAAAAGCAAAAAATTTCAGAATTGCACCTTGCAATGCGGAGAAATTACTGTGTGTGCATTTACAATATTCATTGATTTTTGCCATTGAAAAACGTCCAGAAATGTTTGAAGCTACTGACTGAATGAAAGGAGCTGGCATCTCACTCTCTTTGAATCTTCTTTATCATGCTAGGATTAGCAGGAAAAAGCAAAAAATTTCAGAATTGCACCTTGCAATGCGGAGAAATTACTGTGTGTGCATTTACAATATTCATTGATTTTTGCCATTGAAAAACATCGTTATTCATATACCAGAAATGTTTGAAGCTACTGACTGAATGAAAAGAGCTGGCATCTCACTCTCTTTGAATCTTCTTTATCATGCCAGGATTAGCAGGAAAAAGCAAAAAATTTCAGAATTGCACCTTGCAATGTGGAGATATTACTGTTTGTGCATTTACAATATTCATTGATTTTTGCCATTGAAAAACATGTTATTCATATACCAGAAATGTTTGAAGCTACTGACTGAATGAAAAGAGCTGGCATCTCACTCTCTTTGAATCTTCTTTATCATGCCAGGATCAGCAGGAAAAAGCAAAAAATTTCAGAATTGCACCTTGCAATGTGGAGATATTACTGTTTGTGCATTTACAATATTCATTGATTTTTGCCATTGAAAAACGTCCAGAAATGTTTGAAGCTACTGTCTGAATGAAAGGAGCTGGCATCTCACTCTCTTTGAATCTTCTTTATCATGCTAGGATTAGCAGGAAAAAACAAAAAATTTCAGAATTGCACCTTGCAATGCGGAGAAATTACTGTGTGTGCATTTACAATATTCATTGATTTTTGCCATTGAAAAACATGTTATTCATATACCAGAAATGTTTGAAGCTACTGACTGAATGAAAAGAGCTGGCATCTCACTCTCTTTGAATCTTCTTTATCATGCCAGGATTAGCAGGAAAAAGCAAAAAATTTCAGAATTGCACCTTGCAATGTGGAGATATTACTGTTTGTGCATTTACAATATTCATTGATTTTTGCCATTGAAAAACGTCCAGAAATGTTTGAAGCTACTGACTGAATGAAAGGAGCTGGCATCTCACTCTCTTTGAATCTTCTTTATCATGCTAGGATTAGCAGGAAAAAGCAAAAAATTTCAGAATTGCACCTTGCAATGCGGAGAAATTACTGAGTGTGCATTTACAATATTCATTGATTTTTGCCATTGAAAAACATGTTATTCATATACCAGAAATGTTTGAAGCTACTGACTGAATGAAAAGAGCTGGCATCTCACTCTCTTTGAATCTTCTTTATCATGCCAGGATCAGCAGGAAAAAGCAAAAAATTTCAGAATTGCACCTTGCAATGTGGAGATATTACTGTTTGTGCATTTACAATATTCATTGATTTTTGCCATTGAAAAACATCGTTATTCATATACCAGAAATGTTTGAAGCTACTGACTGAATGAAAAGAGCTGGCATCTCACTCTCTTTGAATCTTCTTTATCATGCCAGGATTAGCAGGAAAAAGCATAAAATTTCAGAATTGCACGTTGCAATGTGGATATATTACTGTTTGTGCATTTACAATATTCATTGATTTTTGCCATTGAAAAACGTCCAGAAATGTTTGAAGCTACTGACTGAATGAAAGGAGCTGGCATCTCACTCTCTTTGAATCTTCTTTATCATGCTAGGATTAGCAGGAAAAAGCAAAAAATTTCAGAATTGCACCTTGCAATGCGGAGAAATTACTGTTTGTGCATTTACAATATTCATTGATTTTTGCCATTGAAAAACGTCCAGAAATGTTTGAAGCTACTGACTGAATGAAAAGAGCTGGCATCTCACTCTCTTTGAATCTTCTTTATCATGCTAAGAGGAGCAGGAAAAAGCAAAAAATTTCAGAATTGAACGTTGCAATGTGGATATATTACTGTTTGTGCATTTACAATATTCATTGATTTTTGCCATTGAAAAACATGTTATTCATATACCAGAAATGTTTGAAGCTACTGACTGAATGAAAAGAGCTGGCATCTCACTCTCTTTGAATCTTCTTTATCATGCCAGGATTAGCAGGAAAAAGCAAAAAATTTCAGAATTGCACCTTGCAATGTGGAGATATTACTGTTTGTGCATTTACAATATTCATTGATTTTTGCCATTGAAAAACGTCCAGAAATGTTTGAAGCTAGTGACTGAATGAAAGGAGCTGGCATCTCACTCTCTTTGAATCTTCTTTATCATGCTAGGATTAGCAGGAAAAAGCAAAAAATTTCAGAATTGCACCTTGCAATGCGGAGAAATTACTGTTTGTGCATTTACAATATTCATTGATTTTTGCCATTGAAAAACGTTATTCATATACCAGAAATGTTTGAAGCTACTGACTGAATGAAAAGAGCTGGCATCTCACTCTCTTTGAATCTTCTTTATCATGCCAGGATTAGCAGGAAAAAGCAAAAAATTTCAGAATTGCACGTTGCAATGTGGAGATATTACTGTTTGTGCATTTACAATATTCATTGATTTTTGCCATTGAAAAACGTCCAGAAATGTTTGAAGCTACTGACTGAATGAAAAGAGCTGGCATCTCACTCTCTTTGAATCTTCTTTATCATGCTAGGATTAGCAGGAAAAAGCAAACAATTTCAGAATTGCACATTGCAATGTGGAGATATTACTGTTTGTGCATTTACAATATTCATTGATTTTTGCCATTGAAAAACATGTTATTCATATACCAGAAATGATTGAAGCTAATGACTGAATGAAAAGAGCTGGCATCTCACTCTCTTTGAATCTTCTTTATCATGCCAGGATTAGCAGGAAAAAGCAAAAAATTTCAGAATTGCACGTTGCAATGTGGAGATATTACTGTTTGTGCATTTACAATATTCATTGATTTTTGCCATTGAAAAACGTCCAGAAATGTTTGAAGCTACTGACTGAATGAAAGGAGCTGGCATCTCACTCTCTTTGAATCTTCTTTATCATGCTAGGATTAGCAGGAAAAAGCAAAAAATTTCAGAATTGCACCTTGCAATGCGGAGAAATTACTGTTTGTGCATTTACAATATTCATTGATTTTTGCCATTGAAAAACATCATGTTATTCATATACCAGAAATGTTTGAAGCTACTGACTGAATGAAAAGAGCTGGCATCTCACTCTCTTTGAATCTTCTTTATCATGCTAAGAGGAGCAGGAAAAAGCAAAAAATTTCAGAATTGCACCTTGCAATGTGGAGATATTACTGTTTGTGCATTTACAATATTCATTGATTTTTGCCATTGAAAAACGTCCAGAAATGTTTGAAGCTACTGACTGAATGAAAGGAGCTGGCATCTCACTCTCTTTGAATCTTCTTTATCATGCTAGGATTAGCAGGAAAAAGCAAAAAATTTCAGAATTGCACCTTGCAATGCGGAGAAATTACTGTTTGTGCATTTACAATATTCATTGATTTTTGCCATTGAAAAACATCATGTTATTCATATACCAGAAATGTTTGAAGCTACTGACTGAATGAAAAGAGCTGGCATCTCACTCTCTTTGAATCTTCTTTATCATGCCAGGATTAGCAGGAAAAAGCAAAAAATTTCAGAATTGCACGTTGCAATGTGGAGATATTACTGTTTGTGCATTTACAATATTCATTGATTTTTGCCATTGAAAAACGTCCAGAAATGTTTGAAGCTACTGACTGAATGAAAGGAGCTGGCATCTCACTCTCTTTGAATCTTCTTTATCATGCTAGGATTAGCAGGAAAAAGCAAAAAATTTCAGAATTGCACCTTGCAATGCGGAGAAATTACTGTGTGTGCATTTACAATATTCATTGATTTTTGCCATTGAAAAACATCATGTTATTCATATACCAGAAATGTTTGAAGCTACTGACTGAATGAAAAGAGCTGGCATCTCACTCTCTTTGAATCTTCTTTATCATGCCAGGATTAGCAGGAAAAAGCAAAAAATTTCAGAATTGCACCTTGCAATGTGGAGATATTACTGTTTGTGCATTTACAATATTCATTGATTTTTGCCATTGAAAAACGTCCAGAAATGTTTGAAGCTACTGACTGAATGAAAGGAGCTGGCATCTCACTCTCTTTGAATCTTCTTTATCATGCTAGGATTAGCAGGAAAAAGCAAAAAATTTCAGAATTGCACCTTGCAATGCGGAGAAATTACTGTGTGTGCATTTACAATATTCATTGATTTTTGCCATTGAAAAACGTCCAGAAATGTTTGAAGCTACTGACTGAATGAAAGGAGCTGGCATCTCACTCTCTTTGAATCTTCTTTATCATGCTAGGATTAGCAGGAAAAAGCAAAAAATTTCAGAATTGCACCTTGCAATGCGGAGAAATTACTGTGTGTGCATTTACAATATTCATTGATTTTTGCCATTGAAAAACATGTTATTCATATACCAGAAATGTTTGAAGCTACTGACTGAATGAAAAGAGCTGGCATCTCACTCTCTTTGAATCTTCTTTATCATGCCAGGATCAGCAGGAAAAAGCAAAAAATTTCAGAATTGCACCTTGCAATGTGGAGATATTACTGTTTGTGCATTTACAATATTCATTGATTTTTGCCATTGAAAAACGTCCAGAAATGTTTGAAGCTACTGACTGAATGAAAGGAGCTGGCATCTCACTCTCTTTGAATCTTCTTTATCATGCTAGGATTAGCAGGAAAAAACAAAAAATTTCAGAATTGCACCTTGCAATGCGGAGAAATTACTGTGTGTGCATTTACAATATTCATTGATTTTTGCCATTGAAAAACATGTTATTCATATACCAGAAATGTTTGAAGCTACTGACTGAATGAAAAGAGCTGGCATCTCACTGTCTTTGAATCTTCTTTATCATGCCAGGATTAGCAGGAAAAAGCAAAAAATTTCAGAATTGCACCTTGCAATGTGGAGATATTACTGTTTGTGCATTTACAATATTCATTGATTTTTGCCATTGAAAAACGTCCAGAAATGTTTGAAGCTACTGACTGAATGAAAGGAGCTGGCATCTCACTCTCTTTGAATCTTCTTTATCATGCTAGGATTAGCAGGAAAAAGCAAAAAATTTCAGAATTGCACCTTGCAATGCGGAGAAATTACTGTGTGTGCATTTACAATATTCATTGATTTTTGCCATTGAAAAACATGTTATTCATATACCAGAAATGTTTGAAGCTACTGACTGAATGAAAAGAGCTGGCATCTCACTCTCTTTGAATCTTCTTTATCATGCCAGGATCAGCAGGAAAAAGCAAAAAATTTCAGAATTGCACCTTGCAATGTGGAGATATTACTGTTTGTGCATTTACAATATTCATTGATTTTTGCCATTGAAAAACATCGTTATTCATATACCAGAAATGTTTGAAGCTACTGACTGAATGAAAAGAGCTGGCATCTCACTCTCTTTGAATCTTCTTTATCATGCCAGGATTAGCAGGAAAAAGCATAAAATTTCAGAATTGCACGTTGCAATGTGGATATATTACTGTTTGTGCATTTACAATATTCATTGATTTTTGCCATTGAAAAACGTCCAGAAATGTTTGAAGCTACTGACTGAATGAAAGGAGCTGGCATCTCACTCTCTTTGAATCTTCTTTACCATGCTAGGATTAGCAGGAAAAAGCAAAAAATTTCAGAATTGCACCTTGCAATGCGGAGAAATTACTGTTTGTGCATTTACAATATTCATTGATTTTTGCCATTGAAAAACGTCCAGAAATGTTTGAAGCTACTGACTGAATGAAAAGAGCTGGCATCTCACTCTCTTTGAATCTTCTTTATCATGCTAAGAGGAGCAGGAAAAAGCAAAAAATTTCAGAATTGAACGTTGCAATGTGGAGATATTACTGTTTGTGCATTTACAATATTCATTGATTTTTGCCATTGAAAAACATGTTATTCATATACCAGAAATGTTTGAAGCTACTGACTGAATGAAAAGAGCTGGCATCTCACTCTCTTTGAATCTTCTTTATCATGCCAGGATTAGCAGGAAAAAGCAAAAAATTTCAGAATTGCACCTTGCAATGTGGAGATATTACTGTTTGTGCATTTACAATATTCATTGATTTTTGCCATTGAAAAACGTCCAGAAATGTTTGAAGCTAGTGACTGAATGAAAGGAGCTGGCATCTCACTCTCTTTGAATCTTCTTTATCATGCTAGGATTAGCAGGAAAAAGCAAAAAATTTCAGAATTGCACCTTGCAATGCGGAGAAATTACTGTTTGTGCATTTACAATATTGATTGATTTTTGCCATTGAAAAACGTTATTCATATACCAGAAATGTTTGAAGCTACTGACTGAATGAAAAGAGCTGGCATCTCACTCTCTTTGAATCTTCTTTATCATGCCAGGATTAGCAGGAAAAAGCAAAAAATTTCAGAATTGCACGTTGCAATGTGGAGATATTACTGTTTGTGCATTTACAATATTCATTGATTTTTGCCATTGAAAAACGTCCAGAAATGTTTGAAGCTACTGACTGAATGAAAAGAGCTGGCATCTCACTCTCTTTGAATCTTCTTTATCATGCTAGGATTAGCAGGAAAAAGCAAACAATTTCAGAATTGCACATTGCAATGTGGAGATATTACTGTTTGTGCATTTACAATATTCATTGATTTTTGCCATTGAAAAACGTCCAGAAATGTTTGAAGCTAGTGACTGAATGAAAGGAGCTGGCATCTCACTCTCTTTGAATCTTCTTTATCATGCTAGGATTAGCAGGAAAAAGCAAAAAATTTCAGAATTGCACCTTGCAATGCGGAGAAATTACTGTTTGTGCATTTACAATATTCATTGATTTTTGCCATTGAAAAACGTTATTCATATACCAGAAATGTTTGAAGCTACTGACTGAATGAAAAGAGCTGGCATCTCACTCTCTTTGAATCTTCTTTATCATGCCAGGATTAGCAGGAAAAAGCAAAAAATTTCAGAATTGCACGTTGCAATGTGGAGATATTACTGTTTGTGCATTTACAATATTCATTGATTTTTGCCATTGAAAAACGTCCAGAAATGTTTGAAGCTACTGACTGAATGAAAAGAGCTGACATCTCACTCTCTTTGAATCTTCTTTATCATGCTAGGATTAGCAGGAAAAAGCAAACAATTTCAGAATTGCACATTGCAATGTGGAGATATTACTGTTTGTGCATTTACAATATTCATTGATTTTTGCCATTGAAAAACATGTTATTCATATACCAGAAATGATTGAAGCTAATGACTGAATGAAAAGAGCTGGCATCTCACTCTCTTTGAATCTTCTTTATCATGCCAGGATTAGCAGGAAAAAGCAAAAAATTTCAGAATTGCACGTTGCAATGTGGAGATATTACTGTTTGTGCATTTACAATATTCATTGATTTTTGCCATTGAAAAACGTCCAGAAATGTTTGAAGCTACTGACTGAATGAAAGGAGCTGGCATCTCACTCTCTTTGAATCTTCTTTATCATGCTAGGATTAGCAGGAAAAAGCAAAAAATTTCAGAATTGCACCTTGCAATGCGGAGAAATTACTGTTTGTGCATTTACAATATTCATTGATTTTTGCCATTGAAAAACATCATGTTATTCATATACCAGAAATGTTTGAAGCTACTGACTGAATGAAAAGAGCTGGCATCTCACTCTCTTTGAATCTTCTTTATCATGCTAAGAGGAGCAGGAAAAAGCAAAAAATTTCAGAATTGCACCTTGCAATGTGGAGATATTACTGTTTGTGCATTTACAATATTCATTGATTTTTGCCATTGAAAAACGTCCAGAAATGTTTGAAGCTACTGACTGAATGAAAGGAGCTGGCATCTCACTCTCTTTGAATCTTCTTTATCATGCTAGGATTAGCAGGAAAAAGCAAAAAATTTCAGAATTGCACCTTGCAATGCGGAGAAATTACTGTTTGTGCATTTACAATATTCATTGATTTTTGCCATTGAAAAACATCATGTTATTCATATACCAGAAATGTTTGAAGCTACTGACTGAATGAAAAGAGCTGGCATCTCACTCTCTTTGAATCTTCTTTATCATGCCAGGATTAGCAGGAAAAAGCAAAAAATTTCAGAATTGCACGTTGCAATGTGGAGATATTACTGTTTGTGCATTTACAATATTCATTGATTTTTGCCATTGAAAAACGTCCAGAAATGTTTGAAGCTACTGACTGAATGAAAGGAGCTGGCATCTCACTCTCTTTGAATCTTCTTTATCATGCTAGGATTAGCAGGAAAAAGCAAAAAATTTCAGAATTGCACCTTGCAATGCGGAGAAATTACTGTGTGTGCATTTACAATATTCATTGATTTTTGCCATTGAAAAACATCATGTTATTCATATACCAGAAATGTTTGAAGCTACTGACTGAATGAAAAGAGCTGGCATCTCACTCTCTTTGAATCTTCTTTATCATGCCAGGATTAGCAGGAAAAAGCAAAAAATTTCAGAATTGCACCTTGCAATGTGGAGATATTACTGTTTGTGCATTTACAATATTCATTGATTTTTGCCATTGAAAAACGTCCAGAAATGTTTGAAGCTACTGACTGAATGAAAGTAGCTGGCATCTCACTCTCTTTGAATCTTCTTTATCATGCTAGGATTAGCAGGAAAAAGCAAAAAATTTCAGAATTGCACCTTGCAATGCGGAGAAATTACTGTGTGTGCATTTACAATATTTATTGATTTTTGCCATTGAAAAACATCGTTATTCATATACCAGAAATGTTTGAAGCTACTGACTGAATGAAAAGAGCTGGCATCTCACTCTCTTTGAATCTTCTTTATCATGCCAGGATTAGCAGGAAAAAGCAAAAAATTTCAGAATTGCACCTTGCAATGTGGAGATATTACTGTTTGTGCATTTACAATATTCATTGATTTTTGCCATTGAAAAACATGTTATTCATATACCAGAAATGTTTGAAGCTACTGACTGAATGAAAAGAGCTGGCATCTCACTCTCTTTGAATCTTCTTTATCATGCCAGGATCAGCAGGAAAAAGCAAAAAATTTCAGAATTGCACCTTGCAATGTGGAGATATTACTGTTTGTGCATTTACAATATTCATTGATTTTTGCCATTGAAAAACGTCCAGAAATGTTTGAAGCTACTGACTGAATGAAAAGAGCTGGCATCTCACTCTCTTTGAATCTTCTTTATCATGCCAGGATCAGCAGGAAAAAGCAAAAAATTTCAGAATTGCACCTTGCAATGTGGAGATATTACTGTTTGTGCATTTACAATATTCATTGATTTTTGCCATTGAAAAACGTCCAGAAATGTTTGAAGCTACTGACTGAATGAAAAGAGCTGACATCTCACTCTCTTTGAATCTTCTTTATCATGCTAGGATTAGCAGGAAAAAGCAAACAATTTCAGAATTGCACATTGCAATGTGGAGATATTACTGTTTGTGCATTTACAATATTCATTGATTTTTGCCATTGAAAAACATGTTATTCATATACCAGAAATGATTGAAGCTAATGACTGAATGAAAAGAGCTGGCATCTCACTCTCTTTGAATCTTCTTTATCATGCCAGGATTAGCAGGAAAAAGCAAAAAATTTCAGAATTGCACGTTGCAATGTGGAGATATTACTGTTTGTGCATTTACAATATTCATTGATTTTTGCCATTGAAAAACGTCCAGAAATGTTTGAAGCTACTGACTGAATGAAAGGAGCTGGCATCTCACTCTCTTTGAATCTTCTTTATCATGCTAGGATTAGCAGGAAAAAGCAAAAAATTTCAGAATTGCACCTTGCAATGCGGAGAAATTACTGTTTGTGCATTTACAATATTCATTGATTTTTGCCATTGAAAAACATCATGTTATTCATATACCAGAAATGTTTGAAGCTACTGACTGAATGAAAAGAGCTGGCATCTCACTCTCTTTGAATCTTCTTTATCATGCTAAGAGGAGCAGGAAAAAGCAAAAAATTTCAGAATTGCACCTTGCAATGTGGAGATATTACTGTTTGTGCATTTACAATATTCATTGATTTTTGCCATTGAAAAACGTCCAGAAATGTTTGAAGCTACTGACTGAATGAAAGGAGCTGGCATCTCACTCTCTTTGAATCTTCTTTATCATGCTAGGATTAGCAGGAAAAAGCAAAAAATTTCAGAATTGCACCTTGCAATGCGGAGAAATTACTGTTTGTGCATTTACAATATTCATTGATTTTTGCCATTGAAAAACATCATGTTATTCATATACCAGAAATGTTTGAAGCTACTGACTGAATGAAAAGAGCTGGCATCTCACTCTCTTTGAATCTTCTTTATCATGCCAGGATTAGCAGGAAAAAGCAAAAAATTTCAGAAATGCACGTTGCAATGTGGAGATATTACTGTTTGTGCATTTACAATATTCATTGATTTTTGCCATTGAAAAACGTCCAGAAATGTTTGAAGCTACTGACTGAATGAAAGGAGCTGGCATCTCACTCTCTTTGAATCTTCTTTATCATGCTAGGATTAGCAGGAAAAAGCAAAAAATTTCAGAATTGCACCTTGCAATGCGGAGAAATTACTGTGTGTGCATTTACAATATTCATTGATTTTTGCCATTGAAAAACATCATGTTATTCATATACCAGAAATGTTTGAAGCTACTGACTGAATGAAAAGAGCTGGCATCTCACTCTCTTTGAATCTTCTTTATCATGCCAGGATTAGCAGGAAAAAGCAAAAAATTTCAGAATTGCACCTTGCAATGTGGAGATATTACTGTTTGTGCATTTACAATATTCATTGATTTTTGCCATTGAAAAACGTCCAGAAATGTTTGAAGCTACTGACTGAATGAAAGTAGCTGGCATCTCACTCTCTTTGAATCTTCTTTATCATGCTAGGATTAGCAGGAAAAAGCAAAAAATTTCAGAATTGCACCTTGCAATGCGGAGAAATTACTGTGTGTGCATTTACAATATTTATTGATTTTTGCCATTGAAAAACATCGTTATTCATATACCAGAAATGTTTGAAGCTACTGACTGAATGAAAAGAGCTGGCATCTCACTCTCTTTGAATCTTCTTTATCATGCCAGGATTAGCAGGAAAAAGCAAAAAATTTCAGAATTGCACCTTGCAATGTGGAGATATTACTGTTTGTGCATTTACAATATTCATTGATTTTTGCCATTGAAAAACATGTTATTCATATACCAGAAATGTTTGAAGCTACTGACTGAATGAAAAGAGCTGGCATCTCACTCTCTTTGAATCTTCTTTATCATGCCAGGATCAGCAGGAAAAAGCAAAAAATTTCAGAATTGCACCTTGCAATGTGGAGATATTACTGTTTGTGCATTTACAATATTCATTGATTTTTGCCATTGAAAAACGTCCAGAAATGTTTGAAGCTACTGACTGAATGAAAGGAGCTGGCATCTCACTCTCTTTGAATCTTCTTTATCATGCTAGGATTAGCAGGAAAAAGCAAAAAATTTCAGAATTGCACCTTGCAATGCGGAGAAATTACTGTGTGTGCATTTACAATATTCATTGATTTTTGCCATTGAAAAACATGTTATTCATATACCAGAAATGTTTGAAGCTACTGACTGAATGAAAAGAGCTGGCATCTCACTCTCTTTGAATCTTCTTTATCATGCCAGGATTAGCAGGAAAAAGCAAAAAATTTCAGAATTGCACCTTGCAATGTGGAGATATTACTGTTTGTGCATTTACAATATTCATTGATTTTTGCCATTGAAAAACGTCCAGAAATGTTTGAAGCTACTGACTGAATGAAAGGAGCTGGCATCTCACTCTCTTTGAATCTTCTTTATCATGCTAGGATTAGCAGGAAAAAGCAAAAAATTTCAGAATTGCACCTTGCAATGCGGAGAAATTACTGTGTGTGCATTTACAATATTCATTGATTTTTGCCATTGAAAAACATGTTATTCATATACCAGAAATGTTTGAAGCTACTGACTGAATGAAAAGAGCTGGCATCTCACTCTCTTTGAATCTTCTTTATCATGCCAGGATCAGCAGGAAAAAGCAAAAAATTTCAGAATTGCACCTTGCAATGTGGAGATATTACTGTTTGTGCATTTACAATATTCATTGATTTTTGCCATTGAAAAACGTCCAGAAATGTTTGAAGCTACTGACTGAATGAAAGGAGCTGGCATCTCACTCTCTTTGAATCTTCTTTATCATGCTAGGATTAGCAGGAAAAAGCAAAAAATTTCAGAATTGCACCTTGCAATGCGGAGAAATTACTGTGTGTGCATTTACAATATTCATTGATTTTTGCCATTGAAAAACATGTTATTCATATACCAGAAATGTTTGAAGCTACTGACTGAATGAAAAGAGCTGGCATCTCACTCTCTTTGAATCTTCTTTATCATGCCAGGATTAGCAGGAAAAAGCAAAAAATTTCAGAATTGCACGTTGCAATGTGGAGATATTACTGTTTGTGCATTTACAATATTCATTGATTTTTGCCATTGAAAAACGTCCAGAAATGTTTGAAGCTACTGACTGAATGAAAGGAGCTGGCATCTCACTCTCTTTGAATCTTCTTTATCATGCTAGGATTAGCTGGAAAAAGCAAAAAATTTCAGAATTGCACATTGCAATGCGGAGAAATTACTGTTTGTGCATTTACAATATTCATTGATTTTTGCCATTGAAAAACATCATGTTATTCATATACCAGAAATGTTTGAAGCTACTGACTGAATGAAAGGAGCTGGCATCTCACTCTCTTTGAATCTTCTTTATCATGCTAGGATTAGCAGGAAAAAGCAAAAAATTTCAGAATTGCACCTTGCAATGCGGAGAAATTACTGTTTGTGCATTTACAATATTCATTGATTTTTGCCATTGAAAAACATGTTATTCATATACCAGAAATGTTTGAAGCTACTGACTGAATGAAAAGAGCTGGCATCTCACTCTCTTTGAATCTTCTTTATCATGCCAGGATTAGCAGGAAAAAGCAAAAAATTTCAGAATTGCACCTTGCAATGTGGAGATATTACTGTTTGTGCATTTACAATATTCATTGATTTTTGCCATTGAAAAACGTCCAGAAATGTTTGAAGCTACTGACTGAATGAAAGGAGCTGGCATCTCACTCTCTTTGAATCTTCTTTATCATGCTAGGATTAGCAGGAAAAAGCAAAAAATTTCAGAATAGCACCTTGCAATGCGGAGAAATTACTGTGTGTGCATTTACAATATTCATTGATTTTTGCCATTGAAAAACATCGTTATTCATATACCAGAAATGTTTGAAGCTACTGACTGAATGAAAAGAGCTGGCATCTCACTCTCTTTGAATCTTCTTTATCATGCCAGGATTAGCAGGAAAAAGCAAAAAATTTCAGAATTGCACCTTGCAATGTGGAGATATTACTGTTTGTGCATTTACAATATTCATTGATTTTTGCATTGAAAAACATGTTATTCATATACCAGAAATGTTTGAAGCTACTGACTGAATGAAACGAGCTGGCATCTCACTCTCTTTGAATCTTCTTTATCATGCCTGGATTAGCAGGAAAAAGCAAAAAATTTCAGAATTGCACCTTGCAATGTGGAGATATTACTGTTTGTGCATTTACAATATTCATTGATTTTTGCCATTGAAAAACGTCCAGAAATGTTTGAAGCTACTGACTGAATGAAAGGAGCTGGCATCTCAGTCTCTTTGAATCTTCTTTATCATGCTAGGATTAGCAGGAAAAAGCAAAAAATTTCAGAATTGCACATTGCAATGCGGAGAAATTACTGTTTGTGCATTTACAATATTCATTGATTTTTGCCATTGAAAAACATCATGTTATTCATATACCAGAAATGTTTGAAGCTACTGACTGAATGAAAGGAGCTGGCATCTCACTCTCTTTGAATCTTCTTTATCATGCTAGGATTAGCAGGAAAAAGCAAAAAATTTCAGAATTGCACCTTGCAATGCGGAGAAATTACTGTTTGTGCATTTACAATATTCATTGATTTTTGCCATTGAAAAATATCATGTTATTCATATACCAGAAATGTTTGAAGCTACTGACTGAATGAAAAGAGCTGGCATCTCACTCTCTTTGAATCTTCTTTATCATGCTAAGAGGAGCAGGAAAAAGCAAAAAATTTCAGAATTGCACGTTGCAATGTGGAGATATTACTGTTTGTGCATTTACAATATTCATTGATTTTTGCCATTGAAAAACGTCCAGAAATGTTTGAAGCTACTGACTGAATGAAAGGAGCTGGCATCTCACTCTCTTTGAATCTTCTTTATCATGCTAGGATTAGCAGGAAAAAGCAAAAAATTTCAGAATTGCACCTTGCAATGCGGAGAAATTACTGTGTGTGCATTTACAATATTCATTGATTTTTGCCATTGAAAAACATCGTTATTCATATACCAGAAATGTTTGAAGCTACTGACTGAATGAAAAGAGCTGGCATCTCACTCTCTTTGAATCTTCTTTATCATGCCAGGATTAGCAGGAAAAAGCAAAAAATTTCAGAATTGCACCTTGCAATGTGGAGATATTACTGTTTGTGCATTTACAATATTCATTGATTTTTGCCATTGAAAAACATGTTATTCATATACCAGAAATGTTTGAAGCTACTGCCTGAATGAAAAGAGCTGGCATCTCACTCTCTTTGAATCTTCTTTATCATGCCAGGATTAGCAGGAAAAAGCAAAAAATTTCAGAATTGCACCTTGCAATGTGGAGATATTACTGTTTGTGCATTTACAATATTCATTGATTTTTGCCATTGAAAAACGTCCAGAAATGTTTGAAGCTACTGACTGAATGAAAGGAGCTGGCATCTCACTCTCTTTGAATCTTCTTTATCATGCTAGGATTAGCAGGAAAAAGCAAAAAATTTCAGAATTGCACATTGCAATGCGGAGAAATTACTGTTTGTGCATTTACAATATTCATTGATTTTTGCCATTGAAAAACATCATGTTATTCATATACCAGAAATGTTTGAAGCTACTGACTGAATGAAAGGAGCTGGCATCTCACTCTCTTTGAATCTTCTTTATCATGCTAGGATTAGCAGGAAAAAGCAAAAAATTTCAGAATTGCACCTTGCAATGCGGAGAAATTACTGTTTGTGCATTTACAATATTCATTGATTTTTGCCATTGAAAAACATGTTATTCATATACCAGAAATGTTTGAAGCTACTGACTGAATGAAAAGAGCTGGCATCTCACTCTCTTTGAATCTTCTTTATCATGCCAGCATTAGCAGGAAAAGGCAAAAAAATTCAGAATTGCACCTTGCAATGTGGAGATATTACTGTTTGTGCATTTACAATATTCATTGATTTTTGCCATTGAAAAACGTCCAGAAATGTTTGAAGCTACTGACTGAATGAAAGGAGCTGGCATCTCACTCTCTTTGAATCTTCTTTATCATGCTAGGATTAGCAGGAAAAAGCAAAAAATTTCAGAATTGCACATTGCAATGCGGAGAAATTACTGTTTGTGCATTTACAATATTCATTGATTTTTGCCATTGAAAAACATCATGTTATTCATATACCAGAAATGTTTGAAGCTACTGACTGAATGAAAGGAGCTGGCATCTCACTCTCTTTGAATCTTCTTTATCATGCTAGGATTAGCAGGAAAAAGCAAAAAATTTCAGAATTGCACCTTGCAATGCGGAGAAATTACTGTGTGCATTTACAATATTCATTGATTTTTGCCATTGAAAAACGTCCAGAAATGTTTGAAGCTACTGACTCAATGAAAGGAGCTGGCATCTCACTCTCTTTGAATCTTCTTTATCATGCTAGGATTAGCAGGAAAAAGCAAAAAATTTCAGAATTGCACCTTGCAATGCGGAGAAATTACTGTGTGTGCATTTACAATATTCATTGATTTTTGCCATTGAAAAACATCGTTATTCATATACCAGAAATGTTTGAAGCTACTGACTGAATGAAAAGAGCTGGCATCTCACTCTCTTTGAATCTTCTTTATCATGCCAGGATTAGCAGGAAAAAGCAAAAAATTTCAGAATTGCACCTTGCAATGTGGAGATATTACTGTTTGTGCATTTACAATATTCATTGATTTTTGCCATTGAAAAACATGTTATTCATATACCAGAAATGTTTGAAGCTACTGACTGAATGAAAAGAGCTGGCATCTCACTCTCTTTGAATCTTCTTTATCATGCCAGGATTAGCAGGAAAAAGCAAAAAATTTCAGAATTGCACCTTGCAATGTGGAGATATTACTGTTTGTGCATTTACAATATTCATTGATTTTTGCCATTGAAAAACGTCCAGAAATGTTTGAAGCTACTGACTGAATGAAAGGAGCTGGCATCTCACTCTCTTTGAATCTTCTTTATCATGCTAGGATTAGCAGGAAAAAGCAAAAAAATTTCAGAATTGCACCTTGCAATGCGGAGAAATTACTGTTTGTGCATTTACAATATTCATTGATTTTTGCCATTAAAAAACATGTTATTCATATACCAGAAATGTTTGAAGCTACTGACTGAATGAAAAGAGCTGGCATCTCACTCTCTTTGAATCTTCTTTATCATGCCAGGATTAGCAGGAAAAAGCAAAAAATTTCAGAATTGCACCTTGCAATGTGGAGATATTACTGTTTGTGCATTTACAATATTCATTGATTTTTGCCATTGAAAAACGTCCAGAAATGTTTGAAGCTACTGACTGAATGAAAGGAGCTGGCATCTCACTCTCTTTGAATCTTCTTTATCATGCTAGGATTAGCAGGAAAAAGCAAAAAATTTCAGAATTGCACCTTGCAATGCGGAGAAATTACTGTTTGTGCATTTACAATATTCATTGATTTTTGCCATTGAAAAACATGTTATTCATATACCAGAAATGTTTGAAGCTACTGACTGAATGAAAAGAGCTGGCATCTCACTCTCTTTGAATCTTCTTTATCATGCCAGGATTAGCAGGAAAAAGCAAAAAATTTCAGAATTGCACGTTGCAATGTGGAGATATTACTTTTTGTGCATTTACAATATTCATTGATTTTTGCCATTGAAAAACGTCCAGAAATGTTTGAAGCTACTGACTGAATGAAAGGAGCTGGCATCTCACTCTCTTTGAATCTTCTTTATCATGCTAGGATTAGCAGGAAAAAGCAAAAAATTTCAGAATTGCACCTTGCAATGCGGAGAAATTACTGTTTGTGCATTTACAATATTCATTGATTTTTGCCATTGAAAAACATCATGTTATTCATATACCAGAAATGTTTGAAGCTACTGACTGAATGAAAGGAGCTGGCATCTCACTCTCTTTGAATCTTCTTTATCATGCTAGGATTAGCAGGAAAAAGCAAAAAATTTCAGAATTGCACCTTGCAATGCGGAGAAATTACTGTGTGTGCATTTACAATATTCATTGATTTTTGCCATTGAAAAACATCGTTATTCATATACCAGAAATGTTTGAAGCTACTGACTGAATGAAAAGAGCTGGCATCTCACTCTCTTTGAATTTTCTTTATCATGCCAGGATTAGCAGGAAAAAGCAAAAAATTTCAGAATTGCACCTTGTAATGTGGAGATATTACTGTTTGTGCATTTACAATATTCATTGATTTTTGCCATTGAAAAACGTCCAGAAATGTTTGAAGCTACTGACTGAATGAAAGGAGCTGGCATCTCACTCTCTTTGAATCTTCTTTATCATGCTAGGATTAGCAGGAAAAAGCAAAAAATTTCAGAATTACACCTTGCAATGCGGAGAAATTACTGTGTGTGCATTTACAATATTCATTGATTTTTGCCATTGAAAAACATCATGTTATTCATATACCAGAAATGTTTGAAGCTACTGACTGAATGAAAAGAGCTGGCATCTCACTCTCTTTGAATCTTCTTTATCATGCCAGGATTAGCAGGAAAAAGCAAAAAATTTCAGAATTGCACCTTGCAATGTGGAGATATTACTGTTTGTGCATTTACAATATTCATTGATTTTTGCCATTGAAAAACATGTTATTCATATACCAGAAATGTTTGAAGCTACTGACTGAATGAAACGAGCTGGCATCTAACTCTCTTTGAATCTTCTTTATCATGCCAGGATTAGCAGGAAAAAGCAAAAAATTTCAGAATTGCACCTTGCAATGTGGAGATATTACTGTTTGTGCATTTACAATATTCATTGATTTTTGCCATTGAAAAACGTCCAGAAATGTTTGAAGCTACTGACTGAATGAAAGGAGCTGGCATCTCACTCTCTTTGAATCTTCTTTATCATGCTAGGATTAGCAGGAAAAAGCAAAAAATTTCAGAATTGCACCTTGCAATGCGGAGAAATTACTGTGTGTGCATTTACAATATTCATTGATTTTTGCCATTGAAAAACATCATGTTATTCATATACCAGAAATGTTTGAAGCTACTGACTGAATGAAAAGAGCTGGCATCTCACTCTCTTTGAATCTTCTTTATCATGCCAGGATTAGCAGGAAAAAGCAAAAAATTTCAGAATTGCACCTTGCAATGCGGAGAAATTACTGTTTGTGCATTTACAATATTCATTGATTTTTGCCATTGAAAAACATGTTATTCATATACCAGAAATGTTTGAAGCTACTGACTGAATGAAAAGAGCTGGCATCTCACTCTCTTTGAATCTTCTTTATCATGCCAGGATTATCAGGAAAAAGCAAAAAATTTCAGAATTGCACCTTGCAATGTGGAGATATTACTGTTTGTGCATTTACAATATTCATTGATTTTTGCCATTGAAAAACGTCCAGAAATGTTTGAAGCTACTGACTGAATGAAAAGAGCTGGCATCTCACTCTCTTTGAATCTTCTTTATCATGCTAAGAGGAGCAGGAAAAAGCAAAAAATTTCGGAATTGCACCTTGCAATGTGGAGATATTACTGTTTGTGCATTTACAATATTCATTGATTTTTGCCATTGAAAAACGTCCAGAAATGTTTGAAGCTACTGACTGAATGAAAGGAGCTGGCATCTCACTCTCTTTGAATCTTCTTTATCATGCTAGGATTAGCAGGAAAAAGCAAAAAATTTCAGAATTGCACCTTGCAATGCGGAGAAATTACTGTTTGTGCATTTACAATATTCATTGATTTTTGCCATTGAAAAACATCATGTTATTCATATACCAGAAATGTTTGAAGCTACTGACTGAATGAAAAGAGCTGGCATCTCACTCTCTTTGAATCTTCTTTATCATGCTAAGAGGAGCAGGAAAAAGCAAAAAATTTCAGAATTGCACGTTGCAATGTGGAGATATTACTGTTTGTGCATTTACAATATTCATTGATTTTTGCCATTGAAAAACGTCCAGAAATGTTTGAAGCTACTGACTGAATGAAAGGAGCTGGCATCTCACTCTCTTTGAATCTTCTTTATCATGCTAGGATTAGCAGGAAAAAGAAAAAAATTTCAGAATTGCACCTTGCAATGCGGAGAAATTACTGTGTGTGCATTTACAATATTCATTGATTTTTGCCATTGAAAAACATCGTTATTCATATACCAGAAATGTTTGAAGCTACTGACTGAATGAAAAGAGCTGGCATCTCACTCTCTTTGAATCTTCTTTATCATGCCAGGATTAGCAGGAAAAAGCAAAAAATTTCAGAATTGCACCTTGCAATGTGGAGATATTACTGTTTGTGCATTTACAATATTCATTGATTTTTGCCATTGAAAAACATGTTATTCATATACCAGAAATGTTTGAAGCTACTGACTGAATGAAAAGAGCTGGCATCTCACTCTCTTTGAATCTTCTTTATCATGCCAGGATTAGCAGGAAAAAGCAAAAAATTTCAGAATTGCACCTTGCAATGTGGAGATATTACTGTTTGTGCATTTACAATATTCATTGATTTTTGCCATTGAAAAACGTCCAGAAATGTTTGAAGCTACTGACTGAATGAAAGGAGCTGGCATCTCACTCTCTTTGAATCTTCTTTATCATGCTAGGATTAGCAGGAAAAAGCAAAAAATTTCAGAATTGCACATTGCAATGCGGAGAAATTACTGTTTGTGCATTTACAATATTCATTGATTTTTGCCATTGAAAAACATCATGTTATTCATATACCAGAAATGTTTGAAGCTACTGACTGAATGAAAGGAGCTGGCATCTCACTCTCTTTGAATCTTCTTTATCATGCTAGGATTAGCAGGAAAAAGCAAAAAATTTCAGAATTGCACCTTGCAATGCGGAGAAATTACTGTTTGTGCATTTACAATATTCATTGATTTTTGCCATTGAAAAACATGTTATTCATATACCAGAAATGTTTGAAGCTACTGACTGAATGAAAAGAGCTGGCATCTCACTCTCTTTGAATCTTCTTTATCATGCCAGCATTAGCAGGAAAAAGCAAAAAATTTCAGAATTGCACCTTGCAATGTGGAGATATTACTGTTTGTGCATTTACAATATTCATTGATTTTTGCCATTGAAAAACGTCCAGAAATGTTTGAAGCTACTGACTGAATGAAAGGAGCTGGCATCTCACTCTCTTTGAATCTTCTTTATCATGCTAGGATTAGCAGGAAAAAGCAAAAAATTTCAGAATTGCACATTGCAATGCGGAGAAATTACTGTTTGTGCATTTACAATATTCATTGATTTTTGCCATTGAAAAACATCATGATATTCATATACCAGAAATGTTTGAAGCTACTGACTGAATGAAAGGAGCTGGCATCTCACTCTCTTTGAATCTTCTTTATCATGCTAGGATTAGCAGGAAAAAGCAAAAAATTTCAGAATTGCACCTTGCAATGCGGAGAAATTACAGTTTGTGCATTTACAATATTCATTGATTTTTGCCATTGAAAAACATGTTATTCATATACCAGAAATGTTTGAAGCTACTGACTGAATGAAAAGAGCTGGCATCTCACTCTCTTTGAATCTTCTTTATCATGCCAGGATTAGCAGGAAAAAGCAAAAAATTTCAGAATTGCACCTTGCAATGTGGAGATATTACTGTTTGTGCATTTACAATATTCATTGATTTTTGCCATTGAAAAATGTCCAGAAATGTTTGAAGCTACTGACTGAATGAAAGGAGCTGGCATCTCACTCTCTTTGAATCTTCTTTATCATGCTAGGATTAGCAGGAAAAAGCAAAAAATTTCAGAATTGCACCTTGCAATGCGGAGAAATTACTGTGTGTGCATTTACAATATTCATTGATTTTTGCCATTGAAAAACGTCCAGAAATGTTTGAAGCTACTGACTGAATGAAAGGAGCTGGCATCTCACTCTCTTTGAATCTTCTTTATCATGCTAGGATTAGCAGGAAAAAGGAAAAAATTTCAGAATTACACCTTGCAATGCGGAGAAATTACTGTGTGTGCATTTACAATATTCATTGATTTTTGCCATTGAAAAACATCATGTTATTCATATACCAGAAATGTTTGAAGCTACTGACTGAATGAAAAGAGCTGGCATCTCACTCTCTTTGAATCTTCTTTATCATGCCAGGATTAGCAGGAAAAAGCAAAAAATTTCAGAATTGCACCTTGCAATGTGGAGATATTACTGTTTGTGCATTTACAATATTCATTGATTTTTGCCATTGAAAAACATGTTATTCATATACCAGAAATGTTTGAAGCTACTGACTGAATGAAACGAGCTGGCATCTAACTCTCTTTGAATCTTCTTTATCATGCCAGGATTAGCAGGAAAAAGCAAAAAATTTCAGAATTGCACCTTGCAATGTGGAGATATTACTGTTTGTGCATTTACAATATTCATTGATTTTTGCCATTGAAAAACGTCCAGAAATGTTTGAAGCTACTGACTGAATGAAAGGAGCTCGCATCTCACTCTCTTTGAATCTTCTTTATCATGCTAGGATTAGCAGGAAAAAGCAAAAAATTTCAGAATTGCACCTTGCAATGCGGAGAAATTACTGTGTGTGCATTTACAATATTCATTGATTTTTGCCATTGAAAAACATCATGTTATTCATATACCAGAAATGTTTGAAGCTACTGACTGAATGAAAAGAGCTGGCATCTCACTCTCTTTGAATCTTCTTTATCATGCCAGGATTAGCAGGAAAAAGCAAAAAATTTCAGAATTGCACCTTGCAATGCGGAGAAATTACTGTTTGTGCATTTACAATATTCATTGATTTTTGCCATTGAAAAACATGTTATTCATATACCAGAAATGTTTGAAGCTACTGACTGAATGAAAAGAGCTGGCATCTCACTCTCTTTGAATCTTCTTTATCATGCCAGGATTATCAGGAAAAAGCAAAAAATTTCAGAATTGCACCTTGCAATGTGGAGATATTACTGTTTGTGCATTTACAATATTCATTGATTTTTGCCATTGAAAAACGTCCAGAAATGTTTGAAGCTACTGACTGAATGAAAAGAGCTGGCATCTCACTCTCTTTGAATCTTCTTTATCATGCTAAGAGGAGCAGGAAAAAGCAAAAAATTTCGGAATTGCACCTTGCAATGTGGAGATATTACTGTTTGTGCATTTACAATATTCATTGATTTTTGCCATTGAAAAACGTCCAGAAATGTTTGAAGCTACTGACTGAATGAAAGGAGCTGGCATCTCACTCTCTTTGAATCTTCTTTATCATGCTAGGATTAGCAGGAAAAAGCAAAAAATTTCAGAATTGCACCTTGCAATGCGGAGAAATTACTGTTTGTGCATTTACAATATTCATTGATTTTTGCCATTGAAAAACATCATGTTATTCATATACCAGAAATGTTTGAAGCTACTGACTGAATGAAAAGAGCTGGCATCTCACTCTCTTTGAATCTTCTTTATCATGCTAAGAGGAGCAGGAAAAAGCAAAAAATTTCAGAATTGCACGTTGCAATGTGGAGATATTACTGTTTGTGCATTTACAATATTCATTGATTTTTGCCATTGAAAAACGTCCAGAAATGTTTGAAGCTACTGACTGAATGAAAGGAGCTGGCATCTCACTCTCTTTGAATCTTCTTTATCATGCTAGGATTAGCAGGAAAAAGAAAAAAATTTCAGAATTGCACCTTGCAATGCGGAGAAATTACTGTGTGTGCATTTACAATATTCATTGATTTTTGCCATTGAAAAACATCGTTATTCATATACCAGAAATGTTTGAAGCTACTGACTGAATGAAAAGAGCTGGCATCTCACTCTCTTTGAATCTTCTTTATCATGCCAGGATTAGCAGGAAAAAGCAAAAAATTTCAGAATTGCACCTTGCAATGTGGAGATATTACTGTTTGTGCATTTACAATATTCATTGATTTTTGCCATTGAAAAACATGTTATTCATATACCAGAAATGTTTGAAGCTACTGACTGAATGAAAAGAGCTGGCATCTCACTCTCTTTGAATCTTCTTTATCATGCCAGGATTAGCAGGAAAAAGCAAAAAATTTCAGAATTGCACCTTGCAATGTGGAGATATTACTGTTTGTGCATTTACAATATTCATTGATTTTTGCCATTGAAAAACGTCCAGAAATGTTTGAAGCTACTGACTGAATGAAAGGAGCTGGCATCTCACTCTCTTTGAATCTTCTTTATCATGCTAGGATTAGCAGGAAAAAGCAAAAAATTTCAGAATTGCACATTGCAATGCGGAGAAATTACTGTTTGTGCATTTACAATATTCATTGATTTTTGCCATTGAAAAACATCATGTTATTCATATACCAGAAATGTTTGAAGCTACTGACTGAATGAAAGGAGCTGGCATCTCACTCTCTTTGAATCTTCTTTATCATGCTAGGATTAGCAGGAAAAAGCAAAAAATTTCAGAATTGCACCTTGCAATGCGGAGAAATTACTGTTTGTGCATTTACAATATTCATTGATTTTTGCCATTGAAAAACATGTTATTCATATACCAGAAATGTTTGAAGCTACTGACTGAATGAAAAGAGCTGGCATCTCACTCTCTTTGAATCTTCTTTATCATGCCAGCATTAGCAGGAAAAAGCAAAAAATTTCAGAATTGCACCTTGCAATGTGGAGATATTACTGTTTGTGCATTTACAATATTCATTGATTTTTGCCATTGAAAAACGTCCAGAAATGTTTGAAGCTACTGACTGAATGAAAGGAGCTGGCATCTCACTCTCTTTGAATCTTCTTTATCATGCTAGGATTAGCAGGAAAAAGCAAAAAATTTCAGAATTGCACATTGCAATGCGGAGAAATTACTGTTTGTGCATTTACAATATTCATTGATTTTTGCCATTGAAAAACATCATGATATTCATATACCAGAAATGTTTGAAGCTACTGACTGAATGAAAGGAGCTGGCATCTCACTCTCTTTGAATCTTCTTTATCATGCTAGGATTAGCAGGAAAAAGCAAAAAATTTCAGAATTGCACCTTGCAATGCGGAGAAATTACAGTTTGTGCATTTACAATATTCATTGATTTTTGCCATTGAAAAACATGTTATTCATATACCAGAAATGTTTGAAGCTACTGACTGAATGAAAAGAGCTGGCATCTCACTCTCTTTGAATCTTCTTTATCATGCCAGGATTAGCAGGAAAAAGCAAAAAATTTCAGAATTGCACCTTGCAATGTGGAGATATTACTGTTTGTGCATTTACAATATTCATTGATTTTTGCCATTGAAAAATGTCCAGAAATGTTTGAAGCTACTGACTGAATGAAAGGAGCTGGCATCTCACTCTCTTTGAATCTTCTTTATCATGCTAGGATTAGCAGGAAAAAGCAAAAAATTTCAGAATTGCACCTTGCAATGCGGAGAAATTACTGTGTGTGCATTTACAATATTCATTGATTTTTGCCATTGAAAAACGTCCAGAAATGTTTGAAGCTACTGACTGAATGAAAGGAGCTGGCATCTCACTCTCTTTGAATCTTCTTTATCATGCTAGGATTAGCAGGAAAAAGCAAAAAATTTCAGAATTGCACCTTGCAATGCGGAGAAATTACTGTGTGTGCATTTACAATATTCATTGATTTTTGCCATTGAAAAACATCGTTATTCATATACCAGAAATGTTTGAAGCTACTGACTGAATGAAAAGAGCTGGCATCTCACTCTCTTTGAATCTTCTTTATCATGCCAGGATTAGCAGGAAAAAGCAAAAAATTTCAGAATTGCACCTTGCAATGTGGAGATATTACTGTTTGTGCATTTACAATATTCATTGATTTTTGCCATTGAAAAACATGTTATTCATATACCAGAAATGTTTGAAGCTACTGACTGAATGAAAAGAGCTGGCATCTCACTCTCTTTGAATCTTCTTTATCATGCCAGGATTAGCAGGAAAAAGCAAAAAATTTCAGAATTGCAACTTGCAATGTGGAGATATTACTGTTTGTGCATTTACAATATTCATTGATTTTTGCCATTGAAAAACATCATGTTATTCATATACCAGAAATGTTTGAAGCTACTGACTGAATGAAAAGAGCTGGCATCTCACTCTCTTTGAATCTTCTTTATCATGCTAAGAGGAGCAGGAAAAAGCAAAAAATTTCAGAATTGCACGTTGCAATGTGGAGATATTACTGTTTGTGCATTTACAATATTCATTGATTTTTGCCATTGAAAAACGTCCAGAAATGTTTGAAGCTACTGACTGAATGAAAGGAGCTGGCATCTCACTCTCTTTGAATCTTCTTTATCATGCTAGGATTAGCAGGAAAAAGAAAAAAATTTCAGAATTGCACCTTGCAATGCGGAGAAATTACTGTGTGTGCATTTACAATATTCATTGATTTTTGCCATTGAAAAACATCGTTATTCATATACCAGAAATGTTTGAAGCTACTGACTGAATGAAAAGAGCTGGCATCTCACTCTCTTTGAATCTTCTTTATCATGCCAGGATTAGCAGGAAAAAGCAAAAAATTTCAGAATTGCACCTTGCAATGTGGAGATATTACTGTTTGTGCATTTACAATATTCATTGATTTTTGCCATTGAAAAACATGTTATTCATATACCAGAAATGTTTGAAGCTACTGACTGAATGAAAAGAGCTGGCATCTCACTCTCTTTGAATCTTCTTTATCATGCCAGGATTAGCAGGAAAAAGCAAAAAATTTCAGAATTGCACCTTGCAATGTGGAGATATTACTGTTTGTGCATTTACAATATTCATTGATTTTTGCCATTGAAAAACGTCCAGAAATGTTTGAAGCTACTGACTGAATGAAAGGAGCTGGCATCTCACTCTCTTTGAATCTTCTTTATCATGCTAGGATTAGCAGGAAAAAGAAAAAAATTTCAGAATTGCACCTTGCAATGCGGAGAAATTACTGTGTGTGCATTTACAATATTCATTGATTTTTGCCATTGAAAAACATCGTTATTCATATACCAGAAATGTTTGAAGCTACTGACTGAATGAAAAGAGCTGGCATCTCACTCTCTTTGAATCTTCTTTATCATGCCAGGATTAGCAGGAAAAAGCAAAAAATTTCAGAATTGCACCTTGCAATGTGGAGATATTACTGTTTGTGCATTTACAATATTCATTGATTTTTGCCATTGAAAAACATGTTATTCATATACCAGAAATGTTTGAAGCTACTGACTGAATGAAAAGAGCTGGCATCTCACTCTCTTTGAATCTTCTTTATCATGCCAGGATTAGCAGGAAAAAGCAAAAAATTTCAGAATTGCACCTTGCAATGTGGAGATATTACTGTTTGTGCATTTACAATATTCATTGATTTTTGCCATTGAAAAACGTCCAGAAATGTTTGAAGCTACTGACTGAATGAAAGGAGCTGGCATCTCACTCTCTTTGAATCTTCTTTATCATGCTAGGATTAGCAGGAAAAAGGAAAAATTTCAGAATTGCACATTGCAATGCGGAGAAATTACTGTTTGTGCATTTACAATATTCATTGATTTTTGCCATTGAAAAACATCATGTTATTCATATACCAGAAATGTTTGAAGCTACTGACTGAATGAAAGGAGCTGGCATCTCACTCTCTTTGAATCTTCTTTATCATGCTAGGATTAGCAGGAAAAAGCAAAAAATTTCAGAATTGCACCTTGCAATGCGGAGAAATTACTGTTTGTGCATTTACAATATTCATTGATTTTTGCCATTGAAAAACATGTTATTCATATACCAGAAATGTTTGAAGCTACTGACTGAATGAAAAGAGCTGGCATCTCACTCTCTTTGAATCTTCTTTATCATGCCAGCATTAGCAGGAAAAAGCAAAAAATTTCAGAATTGCACCTTGCAATGTGGAGATATTACTGTTTGTGCATTTACAATATTCATTGATTTTTGCCATTGAAAAACGTCCAGAAATGTTTGAAGCTACTGACTGAATGAAAGGAGCTGGCATCTCACTCTCTTTGAATCTTCTTTATCATGCTAGGATTAGCAGGAAAAAGCAAAAAATTTCAGAATTGCACATTGCAATGCGGAGAAATTACTGTTTGTGCATTTACAATATTCATTGATTTTTGCCATTGAAAAACATCATGATATTCATATACCAGAAATGTTTGAAGCTACTGACTGAATGAAAGGAGCTGGCATCTCACTCTCTTTGAATCTTCTTTATCATGCTAGGATTAGCAGGAAAAAGCAAAAAATTTCAGAATTGCACCTTGCAATGCGGAGAAATTACAGTTTGTGCATTTACAATATTCATTGATTTTTGCCATTGAAAAACATGTTATTCATATACCAGAAATGTTTGAAGCTACTGACTGAATGAAAAGAGCTGGCATCTCACTCTCTTTGAATCTTCTTTATCATGCCAGGATTAGCAGGAAAAAGCAAAAAATTTCAGAATTGCACCTTGCAATGTGGAGATATTACTGTTTGTGCATTTACAATATTCATTGATTTTTGCCATTGAAAAATGTCCAGAAATGTTTGAAGCTACTGACTGAATGAAAGGAGCTGGCATCTCACTCTCTTTGAATCTTCTTTATCATGCTAGGATTAGCAGGAAAAAGCAAAAAATTTCAGAATTGCACCTTGCAATGCGGAGAAATTACTGTGTGTGCATTTACAATATTCATTGATTTTTGCCATTGAAAAACGTCCAGAAATGTTTGAAGCTACTGACTGAATGAAAGGAGCTGGCATCTCACTCTCTTTGAATCTTCTTTATCATGCTAGGATTAGCAGGAAAAAGCAAAAAATTTCAGAATTGCACCTTGCAATGCGGAGAAATTACTGTGTGTGCATTTACAATATTCATTGATTTTTGCCATTGAAAAACATCGTTATTCATATACCAGAAATGTTTGAAGCTACTGACTGAATGAAAAGAGCTGGCATCTCACTCTCTTTGAATCTTCTTTATCATGCCAGGATTAGCAGGAAAAAGCAAAAAATTTCAGAATTGCACCTTGCAATGTGGAGATATTACTGTTTGTGCATTTACAATATTCATTGATTTTTGCCATTGAAAAACATGTTATTCATATACCAGAAATGTTTGAAGCTACTGACTGAATGAAAAGAGCTGGCATCTCACTCTCTTTGAATCTTCTTTATCATGCCAGGATTAGCAGGAAAAAGCAAAAAATTTCAGAATTGCAACTTGCAATGTGGAGATATTACTGTTTGTGCATTTACAATATTCATTGATTTTTGCCATTGAAAAACGTCCAGAAATGTTTGAAGCTACTGACTGAATGAAAGGAGCTGGCATCTCACTCTCTTTGAATCTTCTTTATCATGCTAGGATTAGCAGGAAAAAGCAAAAAATTTCAGAATTGCACCTTGCAATGCGGAGAAATTACTGTTTGTGCATTTACAATATTCATTGATTTTTGCCATTGAAAAACATGTTATTCATATACCAGAAATGTTTGAAGCTACTGACTGAATGAAAAGAGCTGGCATCTCACTCTCTTTGAATCTTCTTTATCATGCCAGGATTAGCAGGAAAAAGCAAAAAATTTCAGAATTGCACGTTGCAATGTGGAGATATTACTGTTTGTGCATTTACAATATTCATTGATTTTTGCCATTGAAAAACGTCCAGAAATGTTTGAAGCTACTGACTGAATGAAAGGAGCTGGCATCTCACTCTCTTTGAATCTTCTTTATCATGCTAGGATTAGCAGGAAAAAGCAAAAAATTTCAGAATTGCACCTTGCAATGCGGAGAAATTACTGTTTGTGCATTTACAATATTCATTGATTTTTGCCATTGAAAAACATCATGTTATTCATATACCAGAAATGTTTGAAGCTACTGACTGAGTGAAAGGAGCTGGCATCTCACTCTCTTTGAATCTTCTTTATCATGCTAGGATTAGCAGGAAAAAGCAAAAAATTTCAGAATTGCACCTTGCAATGCGGAGAAATTACTGTGTGTGCATTTACAATATTCATTGATTTTTGCCATTGAAAAACATCTTTATTCGTATACCAGAAATGTTTGAAGCTACTGACTGAATGAAAAGAGCTGGCATCTCACTCTCTTTGAATCTTCTTTATCATGCCAGGATTAGCAGGAAAAAGCAAAAAATTTCAGAATTGCACCTTGTAATGTGGAGATATTACTGTTTGTGCATTTACAATATTCATTGATTTTTGCCATTGAAAAACGTCCAGAAATGTTTGAAGCTACTGACTGAATGAAAGGAGCTGGCATCTCACTCTCTTTGAATCTTCTTTATCATGCTAGGATTAGCAGGAAAAAGCAAAAAATATCAGAATTGCACCTTGCAATGCGGAGAAATTACTGTGTGTGCATTTACAATATTCATTGATTTTTGCCATTGAAAAACATCATGTTATTCATATACCAGAAATGTTTGAAGCTACTGACTGAATGAAAAGAGCTGGCATCTCACTCTCTTTGAATCTTCTTTATCATGCCAGGATTAGCAGGAAAAAGCAAAAAATTTCAGAATTGCACCTTGCAATGTGGAGATATTACTGTTTGTGCATTTACAATATTCATTGATTTTTGCCATTGAAAAACATGTTATTCATATACCAGAAATGTTTGAAGCTACTGACTGAATGAAACGAGCTGGCATCTAACTCTCTTTGAATCTTCTTTATCATGCCAGGATTAGCAGGAAAAAGCAAAAAATTTCAGAATTGCACCTTGCAATGTGGAGATATTACTGTTTGTGCATTTACAATATTCATTGATTTTTGCCATTGAAAAACGTCCAGAAATGTTTGAAGCTACTGACTGAATGAAAGGAGCTGGCATCTCACTCTCTTTGAATCTTCTTTATCATGCTAGGATTAGCAGGAAAAAGCAAAAAATTTCAGAATTGCACCTTGCAATGCGGAGAAATTACTGTGTGTGCATTTACAATATTCATTGATTTTTGCCATTGAAAAACATCATGTTATTCATATACCAGAAATGTTTGAAGCTACTGACTGAATGAAAAGAGCTGGCATCTCACTCTCTTTGAATCTTCTTTATCATGCCAGGATTAGCAGGAAAAAGCAAAAAATTTCAGAATTGCACCTTGCAATGTGGAGATATTACTGTTTGTGCATTTACAATATTCATTGATTTTTGCCATTGAAAAACGTCCAGAAATGTTTGAAGCTACTGACTGAATGAAAGGAGCTGGCATCTCACTCTCTTTGAATCTTCTTTATCATGCTAGGATTAGCAGGAAAAAGCAAAAAATTTCAGAATTGCACCTTGCAATGCGGAGAAATTACTGTGTGTGCATTTACAATATTCATTGATTTTTGCCATTGAAAAACGTCCAGAAATGTTTGAAGCTACTGACTGAATGAAAGGAGCTGGCATCTCACTCTCTTTGAATCTTCTTTATCATGCTAGGATTAGCAGGAAAAAGCAAAAAATTTCAGAATTGCACCTTGCAATGCGGAGAAATTACTGTGTGTGCATTTACAATATTCATTGATTTTTGCCATTGAAAAACATCGTTATTCATATACCAGAAATGTTTGAAGCTACTGACTGAATGAAAAGAGCTGGCATCTCACTCTCTTTGAATCTTCTTTATCATGCCAGGATTAGCAGGAAAAAGCAAAAAATTTCAGAATTGCACCTTGCAATGTGGAGATATTACTGTTTGTGCATTTACAATATTCATTGATTTTTGCCATTGAAAAACATGTTATTCATATACCAGAAATGTTTGAAGCTACTGACTGAATGAGAAGAGCTGGCATCTCACTCTCTTTGAATCTTCTTTATCATGCCAGGATTAGCAGGAAAAAGCAAAAAATTTCAGAATTGCACCTTGCAATGTGGAGATATTACTGTTTGTGCATTTACAATATTCATTGATTTTTGCCATTGAAAAACGTCCAGAAATGTTTGAAGCTACTGACTGAATGAAAGGAGCTGGCATCTCACTCTCTTTGAATCTTCTTTATCATGCTAGGATTAGCAGGAAAAAGCAAAAAATTTCAGAATTGCACCTTGCAATGCGGAGAAATTACTGTGTGTGCATTTACAATATTCATTGATTTTTGCCATTGAAAAACATCGTTATTCATATACCAGAAATGTTTGAAGCTACTGACTGAATGAAAAGAGCTGGCATCTCACTCTCTTTGAATCTTCTTTATCATGCCAGGATTAGCAGGAAAAAGCAAAAAATTTCAGAATTGCACCTTGCAATGTGGAGATATTACTGTTTGTGCATTTACAATATTCATTGATTTTTGCCATTGAAAAACGTCCAGAAATGTTTGAAGCTACTGACTGAATGAAAGGAGCTGGCATCTCACTCTCTTTGAATCTTCTTTATCATGCTAGGATTAGCAGGAAAAAGCAAAAAATTTCAGAATTGCACCTTGCAATGCGGAGAAATTACTGTGTGTGCATTTACAATATTCATTGATTTTTGCCATTGAAAAACATGTTATTCATATACCAGAAATGTTTGAAGCTACTGACTGAATGAAAAGAGCTGGCATCTCACTCTCTTTGAATCTTCTTTATCATGCCAGGATTAGCAGGAAAAAGCAAAAAATTTCAGAATTGCACCTTGCAATGTGGAGATATTACTGTTTGTGCATTTACAATATTCATTGATTTTTGCCATTGAAAAACGTCCAGAAATGTTTGAAGCTACTGACTGAATGAAAGGAGCTGGCATCTCACTCTCTTTGAATCTTCTTTATCATGCTAGGATTAGCAGGAAAAAGCAAAAAATTTCAGAATTGCACATTGCAATGCGGAGAAATTACTGTTTGTGCATTTACAATATTCCTTGATTTTTGCCATTGAAAAACATCATGTTATTCATATACCAGAAATGTTTGAAGCTACTGACTGAATGAAAGGAGCTGGCATCTCACTCTCTTTGAATCTTCTTTATCATGCTAGGATTAGCAGGAAAAAGCAAAAAATTTCAGAATTGCACCTTGCAATGCGGAGAAATTACTGTGTGTGCATTTACAATATTCATTGATTTTTGCCATTGAAAAACATCGTTATTCATATACCAGAAATGTTTGAAGCTACTGACTGAATGAAAAGAGCTGGCATCTCACTCTCTTTGAATCTTCTTTATCATGCCAGGATTAGCAGGAAATAGCAAAAAATTTCAGAATTGCACCTTGCAATGTGGAGATATTACTGTTTGTGCATTTACAATATTCATTGATTTTTGCCATTGAAAAACATGTTATTCATATACCAGAAATGTTTGAAGCTACTGACTGAATGAAACGAGCTGGCATCTCACTCTCTTTGAACCTTCTTTATCATGCCTGGATTAGCAGGAAAAAGCAAAAAATTTCAGAATTGCACCTTGCAATGTGGAGATATTACTGTTTGTGCATTTACAATATTCATTGATTTTTGCCATTGAAAAACGTCCAGAAATGTTTGAAGCTACTGACTGAATGAAAGGAGCTGGCATCTCAGTCTCTTTGAATCTTCTTTATCATGCTAGGATTAGCAGGAAAAAGCAAAAAATTTCAGAATTGCACCTTGCAATGCGGAGAAATTACTGTTTGTGCATTTACAATATTCATTGATTTTTGCCATTGAAAAACATGTTATTCATATACCAGAAATGTTTGAAGCTACTGACTGAATGAAAAGAGCTGGCATCTCACTCTCTTTGAATCTTCTTTATCATGCCAGGATTAGCAGGAAAAAGCAAAAAATTTCAGAATTGCACCTTGCAATGTGGAGATATTACTGTTTGTGCATTTACAATATTCATTGATTTTTGCCATTGAAAAACGTCCAGAAATGTTTGAAGCTACTGACTGAATGAAAGGAGCTGGCATCTCACTCTCTTTGAATCTTCTTTATCATGCTAGGATTAGCAGGAAAAAGCAAAAAATTTCAGAATTGCACCTTGCAATGCGGAGAAATTACTGTGTGTGCATTTACAATATTCATTGATTTTTGCCATTGAAAAACATCGTTATTCATATACCAGAAATGTTTGAAGCTACTGACTGAATGAAAAGAGCTGGCATCTCACTCTCTTTGAATCTTCTTTATCATGCCAGGATTAGCAGGAAAAAGCAAAAAATTTCAGAATTGCACCTTGCAATGTGGAGATATTACTGTTTGTGCATTTACAATATTCATTGATTTTTGCCATTGAAAAACGTCCAGAAATGTTTGAAGCTACTGACTGAATGAAAGGAGCTGGCATCTCACTCTCTTTGAATCTTCTTTATCATGCTAGGATTAGCAGGAAAAAGCAAAAAATTTCAGAATTGCACCTTGCAATGCGGAGAAATTACTGTGTGTGCATTTACAATATTCATTGATTTTTGCCATTGAAAAACATGTTATTCATATACCAGAAATGTTTGAAGCTACTGACTGAATGAAAAGAGCTGGCATCTCACTCTCTTTGAATCTTCTTTATCATGCCAGGATTAGCAGGAAAAAGCAAAAAATTTCAGAATTGCACCTTGCAATGTGGAGATATTACTGTTTGTGCATTTACAATATTCATTGATTTTTGCCATTGAAAAACGTCCAGAAATGTTTGAAGCTACTGACTGAATGAAAGGAGCTGGCATCTCACTCTCTTTGAATCTTCTTTATCATGCTAGGATTAGCAGGAAAAAGCAAAAAATTTCAGAATTGCACATTGCAATGCGGAGAAATTACTGTTTGTGCATTTACAATATTCATTGATTTTTGCCATTGAAAAACATCATGTTATTCATATACCAGAAATGTTTGAAGCTACTGACTGAATGAAAGGAGCTAGCATCTCACTCTCTTTGAATCTTCTTTATCATGCTAGGATTAGCAGGAAAAAGCAAAAAATTTCAGAATTGCACCTTGCAATGCGGAGAAATTACTGTGTGTGCATTTACAATATTCATTGATTTTTGCCATTGAAAAACATCGTTATTCATATACCAGAAATGTTTGAAGCTACTGACTGAATGAAAAGAGCTGGCATCTCACTCTCTTTGAATCTTCTTTATCATGCCAGGATTAGCAGGAAAAAGCAAAAAATTTCAGAATTGCACCTTGCAATGTGGAGATATTACTGTTTGTGCATTTACAATATTCATTGATTTTTGCCATTGAAAAACATGTTATTCATATACCAGAAATGTTTGAAGCTACTGACTGAATGAAAGGAGCTGGCATCTCACTCTCTTTGAATCTTCTTTATCATGCCTGGATTAGCAGGAAAAAGCAAAAAATTTCAGAATTGCACCTTCCAATGTGGAGATATTACTGTTTGTGCATTTACAATATTCATTGATTTTTGCCATTGAAAAACGTCCAGAAATGTTTGAAGCTACTGACTGAATGAAAGGAGCTGGCATCTCAGTCTCTTTGAATCTTCTTTATCATGCTAGGATTAGCAGGAAAAAGCAAAAAATTTCAGAATTGCACCTTGCAATGTGGAGATATTACTGTTTGTGCATTTACAATATTCATTGATTTTTGCCATTGAAAAACGTCCAGAAATGTTTGAAGCTACTGACTGAATGAAAGGAGCTGGCATCTCACTCTCTTTGAATCTTCTTTATCATGCTAGGATTAGCAGGAAAAAGCAAAAAATTTCAGAATTGCACATTGCAATGCGGAGAAATTACTGTTTGTGCATTTACAATATTCATTGATTTTTGCCATTGAAAAACATCATGTTATTCATATACCAGAAATGTTTGAAGCTACTGACTGAATGAAAGGAGCTGGCATCTCACTCTCTTTGAATCTTCTTTATCATGCTAGGATTAGCAGGAAAAAGCAAAAAATTTCAGAATTGCACCTTGCAATGCGGAGAAATTACTGTGTGTGCATTTACAATATTCATTGATTTTTGCCATTGAAAAACATCGTTATTCATATACCAGAAATGTTTGAAGCTACTGACTGAATGAAAAGAGCTGGCATCTCACTCTCTTTGAATCTTCTTTATCATGCCAGGATTAGCAGGAAAAAGCAAAAAATTTCAGAATTGCACCTTGCAATGTGGAGATATTACTGTTTGTGCATTTACAATATTCATTGATTTTTGCCATTGAAAAACATCGTTATTCATATACCAGAAATGTTTGAAGCTACTGACTGAATGAAAAGAGCTGGCATCTCACTCTCTTTGAATCTTCTTTATCATGCCAGGATTAGCAGGAAAAAGCAAAAAATTTCAGAATTGCACCTTGCAATGTGGAGATATTACTGTTTGTGCATTTACAATATTCATTGATTTTTGCCATTGAAAAACGTCCAGAAATGTTTGAAGCTACTGACTGAATGAAAGGAGCTGGCATCTCACTCTCTTTGAATCTTCTTTATCATGCTAGGATTAGCAGGAAAAAGCAAAAAATTTCAGAATTGCACCTTGCAATGCGGAGAAATTACTGTGTGTGCATTTACAATATTCATTGATTTTTGCCATTGAAAAACATGTTATTCATATACCAGAAATGTTTGAAGCTACTGACTGAATGAAAAGAGCTGGCATCTCACTCTCTTTGAATCTTCTTTATCATGCCAGGATTAGCAGGAAAAAGCAAAAAATTTCAGAATTGCACCTTGCAATGTGGAGATATTACTGTTTGTGCATTTACAATATTCATTGATTTTTGCCATTGAAAAACGTCCAGAAATGTTTGAAGCTACTGACTGAATGAAAGGAGCTGGCATCTCACTCTCTTTGAATCTTCTTTATCATGCTAGGATTAGCAGGAAAAAGCAAAAAATTTCAGCATTGCACATTGCAATGCGGAGAAATTACTGTTTGTGCATTTACAATATTCATTGATTTTTGCCATTGAAAAACATCATGTTATTCATATACCAGAAATGTTTGAAGCTACTGACTGAATGAAAGGAGCTGGCATCTCACTCTCTTTGAATCTTCTTTATCATGCTAGGATTAGCAGGAAAAAGCAAAAAATTTCAGAATTGCACCTTGCAATGCGGAGAAATTACTGTGTGTGCATTTACAATATTCATTGATTTTTGCCATTGAAAAACATCGTTATTCATATACCAGAAATGTTTGAAGCTACTGACTGAATGAAAAGAGCTGGCATCTCACTCTCTTTGAATCTTCTTTATCATGCCAGGATTAGCAGGAAAAAGCAAAAAATTTCAGAATTGCACCTTGCAATGTGGAGATATTACTGTTTGTGCATTTACAATATTCATTGATTTTTGCCATTGAAAAACATGTTATTCATATACCAGAAATGTTTGAAGCTACTGACTGAATGAAACGAGCTGGCATCTCACTCTCTTTGAATCTTCTTTATCATGCCTGGATTAGCAGGAAAAAGCAAAAAATTTCAGAATTGCACCTTGCAATGTGGAGATATTACTGTTTGTGCATTTACAATATTCATTGATTTTTGCCATTGAAAAACGTCCAGAAATGTTTGAAGCTACTGACTGAATGAAAGGAGCTGGCATCTCACTCTCTTTGAATCTTCTTTATCATGCTAGGATTAGCAGGAAAAAGCAAAAAATTTCAGAATTGCACCTTGCAATGCGGAGAAATTACTGTGTGTGCATTTACAATATTCATTGATTTTTGCCATTGAAAAACATGTTATTCATATACCAGAAATGTTTGAAGCTACTGACTGAATGAAAAGAGCTGGCATCTCACTCTCTTTGAATCTTCTTTATCATGCCAGGATTAGCAGGAAAAAGCAAAAAATTTCAGAATTGCACCTTGCAATGTGGAGATATTACTGTTTGTGCATTTACAATATTCATTGATTTTTGCCATTGAAAAACGTCCAGAAATGTTTGAAGCTACTGACTGAATGAAAGGAGCTGGCATCTCACTCTCTTTGAATCTTCTTTATCATGCTAGGATTAGCAGGAAAAAGCAAAAAATTTCAGAATTGCACATTGCAATGCGGAGAAATTACTGTTTGTGCATTTACAATATTCATTGATTTTTGCCATTGAAAAACATCATGTTATTCATATACCAGAAATGTTTGAAGCTACTGACTGAATGAAAGGAGCTGGCATCTCACTCTCTTTGAATCTTCTTTATCATGCTAGGATTAGCAGGAAAAAGCAAAAAATTTCAGAATTGCACCTTGCAATGCGGAGAAATTACTGTGTGTGCATTTACAATATTCATTGATTTTTGCCATTGAAAAACATCGTTATTCATATACCAGAAATGTTTGAAGCTACTGACTGAATGAAAAGAGCTGGCATCTCACTCTCTTTGAATCTTCTTTATCATGCCAGGATTAGCAGGAAAAAGCAAAAAATTTCAGAATTGCACCTTGCAATGTGGAGATATTACTGTTTGTGCATTTACAATATTCATTGATTTTTGCCATTGAAAAACATGTTATTCATATACCAGAAATGTTTGAAGCTACTGACTGAATGAAAGGAGCTGGCATCTCACTCTCTTTGAATCTTCTTTATCATGCCTGGATTAGCAGGAAAAAGCAAAAAATTTCAGAATTGCACCTTGCAATGTGGAGATATTACTGTTTGTGCATTTACAATATTCATTGATTTTTGCCATTGAAAAACGTCCAGAAATGTTTGAAGCTACTGACTGAATGAAAGGAGCTGGCATCTCAGTCTCTTTGAATCTTCTTTATCATGCTAGGATTAGCAGGAAAAAGCAAAAAATTTCAGAATTGCACCTTGCAATGTGGAGATATTACTGTTTGTGCATTTACAATATTCATTGATTTTTGCCATTGAAAAACGTCCAGAAATGTTTGAAGCTACTGACTGAATGAAAGGAGCTGGCATCTCACTCTCTTTGAATCTTCTTTATCATGCTAGGATTAGCAGGAAAAAGCAAAAAATTTCAGAATTGCACATTGCAATGCGGAGAAATTACTGTTTGTGCATTTACAATATTCATTGATTTTTGCCATTGAAAAACATCATGTTATTCATATACCAGAAATGTTTGAAGCTACTGACTGAATGAAAGGAGCTGGCATCTCACTCTCTTTGAATCTTCTTTATCATGCTAGGATTAGCAGGAAAAAGCAAAAAATTTCAGAATTGCACCTTGCAATGCGGAGAAATTACTGTGTGTGCATTTACAATATTCATTGATTTTTGCCATTGAAAAACATCGTTATTCATATACCAGAAATGTTTGAAGCTACTGACTGAATGAAAAGAGCTGGCATCTCACTCTCTTTGAATCTTCTTTATCATGCCAGGATTAGCAGGAAAAAGCAAAAAATTTCAGAATTGCACCTTGCAATGTGGAGATATTACTGTTTGTGCATTTACAATATTCATTGATTTTTGCCATTGAAAAACATGTTATTCATATACCAGAAATGTTTGAAGCTACTGACTGAATGAAAGGAGCTGGCATCTCACTCTCTTTGAATCTTCTTTATCATGCTAGGATTAGCAGGAAAAAGCAAAAAATTTCAGAATTGCACCTTGCAATGCGGAGAAATTACTGTGTGTGCATTTACAATATTCATTGATTTTTGCCATTGAAAAACATCGTTATTCATATACCAGAAATGTTTGAAGCTACTGACTGAATGAAAAGAGCTGGCATCTCACTCTCTTTGAATCTTCTTTATCATGCCAGGATTAGCAGGAAAAAGCAAAAAATTTCAGAATTGCACCTTGCAATGTGGAGATATTACTGTTTGTGCATTTACAATATTCATTGATTTTTGCCATTGAAAAACGTCCAGAAATGTTTGAAGCTACTGACTGAATGAAAGGAGCTGGCATCTCACTCTCTTTGAATCTTCTTTATCATGCTAGGATTAGCAGGAAAAAGCAAAAAATTTCAGAATTGCACCTTGCAATGCGGAGAAATTACTGTGTGTGCATTTACAATATTCATTGATTTTTGCCATTGAAAAACATGTTATTCATATACCAGAAATGTTTGAAGCTACTGACTGAATGAAAAGAGCTGGCATCTCACTCTCTTTGAATCTTCTTTATCATGCCAGGATTAGCAGGAAAAAGCAAAAAATTTCAGAATTGCACCTTGCAATGTGGAGATATTACTGTTTGTGCATTTACAATATTCATTGATTTTTGCCATTGAAAAACGTCCAGAAATGTTTGAAGCTACTGACTGAATGAAAGGAGCTGGCATCTCACTCTCTTTGAATCTTCTTTATCATGCTAGGATTAGCAGGAAAAAGCAAAAAATTTCAGAATTGCACATTGCAATGCGGAGAAATTACTGTTTGTGCATTTACAATATTCATTGATTTTTGCCATTGAAAAACATCATGTTATTCATATACCAGAAATGTTTGAAGCTACTGACTGAATGAAAGGAGCTGGCATCTCACTCTCTTTGAATCTTCTTTATCATGCTAGGATTAGCAGGAAAAAGCAAAAAATTTCAGAATTGCACCTTGCAATGCGGAGAAATTACTGTGTGTGCATTTACAATATTCATTGATTTTTGCCATTGAAAAACATCGTTATTCATATACCAGAAATGTTTGAAGCTACTGACTGAATGAAAAGAGCTGGCATCTCACTCTCTTTGAATCTTCTTTATCATGCCAGGATTAGCAGGAAAAAGCAAAAAATTTCAGAATTGCACCTTGCAATGTGGAGATATTACTGTTTGTGCATTTACAATATTCATTGATTTTTGCCATTGAAAAACATGTTATTCATATACCAGAAATGTTTGAAGCTACTGACTGAATGAAACGAGCTGGCATCTCACTCTCTTTGAATCTTCTTTATCATGCCTGGATTAGCAGGAAAAAGCAAAAAATTTCAGAATTGCACCTTGCAATGTGGAGATATTACTGTTTGTGCATTTACAATATTCATTGATTTTTGCCATTGAAAAACGTCCAGAAATGTTTGAAGCTACTGACTGAATGAAAGGAGCTGGCATCTCAGTCTCTTTGAATCTTCTTTATCATGCTAGGATTAGCAGGAAAAAGCAAAAAATTTCAGAATTGCACATTGCAATGCGGAGAAATTACTGTTTGTGCATTTACAATATTCATTGATTTTTGCCATTGAAAAACATCATGTTATTCATATACCAGAAATGTTTGAAGCTACTGACTGAATGAAAGGAGCTGGCATCTCACTCTCTTTGAATCTTCTTTATCATGCTAGGATTAGCAGGAAAAAGCAAAAAATTTCAGAATTGCACCTTGCAATGCGGAGAAATTACTGTTTGTGCATTTACAATATTCATTGATTTTTGCCATTGAAAAACATGTTATTCATATACCAGAAATGTTTGAAGCTACTGACTGAATGAAAAGAGCTGGCATCTCACTCTCTTTGAATCTTCTTTATCATGCCAGGATTAGCAGGAAAAAGCAAAAAATTTCAGAATTGCACCTTGCAATGTGGAGATATTACTGTTTGTGCATTTACAATATTCATTGATTTTTGCCATTGAAAAACGTCCAGAAATGTTTGAAGCTACTGACTGAATGAAAGGAGCTGGCATCTCACTCTCTTTGAATCTTCTTTATCATGCTAGGATTAGCAGGAAAAAGCAAAAAATTTCAGAATTGCACCTTGCAATGCGGAGAAATTACTGTGTGTGCATTTACAATATTCATTGATTTTTGCCATTGAAAAACATCGTTATTCATATACCAGAAATGTTTGAAGCTACTGACTGAATGAAAAGAGCTGGCATCTCACTCTCTTTGAATCTTCTTTATCATGCCAGGATTAGCAGGAAAAAGCAAAAAATTTCAGAATTGCACCTTGCAATGTGGAGATATTACTGTTTGTGCATTTACAATATTCATTGATTTTTGCCATTGAAAAACGTCCAGAAATGTTTGAAGCTACTGACTGAATGAAAGGAGCTGGCATCTCACTCTCTTTGAATCTTCTTTATCATGCTAGGATTAGCAGGAAAAAGCAAAAAATTTCAGAATTGCACCTTGCAATGTGGAGATATTACTGTTTGTGCATTTACAATATTCATTGATTTTTGCCATTGAAAAACATGTTATTCATATACCAGAAATGTTTGAAGCTACTGACTGAATGAAACGAGCTGGCATCTCACTCTCTTTGAATCTTCTTTATCATGCCTGGATTAGCAGGAAAAAGCAAAAAATTTCAGAATTGCACCTTGCAATGTGGAGATATTACTGTTTGTGCATTTACAATATTCATTGATTTTTGCCATTGAAAAACGTCCAGAAATGTTTGAAGCTACTGACTGAATGAAAGGAGCTGGCATCTCAGTCTCTTTGAATCTTCTTTATCATGCTAGGATTAGCAGGAAAAAGCAAAAAATTTCAGAATTGCACATTGCAATGCGGAGAAATTACTGTTTGTGCATTTACAATATTCATTGATTTTTGCCATTGAAAAACATCATGTTATTCATATACCAGAAATGTTTGAAGCTACTGACTGAATGAAAGGAGCTGGCATCTCACTCTCTTTGAATCTTCTTTATCATGCTAGGATTAGCAGGAAAAAGCAAAAAATTTCAGAATTGCACCTTGCAATGTGGAGAAATTACTGTTTGTGCATTTACAATATTCATTGATTTTTGCCATTGAAAAACATGTTATTCATATACCAGAAATGTTTGAAGCTACTGACTGAATGAAAAGAGCTGGCATCTCACTCTCTTTGAATCTTCTTTATCATGCTAGGATTAGCAGGAAAAAGCAAAAAATTTCAGAATTGCACCTTGCAATGCGGAGAAGTTACTGTGTGTGCATTTACAATATTCATTGATTTTTGCCATTGAAAAACATGTTATTCATATACCAGAAATGTTTGAAGCTACTGACTGAATGAAAGGAGCTGGCATCTCACTCTCTTTGAATCTTCTTTATCATGCTAGGATTAGCAGGAAAAAGCAAAAAATTTCAGAATTGCACCTTGCAATGCGGAGAAATTACTGTGTGTGCATTTACAATATTCATTGATTTTTGCCATTGAAAAACATCGTTATTCATATACCAGAAATGTTTGAAGCTACTGACTGAATGAAAAGAGCTGGCATCTCACTCTCTTTGAATCTTCTTTATCATGCCAGGATTAGCAGGAAAAAGCAAAAAATTTCAGAATTGCACCTTGCAATGTGGAGATATTACTGTTTGTGCATTTACAATATTCATTGATTTTTGCCATTGAAAAACGTCCAGAAATGTTTGAAGCTACTGACTGAATGAAAGGAGCTGGCATCTCACTCTCTTTGAATCTTCTTTATCATGCTAGGATTAGCAGGAAAAAGCAAAAAATTTCAGAATTGCACCTTGCAATGCGGAGAAATTACTGTGTGTGCATTTACAATATTCATTGATTTTTGCCATTGAAAAACATGTTATTCATATACCAGAAATGTTTGAAGCTACTGACTGAATGAAAAGAGCTGGCATCTCACTCTCTTTGAATCTTCTTTATCATGCCAGGATTAGCAGGAAAAAGCAAAAAATTTCAGAATTGCACCTTGCAATGTGGAGATATTTGTCACGCTGTCTCTGTATACTGGAGGTAGGGGCCTAAGCTGACCCTAAGCTGGGGCCCTGACTAATCCCTCAACCTGGAGGTACTGTTAAAGGTACAGAGGTCCAGGCCGCCAGCGTAACCCCTACCTCCTGAGGATCCCTGCACCAAAGTAATCTAGTCCTGAGAAGGACCCCGATCACTACAAAAGGGGACAAGTAATAATATGCCCACACACAGTACTTAGACGCACGAGACAGTACAAGGGAAAAACCAAAATCACCTTGCATACAAAAACTACACAACTACAACAGAGGGAACACCAACGGGAAAGGAGATAAATGATAAAGGGAGGAAGGGAAAAAACTCTCCAAATACACTTATCTCTTAAACTCCAAATGCCACGATCCGCTCTGTTAGTCTGCATGAAAAGCTTTCACCGACACTTCCCTAACAGACCAGCAGGCATATGAAGGAGACTCACTAGAGCAACATTGATTGCAGCTGGGCGAGGCTGGACCTCGTCTAGCACAGAGAGAGAGAGAATTAACTCCCTCACTGCTGAAAAACACAAAGCACCAAAAAGTCAGCTGCGAGAAGTCAGGCTGTGTAATCGTGACGATCTTCGTGGCGACACATCCGTGACAATATTACTGTTTGTGCATTTACAATATTCATTGATTTTTGCCATTGAAAAACGTCCAGAAATGTTTGAAGCTACTGACTGAATGAAAGGAGCTGGCATCTCACTCTCTTTGAATCTTCTTTATCATGCTAGAATTAGCAGGAAAAAGCAAAAAATTTCAGAATTGCACATTGCAATGCGGAGAAATTACTGTTTGTGCATTTACAATATTCATTGATTTTTGCCATTGAAAAACATCATGTTATTCATATACCAGAAATGTTTGAAGCTACTGACTGAATGAAAGGAGCTGGCATCTCACTCTCTTTGAATCTTCTTTATCATGCTAGGATTAGCAGGAAAAAGCAAAAAATTTCAGAATTGCACCTTGCAATGCGGAGAAATTACTGTGTGTGCATTTACAATATTCATTGATTTTTGCCATTGAAAAACATCGTTATTCATATACCAGAAATGTTTGAAGCTACTGACTGAATGAAAAGAGCTGGCATCTCACTCTCTTTGAATCTTCTTTATCATGCCAGGATTAGCAGGAAAAAGCAAAAAATTTCAGAATTGCACCTTGCAATGTGGAGATATTACTGTTTGTGCATTTACAATATTCATTGATTTTTGCCATTGAAAAACGTCCAGAAATGTTTGAAGCTACTGACTGAATGAAAGGAGCTGGCATCTCACTCTCTTTGAATCTTCTTTATCATGCTAGGATTAGCAGGAAAAAGCAAAAAATTTCAGAATTGCACCTTGCAATGCGGAGAAATTACTGTGTGTGCATTTACAATATTCATTGATTTTTGCCATTGAAAAACATGTTATTCATATACCAGAAATGTTTGAAGCTACTGACTGAATGAAAAGAGCTGGCATCTCACTCTCTTTGAATCTTCTTTATCATGCCAGGATTAGCAGGAAAAAGCAAAAAATTTCAGAATTGCACCTTGCAATGTGGAGATATTTGTCACGCTGTCTCTGTATACTGGAGGTAGGGGCCTAAGCTGACCCTAAGCTGGGGCCCTGACTAATCCCTCAACCTGGAGGTACTGTTAAAGGTACAGAGGTCCAGGCCGCCAGCGTAACCCCTACCTCCTGAGGATCCCTGCACCAAAGTAATCTAGTCCTGAGAAGGACCCCGATCACTACAAAAGGGGACAAGTAATAATATGCCCACACACAGTACTTAGACGCACGAGACAGTACAAGGGAAAAACCAAAATCACCTTGCATACAAAAACTACACAACTACAACAGAGGGAACACCAACGGGAAAGGAGATAAATGATAAAGGGAGGAAGGGAAAAAACTCTCCAAATACACTTATCTCTTAAACTCCAAATGCCACGATCCGCTCTGTTAGTCTGCATGAAAAGCTTTCACCGACACTTCCCTAACAGACCAGCAGGCATATGAAGGAGACTCACTAGAGCAACATTGATTGCAGCTGGGCGAGGCTGGACCTCGTCTAGCACAGAGAGAGAGAGAATTAACTCCCTCACTGCTGAAAAACACAAAGCGCCAAAAAGTCAGCTGCGAGAAGTCAGGCTGTGTAATCGTGACGATCTTCGTGGCGACACATCCGTGACAATATTACTGTTTGTGCATTTACAATATTCATTGATTTTTGCCATTGAAAAACGTCCAGAAATGTTTGAAGCTACTGACTGAATGAAAGGAGCTGGCATCTCACTCTCTTTGAATCTTCTTTATCATGCTAGAATTAGCAGGAAAAAGCAAAAAATTTCAGAATTGCACATTGCAATGCGGAGAAATTACTGTTTGTGCATTTACAATATTCATTGATTTTTGCCATTGAAAAACATCATGTTATTCATATACCAGAAATGTTTGAAGCTACTGACTGAATGAAAGGAGCTGGCATCTCACTCTCTTTGAATCTTCTTTATCATGCTAGGATTAGCAGGAAAAAGCAAAAAATTTCAGAATTGCACCTTGCAATGCGGAGAAATTACTGTGTGTGCATTTACAATATTCATTGATTTTTGCCATTGAAAAACATCGTTATTCATATACCAGAAATGTTTGAAGCTACTGACTGAATGAAAAGAGCTGGCATCTCACTCTCTTTGAATCTTCTTTATCATGCCAGGATTAGCAGGAAAAAGCAAAAAATTTCAGAATTGCACCTTGCAATGTGGAGATATTACTGTTTGTGCATTTACAATATTCATTGATTTTTGCCATTGAAAAACATGTTATTCATATACCAGAAATGTTTGAAGCTACTGACTGAATGAAACGAGCTGGCATCTCACTCTCTTTGAATCTTCTTTATCATGCCTGGATTAGCAGGAAAAAGCAAAAAATTTCAGAATTGCACCTTGCAATGTGGAGATATTACTGTTTGTGCATTTACAATATTCATTGATTTTTGCCATTGAAAAACGTCCAGAAATGTTTGAAGCTACTGACTGAATGAAAGGAGCTGGCATCTCAGTCTCTTTGAATCTTCTTTATCATGCTAGGATTAGCAGGAAAAAGCAAAAAATTTCAGAATTGCACATTGCAATGCGGAGAAATTACTGTTTGTGCATTTACAATATTCATTGATTTTTGCCATTGAAAAACATCATGTTATTCATATACCAGAAATGTTTGAAGCTACTGACTGAATGAAAGGAGCTGGCATCTCACTCTCTTTGAATCTTCTTTATCATGCTAGGATTAGCAGGAAAAAGCAAAAAATTTCAGAATTGCACCTTGCAATGCGGAGAAATTACTGTTTGTGCATTTACAATATTCATTGATTTTTGCCATTGAAAAACATGTTATTCATATACCAGAAATGTTTGATCTACTGACTGAATGAAAAGAGCTGGCATCTCACTCTCTTTGAATCTTCTTTATCATGCCAGGATTAGCAGGAAAAAGCAAAAAATTTCAGAATTGCACCTTGCAATGTGGAGATATTACTGTTTGTGCATTTACAATATTCATTGATTTTTGCCATTGAAAAACGTCCAGAAATGTTTGAAGCTACTGACTGAATGAAAGGAGCTGGCATCTCACTCTCTTTGAATCTTCTTTATCATGCTAGGATTAGCAGGAAAAAGCAAAAAATTTCAGAATTGCACCTTGCAATGCGGAGAAATTACTGTTTGTGCATTTACAATATTCATTGATTTTTGCCATTGAAAAACATGTTATTCATATACCAGAAATGTTTGAAGCTACTGACTGAATGAAAAGAGCTGGCATCTCACTCTCTTTGAATCTTCTTTATCATGCTAGGATTAGCAGGAAAAAGCAAAAAATTTCAGAATTGCACCTTGCAATGCGGAGAAATTACTGTGTGTGCATTTACAATATTCATTGATTTTTGCCATTGAAAAACATGTTATTCATATACCAGAAATGTTTGAAGCTACTGACTGAATGAAAGGAGCTGGCATCTCACTCTCTTTGAATCTTCTTTATCATGCTAGGATTAGCAGGAAAAAGCAAAAAATTTCAGAATTGCACCTTGCAATGCGGAGAAATTACTGTGTGTGCATTTACAATATTCATTGATTTTTGCCATTGAAAAACATCGTTATTCATATACCAGAAATGTTTGAAGCTACTGACTGAATGAAAAGAGCTGGCATCTCACTCTCTTTGAATCTTCTTTATCATGCCAGGATTAGCAGGAAAAAGCAAAAAATTTCAGAATTGCACCTTGCAATGTGGAGATATTACTGTTTGTGCATTTACAATATTCATTGATTTTTGCCATTGAAAAACGTCCAGAAATGTTTGAAGCTACTGACTGAATGAAAGGAGCTGGCATCTCACTCTCTTTGAATCTTCTTTATCATGCTAGGATTAGCAGGAAAAAGCAAAAAATTTCAGAATTGCACCTTGCAATGCGGAGAAATTACTGTGTGTGCATTTACAATATTCATTGATTTTTGCCATTGAAAAACATGTTATTCATATACCAGAAATGTTTGAAGCTACTGACTGAATGAAAAGAGCTGGCATCTCACTCTCTTTGAATCTTCTTTATCATGCCAGGATTAGCAGGAAAAAGCAAAAAATTTCAGAATTGCACCTTGCAATGTGGAGATATTACTGTTTGTGCATTTACAATATTCATTGATTTTTGCCATTGAAAAACGTCCAGAAATGTTTGAAGCTACTGACTGAATGAAAGGACCTGGCATCTCACTCTCTTTGAATCTTCTTTATCATGCTAGAATTAGCAGGAAAAAGCAAAAAATTTCAGAATTGCACATTGCAATGCGGAGAAATTACTGTTTGTGCATTTACAATATTCATTGATTTTTGCCATTGAAAAACATCATGTTATTCATATACCAGAAATGTTTGAAGCTACTGACTGAATGAAAGGAGCTGGCATCTCACTCTCTTTGAATCTTCTTTATCATGCTAGGATTAGCAGGAAAAAGCAAAAAATTTCAGAATTGCACCTTGCAATGCGGAGAAATTACTGTGTGTGCATTTACAATATTCATTGATTTTTGCCATTGAAAAACATCGTTATTCATATACCAGAAATGTTTGAAGCTACTGACTGAATGAAAAGAGCTGGCATCTCACTCTCTTTGAATCTTCTTTATCATGCCAGGATTAGCAGGAAAAAGCAAAAAATTTCAGAATTGCACCTTGCAATGTGGAGATATTACTGTTTGTGCATTTACAATATTCATTGATTTTTGCCATTGAAAAACATGTTATTCATATACCAGAAATGTTTGAAGCTACTGACTGAATGAAACGAGCTGGCATCTCACTCTCTTTGAATCTTCTTTATCATGCCTGGATTAGCAGGAAAAAGCAAAAAATTTCAGAATTGCACCTTGCAATGTGGAGATATTACTGTTTGTGCATTTACAATATTCATTGATTTTTGCCATTGAAAAACGTCCAGAAATGTTTGAAGCTACTGACTGAATGAAAGGAGCTGGCATCTCAGTCTCTTTGAATCTTCTTTATCATGCTAGGATTAGCAGGAAAAAGCAAAAAATTTCAGAATTGCACATTGCAATGCGGAGAAATTACTGTTTGTGCATTTACAATATTCATTGATTTTTGCCATTGAAAAACATCATGTTATTCATATACCAGAAATGTTTGAAGCTACTGACTGAATGAAAGGAGCTGGCATCTCACTCTCTTTGAATCTTCTTTATCATGCTAGGATTAGCAGGAAAAAGCAAAAAATTTCAGAATTGCACCTTGCAATGCGGAGAAATTACTGTTTGTGCATTTACAATATTCATTGATTTTTGCCATTGAAAAACATGTTATTCATATACCAGAAATGTTTGATCTACTGACTGAATGAAAAGAGCTGGCATCTCACTCTCTTTGAATCTTCTTTATCATGCCAGGATTAGCAGGAAAAAGCAAAAAATTTCAGAATTGCACCTTGCAATGTGGAGATATTACTGTTTGTGCATTTACAATATTCATTGATTTTTGCCATTGAAAAACGTCCAGAAATGTTTGAAGCTACTGACTGAATGAAAGGAGCTGGCATCTCACTCTCTTTGAATCTTCTTTATCATGCTAGGATTAGCAGGAAAAAGCAAAAACTTTCAGAATTGCACCTTGCAATGCGGAGAAATTACTGTGTGTGCATTTACAATATTCATTGATTTTTGCCATTGAAAAACATCGTTATTCATATACCAGAAATGTTTGAAGCTACTGACTGAATGAAAAGAGCTGGCATCTCACTCTCTTTGAATCTTCTTTATCATGCCAGGATTAGCAGGAAAAAGCAAAAAATTTCAGAATTGCACCTTGCAATGCGGAGAAATTACTGTTTGTGCATTTACAATATTCATTGATTTTTGCCATTGAAAAACATGTTATTCATATACCAGAAATGTTTGATCTACTGACTGAATGAAAAGAGCTGGCATCTCACTCTCTTTGAATCTTCTTTATCATGCCAGGATTAGCAGGAAAAAGCAAAAAATTTCAGAATTGCACCTTGCAATGTGGAGATATTACTGTTTGTGCATTTACAATATTCATTGATTTTTGCCATTGAAAAACGTCCAGAAATGTTTGAAGCTACTGACTGAATGAAAGGAGCTGGCATCTCACTCTCTTTGAATCTTCTTTATCATGCTAGGATTAGCAGGAAAAAGCAAAAAATTTCAGAATTGCACCTTGCAATGCGGAGAAATTACTGTGTGTGCATTTACAATATTCATTGATTTTTGCCATTGAAAAACATCGTTATTCATATACCAGAAATGTTTGAAGCTACTGACTGAATGAAAAGAGCTGGCATCTCACTCTCTTTGAATCTTCTTTATCATGCCAGGATTAGCAGGAAAAAGCAAAAAATTTCAGAATTGCACCTTGCAATGTGGAGATATTACTGTTTGTGCATTTACAATATTCATTGATTTTTGCCATTGAAAAACGTCCAGAAATGTTTGAAGCTACTGACTGAATGAAAGGAGCTGGCATCTCACTCTCTTTGAATCTTCTTTATCATGCTAGGATTAGCAGGAAAAAGCAAAAAATTTCAGAATTGCACCTTGCAATGCGGAGAAATTACTGTGTGTGCATTTACAATATTCATTGATTTTTGCCATTGAAAAACATGTTATTCATATACCAGAAATGTTTGAAGCTACTGACTGAATGAAAGGAGCTGGCATCTCACTCTCTTTGAATCTTCTTTATCATGCTAGGATTAGCAGGAAAAAGCAAAAAATTTCAGAATTGCACCTTGCAATGCGGAGAAATTACTGTGTGTGCATTTACAATATTCATTGATTTTTGCCATTGAAAAACATCGTTATTCATATACCAGAAATGTTTGAAGCTACTGACTGAATGAAAAGAGCTGGCATCTCACTCTCTTTGAATCTTCTTTATCATGCCAGGATTAGCAGGAAAAAGCAAAAAATTTCAGAATTGCACCTTGCAATGTGGAGATATTACTGTTTGTGCATTTACAATATTCATTGATTTTTGCCATTGAAAAACATGTTATTCATATACCAGAAATGTTTGAAGCTACTGACTGAATGAAACGAGCTGGCATCTCACTCTCTTTGAATCTTCTTTATCATGCCTGGATTAGCAGGAAAAAGCAAAAAATTTCAGAATTGCACCTTGCAATGTGGAGATATTACTGTTTGTGCATTTACAATATTCATTGATTTTTGCCATTGAAAAACGTCCAGAAATGTTTGAAGCTACTGACTGAATGAAAGGAGCTGGCATCTCAGTCTCTTTGAATCTTCTTTATCATGCTAGGATTAGCAGGAAAAAGCAAAAAATTTCAGAATTGCACATTGCAATGCGGAGAAATTACTGTTTGTGCATTTACAATATTCATTGATTTTTGCCATTGAAAAACATCATGTTATTCATATACCAGAAATGTTTGAAGCTACTGACTGAATGAAAGGAGCTGGCATCTCACTCTCTTTGAATCTTCTTTATCATGCTAGGATTAGCAGGAAAAAGCAAAAAATTTCAGAATTGCACCTTGCAATGCGGAGAAATTACTGTTTGTGCATTTACAATATTCATTGATTTTTGCCATTGAAAAACATGTTATTCATATACCAGAAATGTTTGAAGCTACTGACTGAATGAAAGGAGCTGGCATCTCACTCTCTTTGAATCTTCTTTATCATGCTAGGATTAGCAGGAAAAAGCAAAAAATTTCAGAATTGCACCTTGCAATGCGGAGAAATTACTGTTTGTGCATTTACAATATTCATTGATTTTTGCCATTGAAAAACATGTTATTCATATACCAGAAATGTTTGATCTACTGACTGAATGAAAAGAGCTGGCATCTCACTCTCTTTGAATCTTCTTTATCATGCCAGGATTAGCAGGAAAAAGCAAAAAATTTCAGAATTGCACCTTGCAATGTGGAGATATTACTGTTTGTGCATTTACAATATTCATTGATTTTTGCCATTGAAAAACGTCCAGAAATGTTTGAAGCTACTGACTGAATGAAAGGAGCTGGCATCTCACTCTCTTTGAATCTTCTTTATCATGCTAGGATTAGCAGGAAAAAGCAAAAAATTTCAGAATTGCACCTTGCAATGCGGAGAAATTACTGTGTGTGCATTTACAATATTCATTGATTTTTGCCATTGAAAAACATCGTTATTCATATACCAGAAATGTTTGAAGCTACTGACTGAATGAAAAGAGCTGGCATCTCACTCTCTTTGAATCTTCTTTATCATGCCAGGATTAGCAGGAAAAAGCAAAAAATTTCAGAATTGCACCTTGCAATGTGGAGATATTACTGTTTGTGCATTTACAATATTCATTGATTTTTGCCATTGAAAAACGTCCAGAAATGTTTGAAGCTACTGACTGAATGAAAGGAGCTGGCATCTCACTCTCTTTGAATCTTCTTTATCATGCTAGGATTAGCAGGAAAAAGCAAAAAATTTCAGAATTGCACCTTGCAATGCGGAGAAATTACTGTGTGTGCATTTACAATATTCATTGATTTTTGCCATTGAAAAACATGTTATTCATATACCAGAAATGTTTGAAGCTACTGACTGAATGAAAGGAGCTGGCATCTCACTCTCTTTGAATCTTCTTTATCATGCTAGGATTAGCAGGAAAAAGCAAAAAATTTCAGAATTGCACCTTGCAATGCGGAGAAATTACTGTGTGTGCATTTACAATATTCATTGATTTTTGCCATTGAAAAACATCGTTATTCATATACCAGAAATGTTTGAGGCTACTGACTGAATGAAAAGAGCTGGCATCTCACTCTCTTTGAATCTTCTTTATCATGCCAGGATTAGCAGGAAAAAGCAAAAAATTTCAGAATTGCACCTTGCAATGTGGAGATATTACTGTTTGTGCATTTACAATATTCATTGATTTTTGCCATTGAAAAACATGTTATTCATATACCAGAAATGTTTGAAGCTACTGACTGAATGAAACGAGCTGGCATCTCACTCTCTTTGAATCTTCTTTATCATGCCTGGATTAGCAGGAAAAAGCAAAAAATTTCAGAATTGCACCTTGCAATGTGGAGATATTACTGTTTGTGCATTTACAATATTCATTGATTTTTGCCATTGAAAAACGTCCAGAAATGTTTGAAGCTACTGACTGAATGAAAGGAGCTGGCATCTCAGTCTCTTTGAATCTTCTTTATCATGCTAGGATTAGCAGGAAAAAGCAAAAAATTTCAGAATTGCACATTGCAATGCGGAGAAATTACTGTTTGTGCATTTACAATATTCATTGATTTTTGCCATTGAAAAACATCATGTTATTCATATACCAGAAATGTTTGAAGCTACTGACTGAATGAAAGGAGCTGGCATCTCACTCTCTTTGAATCTTCTTTATCATGCTAGGATTAGCAGGAAAAAGCAAAAAATTTCAGAATTGCACCTTGCAATGCGGAGAAATTACTGTTTGTGCATTTACAATATTCATTGATTTTTGCCATTGAAAAACATGTTATTCATATACCAGAAATGTTTGAAGCTACTGACTGAATGAAAAGAGCTGGCATCTCACTCTCTTTGAATCTTCTTTATCATGCCAGGATTATCAGGAAAAAGCAAAAAATTTCAGAATTGCACCTTGCAATGTGGAGATATTACTGTTTGTGCATTTACAATATTCATTGATTTTTGCCATTGAAAAACGTCCAGAAATGTTTGAAGCTACTGACTGAATGAAAAGAGCTGGCATCTCACTCTCTTTGAATCTTCTTTATCATGCTAAGAGGAGCAGGAAAAAGCAAAAATTTCAGAATTGCACCTTGCAATGTGGAGATATTACTGTTTGTGCATTTACAATATTCATTGATTTTTGCCATTGAAAAACGTCCAGAAATGTTTGAAGCTACTGACTGAATGAAAGGAGCTGGCATCTCACTCTCTTTGAATCTTCTTTATCATGCTAGGATTAGCAGGAAAAAGCAAAAAATTTCAGAATTGCACCTTGCAATGCGGAGAAATTACTGTTTGTGCATTTACAATATTCATTGATTTTTGCCATTGAAAAACATCATGTTATTCATATACCAGAAATGTTTGAAGCTACTGACTGAATGAAAAGAGCTGGCATCTCACTCTCTTTGAATCTTCTTTATCATGCTAAGAGGAGCAGGAAAAACCAAAAAATTTCAGAATTGCACGTTGCAATGTATAGATATTACTGTTTGTGCATTTACAATATTCATTGATTTTTGCCATTGAAAAACGTCCAGAAATGTTTGAAGCTACTGACTGAATGAAAGGAGCTGGCATCTCACTCTCCTTGAATCTTTATCATGCTAGGATTAGCAGGAAAAAGCAAAAAATTTCAGAATTGCACCTTGCAATGCGGAGAAATTACTGTTTGTGCATTTACAATATTCATTGATTTTTGCCATTGAAAAACATCATGTTATTCAAATACCAGAAATGTTTGAAGCTACTGACTGAATGAAAAGAGCTGGCATCTCACTCTCTTTGAATCTTCTTTATCATGCTAAGAGGAGCAGGAAAAAGCAAAAAATTTCAGAATTGCACGTTGCAATGTGGAGATATTACTGTTTGTGCATTTACAATATTCATTGATTTTTGCCATTGAAAAACGTCCAGAAATGTTTGAAGCTACTGACTGAATGAAAGGAGCTGGCATCTCACTCTCTTTGAATCTTCTTTATCATGCTAGGATTAGCAGGAAAAAGCAAAAAATTTCAGAATTGCACCTTGCAATGCGGAGAAATTACTGTGTGTGCATTTACAATATTCATTGATTTTTGCCATTGAAAAACATCGTTATTCATATACCAGAAATGTTTGAAGCTACTGACTGAATGAAAAGAGCTGGCATCTCACTCTCTTTGAATCTTCTTTATCATGCCAGGATTAGCAGGAAAAAGCAAAAAATTTCAGAATTGCACCTTGCAATGTGGAGATATTACTGTTTGTGCATTTACAATATTCATTGATTTTTGCCATTGAAAAACATGTTATTCATATACCAGAAATGTTTGAAGCTACTGACTGAATGAAAAGAGCTGGCATCTCACTCTCTTTGAATCTTCTTTATCATGCCAGGATTAGCAGGAAAAAGCAAAAAATATCAGATTTGCACCTTGCAATGTGGAGATATTACTGTTTGTGCATTTACAATATTCATTGATTTTTGCCATTGAAAAACGTCCAGAAATGTTTGAAGCTACTGACTGAATGAAAGGAGCTGGCATCTCACTCTCTTTGAATCTTCTTTATCATGCTAGGATTAGCAGGAAAAAGCAAAAAATTTCAGAATTGCACCTTGCAATGCGGAGAAATTACTGTTTGTGCATTTACAATATTCATTGATTTTTGCCATTGAAAAACATCATGTTATTCATATACCAGAAATGTTTGAAGCTACTGACTGAATGAAAAGAGCTGGCATCTCACTCTCTTTGAATCTTCTTTATCATGCTAAGAGGAGCAGGAAAAACCAAAAAATTTCAGAATTGCACGTTGCAATGTATAGATATTACTGTTTGTGCATTTACAATATTCATTGATTTTTGCCATTGAAAAACGTCCAGAAATGTTTGAAGCTACTGACTGAATGAAAGGAGCTGGCATCTCACTCTCCTTGAATCTTTATCATGCTAGGATTAGCAGGAAAAAGCAAAAAATTTCAGAATTGCACCTTGCAATGCGGAGAAATTACTGTTTGTGCATTTACAATATTCATTGATTTTTGCCATTGAAAAACATCATGTTATTCAAATGCCAGAAATGTTTGAAGCTACTGACTGAATGAAAAGAGCTGGCATCTCACTCTCTTTGAATCTTCTTTATCATGCTAAGAGGAGCAGGAAAAAGCAAAAAATTTCAGAATTGCACGTTGCAATGTGGAGATATTACTGTTTGTGCATTTACAATATTCATTGATTTTTGCCATTGAAAACCGTCCAGAAATGTTTGAAGCTACTGACTGAATGAAAGGAGCTGGCATCTCACTCTCTTTGAATCTTCTTTATCATGCTAGGATTAGCAGGAAAAAGCAAAAAATTTCAGAATTGCACCTTGCAATGCGGAGAAATTACTGTGTGTGCATTTACAATATTCATTGATTTTTGCCATTGAAAAACATCGTTATTCATATACCAGAAATGTTTGAAGCTACTGACTGAATGAAAAGAGCTGGCATCTCACTCTCTTTGAATCTTCTTTATCATGCCAGGATTAGCAGGAAAAAGCAAAAAATTTCAGAATTGCACCTTGCAATGTGGAGATATTACTGTTTGTGCATTTACAATATTCATTGATTTTTGCCATTGAAAAACATGTTATTCATATACCAGAAATGTTTGAAGCTACTGACTGAATGAAAAGAGCTGGCATCTCACTCTCTTTGAATCTTCTTTATCATGCCAGGATTAGCAGGAAAAAGCAAAAAATATCAGATTTGCACCTTGCAATGTGGAGATATTACTGTTTGTGCATTTACAATATTCATTGATTTTTGCCATTGAAAAACGTCCAGAAATGTTTGAAGCTACTGACTGAATGAAAGGAGCTGGCATCTCACTCTCTTTGAATCTTCTTTATCATGCTAGGATTAGCAGGAAAAAGCAAAAAATTTCAGAATTGCACCTTGCAATGCGGAGAAATTACTGTTTGTGCATTTACAATATTCATTGATTTTTGCCATTGAAAAACATGTTATTCATATACCAGAAATGTTTGAAGCTACTGACTGAATGAAAAGAGCTGGCATCTCACTCTCTTTGAATCTTCTTTATCATGCCAGGATTAGCAGGAAAAAGCAAAAAATTTCAGAATTGCACCTTGCAATGTGGAGATATTACTGTTTGTGCATTTACAATATTCATTGATTTTTGCCATTGAAAAACGTCCAGAAATGTTTGAAGCTACTGACTGAATGAAAAGAGCTGGCATCTCACTCTCTTTGAATCTTCTTTATCATGCTAGGATTAGCAGGAAAAAGCAAAAAATTTCAGAATTGCACCTTGCAATGCGGAGAAATTACTGTTTGTGCATTTACAATATTCATTGATTTTTGCCATTGAAAAACATGTTATTCATATACCAGAAATGTTTGAAGCTACTGACTGAATGAAAAGAGCTGGCATCTCACTCTCTTTGAATCTTCTTTATCATGCCAGGATTAGCAGGAAAAAGCAAAAAATTTCAGAATTGCACCTTGCAATGTGGAGATATTACTGTTTGTGCATTTACAATATTCATTGATTTTTGCCATTGAAAAACGTCCAGAAATGTTTGAAGCTACTGACTGAATGAAAGGAGCTGGCATCTCACTCTCTTTGAATCTTCTTTATCATGCTAGGATTAGCAGGAAAAAGCAAAAAATTTCAGAATTGCACCTTGCAATGCGGAGAAATTACTGTTTGTGCATTTACAATATTCATTGATTTTTGCCATTGAAAAACATCGTTATTCATATACCAGAAATGTTTGAAGCTACTGACTGAATGAAAAGAGCTGGCATCTCACTCTCTTTGAATCTTCTTTATCATGCCAGGATTAGCAGGAAAAAGCAAAAAATTTCAGAATTGCACCTTGCAATGTGGAGATATTAGTGTTTGTGCATTTACAATATTCATTGATTTTTGCCATTGAAAAACGTCCAGAAATGTTTGAAGCTACTGACTGAATGAAAGGAGCTGGCATCTCACTCTCTTTGAATCTTCTTTATCATGCTAGGATTAGCAGGAAAAAGCAAAAAATTTCAGAATTGCACCTTGCAATGCGGAGAAATTACTGTTTGTGCATTTACAATATTCATTGATTTTTGCCATTGAAAAACATCATGTTATTCATATACCAGAAATTTTTGAAGCTACTGACTGAATGAAAAGAGCTGGCATCTCACTCTCTTTGAATCTTCTTTATCATGCTAAGAGGAGCAGGAAAAACCAAAAAATTTCAGAATTGCACGTTGCAATGTATAGATATTACTGTTTGTGCATTTACAATATTCATTGATTTTTGCCATTGAAAAACGTCCAGAAATGTTTGAAGCTACTGACTGAATGAAAGGAGCTGGCATCTCACTCTCCTTGAATCTTTATCATGCTAGGATTAGCAGGAAAAAGCAAAAAATTTCAGAATTGCACCTTGCAATGCGGAGAAATTACTGTTTGTGCATTTACAATATTCATTGATTTTTGCCATTGAAAAACATCATGTTATTCAAATACCAGAAATGTTTGAAGCTACTGACTGAATGAAAAGAGCTGGCATCTCACTCTCTTTGAATCTTCTTTATCATGCTAAGAGGAGCAGGAAAAAGCAAAAAATTTCAGAATTGCACGTTGCAATGTGGAGATATTACTGTTTGTGCATTTACAATATTCATTGATTTTTGCCATTGAAAAACGTCCAGAAATGTTTGAAGCTACTGACTGAATGAAAGGAGCTGGCATCTCACTCTCTTTGAATCTTCTTTATCATGCTAGGATTAGCAGGAAAAAGCAAAAAATTTCAGAATTGCACCTTGCAATGCGGAGAAATTACTGTTTGTGCATTTACAATATTCATTGATTTTTGCCATTGAAAAACATGTTATTCATATACCAGAAATGTTTGAAGCTACTGACTGAATGAAAAGAGCTGGCATCTCACTCTCTTTGAATCTTCTTTATCATGCCAGGATTAGCAGGAAAAAGCAAAAAATTTCAGAATTGCACCTTGCAATGTGGAGATATTACTGTTTGTGCATTTACAATATTCATTGATTTTTGCCATTGAAAAACGTCCAGAAATGTTTGAAGCTACTGACTGAATGAAAAGAGCTGGCATCTCACTCTCTTTGAATCTTCTTTATCATGCTAGGATTAGCAGGAAAAAGCAAAAAATTTCAGAATTGCACCTTGCAATGCGGAGAAATTACTGTTTGTGCATTTACAATATTCATTGATTTTTGCCATTGAAAAACATGTTATTCATATACCAGAAATGTTTGAAGCTACTGACTGAATGAAAAGAGCTGGCATCTCACTCTCTTTGAATCTTCTTTATCATGCCAGGATTAGCAGGAAAAAGCAAAAAATTTCAGAATTGCACCTTGCAATGTGGAGATATTACTGTTTGTGCATTTACAATATTCATTGATTTTTGCCATTGAAAAACGTCCAGAAATGTTTGAAGCTACTGACTGAATGAAAGGAGCTGGCATCTCACTCTCTTTGAATCTTCTTTATCATGCTAGGATTAGCAGGAAAAAGCAAAAAATTTCAGAATTGCACCTTGCAATGCGGAGAAATTACTGTTTGTGCATTTACAATATTCATTGATTTTTGCCATTGAAAAACATCGTTATTCATATACCAGAAATGTTTGAAGCTACTGACTGAATGAAAAGAGCTGGCATCTCACTCTCTTTGAATCTTCTTTATCATGCCAGGATTAGCAGGAAAAAGCAAAAAATTTCAGAATTGCACCTTGCAATGTGGAGATATTACTGTTTGTGCATTTACAATATTCATTGATTTTTGCCATTGAAAAACGTCCAGAAATGTTTGAAGCTACTGACTGAATGAAAGGAGCTGGCATCTCACTCTCTTTGAATCTTCTTTATCATGCTAGGATTAGCAGGAAAAAGCAAAAAATTTCAGAATTGCACATTGCAATGCGGAGAAATTACTGTTTGTGCATTTACAATATTCATTGATTTTTGCCATTGAAAAACATCATGTTATTCATATACCAGAAATGTTTGAAGCTACTGACTGAATGAAAGGAGCTGGCATCTCACTCTCTTTGAATCTTCTTTATCATGCTAGGATTAGCAGGAAAAAGCAAAAAATTTCAGAATTGCACCTTGCAATGCGGAGAAATTACTGTTTGTGCATTTACAATATTCATTGATTTTTGCCATTGAAAAACATGTTATTCATATACCAGAAATGTTTGAAGCTACTGACTGAATGAAAAGAGCTGGCATCTCACTCTCTTTGAATCTTCTTTATCATGCCAGGATTAGCAGGAAAAAGCAAAAAATTTCAGAATTGCACCTTGCAATCTGGAGATATTACTGTTTGTGCATTTACAATATTCATTGATTTTTGCCATTGAAAAACGTCCAGAAATGTTTGAAGCTACTGACTGAATGAAAGGAGCTGGCATCTCACTCTCTTTGAATCTTCTTTATCATGCTAGGATTAGCAGGAAAAAGCAAAAAAATTCAGAATTGCACCTTGCAATGCGGAGAAATTACTGTGTGTGCATTTACAATATTCATTGATTTTTGCCATTGAAAAACGTCCAGAAATGTTTGAAGCTACTGACTGAATGAAAGGAGCTGGCATCTCACTCTCTTTGAATCTTCTTTATCATGCTAGGATTAGCAGGAAAAAGCAAAAAATTTCAGAATTGCACCTTGCAATGCGGAGAAATTACTGTTTGTGCATTTACAATATTCATTGATTTTTGCCATTGAAAAACATCATGTTATTCATATACCAGAAATTTTTGAAGCTACTGACTGAATGAAAAGAGCTGGCATCTCACTCTCTTTGAATCTTCTTTATCATGCTAAGAGGAGCAGGAAAAACCAAAAAATTTCAGAATTGCACGTTGCAATGTATAGATATTACTGTTTGTGCATTTACAATATTCATTGATTTTTGCCATTGAAAAACGTCCAGAAATGTTTGAAGCTACTGACTGAATGAAAGGAGCTGGCATCTCACTCTCCTTGAATCTTTATCATGCTAGGATTAGCAGGAAAAAGCAAAAAATTTCAGAATTGCACCTTGCAATGCGGAGAAATTACTGTTTGTGCATTTACAATATTCATTGATTTTTGCCATTGAAAAACATCATGTTATTCAAATACCAGAAATGTTTGAAGCTACTGACTGAATGAAAAGAGCTGGCATCTCACTCTCTTTGAATCTTCTTTATCATGCTAAGAGGAGCAGGAAAAAGCAAAAAATTTCAGAATTGCACGTTGCAATGTGGAGATATTACTGTTTGTGCATTTACAATATTCATTGATTTTTGCCATTGAAAAACGTCCAGAAATGTTTGAAGCTACTGACTGAATGAAAGGAGCTGGCATCTCACTCTCTTTGAATCTTCTTTATCATGCTAGGATTAGCAGGAAAAAGCAAAAAATTTCAGAATTGCACCTTGCAATGCGGAGAAATTACTGTTTGTGCATTTACAATATTCATTGATTTTTGCCATTGAAAAACATGTTATTCATATACCAGAAATGTTTGAAGCTACTGACTGAATGAAAAGAGCTGGCATCTCACTCTCTTTGAATCTTCTTTATCATGCCAGGATTAGCAGGAAAAAGCAAAAAATTTCAGAATTGCACCTTGCAATGTGGAGATATTACTGTTTGTGCATTTACAATATTCATTGATTTTTGCCATTGAAAAACGTCCAGAAATGTTTGAAGCTACTGACTGAATGAAAAGAGCTGGCATCTCACTCTCTTTGAATCTTCTTTATCATGCTAGGATTAGCAGGAAAAAGCAAAAAATTTCAGAATTGCACCTTGCAATGCGGAGAAATTACTGTTTGTGCATTTACAATATTCATTGATTTTTGCCATTGAAAAACATGTTATTCATATACCAGAAATGTTTGAAGCTACTGACTGAATGAAGAGAGCTGGCATCTCACTCTCTTTGAATCTTCTTTATCATGCCAGGATTAGCAGGAAAAAGCAAAAAATTTCAGAATTGCACCTTGCAATGTGGAGATATTACTGTTTGTGCATTTACAATATTCATTGATTTTTGCCATTGAAAAACGTCCAGAAATGTTTGAAGCTACTGACTGAATGAAAGGAGCTGGCATCTCACTCTCTTTGAATCTTCTTTATCATGCTAGGATTAGCAGGAAAAAGCAAAAAATTTCAGAATTGCACCTTGCAATGCGGAGAAATTACTGTTTGTGCATTTACAATATTCATTGATTTTTGCCATTGAAAAACATCGTTATTCATATACCAGAAATGTTTGAAGCTACTGACTGAATGAAAAGAGCTGGCATCTCACTCTCTTTGAATCTTCTTTATCATGCCAGGATTAGCAGGAAAAAGCAAAAAATTTCAGAATTGCACCTTGCAATGTGGAGATATTACTGTTTGTGCATTTACAATATTCATTGATTTTTGCCATTGAAAAACGTCCAGAAATGTTTGAAGCTACTGACTGAATGAAAGGAGCTGGCATCTCACTCTCTTTGAATCTTCTTTATCATGCTAGGATTAGCAGGAAAAAGCAAAAAATTTCAGAATTGCACATTGCAATGCGGAGAAATTACTGTTTGTGCATTTACAATATTCATTGATTTTTGCCATTGAAAAACATCATGTTATTCATATACCAGAAATGTTTGAAGCTACTGACTGAATGAAAGGAGCTGGCATCTCACTCTCTTTGAATCTTCTTTATCATGCTAGGATTAGCAGGAAAAAGCAAAAAATTTCAGAATTGCACCTTGCAATGCGGAGAAATTACTGTTTGTGCATTTACAATATTCATTGATTTTTGCCATTGAAAAACATGTTATTCATATACCAGAAATGTTTGAAGCTACTGACTGAATGAAAAGAGCTGGCATCTCACTCTCTTTGAATCTTCTTTATCATGCCAGGATTAGCAGGAAAAAGCAAAAAATTTCAGAATTGCACCTTGCAATCTGGAGATATTACTGTTTGTGCATTTACAATATTCATTGATTTTTGCCATTGAAAAACGTCCAGAAATGTTTGAAGCTACTGACTGAATGAAAGGAGCTGGCATCTCACTCTCTTTGAATCTTCTTTATCATGCTAGGATTAGCAGGAAAAAGCAAAAAAATTCAGAATTGCACCTTGCAATGCGGAGAAATTACTGTGTGTGCATTTACAATATTCATTGATTTTTGCCATTGAAAAACGTCCAGAAATGTTTGAAGCTACTGACTGAATGAAAGGAGCTGGCATCTCACTCTCTTTGAATCTTCTTTATCATGCTAGGATTAGCAGGAAAAAGCAAAAAATTTCAGAATTGCACCTTGCAATGCGGAGAAATTACTGTGTGTGCATTTACAATATTCATTGATTTTTGCCATTGAAAAACATCGTTATTCATATACCAGAAATGTTTGAAGCTACTGACTGAATGAAAAGAGCTGGCATCTCACTCTCTTTGAATCTTCTTTATCATGCCAGGATTAGCAGGAAAAAGCAAAAAATTTCAGAATTGCACCTTGCAATGTGGAGATATTACTGTTTGTGCATTTACAATATTCATTGATTTTTGCCATTGAAAAACATGTTATTCATATACCAGAAATGTTTGAAGCTACTGACTGAATGAAAAGAGCTGGCATCTCACTCTCTTTGAATCTTCTTTATCATGCCAGGATTAGCAGGAAAAAGCAAAAAATTTCAGAATTGCACCTTGCAATGTGGAGATATTACTGTTTGTTCATTTACAATATTCATTGATTTTTGCCATTGAAAAACGTCCAGAAATGTTTGAAGCTACTGACTGAATGAAAGGAGCTGGCATCTCACTCTCTTTGAATCTTCTTTATCATGCTAGGATTAGCAGGAAAAAGCAAAAAATTTCAGAATTGCACCTTGCAATGCGGAGAAATTACTGTGTGTGCATTTACAATATTCATTGATTTTTGCCATTGAAAAACATCGTTATTCATATACCAGAAATGTTTGAAGCTACTGACTGAATGAAAAGAGCTGGCATCTCACTCTCTTTGAATCTTCTTTATCATGCCAGGATTAGCAGGAAAAAGCAAAAAATTTCAGAATTGCACCTTGCAATGTGGAGATATTACTGTTTGTGCATTTACAATATTCATTGATTTTTGCCATTGAAAAACGTCCAGAAATGTTTGAAGCTACTGACTGAATGAAAAGAGCTAGCATCTCACTCTCTTTGAATCTTCTTTATCATGCCAGGATTAGCAGGAAAAAGCAAAAAATTTCAGAATTGCACCTTGCAATGCGGAGAAATTACTGTGTGTGCATTTACAATATTCATTGATTTTTGCCATTGAAAAACATCATGTTATTCATATACCAGAAATGTTTGAAGCTACTGACTGAATGAAAGGAGCTGGCATCTCACTCTCTTTGAATCTTCTTTATCATGCTAGGATTAGCAGGAAAAAGCAAAAAATTTCAGAATTGCACCTTGCAATGCGGAGAAATTACTGTTTGTGCATTTACAATATTCATTGATTTTTGCCATTGAAAAACATGTTATTCATATACCAGAAATGTTTGAAGCTACTGACTGAATGAAAAGAGCTGGCATCTCACTCTCTTTGAATCTTCTTTATCATGCCAGGATTAGCAGGAAAAAGCAAAAAATTTCAGAATTGCACCTTGCAATGTGGAGATATTACTGTTTGTGCATTTACAATATTCATTGATTTTTGCCATTGAAAAACGTCCAGAAATGTTTGAAGCTACTGACTGAATGAAAGGAGCTGGCATCTCACTCTCTTTGAATCTTCTTTATCATGCTAGGATTAGCAGGAAAAAGCAAAAAATTTCAGAATTGCACATTGCAATGCGGAGAAATTACTGTTTGTGCATTTACAATATTCATTGATTTTTGCCATTGAAAAACATCATGTTATTCATATACCAGAAATGTTTGAAGCTACTGACTGAATGAAAGGAGCTGGCATCTCACTCTCTTTGAATCTTCTTTATCATGCTAGGATTAGCAGGAAAAAGCAAAAAATTTCAGAATTGCACCTTGCAATGCGGAGAAATTACTGTTTGTGCATTTACAATATTCATTGATTTTTGCCATTGAAAAACATGTTATTCATATACCAGAAATGTTTGAAGCTACTGACTGAATGAAAAGAGCTGGCATCTCACTCTCTTTGAATCTTCTTTATCATGCCAGGATTAGCAGGTAAAAGCAAAAAATTTCAGAATTGCACCTTGCAATGTGGAGATATTACTGTTTGTGCATTTACAATATTCATTGATTTTTGCCATTGAAAAACGTCCAGAAATGTTTGAAGCTACTGACTGAATGAAAGGAGCTGGCATCTCACTCTCTTTGAATCTTCTTTATCATGCTAGGATTAGCAGGAAAAAGCAAAAAATTTCAGAATTGCACCTTGCAATGCGGAGAAATTACTGTGTGTGCATTTACAATATTCATTGATTTTTGCCATTGAAAAACATCGTTATTCATATACCAGAAATGTTTGAAGCTACTGACTGAATGAAAAGAGCTGGCATCTCACTCTCTTTGAATCTTCTTTATCATGCCAGGATTAGCAGGAAAAAGCAAAAAATTTCAGAATTGCACCTTGCAATGTGGAGATATTACTGTTTGTGCATTTACAATATTCATTGATTTTTGCCATTGAAAAACATGTTATTCATATACCAGAAATGTTTGAAGCTACTGACTGAATGAAAAGAGCTGGCATCTCACTCTCTTTGAATCTTCTTTATCATGCCAGGATTAGCAGGAAAAAGCAAAAAATTTCAGAATTGCACCTTGCAATGTGGAGATATTACTGTTTGTGCATTTACAATATTCATTGATTTTTGCCATTGAAAAACATGTTATTCATATACCAGAAATGTTTGAAGCTACTGACTGAATGAAAAGAGCTGGCATCTCACGCTCTTTGAATCTTCTTTATCATGCCAGGATTAGCAGGAAAAAGCAAAAAATTTCAGAATTGCACCTTGCAATGTGGAGATATTACTGTTTGTGCATTTACAATATTCATTGATATTTGCCATTGAAAAACATGTTATTCATATACCAGAAATGTTTGAAGCTACTGACTGAATGAAAAGAGCTGGCATCTCACTCTCTTTGAATCTTCTTTATCATGCCAGGATTAGCAGGAAAAAGCAAAAAATTTCAGAATTGCACCTTGCAATGTGGAGATATTACTGTTTGTTCATTTACAATATTCATTGATTTTTGCCATTGAAAAACGTCCAGAAATGTTTGAAGCTACTGACTGAATGAAAGGAGCTGGCATCTCACTCTCTTTGAATCTTCTTTATCATGCTAGGATTAGCAGGAAAAAGCAAAAAATTTCAGAATTGCACCTTGCAATGCGGAGAAATTACTGTGTGTGCATTTACAATATTCATTGATTTTTGCCATTGAAAAACATCGTTATTCATATACCAGAAATGTTTGAAGCTACTGACTGAATGAAAAGAGCTGGCATCTCACTCTCTTTGAATCTTCTTTATCATGCCATAATTAGCAGGAAAAAGCAAAAAATTTCAGAATTGCACCTTGCAATGTGGAGATATTACTGTTTGTGCATTTACAATATTCATTGATTTTTGCCATTGAAAAATGTCCAGAAATGTTTGAAGCTACTGACTGAATGAAAAGAGCTGGCATCTCACTCTCTTTGAATCTTCTTTATCATGCCAGGATTAGCAGGAAAAAGCAAAAAATTTCAGAATTGCACCTTGCAATGCGGAGAAATTACTGTGTGTGCATTTACAATATTCATTGATTTTTGCCATTGAAAAACATCATGTTATTCATATACCAGAAATGTTTGAAGCTACTGACTGAATGAAGGAGCTGGCATCTCACTCTCTTTGAATCTTCTTTATCATGCTAGGATTAGCAGGAAAAAGCAAAAAATTTCAGAATTGCACCTTGCAATGCGGAGAAATTACTGTTTGTGCATTTACAATATTCATTGATTTTTGCCATTGAAAAACATGTTATTCATATACCAGAAATGTTTGAAGCTACTGACTGAATGAAAAGAGCTGGCATCTCACTCTCTTTGAATCTTCTTTATCATGCCAGGATTAGCAGGAAAAAGCAAAAAATTTCAGAATTGCACCTTGCAATGTGGAGATATTACTGTTTGTGCATTTATAATATTCATTGATTTTTGCCATTGAAAAACGTCCAGAAATGTTTGAAGCTACTGACTGAATGAAAGGAGCTGGCATCTCACTCTCTTTGAATCTTCTTTATCATGCTAGGATTAGCAGGAAAAAGCAAAAAATTTCAGAATTGCACATTGCAATGCGGAGAAATTACTGTTTGTGCATTTACAATATTCATTGATTTTTGCCATTGAAAAACATCATGTTATTCATATACCAGAAATGTTTGAAGCTACTGACTGAATGAAAGGAGCTGGCATCTCACTCTCTTTGAATCTTCTTTATCATGCTAGGATTAGCAGGAAAAAGCAAAAAATTTCAGAATTGCACCTTGCAATGCGGAGAAATTACTGTTTGTGCATTTACAATATTCATTGATTTTTGCCATTGAAAAACATGTTATTCATATACCAGAAATGTTTGAAGCTACTGACTGAATGAAAAGAGCTGGCATCTCACTCTCTTTGAATCTTCTTTATCATGCCAGGATTAGCAGGTAAAAGCAAAAAATTTCAGAATTGCACCTTGCAATGTGGAGATATTACTGTTTGTGCATTTACAATATTCATTGATTTTTGCCATTGAAAAACGTCCAGAAATGTTTGAAGCTACTGACTGAATGAAAGGAGCTGGCATCTCACACTCTTTGAATCTTCTTTATCATGCTAGGATTAGCAGGAAAAAGCAAAAAATTTCAGAATTGCACCTTGCAATGCGGAGAAATTACTGTGTGTGCATTTACAATATTCATTGATTTTTGCCATTGAAAAACATCGTTATTCATATACCAGAAATGTTTGAAGCTACTGACTGAATGAAAAGAGCTGGCATCTCACTCTCTTTGAATCTTCTTTATCATGCCAGGATTAGCAGGAAAAAGCAAAAAATTTCAGAATTGCACCTTGCAATGTGGAGATATTACTGTTTGTGCATTTACAATATTCATTGATTTTTGCCATTGAAAAACATGTTATTCATATACCAAAAATGTTTGAAGCTACTGACTGAATGAAAAGAGCTGGCATCTCACTCTCTTTGAATCTTCTTTATCATGCCAGGATTAGCAGGAAAAAGCAAAAAATTTCAGAATTGCACCTTGCAATGTGGAGATATTACTGTTTGTGCATTTACAATATTCATTGATTTTTGCCTTTGAAAAACGTCCAGAAATGTTTGAAGCTACTGACTGAATGAAAGGAGCTGGCATCTCACTCTCTTTGAATCTTCTTTATCATGCTAGGATTAGCAGGAAAAAGCAAAAAATTTCAGAATTGCACCTTGCAATGCGGAGAAATTACTGTGTGTGCATTTACAATATTCATTGATTTTTGCCATTGAAAAACATCGTTATTCATATACCAGAAATGTTTGAAGCTACTGACTGAATGAAAAGAGCTGGCATCTCACTCTCTTTGAATCTTCTTTATCATGCCAGGATTAGCAGGAAAAAGCAAAAAATTTCAGAATTGCACCTTGCAATGTGGAGATATTACTGTTTGTGCATTTACAATATTCATTGATTTTTGCCATTGAAAAACGTCCAGAAATGTTTGAAGCTACTGACTGAATGAAAAGAGCTGGCATCTCACTCTCTTTGAATCTTCTTTATCATGCCAGGATTAGCAGGAAAAAGCAAAAAATTTCAGAATTGCACCTTGCAATGCGGAGAAATTACTGTGTGTGCATTTACAATATTCATTGATTTTTGCCATTGAAAAACATCATGTTATTCATATACCAGAAATGTTTGAAGCTACTGACTGAATGAAAGGAGCTGGCATCTCACTCTCTTTGAATCTTCTTTATCATGCTAGAATTAGCAGGAAAAAGCAAAAAATTTCAGAATTGCACCTTGCAATGCGGAGAAATTACTGTTTGTGCATTTACAATATTCATTGATTTTTGCCATTGAAAAACATGTTATTCATATACCAGAAATGTTTGAAGCTACTGACTGAATGAAAAGAGCTGGCAACTCACTCTCTTTGAATCTTCTTTATCATGCCAGGATTAGCAGGAAAAAGCAAAAAATTTCAGAATTGCACCTTGCAATGTGGAGATATTACTGTTTGTGCATTTACAATATTCATTGATTTTTGCCATTGAAAAACGTCCAGAAATGTTTGAAGCTACTGACTGAATGAAAGGAGCTGGCATCTCACTCTCTTTGAATCTTCTTTATCATGCTAGGATTAGCAGGAAAAAGCAAAAAATTTCAGAATTGCACATTGCAATGCGGAGAAATTACTGTTTGTGCATTTACAATATTCATTGATTTTTGCCATTGAAAAACATGTTATTCATATACCAGAAATGTTTGAAGCTACTGACTGAATGAAAAGAGCTGGCATCTCACTCTCTTTGAATCTTCTTTATCATGCCAGGATTAGCAGGAAAAAGCAAAAAATTTCAGAATTGCACGTTGCAATGTGGAGATATTACTGTTTGTGCATTTACAATATTCATTGATTTTTGCCATTGAAAAACGTCCAGAAATGTTTGAAGCTACTGACTGAATGAAAGGAGCTGGCATCTCACTCTCTTTGAATCTTCTTTATCATGCTAGGATTAGCAGGAAAAAGCAAAAAATTTCAGAATTGCACCTTGCAATGCGGAGAAATTACTGTTTGTGCATTTACAATATTCATTGATTTTTGCCATTGAAAAACATCATGTTATTCATATACCAGAAATGTTTGAAGCTACTGACTGAATGAAAGGAGCTGGCATCTCACTCTCTTTGAATCTTCTTTATCATGCTAGGATTAGCAGGAAAAAGCAAAAAATTTCAGAATTGCACCTTGCAATGCGGAGAAATTACTGTGTGTGCATTTACAATATTCATTGATTTTTGCCATTGAAAAACATCGTTATACATATACCAGAAATGTTTGAAGCTACTGACTGAATGAAAAGAGCTGGCATCTCACTCTCTTTGAATCTTCTTTATCATGCCAGGATTAGCAGGAAAAAGCAAAAAATTTCAGAATTGCACCTTGCAATGTGGAGATATTACTGTTTGTGCATTTACAATATTCATTGATTTTTGCCATTGAAAAACGTCCAGAAATGTTTGAAGCTACTGACTGAATGAAAGGAGCTGGCATCTCACTCTCTTTGAATGTTCTTTATCATGCTAGGATTAGCAGGAAAAAGCAAAAAATTTCAGAATTGCACCTTGCAATGCGGAGAAATTACTGTGTGTGTATTTACAATATTCATTGATTTTTGCCATTGAAAAACATCATGTTATTCATATACCAGAAATGTTTGAAGCTACTGACTGAATGAAAGGAGCTGGCATCTCACTCTCTTTGAATCTTCTTTATCATGCTAGGATTAGCAGGAAAAAGCAAAAAATTTCAGAATTGCACCTTGCAATGCGGAGAAATTACTGTGTGTGCATTTACAATATTCATTGATTTTTGCCATTGAAAAACATCATGTTATTCATATACCAGAAATGTTTGAAGCTACTGACTGAATGAAAGGAGCTGGCATCTCACTCTCTTTGAATCTTCTTTATCATGCTAGGATTAGCAGGAAAAAGCAAAAAATTTCAGAATTGCACCTTGCAATGCGGAGAAATTACTGTGTGTGCATTTACAATATTCATTGATTTTTGCCATTGAAAAGCATCGTTATTCATATACCAGAAATGTTTGAAGCTACTGACTGAATGAAAAGAGCTGGCATCTCACTCTCTTTGAATCTTCTTTATCATGCCAGGATTAGCAGGAAAAAGCAAAAAATTTCAGAATTGCACCTTGCAATGTGGAGATATTACTGTTTGTGCATTTACAATATTCATTGATTTTTGCCATTGAAAAACGTCCAGAAATGTTTGAAGCTACTGACTGAATGAAAGGAGCTGGCATCTCACTCTCTTTGAATCTTCTTTATCATGCTAGGATTAGCAGGAAAAAGCAAAAAATTTCAGAATTGCACCTTGCAATGCGGAGAAATTACTGTGTGTGCATTTACAATATTCATTGATTTTTGCCATTGAAAAACATCGTTATTCATATACCAGAAATGTTTGAAGCTACTGACTGAATGAAAAGAGCTGGCATCTCACTCTCTTTGAATCTTCTTTATCATGCCAGGATTAGCAGGAAAAAGCAAAAAATTTCAGAATTGCACCTTGCAATGTGGAGATATTACTGTTTGTGCATTTACAATATTCATTGATTTTTGCCATTGAAAAACGTCCAGAAATGTTTGAAGCTACTGACTGAATGAAAAGAGCTGGCATCTCACTCTCTTTGAATCTTCTTTATCATGCCAGGATTAGCAGGAAAAAGCAAAAAATTTCAGAATTGCACCTTGCAATGCGGAGAAATTACTGTGTGTGCATTTACAATATTCATTGATTTTTGCCATTGAAAAACATCATGTTATTCATATACCAGAAATGTTTGAAGCTACTGACTGAATGAAAGGAGCTGGCATCTCACTCTCTTTGAATCTTCTTTATCATGCTAGGATTAGCAGGAAAAAGCAAAAAATTTCAGAATTGCACCTTGGAATGCGGAGAAATTACTGTTTGTGCATTTACAATATTCATTGATTTTTGCCATTGAAAAACATGTTATTCATATACCAGAAATGTTTGAAGCTACTGACTGAATGAAAAGAGCTGGCATCTCACTCTCTTTGAATCTTCATCATGCCAGGATTAGCAGGAAAAAGCAAAAAATTTCAGAATTGCACCTTGCAATGTGGAGATATTACTGTTTGTGCATTTACAATATTCATTGATTTTTGCCATTGAAAAACGTCCAGAAATGTTTGAAGCTACTGACTGAATGAAAGGAGCTGGCATCTCACTCTCTTTGAATCTTCTTTATCATGCTAGGATTAGCAGGAAAAAGCAAAAAATTTCAGAATTGCACATTGCAATGCGGAGAAATTACTGTTTGTGCATTTACAATATTCATTGATTTTTGCCATTGAAAAACATCATGTTATTCATATACCAGAAATGTTTGAAGCTACTGACTGAATGAAAGGAGCTGGCATCTCACTCTCTTTGAATCTTCTTTATCATGCTAGGATTAGCAGGAAAAAGCAAAAAATTTCAGAATTGCACCTTGCAATGCGGAGAAATTACTGTTTGTGCATTTACAATATTCATTGATTTTTGCCATTGAAAAACATGTTATTCATATACCAGAAATGTTTGAAGCTACTGACTGAATGAAAAGAGCTGGCATCTCACTCTCTTTGAATGTTCTTTATCCATGCCAGGATTAGCAGGAAAAAGCAAAAAATTTCAGAATTGCACCTTGCAATGTGGAGATATTACTGTTTGTGCATTTACAATATTCATTGATTTTTGCCATTGAAAAACGTCCAGAAATGTTTGAAGCTACTGACTGAATGAAAGGAGCTGGCATCTCACTATCTTTGAATCTTCTTTATCATGCTAGGATTAGCAGGAAAAAGCAAAAAATTTCAGAATTGCACCTTGCAATGCGGAGAAATTACTGTTTGTGCATTTACAATATTCATTGATTTTTGCCATTGAAAAACATGTTATTCATATACCAGAAATGTTTGAAGCTACTGACTGAATGAAAAGAGCTGGCATCTCACTCTCTTTGAATCTTCTTTATCATGCCAGGATTAGCAGGAAAAAGCAAAAAATTTCAGAATTGCACCTTGCAATGTGGAGATATTACTGTTTGTGCATTTACAATATTCATTGATTTTTGCCATTGAAAAACGTCCAGAAATGTTTGAAGCTACTGACTGAATGAAAGGAGCTGGCATCTCACTCTCTTTGAATCTTCTTTATCATGCTAGGATTAGCAGGAAAAAGCAAAAAATTTCAGAATTGCACCTTGCAATGCGGAGAAATTACTGTTTGTGCATTTACAATATTCATTGATTTTTGCCATTGAAAAACATCATGTTATTCATATACCAGAAATGTTTGAAGCTACTGACTGAATGAAAGGAGCTGGCATCTCACTCTCTTTGAATCTTCTTTATCATGCTAGGATTAGCAGGAAAAAGCAAAAAATTTCAGAATTGCACCTTGCAATGCGGAGAAATTACTGTGTGTGCATTTACAATATTCATTGATTTTTGCCATTGAAAAACATCGTTATTCATATACCAGAAATGTTTGAAGCTACTGACTGAATGAAAAGAGCTGGCATCTCACTCTCTTTGAATCTTCTTTATCATGCCAGGATTAGCAGGAAAAAGCAAAAAATTTCAGAATTGCACCTTGCAATGTGGAGATATTACTGTTTGTGCATTTACAATATTCATTGATTTTTGCCATGGAAAAACGTCCAGAAATGTTTGAAGCTACTGACTGAATGAAAGGAGCTGGCATCTCACTCTCTTTGAATCTTCTTTATCATGCTAGGATTAGCAGGAAAAAGCAAAAAATTTCAGAATTGCACCTTGCAATGCGGAGAAATTACTGTGTGTGCATTTACAATATTCATTGATTTTTGCCATTGAAAAACATCATGTTATTCATATACCAGAAATGTTTGAAGCTACTGACTGAATGAAAGGAGCTGGCATCTCACTCTCTTTGAATCTTCTTTATCATGCTAGGATTAGCAGGAAAAAGCAAAAAATTTCAGAATTGCACCTTGCAATGCGGAGAAATTACTGTGTGTGCATTTACAATATTCATTGATTTTTGCCATTGAAAAACATCATGTTATTCATATACCAGAAATGTTTGAAGCTACTGACTGAATGAAAGGAGCTGGCATCTCACTCTCTTTGAATCTTCTTTATCATGCTAGGATTAGCAGGAAAAAGCAAAAAATTTCAGAATTTCACCTTGCAATGCGGAGAAATTACTGTTTGTGCATTTACAATATTCATTGATTTTTGCCATTGAAAAACATCATGTTATTCATATACCAGAAATGTTTGAAGCTACTGACTGAATGAAAGGAGCTGGCATCTCACTCTCTTTGAATCTTCTTTATCATGCTAGGATTAGCAGGAAAAAGCAAAAAATTTCAGAATTGCACCTTGCAATGCGGAGAAATTACTGTGTGTGCATTTACAATATTCATTGATTTTTGCCATTGAAAAACATCGTTATTCATATACCAGAAATGTTTGAAGCTACTGACTGAATGAAAAGAGCTGGCATCTCACTCTCTTTGAATCTTCTTTATCATGCCAGGATTAGCAGGAAAAAGCAAAAAATTTCAGAATTGCACCTTGCAATGTGGAGATATTACTGTTTGTGCATTTACAATATTCATTGATTTTTGCCATTGAAAAACGTCCAGAAATGTTTGAAGCTACTGACTGAATGAAAGGAGCTGGCATCTCACTCTCTTTGAATCTTCTTTATCATGCTAGGATTAGCAGGAAAAAGCAAAAAATTTCAGAATTGCACCTTGCAATGCGGAGAAATTACTGTGTGTGCATTTACAATATTCATTGATTTTTGCCATTGAAAAACATCATGTTATTCATATACCAGAAATGTTTGAAGCTACTGACTGAATGAAAGGAGCTGGCATCTCACTCTCTTTGAATCTTCTTTATCATGCTAGGATTAGCAGGAAAAAGCAAAAAATTTCAGAATTGCACCTTGCAATGCGGAGAAATTACTGTGTGTGCATTTACAATATTCATTGATTTTTGCCATTGAAAAACATCATGTTATTCATATACCAGAAATGTTTGAAGCTACTGACTGAATGAAAGGAGCTGGCATCTCACTCTCTTTGAATCTTCTTTATCATGCTAGGATTAGCAGGAAAAAGCAAAAAATTTCAGAATTGCACCTTGCAATGCGGAGAAATTACTGTTTGTGCATTTACAATATTCATTGATTTTTGCCATTGAAAAACATGTTATTCATATACCAGAAATGTTTGAAGCTACTGACTGAATGAAAAGAGCTGGCATCTCACTCTCTTTGAATCTTCTTTATCATGCCAGGATTAGCAGGAAAAAGCAAAAAATTTCAGAATTGCACCTTGCAATGTGGAGATATTACTGTTTGTGCATTTACAATATTCATTGATTTTTGCCATTGAAAAACGTCCAGAAATGTTTGAAGCTACTGACTGAATGAAAGGAGCTGGCATCTCACTCTCTTTGAATCTTCTTTATCATGCTAGGATTAGCAGGAAAAAGCAAAAAATTTCAGAATTGCACCTTGCAATGCGGAGAAATTACTGTTTGTGCATTTACAATATTCATTGATTTTTGCCATTGAAAAACATGTTATTCATATACCAGAAATGTTTGAAGCTACTGACTGAATGAAAAGAGCTGGCATCTCACTCTCTTTGAATCTTCTTTATCATGCCAGGATTAGCAGGAAAAAGCAAAAAATTTCAGAATTGCACGTTGCAATGTGGAGATATTACTGTTTGTGCATTTACAATATTGATTGATTTTTGCCATTCAAAAACGTCCAGAAATGTTTGAAGCTACTGACTGAATGAAAAGTGCTGGCATCTCACTCTCTGTGAATCTTCTTTATCATGCTAGGATTAGCAGGAAAAAGCAAAAAATTTCAGAATTGCACCTTGCAATGCGGAGATATTACTGTTTGTGCATTTACAATATTCATTGATTTTTGCCATTGAAAAACATCATGTTATTCATATACCAGAAATGTTTGAAGCTACTGACTGAATGAAAAGAGCTGGCATCTCACTCTCTTTGAATCTTCTTTATCATGCCAGGATTAGCAGGAAAAAGCAAAAAATTTCAGAATTGCACCTTGCAATGTGGAGATATTACTGTTTGTGCATTTACAATATTCATTGATTTTTGCCATTGAAAAACATGTTATTCATATACCAGAAATGTTTGAAGCTACTGACTGAATGAAAAGAGCTGGCATCTCACTCTCTTTGAATCTTCTTTATCATGCCAGGATTAGCAGGAAAAAGCAAAAAATTTCTGAATTGCACCTTGCAATGTGGAGATATTACTGTTTGTGCATTTACAATATTCATTGATTTTTGCCATTGAAAAACATCATGTTATTCATATACCAGAAATGTTTGAAGCTACTGACTGAATGAAAAGAGCTGGCATCTCACTCTCTTTGAATCTTCTTTATCATGCCAGGATTAGCAGGAAAAAGCAAAAAATTTCAGAATTGCACGTTGCAATGTGGAGATATTACTGTTTGTGCATTTACAATATTCATTGATTTTTGCCATTGAAAAACGTCCAGAAATGTTTGAAGCTACTGACTGAATGAAAGGAGCTGGCATCTCACTCTCTTTGAATCTTCTTTATCATGCTAGGATTAGCAGGAAAAAGCAAAAAATTTCAGAATTGCACCTTGCAATGCGGAGAAATTACTATGTGTGCATTTACAATATTCATTGATTTTTGCCATTGAAAAACATCGTTATTCATATACCAGAAATGTTTGAAGCTACTGACTGAATGAAAAGAGCTGGCATCTCACTCTCTTTGAATCTTCTTTATCATGCCAGGATTAGCAGGAAAAAGCAAAAAATTTCAGAATTGCACGTTGCAATGTGGAGATATTACTGTTTGTGCATTTACAATATTCATTGATTTTTGCCATTGAAAAACATCGTTATTCATATACCAGAAATGTTTGAAGCTACTGACTGAATGGAAAGAGCTGGCATCTCACTCTCTTTGAATCTTCTTTATCATGCCAGGATTAGCAGGAAAAAGCAAAAAATTTCAGAATTGCACGTTGCAATGTGGAGATATTACTGTTTGTGCATTTACAATATTCATTGATTTTTGCCATTGAAAAACGTCCAGAAATGTTTGAAGCTACTGACTGAATGAAAGGAGCTGGCATCTCACTCTCTTTGAATCTTCTTTATCATGCCAGGATTAGCAGGAAAAAGCAAAAAATTTCAGAATTGCACCTTGCAATGTGGAGATATTACTGTTTGTGCATTTACAATATTCATTGATTTTTGCCATTGAAAAACGTCCAGAAATGTTTGAAGCTACTGACTGAATGAAAGGAGCTGGCATCTCACTCTCTTTGAATCTTCTTTATCATGCTAGGATTAGCAGGAAAAAGCAAAAAATTTCAGAATTGCACCTTGCAATGCGGAGAAATTACTGTGTGTGCATTTACAATATTCATTGATTTTTGCCATTGAAAAACATGTTATTCATATACCAGAAATGTTTGAAGCTACTGACTGAATGAAAAGAGCTGGCATCTCACTCTCTTTGAATCTTCTTTATCATGCCAGGATTAGCAGGAAAAAGCAAAAAATTTCAGAATTGCACGTTGCAATGTGGAGATATTACTGTTTGTGCATTTACAATATTCATTGATTTTTGCCATTGAAAAACGTCCAGAAATGTTTGAAGCTACTGACTGAATGAAAGGAGCTGGCATCTCACTCTCTTTGAATCTTCTTTATCATGCTAGGATTAACAGGAAAAAGCAAAAAATTTCAGAATTGCACCTTGCAATGCGGAGAAATTACTGTGTGTGCATTTACAATATTCATTGATTTTTGCCATTGAAAAACATCGTTATTCATATACCAGAAATGTTTGAAGCTACTGACTGAATGAAAGGAGCTGGCATCTCACTCTCTTTGAATCTTCTTTATCATGCCAGGATTAGCAGGAAAAAGCAAAAAATTTCAGAATTGCACGTTGCAATGTGGAGATATTACTGTTTGTGCATTTACAATATTCATTGATTTTTGCCATTGAAAAACGTCCAGAAATGTTTGAAGCTACTGACTGAATGAAAGGAGCTGGCATCTCACTCTCTTTGAATCTTCTTTATCATGCTAGGATTAGCAGGAAAAAGCAAAAAATTTCAGAATTGCACCTTGCAATGTGGAGATATTACTGTTTGTGCATTTACAATATTCATTGATTTTTGCCATTGAAAAACGTCCATAAATGTTTGAAGCTACTGACTGAATGAAAGGAGCTGGCATCTCACTCTCTTTGAATCTTCTTTATCATGCTAGGATTAGCAGGAAAAAGCAAAAAATTTCAGAATTGCACCTTGCAATGCGGAGAAATTACTGTTTGTGCATTTACAATATTCATTGATTTTTGCCATTGAAAAACATGTTATTCATATACCAGAAATGTTTGAAGCTACTGACTGAATGAAAAGAGCTGACATCTCACTCTCTTTGAATCTTCTCTATCATGCCAGGATTAGCAGGAAAAAGCAAAAAATTTCAGAATTGCACGTTGCAATGTGGAGATATTACTGTTTGTGCATTTACAATATTCATTGATTTTTGCCATTGAAAAACGTCCAGAAATGTTTGAAGCTACTGACTGAATGAAAGGAGCTGGCATCTCACTCTCTTTGAATCTTCTTTATCATGCTAGGATTAGCAGGAAAAAGCAAAAAATTTCAGAATTGCACCTTGCAATGCGGAGAAATTACTATGTGTGCATTTACAATATTCATTGATTTTTGCCATTGAAAAACATCGTTATTCATATACCAGAAATGTTTGAAGCTACTGACTGAATGAAAAGAGCTGGCATCTCACTCTCTTTGAATCTTCTTTATCATGCCAGGATTAGCAGGAAAAAGCAAAAAATTTCAGAATTGCACCTTGCAATGTGGAGATATTACTGTTTGTGCATTTACAATATTCATTGATTTTTGCCATTGAAAAACATGTTATTCATATACCAGAAATGTTTGAAGCTACTGACTGAATGAAAAGAGCTGGCATCTCACTCTCTTTGAATCTTCTTTATCATGCCAGGATTAGCAGGAAAAAGCAAAAAATTTCTGAATTGCACCTTGCAATGTGGAGATATTACTGTTTGTGCATTTACAATATTCATTGATTTTTGCCATTGAAAAACATCATGTTATTCATATACCAGAAATGTTTGAAGCTACTGACTGAATGAAAAGAGCTGGCATCTCACTCTCTTTGAATCTTCTTTATCATGCCAGGATTAGCAGGAAAAAGCAAAAAATTTCAGAATTGCACGTTGCAATGTGGAGATATTACTGTTTGTGCATTTACAATATTCATTGATTTTTGCCATTGAAAAACGTCCAGAAATGTTTGAAGCTACTGACTGAATGAAAGGAGCTGGCATCTCACTCTCTTTGAATCTTCTTTATCATGCTAGGATTAGCAGGAAAAAGCAAAAAATTTCAGAATTGCACCTTGCAATGCGGAGAAATTACTATGTGTGCATTTACAATATTCATTGATTTTTGCCATTGAAAAACATCGTTATTCATATACCAGAAATGTTTGAAGCTACTGACTGAATGAAAAGAGCTGGCATCTCACTCTCTTTGAATCTTCTTTATCATGCCAGGATTAGCAGGAAAAAGCAAAAAATTTCAGAATTGCACGTTGCAATGTGGAGATATTACTGTTTGTGCATTTACAATATTCATTGATTTTTGCCATTGAAAAACATCGTTATTCATATACCAGAAATGTTTGAAGCTACTGACTGAATGGAAAGAGCTGGCATCTCACTCTCTTTGAATCTTCTTTATCATGCCAGGATTAGCAGGAAAAAGCAAAAAATTTCAGAATTGCACGTTGCAATGTGGAGATATTACTGTTTGTGCATTTACAATATTCATTGATTTTTGCCATTGAAAAACGTCCAGAAATGTTTGAAGCTACTGACTGAATGAAAGGAGCTGGCATCTCACTCTCTTTGAATCTTCTTTATCATGCCAGGATTAGCAGGAAAAAGCAAAAAATTTCAGAATTGCACCTTGCAATGTGGAGATATTACTGTTTGTGCATTTACAATATTCATTGATTTTTGCCATTGAAAAACGTCCAGAAATGTTTGAAGCTACTGACTGAATGAAAGGAGCTGGCATCTCACTCTCTTTGAATCTTCTTTATCATGCTAGGATTAGCAGGAAAAAGCAAAAAATTTCAGAATTGCACCTTGCAATGCGGAGAAATTACTGCGTGTGCATTTACAATATTCATTGATTTTTGCCATTGAAAAACATGTTATTCATATACCAGAAATGTTTGAAGCTACTGACTGAATGAAAAGAGCTGGCATCTCACTCTCTTTGAATCTTCTTTATCATGCCAGGATTAGCAGGAAAAAGCAAAAAATTTCAGAATTGCACGTTGCAATGTGGAGATATTACTGTTTGTGCATTTACAATATTCATTGATTTTTGCCATTGAAAAACGTCCAGAAATGTTTGAAGCTACTGACTGAATGAAAGGAGCTGGCATCTCACTCTCTTTGAATCTTCTTTATCATGCTAGGATTAACAGGAAAAAGCAAAAAATTTCAGAATTGCACCTTGCAATGCGGAGAAATTACTGTGTGTGCATTTACAATATTCATTGATTTTTGCCATTGAAAAACATCGTTATTCATATACCAGAAATGTTTGAAGCTACTGACTGAATGAAAAGAGCTGGCATCTCACTCTCTTTGAATCTTCTTTATCATGCCAGGATTAGCAGGAAAAAGCAAAAAATTTCAGAATTGCACGTTGCAATGTGGAGATATTACTGTTTGTGCATTTACAATATTCATTGATTTTTGCCATTGAAAAACGTCCAGAAATGTTTGAAGCTACTGACTGAATGAAAGGAGCTGGCATCTCACTCTCTTTGAATCTTCTTTATCATGCTAGGATTAGCAGGAAAAAGCAAAAAATTTCAGAATTGCACCTTGCAATGTGGAGATATTACTGTTTGTGCATTTACAATATTCATTGATTTTTGCCATTGAAAAACGTCCATAAATGTTTGAAGCTACTGACTGAATGAAAGGAGCTGGCATCTCACTCTCTTTGAATCTTCTTTATCATGCTAGGATTAGCAGGAAAAAGCAAAAAATTTCAGAATTGCACCTTGCAATGCGGAGAAATTACTGTTTGTGCATTTACAATATTCATTGATTTTTGCCATTGAAAAACATGTTATTCATATACCAGAAATGTTTGAAGCTACTGACTGAATGAAAAGAGCAGACATCTCACTCTCTTTGAATCTTCTTTATCATGCCAGGATTAGCAGGAAAAAGCAAAAAATTTCAGAATTGCACGTTGCAATGTGGAGATATTACTGTTTGTGCATTTACAATATTCATTGATTTTTGCCATTGAAAAACGTCCAGAAATGTTTGAAGCTACTGACTGAATGAAAGGAGCTGGCATCTCACTCTCTTTGAATCTTCTTTATCATGCTAGGATTAGCAGGAAAAAGCAAAAAATTTCAGAATGGCACCTTGCAATGCGGAGAAATTACTATGTGTGCATTTACAATATTCATTGATTTTTGCCATTGAAAAACATCGTTATTCATATACCAGAAATGTTTGAAGCTACTGACTGAATGAAAAGAGCTGGCATCTCACTCTCTTTGAATCTTCTTTATCATGCCAGGATTAGCAGGAAAAAGCAAAAAATTTCAGAATTGCACGTTGCAATGTGGAGATATTACTGTTTGTGCATTTACAAGATTCATTGATTTTTGCCATTGAAAAACATCGTTATTCATATACCAGAAATGTTTGAAGCTACTGACTGAATGGAAAGAGCTGGCATCTCACTCTCTTTGAATCTTCTTTATCATGCCAGGATTAGCAGGAAAAAGCAAAAAATTTCAGAATTGCACGTTGCAATGTGGAGATATTACTGTTTGTGCATTTACAATATTCATTGATTTTTTCCCTTGAAAAACGTCCAGAAATGTTTGAAGCTACTGACTGAATGAAAGGAGCTGGCATCTCACTCTCTTTGAATCTTCTTTATCATGCTAGGATTAGCAGGAAAAAGCAAAAAATTTCAGAATTGCACCTTGCAATGTGGAGATATTACTGTTTGTGCATTTACAATATTCATTGATTTTTGCCATTGAAAAACGTCCATAAATGTTTGAAGCTACTGACTGAATGAAAGGAGCTGGCATCTCACTCTCTTTGAATCTTCTTTATCATGCTAGGATTAGCAGGAAAAAGCAAAAAATTTCAGAATTGCACCTTGCAATGCGGAGAAATTACTGTTTGTGCATTTACAATATTCATTGATTTTTGCCATTGAAAACCATGTTATTCATATACCAGAAATGTTTGAAGCTACTGACTGAATGAAAAGAGCTGGCATCTCACTCTCTTTGAATCTTCTTTATCATGCCAGGATTAGCAGGAAAAAGCAAAAAATTTCAGAATTGCACGTTGCAATGTGAAGATATTACTGTTTGTGCATTTACAATATTCATTGATTTTTGCCATTGAAAAACGTCCAGAAATGTTTGAAGCTACTGACTGAATGAAAGGAGCTGGCATCTCACTCTCTTTGAATCTTCTTTATCATGCTAGGATTAGCAGGAAAAAGCAAAAAATTTCAGAATTGCACCTTGCAATGCGGAGAAATTACTATGTGTGCATTTACAATATTCATTGATTTTTGCCATTGAAAAACATCGTTATTCATATACCAGAAATGTTTGAAGCTACTGACTGAATGGAAAGAGCTGGCATCTCACTCTCTTTGAATCTTCTTTATCATGCCAGGATTAGCAGGAAAAAGCAAAAAATTTCAGAATTGCACGTTGCAATGTGGAGATATTACTGTTTGTGCATTTACAATATTCATTGATTTTTGCCATTGAAAAACGTCCAGAAATGTTTGAAGCTACTGACTGAATGAAAGGAGCTGGCATCTCACTCTCTTTGAATCTTCTTTATCATGCTAGGATTAGCAGGAAAAAGCAAAAAATTTCAGAATTGCACCTTGCAATGCGGAGAAATTACTGTTTGTGCATTTACAATATTCATTGATTTTTGCCATTGAAAAACGTCCAGAAATGTTTGAAGCTACTGACTGAATGAAAAGAGCTGGCATCTCACTCTCTTTGAATCTTCTTTATCATGCTAAGAGGAGCAGGAAAAAGCAAAAAATTTCAGAATTGCACGTTGCAATGTGGAGATATTACTGTTTGTGCATTTACAATATTCATTGATTTTTGCCATTGAAAAACATGTTATTCATATACCAGAAATGTTTGAAGCTACTGACTGAATGAAAAGAGCTGGCATCTCACTCTCTTTGAATCTTCTTTATCATGCCAGGATTAGCAGGAAAAAGCAAAAAATTTCAGAATTGCACCTTGCAATGTGGAGATATTACTGTTTGTGCATTTACAATATTCATTGATTTTTGCCATTGAAAAACGTCCAGAAATGTTTGAAGCTACTGACTGAATGAAAGGAGCTGGCATCTCACTCTCTTTGAATCTTCTTTATCATGCTAGGATTAGCAGGAAAAAGCAAAAAATTTCAGAATTGCACCTTGCAATGCGGAGAAATTACTGTGTGTGCATTTACAATATTCATTAATTTTTGCCATTGAAAAACATGTTATTCATATACCAGAAATGCTTGAAGCTACTGACTGAATGAAAAGAGCTGGCATCTCACTCTCTTTGAATCTTCTTTATCATGCCAGGATTAGCAGGAAAAAGCAAAAAATTTCAGAATTGCACGTTGCAATGTGGAGATATTACTGTTTGTGCATTTACAATATTCATTGATTTTTGCCATTGAAAAACGTCCAGAAATGTTTGAAGCTACTGACTGAATGAAAGGAGCTGGCATCTCACTCTCTTTGAATCTTCTTTATCATGCTAGGATTAGCAGGAAAAAGCAAAAAATTTCAGAATTGCACCTTGCAATGTGGAGATATTACTGTTTGTGCATTTACAATATTCATTGATTTTTGCCATTGAAAAACGTCCAGAAATGTTTGAAGCTACTGACTGAATGAAAGGAGCTGGCATCTCACTCTCTTTGAATCTTCTTTATCATGCTAGGATTAGCAGGAAAAAGCAAAAAATTTCAGAATTGCACCTTGCAATGCGGAGAAATTACTGTTTGTGCATTTACAATATTCATTGATTTTTGCCATTGAAAAACATCGTTATTCATATACCAGAAATGTTTGAAGCTACTGACTGAATGAAAAGAGCTGGCATCTCACTCTCTTTGAATCTTCTTTATCATGCCAGGATTAGCAGGAAAAAGCAAAAAATTTCAGAATTGCACGTTGCAATGTGGAGATATTACTGTTTGTGCATTTACAATATTCATTGATTTTTGCCATTGAAAAACGTCCAGAAATGTTTGAAGCTACTGACTGAATGAAAGGAGCTGGCATCTCACTCTCTTTGAATCTTCTTTATCATGCTAGGATTAGCAGGGAAAAGCAAAAAATTTCAGAATTGCACCTTGCAATGTGGAGATATTACTGTTTGTGCATTTACAATATTCATTGATTTTTGCCATTGAAAAACGTCCAGAAATGTTTGAAGCTACTGACTGAATGAAAGGAGCTGGCATCTCACTCTCTTTGAATCTTCTTTATCATGCTAGGATTAGCAGGAAAAAGCAAAAAATTTCAGAATTGCACCTTGCAATGCGGAGAAATTACTGTTTGTGCATTTACAATATTCATTGATTTTTGCCATTGAAAAACATGTTATTCATATACCAGAAATGTTTGAAGCTACTGACTGAATGAAAAGAGCTGGCATCTCACTCTCTTTGAATCTTCTTTATCATGCCAGGATTAGCAGGAAAAAGCAAAAAATTTCAGAATTGCACGTTGCAATGTGGAGATATTACTGTTTGTGCATTTACAATATTCATTGATTTTTGCCATTGAAAAACGTCCAGAAATGTTTGAAGCTACTGACTGAATGAAAGGACCTGGCATCTCACTCTCTTTGAATCTTCTTTATCATGCTAGGATTAGCAGGAAAAAGCAAAAAATTTCAGAATTGCACCTTGCAATGTGGAGATATTACTGTTTGTGCATTTACAATATTCATTGATTTTTGCCATTGAAAAACGTCCAGAAATGTTTGAAGCTACTGACTGAATGAAAGGAGCTGGCATCTCACTCTCTTTGAATCTTCTTTATCATGCTAGGATTAGCAGGAAAAAGCAAAAAATTTCAGAATTGCACCTTGCAATGCGGAGAAATTACTGTTTGTGCATTTACAATATTCATTGATTTTTGCCATTGAAAAACATCATGTTATTCATATACCAGAAATGTTTGAAGCTACTGACTGAATGAAAAGAGCTGGCATCTCACTCTCTTTGAATCTTCTTTATCATGCCAGGATTAGCAGGAAAAAGCAAAAAATTTCAGAATTGCACGTTGCAATGTGGAGATATTACTGTTTGTGCATTTACAATATTCATTGATTTTTGCCATTGAAAAACATCGTTATTCATATACCAGAAATGTTTGAAGCTACTGACTGAATGAAAAGAGCTGGCATCTCACTCTCTTTGAGTCTTCTTTATCATGCCAGGATTAGCAGGAAAAAGCAAAAAATTTCAGAATTGCACGTTGCAATGTGGAGACATTACTGTTTGTGCATTTACAATATTCATTGATTTTTGCCATTGAAAAACGTCCAGAAATGTTTGAAGCTACTGACTGAATGAAAGGAGCTGGCATCTCACTCTCTTTGAATCTTCTTTATCATGCTAGGATTAGCAGGAAAAAGCAAAAAATTTCAGAATTGCACATTGCAATGCGGAGAAATTACTGTTTGTGCATTTACAATATTCATTGATTTTTGCCATTGAAAAACATGTTATTCATATACCAGAAATGTTTGAAGCTACTGACTGAATGAAAAGAGCTGGCATCTCACTCTCTTTGAATCTTCTTTATCATGCCAGGATTAGCAGGAAAAAGCAAAAAATTTCAGAATTGCACCTTGCAATGTGGAGATATTACTGTTTGTGCATTTACAATATTAATTGATTTTTGCCATTGAAAAACGTCCAGAAATGTTTGAAGCTACTGACTGAATGAAAAGAGCTGGCATCTCACTCTCTTTGAATCTTCTTTATCATGCTAAGAGGAGCAAGAAAAAGCAAAAAATTTCAGAATTGCACGTTGCAATGTGGAGATATTACTGTTTGTGCATTTACAACATTCATTGATTTTTGCCATTGAAAAACATGTTATTCATATACCAGAAATGATTGAAGCTACTGACTGAATGAAAAGAGCTGGCATCTCACTCTCTTTGAATCTTCTTTATCATGCCAGGATTAGCAGGAAAAAGCAAAAAATTTCAGAATTGCACGTTGCAATGTGGAGATATTACTGTTTGTGCATTTACAATATTCATTGATTTTTGCCATTGAAAAACGTCCAGAAATGTTTGAAGCTACTGACTGAATGAAAGGAGATGGCATCTCACTCTCTTTGAATCTTCTTTATCATGCTAGGATTAGCAGGAAAAAGCAAAAAATTTCAGAATTGCACCTTGCAATGCGGAGAAATTACTGTTTGTGCATTTACAATATTCATTGATTTTTGCCATTGAAAAACATCATGTTATTCATATACCAGAAATGTTTGAAGCTACTGACTGAATGAAAAGAGCTGGCATCTCACTCTCTTTGAATCTTCTTTATCATGCTAAGAGGAGCAGGAAAAAGCAAAAATTTCAGAATTGCACGTTGCAATGTGGAGATATTACTGTTTGTGCATTTACAATATTCATTGATTTTTGCCATTGAAAAACGTCCAGAAATGTTTGAAGCTACTGACTGAATGAAAGGAGCTGGCATCTCACTCTCTTTGAATCTTCTTTATCATGCTAGGATTAGCAGGAAAAAGCAAAAAATTTCAGAATTGCACCTTGCAATGCGGAGAAATTACTGTTTGTGCATTTACAATATTCCTTGATTTTTGCCATTGAAAAACATCATGTTATTCATATACCAGAAATGTTTGAAGCTACTGACTGAATGAAAAGAGCTGGCATCTCACTCTCTTTGAATCTTCTTTATCATGCCAGGATTAGCAGGAAAAAGCAAAAAATTTCAGAATTGCACGTTGCAATGTGGAGATATTACTGTTTGTGCATTTACAATATTCATTGATTTTTGCCATTGAAAAACGTCCAGAAATGTTTGAAGCTACTGACTGAATGAAAGGAGCTGGCATCTCACTCTCTTTGAATCTTCTTTATCATGCTAGGATTAGCAGGAAAAAGCAAAAAATTTCAGAATTGCACCTTGCAATGCGGAGAAATTACTGTGTGTGCATTTACAATATTCATTGATTTTTGCCATTGAAAAACATCATGTTATTCATATACCAGAAATGTTTGAAGCTACTGACTGAATGAAAAGAGCTGGCATCTCACTCTCTTTGAATCTTCTTTATCATGCCAGGATTAGCAGGAAAAAGCAAAAAATTTCAGAATTGCACCTTGCAATGTGGAGATATTACTGTTTGTGCATTTACAATATTCATTGATTTTTGCCATTGAAAAACATGTTATTCATATACCAGAAATGTTTGAAGCTACTGACTGAATGAAACGAGCTGGCATCTCACTCTCTTTGAATCTTCTTTATCATGCCAGGATTAGCAGGAAAAAGCAAAAAATTTCAGAATTGCACCTTGCAATGTGGAGATATTACTGTTTGTGCATTTACAATATTCATTGATTTTTGCCATTGAAAAACGTCCAGAAATGTTTGAAGCTACTGACTGAATGAAAGGAGCTGGCATCTCACTCTCTTTGAATCTTCTTTATCATGCTAGGATTAGCAGGAAAAAGCAAAAAATTTCAGAATTGCACCTTGCAATGCGGAGAAATTACTGTGTGTGCATTTACAATATTCATTGATTTTTGCCATTGAAAAACATCGTTATTCATATACCAGAAATGTTTGAAGCTACTGACTGAATGAAAGGAGCTGGCATCTCACTCTCTTTGAATCTTCTTTATCATGCTAAGAGGAGCAGGAAAAAGCAAAAAATTTCAGAATTGCACGTTGCAATGTGGAGATATTACTGTTTGTGCATTTACAATATTCATTGATTTTTGCCATTGAAAAACGTCCAGAAATGTTTGAAGCTACTGACTGAATGAAAGGAGCTGGCATCTCACTCTCTTTGAATCTTCTTTATCATGCTAGGATTAGCAGGAAAAAGCAAAAAATTTCAGAATTGAACCTTGCAATGCGGAGAAATTACTGTTTGTGCATTTACAATATTCATTGATTTTTGCCATTGAAAAACATGTTATTCATATACCAGAAATGTTTGAAGCTACTGACTGAATGAAAAGAGCTGGCATCTCACTCTCTTTGAATCTTCTTTATCATGCCAGGATTAGCAGGAAAAAGCAAAAAATTTCAGAATTGCACGTTGCAATGTGGAGATATTACTGTTTGTGCATTTACAATATTCATTGATTTTTGCCATTGAAAAACGTCCAGAAATGTTTGAAGCTACTGACTGAATGAAAGGACCTGGCATCTCACTCTCTTTGAATCTTCTTTATCATGCTAGGATTAGCAGGAAAAAGCAAAAAATTTCAGAATTGCACCTTGCAATGTGGAGATATTACTGTTTGTGCATTTACAATATTCATTGATTTTTGCCATTGAAAAACGTCCAGAAATGTTTGAAGCTACTGACTGAATGAAAGGAGCTGGCATCTCACTCTCTTTGAATCTTCTTTATCATGCTAGGATTAGCAGGAAAAAGCAAAAAATTTCAGAATTGCACCTTGCAATGCGGAGAAATTACTGTTTGTGCATTTACAATATTCATTGATTTTTGCCATTGAAAAACATGTTATTCATATACCAGAAATGTTTGAAGCTACTGACTGAATGAAAAGAGCTGGCATCTCACTCTCTTTGAATCTTCTTTATCATGCCAGGATTAGCAGGAAAAAGCAAAAAATTTCAGAATTGCACGTTGCAATGTGGAGATATTACTGTTTGTGCATTTACAATATTCATTGATTTTTGCCATTGAAAAACATCGTTATTCATATACCAGAAATGTTTGAAGCTACTGACTGAATGAAAAGAGCTGGCATCTCACTCTCTTTGAATCTTCTTTATCATGCCAGGATTAGCAGGAAAAAGCAAAAAATTTCAGAATTGCACGTTGCAATGTGGAGACATTACTGTTTGTGCATTTACAATATTCATTGATTTTTGCCATTGAAAAACGTCCAGAAATGTTTGAAGCTACTGACTGAATGAAAGGAGCTGGCATCTCACTCTCTTTGAATCTTCTTTATCATGCTAGGATTAGCAGGAAAAAGCAAAAAATTTCAGAATTGCACCTTGCAATGCGGAAAAATTACTGTTTGTGCATTTACAATATTCATTGATTTTTGCCATTGAAAAACATCCAGAAATGTTTGAAGCTACTGACTGAATGAAAAGAGCTGGCATCTCACTCTCTTTGAATCTTCTTTATCATGCTAAGAGGAGCAGGAAAAAGCAAAAAATTTCAGAATTGCACGTTGCAATGTGGAGATATTACTGTTTGTGCATTTACAATATTCATTGATTTTTGCCATTGAAAAACATGTTATTCATATACCAGAAATGTTTGAAGCTACTGACTGAATGAAAAGAGCTGGCATCTCACTCTCTTTGAATCTTCTTTATCATGCCAGGATTAGCAGGAAAAAGCAAAAAATTTCAGAATTGCACCTTGCAATGTGGAGATATTACTGTTTGTGCATTTACAATATTCATTGATTTTTGCCATTGAAAAACGTCCAGAAATGTTTGAAGCTACTGACTGAATGAAAGGAGCTGGCATCTCACTCTCTTTGAATCTTCTTTATCATGCTAGGATTAGCAGGAAAAAGCAAAAAATTTCAGAATTGCACCTTGCAATGCGGAGAAATTACTGTTTGTGCATTTACAATATTCATTGATTTTTGCCATTGAAAAACATGTTATTCACATACCAGAAATGTTTGAAGATACTGACTGAATGAAAAGAGCTGGCATCTCACTCTCTTTGAATCTTCTTTATCATGCCAGGATTAGCAGGAAAAAGCAAAAAATTTCAGAATTGCACCTTGCAATGTGGAGATATTACTGTTTGTGCATTTACAATATTCATTGATTTTTGCCATTGAAAAACGTCCAGAAATGTTTGAAGCTACTGACTGAATGAAAGGAGCTGGCATCTCACTCTCTTTGAATCTTCTTTATCATGCTAGGATTAGCAGGAAAAAGCAAAAAATTTCAGAATTGCACCTTGCAATGCGGAGAAATTACTGTTTGTGCATTTACAATATTCATTGATTTTTGCCATTGAAAAACATGTTATTCATATACCAGAAATGTTTGAAGCTACTGACTGAATGAAAAGAGCTGGCATCTCACTCTCTTTGAATCTTCTTTATCATGCCAGGATTAGCAGGAAAAAGCAAAAAATTTCAGAATTGCACCTTGCAATGTGGAGATATTACTGTTTGTGCATTTACAATATTCATTGATTTTTGCCATTGAAAAACGTCCAGAAATGTTTGAAGCTACTGACTGAATGAAAGGAGCTGGCATCTCACTCTCTTTGAATCTTCTTTATCATGCTAGGATTAGCAGGAAAAAGCAAAAAATTTCAGAATTGCACATTGCAATGCGGAGAAATTACTGTTTGTGCATTTACAATATTCATTGATTTTTGCCATTGAAAAACATGTTATTCATATACCAGAAATGTTTGAAGCTACTGACTGAATGAAAAGAGCTGGCATCTCACTCTCTTTGAATCTTCTTTATCATGCCAGGATTAGCAGGAAAAAGCAAAAAATTTCAGAATTGCACCTTGCAATGTGGAGATATTACTGTTTGTGCATTTACAATATTAATTGATTTTTGCCATTGAAAAAGGTCCAGAAATGTTTGAAGCTACTGACTGAATGAAAAGAGCTGGCATCTCACTCTCTTTGAATCTTCTTTATCATGCTAAGAGGAGCAGGAAAAAGCAAAAAATTTCAGAATTGCACGTTGCAATGTGGAGATATTACTGTTTGTGCATTTACAACATTCATTGATTTTTGCCATTGAAAAACATGTTATTCATATACCAGAAATGATTGAAGCTACTGACTGAATGAAAAGAGCTGGCATCTCACTCTCTTTGAATCTTCTTTATCATGCCAGGATTAGCAGGAAAAAGCAAAAAATTTCAGAATTGCACCTTGCAATGTGGAGATATTACTGTTTGTGCATTTACAATATTCATTGATTTTTGCCATTGAAAAACGTCCAGAAATGTTTGAAGCTACTGACTGAATGAAAGGAGCTGGCATCTCACTCTCTTTGAATCTTCTTTATCATGCTAGGATTAGCAGGAAAAAGCAAAAAATTTCAGAATTGCACCTTGCAATGCGGAGAAATTACTGTTTGTGCATTTACAATATTCATTGATTTTTGCCATTGAAAAACATGTTATTCATATACCAGAAATGTTTGAAGCTACTGACTGAATGAAAAGAGCTGGCATCTCACTCTCTTTGAATCTTCTTTATCATGCCAGGATTAGCAGGAAAAAGCAAAAAATTTCAGAATTGCACCTTGCAATGTGGAGATATTACTGTTTGTGCATTTACAATATTCATTGATTTTTGCCATTGAAAAACGTCCAGAAATGTTTGAAGCTACTGACTGAATGAAAGGAGCTGGCATCTCACTCTCTTTGAATCTTCTTTATCATGCTAGGATTAGCAGGAAAAAGCAAAAAATTTCAGAATTGCACATTGCAATGCGGAGAAATTACTGTTTGTGCATTTACAATATTCATTGATTTTTGCCATTGAAAAACATGTTATTCATATACCAGAAATGTTTGAAGCTACTGACTGAATGAAAAGAGCTGGCATCTCACTCTCTTTGAATCTTCTTTATCATGCCAGGATTAGCAGGAAAAAGCAAAAAATTTCAGAATTGCACCTTGCAATGTGGAGATATTACTGTTTGTGCATTTACAATATTAATTGATTTTTGCCATTGAAAAAGGTCCAGAAATGTTTGAAGCTACTGACTGAATGAAAAGAGCTGGCATCTCACTCTCTTTGAATCTTCTTTATCATGCTAAGAGGAGCAGGAAAAAGCAAAAAATTTCAGAATTGCACGTTGCAATGTGGAGATATTACTGTTTGTGCATTTACAACATTCATTGATTTTTGCCATTGAAAAACATGTTATTCATATACCAGAAATGATTGAAGCTACTGACTGAATGAAAAGAGCTGGCATCTCACTCTCTTTGAATCTTCTTTATCATGCCAGGATTAGCAGGAAAAAGCAAAAAATTTCAGAATTGCACCTTGCAATGTGGAGATATTACTGTTTGTGCATTTACAATATTCATTGATTTTTGCCATTGAAAAACGTCCAGAAATGTTTGAAGCTACTGACTGAATGAAAGGAGATGGCATCTCACTCTCTTTGAATCTTCTTTATCATGCTAGGATTAGCAGGAAAAAGCAAAAAATTTCAGAATTGCACCTTGCAATGCGGAGAAATTACTGTTTGTGCATTTACAATATTCATTGATTTTTGCCATTGAAAAACATCATGTTATTCATATACCAGAAATGTTTGAAGCTACTGACTGAATGAAAAGAGCTGGCATCTCACTCTCTTTGAATCTTCTTTATCATGCTAAGAGGAGCAGGAAAAAGCAAAAATTTCAGAATTGCACGTTGCAATGTGGAGATATTACTGTTTGTGCATTTACAATATTCATTGATTTTTGCCATTGAAAAACGTCCAGAAATGTTTGAAGCTACTGACTGAATGAAAGGAGATGGCATCTCACTCTCTTTGAATCTTCTTTATCATGCTAGGATTAGCAGGAAAAAGCAAAAAATTTCAGAATTGCACCTTGCAATGCGGAGAAATTACTGTTTGTGCATTTACAATATTCATTGATTTTTGCCATTGAAAAACATCATGTTATTCATATACCAGAAATGTTTGAAGCTACTGACTGAATGAAAAGAGCTGGCATCTCACTCTCTTTGAATCTTCTTTATCATGCTAAGAGGAGCAGGAAAAAGCAAAAATTTCAGAATTGCACGTTGCAATGTGGAGATATTACTGTTTGTGCATTTACAATATTCATTGATTTTTGCCATTGAAAAACATGTTATTCATATACCAGAAATGTTTGAAGCTACTGACTGAATGAAAAGAGCTGGCATCTCACTCTCTTTGAATCTTCTTTATCATGCCAGGATTAGCAGGAAAAAGCAAAAAATTTCAGAATTGCACCTTGCAATGTGGAGATATTACTGTTTGTGCATTTACAATATTCATTGATTTTTGCCATTGAAAAACGTCCAGAAATGTTTGAAGCTACTGACTGAATGAAAGGAGCTGGCATCTCACTCTCTTTGAATCTTCTTTATCATGCTAGGATTAGCAGGAAAAAGCAAAAAATTTCAGAATTGCACCTTGCAATGCGGAGAAATTACTGTTTGTGCATTTACAATATTCATTGATTTTTGCCATTGAAAAACATGTTATTCATATACCAGAAATGTTTGAAGCTACTGACTGAATGAAAAGAGCTGGCATCTCACTCTCTTTGAATCTTCTTTATCATGCCAGGATTAGCAGGAAAAAGCAAAAAATTTCAGAATTGCACGTTGCAATGTGGAGATATTACTGTTTGTGCATTTACAATATTCATTGATTTTTGCCATTGAAAAACGTCCAGAAATGTTTGAAGCTACTGACTGAATGAAAGGAGCTGGCATCTCACTCTCTTTGAATCTTCTTTATCATGCTAGGATTAGCAGGAAAAAGCAAAAAATTTCAGAATTGCACCTTGCAATGCGGAAAAATTACTGTTTGTGCATTTACAATATTCATTGATTTTTGCCATTGAAAAACATCCAGAAATGTTTGAAGCTACTGACTGAATGAAAAGAGCTGGCATCTCACTCTCTTTGAATCTTCTTTATCATGCTAAGAGGAGCAGGAAAAAGCAAAAAATTTCAGAATTGCACGTTGCAATGTGGAGATATTACTGTTTGTGCATTTACAATATTCATTGATTTTTGCCATTGAAAAACATGTTATTCATATACCAGAAATGTTTGAAGCTACTGACTGAATGAAAAGAGCTGGCATCTCACTCTCTTTGAATCTTCTTTATCATGCTAGGATTAGCAGGAAAAAGCAAAAAATTTCAGAATTGCACCTTGCAATGCGGAGAAATTACTGTTTGTGCATTTACAATATTCATTGATTTTTGCCATTGAAAAACATGTTATTCATATACCAGAAATGTTTGAAGCTACTGACTGAATGAAAAGAGCTGGCATCTCACTCTCTTTGAATCTTCTTTATCATGCCAGGATTAGCAGGAAAAAGCAAAAAATTTCAGAATTGCACCTTGCAATGTGGAGATATTACTGTTTGTGCATTTACAATATTCATTGATTTTTGCCATTGAAAAACGTCCAGAAATGTTTGAAGCTACTGACTGAATGAAAGGAGCTGGCATCTCACTCTCTTTGAATCTTCTTTATCATGCTAGGATTAGCAGGAAAAAGCAAAAAATTTCAGAATTGCACCTTGCAATGCGGAGAAATTACTGTTTGTGCATTTACAATATTCATTGATTTTTGCCGTTGAAAAACATGTTATTCATATACCAGAAATGTTTGAAGCTACTGACTGAATGAAAAGAGCTGGCATCTCACTCTCTTTGAATCTTCTTTATCATGCCAGGATTAGCAGGAAAAAGCAAAAAATTTCAGAATTGCACCTTGCAATGTGGAGATATTACTGTTTGTGCATTTACAATATTCATTGATTTTTGCCATTGAAAAATGTCCAGAAATGTTTGAAGCTACTGACTGAATGAAAGGAGCTGGCATCTCACTCTCTTTGAATCTTCTTTATCATGCTAGGATTAGCAGGAAAAAGCAAAAAATTTCAGAATTGCACATTGCAATGCGGAGAAATTACTGTTTGTGCATTTACAATATTCATTGATTTTTGCCATTGAAAAACATGTTATTCATATACCAGAAATGTTTGAAGCTACTGACTGAATGAAAAGAGCTGGCATCTCACTCTCTTTGAATCTTCTTTATCATGCCAGGATTAGCAGGAAAAAGCAAAAAATTTCAGAATTGCACCTTGCAATGTGGAGATATTACTGTTTGTGCATTTACAATATTAATTGATTTTTGCCATTGAAAAAGGTCCAGAAATGTTTGAAGCTACTGACTGAATGAAAAGAGCTGGCATCTCACTCTCTTTGAATCTTCTTTATCATGCTAAGAGGAGCAGGAAAAAGCAAAAAATTTCAGAATTGCACGTTGCAATGTGGAGATATTACTGTTTGTGCATTTACAACATTCATTGATTTTTGCCATTGAAAAACATGTTATTCATATACCAGAAATGATTGAAGCTACTGACTGAATGAAAAGAGCTGGCATCTCACTCTCTTTGAATCTTCTTTATCATGCCAGGATTAGCAGGAAAAAGCAAAAAATTTCAGAATTGCACCTTGCAATGTGGAGATATTACTGTTTGTGCATTTACAATATTCATTGATTTTTGCCATTGAAAAACGTCCAGAAATGTTTGAAGCTACTGACTGAATGAAAGGAGCTGGCATCTCACTCTCTTTGAATCTTCTTTATCATGCTAGGATTAGCAGGAAAAAGCAAAAAATTTCAGAATTGCACCTTGCAATGCGGAGAAATTACTGTTTGTGCATTTACAATATTCATTGATTTTTGCCATTGAAAAACATGTTATTCATATACCAGAAATGTTTGAAGCTACTGACTGAATGAAAAGAGCTGGCATCTCACTCTCTTTGAATCTTCTTTATCATGCCAGGATTAGCAGGAAAAAGCAAAAAATTTCAGAATTGCACCTTGCAATGTGGAGATATTACTGTTTGTGCATTTACAATATTCATTGATTTTTGCCATTGAAAAACGTCCAGAAATGTTTGAAGCTACTGACTGAATGAAAGGAGCTGGCATCTCACTCTCTTTGAATCTTCTTTATCATGCTAGGATTAGCAGGAAAAAGCAAAAAATTTCAGAATTGCACATTGCAATGCGGAGAAATTACTGTTTGTGCATTTACAATATTCATTGATTTTTGCCATTGAAAAACATGTTATTCATATACCAGAAATGTTTGAAGCTACTGACTGAATGAAAAGAGCTGGCATCTCACTCTCTTTGAATCTTCTTTATCATGCCAGGATTAGCAGGAAAAAGCAAAAAATTTCAGAATTGCACCTTGCAATGTGGAGATATTACTGTTTGTGCATTTACAATATTAATTGATTTTTGCCATTGAAAAAGGTCCAGAAATGTTTGAAGCTACTGACTGAATGAAAAGAGCTGGCATCTCACTCTCTTTGAATCTTCTTTATCATGCTAAGAGGAGCAGGAAAAAGCAAAAAATTTCAGAATTGCACGTTGCAATGTGGAGATATTACTGTTTGTGCATTTACAACATTCATTGATTTTTGCCATTGAAAAACATGTTATTCATATACCAGAAATGATTGAAGCTACTGACTGAATGAAAAGAGCTGGCATCTCACTCTCTTTGAATCTTCTTTATCATGCCAGGATTAGCAGGAAAAAGCAAAAAATTTCAGAATTGCACCTTGCAATGTGGAGATATTACTGTTTGTGCATTTACAATATTCATTGATTTTTGCCATTGAAAAACGTCCAGAAATGTTTGAAGCTACTGACTGAATGAAAGGAGATGGCATCTCACTCTCTTTGAATCTTCTTTATCATGCTAGGATTAGCAGGAAAAAGCAAAAAATTTCAGAATTGCACCTTGCAATGCGGAGAAATTACTGTTTGTGCATTTACAATATTCATTGATTTTTGCCATTGAAAAACATCATGTTATTCATATACCAGAAATGTTTGAAGCTACTGACTGAATGAAAAGAGCTGGCATCTCACTCTCTTTGAATCTTCTTTATCATGCTAAGAGGAGCAGGAAAAAGCAAAAATTTCAGAATTGCACGTTGCAATGTGGAGATATTACTGTTTGTGCATTTACAATATTCATTGATTTTTGCCATTGAAAAACGTCCAGAAATGTTTGAAGCTACTGACTGAATGAAAGGAGATGGCATCTCACTCTCTTTGAATCTTCTTTATCATGCTAGGATTAGCAGGAAAAAGCAAAAAATTTCAGAATTGCACCTTGCAATGCGGAGAAATTACTGTTTGTGCATTTACAATATTCATTGATTTTTGCCATTGAAAAACATCATGTTATTCATATACCAGAAATGTTTGAAGCTACTGACTGAATGAAAAGAGCTGGCATCTCACTCTCTTTGAATCTTCTTTATCATGCTAAGAGGAGCAGGAAAAAGCAAAAATTTCAGAATTGCACGTTGCAATGTGGAGATATTACTGTTTGTGCATTTACAATATTCATTGATTTTTGCCATTGAAAAACATGTTATTCATATACCAGAAATGTTTGAAGCTACTGACTGAATGAAAAGAGCTGGCATCTCACTCTCTTTGAATCTTCTTTATCATGCCAGGATTAGCAGGAAAAAGCAAAAAATTTCAGAATTGCACCTTGCAATGTGGAGATATTACTGTTTGTGCATTTACAATATTCATTGATTTTTGCCATTGAAAAACATGTTATTCATATACCAGAAATTTTGAAGCTACTGACTGAATGAAAGGAGCTGGCATCTCACTCTCTTTGAATCTTCTTTATCATGCCAGGATTAGCAGGAAAAAGCAAAAAATTTCAGAATTGCACCTTGCAATGTGGAGATATTACTGTTTGTGCATTTACAATATTCATTGATTTTTGCCATTGAAAAACGTCCAGAAATGTTTGAAGCTACTGACTGAATGAAAGGAGCTGGCATCTCACTCTCTTTGAATCTTCTTTATCATGCTAGGATTAGCAGGAAAAAGCAAAAAATTTCAGAATTGCACCTTGCAATGCGGAGAAATTACTGTGTGTGCATTTACAATATTCATTGATTTTTGCCATTGAAAAACGTCCAGAAATGTTTGAAGCTACTGACTGAATGAAAGGAGCTGGCATCTCACTCTCTTTGAATCTTCTTTATCATGCTAGGATTAGCAGGAAAAAGCAAAAAATTTCAGAATTGCACCTTGCAATGCGGAGAAATTACTGTGTGTGCATTTACAATATTCATTGATTTTTGCCATTGAAAAACATCATGTTATTCATATACCAGAAATGTTTGAAGCTACTGACTGAATGAAAGGAGCTGGCATCTCACTCTCTTTGAATCTTCTTTATCATGCTAGGATTAGCAGGAAAAAGCAAAAAATTTCAGAATTGCACCTTGCAATGCGGAGAAATTACTGTTTGTGCATTTACAATATTCATTGATTTTTGCCATTGAAAAACATGTTATTCATATACCAGAAATGTTTGAAGCTACTGACTGAATGAAAAGAGCTGGCATCTCACTCTCTTTGAATCTTCTTTATCATGCCAGGATTAGCAGGAAAAAGCAAAAAATTTCAGAATTGCACCTTGCAATGTGGAGATATTACTGTTCGTGCATTTACAATATTCATTGATTTTTGCCATTGAAAAACGTCCAGAAATGTTTGAAGCTACTGACTGAATGAAAGGAGCTGGCATCTCACTCTCTTTGAATCTTCTTTATCATGCTAGGATTAGCAGGAAAAAGCAAAAAATTTCAGAATTGCACGTTGCAATGTGGAGATATTACTGTTTGTGCATTTACAATATTCATTGATTTTTGCCATTGAAAAACGTCCAGAAATGTTTGAAGCTACTGACTGAATGAAAGGAGATGGCATCTCACTCTCTTTGAATCTTCTTTATCATGCTAGGATTAGCAGGAAAAAGCAAAAAATTTCAGAATTGCACCTTGCAATGCGGAGAAATTACTGTTTGTGCATTTACAATATTCATTGATTTTTGCCATTGAAAAACATCATGTTATTCATATACCAGAAATGTTTGAAGCTACTGACTGAATGAAAAGAGCTGGCATCTCACTCTCTTTGAATCTTCTTTATCATGCTAAGAGGAGCAGGAAAAAGCAAAAATTTCAGAATTGCACGTTGCAATGTGGAGATATTACTGTTTGTGCATTTACAATATTCATTGATTTTTGCCATTGAAAAACATGTTATTCATATACCAGAAATGTTTGAAGCTACTGACTGAATGAAAAGAGCTGGCATCTCACTCTCTTTGAATCTTCTTTATCATGCCAGGATTAGCAGGAAAAAGCAAAAAATTTCAGAATTGCACCTTGCAATGTGGAGATATTACTGTTTGTGCATTTACAATATTCATTGATTTTTGCCATTGAAAAACGTCCAGAAATGTTTGAAGCTACTGACTGAATGAAAGGAGCTGGCATCTCACTCTCTTTGAATCTTCTTTATCATGCTAGGATTAGCAGGAAAAAGCAAAAAATTTCAGAATTGCACCTTGCAATGCGGAGAAATTACTGTTTGTGCATTTACAATATTCATTGATTTTTGCCATTGAAAAACATGTTATTCATATACCAGAAATGTTTGAAGCTACTGACTGAATGAAAAGAGCTGGCATCTCACTCTCTTTGAATCTTCTTTATCATGCCAGGATTAGCAGGAAAAAGCAAAAAATTTCAGAATTGCACGTTGCAATGTGGAGATATTACTGTTTGTGCATTTACAATATTCATTGATTTTTGCCATTGAAAAACGTCCAGAAATGTTTGAAGCTACTGACTGAATGAAAGGAGCTGGCATCTCACTCTCTTTGAATCTTCTTTATCATGCTAGGATTAGCAGGAAAAAGCAAAAAATTTCAGAATTGCACCTTGCAATGCGGAAAAATTACTGTTTGTGCATTTACAATATTCATTGATTTTTGCCATTGAAAAACATCCAGAAATGTTTGAAGCTACTGACTGAATGAAAAGAGCTGGCATCTCACTCTCTTTGAATCTTCTTTATCATGCTAAGAGGAGCAGGAAAAAGCAAAAAATTTCAGAATTGCACGTTGCAATGTGGAGATATTACTGTTTGTGCATTTACAATATTCATTGATTTTTGCCATTGAAAAACATGTTATTCATATACCAGAAATGTTTGAAGCTACTGACTGAATGAAAAGAGCTGGCATCTCACTCTCTTTGAATCTTCTTTATCATGCCAGGATTAGCAGGAAAAAGCAAAAAATTTCAGAATTGCACCTTGCAATGTGGAGATATTACTGTTTGTGCATTTACAATATTCATTGATTTTTGCCATTGAAAAACGTCCAGAAATGTTTGAAGCTACTGACTGAATGAAAGGAGCTGGCATCTCACTCTCTTTGAATCTTCTTTATCATGCTAGGATTAGCAGGAAAAAGCAAAAAATTTCAGAATTGCACCTTGCAATGCGGAGAAATTACTGTTTGTGCATTTACAATATTCATTGATTTTTGCCATTGAAAAACATGTTATTCATATACCAGAAATGTTTGAAGCTACTGACTGAATGAAAAGAGCTGGCATCTCACTCTCTTTGAATCTTCTTTATCATGCCAGGATTAGCAGGAAAAAGCAAAAAATTTCAGAATTGCACCTTGCAATGTGGAGATATTACTGTTTGTGCATTTACAATATTCATTGATTTTTGCCATTGAAAAACGTCCAGAAATGTTTGAAGCTACTGACTGAATGAAAGGAGCTGGCATCTCACTCTCTTTGAATCTTCTTTATCATGCTAGGATTAGCAGGAAAAAGCAAAAAATTTCAGAATTGCACCTTGCAATGCGGAGAAATTACTGTTTGTGCATTTACAATATTCATTGATTTTTGCCGTTGAAAAACATGTTATTCATATACCAGAAATGTTTGAAGCTACTGACTGAATGAAAAGAGCTGGCATCTCACTCTCTTTGAATCTTCTTTATCATGCCAGGATTAGCAGGAAAAAGCAAAAAATTTCAGAATTGCACCTTGCAATGTGGAGATATTACTGTTTGTGCATTTACAATATTCATTGATTTTTGCCATTGAAAAACGTCCAGAAATGTTTGAAGCTACTGACTGAATGAAAGGAGCTGGCATCTCACTCTCTTTGAATCTTCTTTATCATGCTAGGATTAGCAGGAAAAAGCAAAAAATTTCAGAATTGCACATTGCAATGCGGAGAAATTACTGTTTGTGCATTTACAATATTCATTGATTTTTGCCATTGAAAAACATGTTATTCATATACCAGAAATGTTTGAAGCTACTGACTGAATGAAAAGAGCTGGCATCTCACTCTCTTTGAATCTTCTTTATCATGCCAGGATTAGCAGGAAAAAGCAAAAAATTTCAGAATTGCACCTTGCAATGTGGAGATATTACTGTTTGTGCATTTACAATATTAATTGATTTTTGCCATTGAAAAAGGTCCAGAAATGTTTGAAGCTACTGACTGAATGAAAAGAGCTGGCATCTCACTCTCTTTGAATCTTCTTTATCATGCTAAGAGGAGCAGGAAAAAGCAAAAAATTTCAGAATTGCACGTTGCAATGTGGAGATATTACTGTTTGTGCATTTACAACATTCATTGATTTTTGCCATTGAAAAACATGTTATTCATATACCAGAAATGATTGAAGCTACTGACTGAATGAAAAGAGCTGGCATCTCACTCTCTTTGAATCTTCTTTATCATGCCAGGATTAGCAGGAAAAAGCAAAAAATTTCAGAATTGCACCTTGCAATGTGGAGATATTACTGTTTGTGCATTTACAATATTCATTGATTTTTGCCATTGAAAAACGTCCAGAAATGTTTGAAGCTACTGACTGAATGAAAGGAGCTGGCATCTCACTCTCTTTGAATCTTCTTTATCATGCTAGGATTAGCAGGAAAAAGCAAAAAATTTCAGAATTGCACCTTGCAATGCGGAGAAATTACTGTTTGTGCATTTACAATATTCATTGATTTTTGCCATTGAAAAACATGTTATTCATATACCAGAAATGTTTGAAGCTACTGACTGAATGAAAAGAGCTGGCATCTCACTCTCTTTGAATCTTCTTTATCATGCCAGGATTAGCAGGAAAAAGCAAAAAATTTCAGAATTGCACCTTGCAATGTGGAGATATTACTGTTTGTGCATTTACAATATTCATTGATTTTTGCCATTGAAAAACGTCCAGAAATGTTTGAAGCTACTGACTGAATGAAAGGAGCTGGCATCTCACTCTCTTTGAATCTTCTTTATCATGCTAGGATTAGCAGGAAAAAGCAAAAAATTTCAGAATTGCACATTGCAATGCGGAGAAATTACTGTTTGTGCATTTACAATATTCATTGATTTTTGCCATTGAAAAACATGTTATTCATATACCAGAAATGTTTGAAGCTACTGACTGAATGAAAAGAGCTGGCATCTCACTCTCTTTGAATCTTCTTTATCATGCCAGGATTAGCAGGAAAAAGCAAAAAATTTCAGAATTGCACCTTGCAATGTGGAGATATTACTGTTTGTGCATTTACAATATTAATTGATTTTTGCCATTGAAAAAGGTCCAGAAATGTTTGAAGCTACTGACTGAATGAAAAGAGCTGGCATCTCACTCTCTTTGAATCTTCTTTATCATGCTAAGAGGAGCAGGAAAAAGCAAAAAATTTCAGAATTGCACGTTGCAATGTGGAGATATTACTGTTTGTGCATTTACAACATTCATTGATTTTTGCCATTGAAAAACATGTTATTCATATACCAGAAATGATTGAAGCTACTGACTGAATGAAAAGAGCTGGCATCTCACTCTCTTTGAATCTTCTTTATCATGCCAGGATTAGCAGGAAAAAGCAAAAAATTTCAGAATTGCACCTTGCAATGTGGAGATATTACTGTTTGTGCATTTACAATATTCATTGATTTTTGCCATTGAAAAACGTCCAGAAATGTTTGAAGCTACTGACTGAATGAAAGGAGATGGCATCTCACTCTCTTTGAATCTTCTTTATCATGCTAGGATTAGCAGGAAAAAGCAAAAAATTTCAGAATTGCACCTTGCAATGCGGAGAAATTACTGTTTGTGCATTTACAATATTCATTGATTTTTGCCATTGAAAAACATCATGTTATTCATATACCAGAAATGTTTGAAGCTACTGACTGAATGAAAAGAGCTGGCATCTCACTCTCTTTGAATCTTCTTTATCATGCTAAGAGGAGCAGGAAAAAGCAAAAATTTCAGAATTGCACGTTGCAATGTGGAGATATTACTGTTTGTGCATTTACAATATTCATTGATTTTTGCCATTGAAAAACGTCCAGAAATGTTTGAAGCTACTGACTGAATGAAAGGAGATGGCATCTCACTCTCTTTGAATCTTCTTTATCATGCTAGGATTAGCAGGAAAAAGCAAAAAATTTCAGAATTGCACCTTGCAATGCGGAGAAATTACTGTTTGTGCATTTACAATATTCATTGATTTTTGCCATTGAAAAACATCATGTTATTCATATACCAGAAATGTTTGAAGCTACTGACTGAATGAAAAGAGCTGGCATCTCACTCTCTTTGAATCTTCTTTATCATGCTAAGAGGAGCAGGAAAAAGCAAAAATTTCAGAATTGCACGTTGCAATGTGGAGATATTACTGTTTGTGCATTTACAATATTCATTGATTTTTGCCATTGAAAAACATGTTATTCATATACCAGAAATGTTTGAAGCTACTGACTGAATGAAAAGAGCTGGCATCTCACTCTCTTTGAATCTTCTTTATCATGCCAGGATTAGCAGGAAAAAGCAAAAAATTTCAGAATTGCACCTTGCAATGTGGAGATATTACTGTTTGTGCATTTACAATATTCATTGATTTTTGCCATTGAAAAACGTCCAGAAATGTTTGAAGCTACTGACTGAATGAAAGGAGCTGGCATCTCACTCTCTTTGAATCTTCTTTATCATGCTAGGATTAGCAGGAAAAAGCAAAAAATTTCAGAATTGCACCTTGCAATGCGGAGAAATTACTGTTTGTGCATTTACAATATTCATTGATTTTTGCCATTGAAAAACATGTTATTCATATACCAGAAATGTTTGAAGCTACTGACTGAATGAAAAGAGCTGGCATCTCACTCTCTTTGAATCTTCTTTATCATGCCAGGATTAGCAGGAAAAAGCAAAAAATTTCAGAATTGCACCTTGCAATGTGGAGATATTACTGTTTGTGCATTTACAATATTCATTGATTTTTGCCATTGAAAAACGTCCAGAAATGTTTGAAGCTACTGACTGAATGAAAGGAGCTGGCATCTCACTCTCTTTGAATCTTCTTTATCATGCTAGGATTAGCAGGAAAAAGCAAAAAATTTCAGAATTGCACCTTGCAATGCGGAGAAATTACTGTTTGTGCATTTACAATATTCATTGATTTTTGCCATTGAAAAACATGTTATTCATATACCAGAAATGTTTGAAGCTACTGACTGAATGAAAAGAGCTGGCATCTCACTCTCTTTGAATCTTCTTTATCATGCCAGGATTAGCAGGAAAAAGCAAAAAATTTCAGAATTGCACCTTGCAATGTGGAGATATTACTGTTTGTGCATTTACAATATTCATTGATTTTTGCCATTGAAAAACGTCCAGAAATGTTTGAAGCTACTGACTGAATGAAAGGAGCTGGCATCTCACTCTCTTTGAATCTTCTTTATCATGCTAGGATTAGCAGGAAAAAGCAAAAAATTTCAGAATTGCACATTGCAATGCGGAGAAATTACTGTTTGTGCATTTACAATATTCATTGATTTTTGCCATTGAAAAACATGTTATTCATATACCAGAAATGTTTGAAGCTACTGACTGAATGAAAAGAGCTGGCATCTCACTCTCTTTGAATCTTCTTTATCATGCCAGGATTAGCAGGAAAAAGCAAAAAATTTCAGAATTGCACCTTGCAATGTGGAGATATTACTGTTTGTGCATTTACAATATTAATTGATTTTTGCCATTGAAAAACGTCCAGAAATGTTTGAAGCTACTGGCTGAATGAAAAGAGCTGGCATCTCACTCTCTTTGAATCTTCTTTATCATGCTAAGAGGAGCAGGAAAAAGCAAAAAATTTCAGAATTGCACGTTGCAATGTGGAGATATTACTGTTTGTGCATTTACAACATTCATTGATTTTTGCCATTGAAAAACATGTTATTCATATACCAGAAATGATTGAAGCTACTGACTGAATGAAAAGAGCTGGCATCTCACTCTCTTTGAATCTTCTTTATCATGCCAGGATTAGCAGGAAAAAGCAAAAAATTTCAGAATTGCACCTTGCAATGTGGAGATATTACTGTTTGTGCATTTACAATATTCATTGATTTTTGCCATTGAAAAACGTCCAGAAATGTTTGAAGCTACTGACTGAATGAAAGGAGATGGCATCTCACTCTCTTTGAATCTTCTTTATCATGCTAGGATTAGCAGGAAAAAGCAAAAAATTTCAGAATTGCACCTTGCAATGCGGAGAAATTACTGTTTGTGCATTTACAATATTCATTGATTTTTGCCATTGAAAAACATCATGTTATTCATATACCAGAAATGTTTGAAGCTACTGACTGAATGAAAAGAGCTGGCATCTCACTCTCTTTGAATCTTCTTTATCATGCTAAGAGGAGCAGGAAAAAGCAAAAATTTCAGAATTGCACGTTGCAATGTGGAGATATTACTGTTTGTGCATTTACAATATTCATTGATTTTTGCCATTGAAAAACGTCCAGAAATGTTTGAAGCTACTGACTGAATGAAAGGAGCTGGCATCTCACTCTCTTTGAATCTTCTTTATCATGCTAGGATTAGCAGGAAAAAGCAAAAAATTTCAGAATTGCACCTTGCAATGCGGAGAAATTACTGTTTGTGCATTTACAATATTCATTGATTTTTGCCATTGAAAAACATCATGTTATTCATATACCAGAAATGTTTGAAGCTACTGACTGAATGAAAAGAGCTGGCATCTCACTCTCTTTGAATCTTCTTTATCATGCCAGGATTAGCAGGAAAAAGCAAAAAATTTCAGAATTGCACGTTGCAATGTGGAGATATTACTGTTTGTGCATTTACAATATTCATTGATTTTTGCCATTGAAAAACGTCCAGAAATGTTTGAAGCTACTGACTGAATGAAAGGAGCTGGCATCTCACTCTCTTTGAATCTTCTTTATCATGCTAGGATTAGCAGGAAAAAGCAAAAAATTTCAGAATTGCACCTTGCAATGCGGAGAAATTACTGTGTGTGCATTTACAATATTCATTGATTTTTGCCATTGAAAAACATCATGTTATTCATATACCAGAAATGTTTGAAGCTACTGACTGAATGAAAAGAGCTGGCATCTCACTCTCTTTGAATCTTCTTTATCATGCCAGGATTAGCAGGAAAAAGCAAAAAATTTCAGAATTGCACCTTGCAATGTGGAGATATTACTGTTTGTGCATTTACAATATTCATTGATTTTTGCCATTGAAAAACATGTTATTCATATACCAGAAATGTTTGAAGCTACTGACTGAATGAAACGAGCTGGCATCTCACTCTCTTTGAATCTTCTTTATCATGCCAGGATTAGCAGGAAAAAGCAAAAAATTTCAGAATTGCACCTTGCAATGTGGAGATATTACTGTTTGTGCATTTACAATATTCATTGATTTTTGCCATTGAAAAACGTCCAGAAATGTTTGAAGCTACTGACTGAATGAAAGGAGCTGGCATCTCACTCTCTTTGAATCTTCTTTATCATGCTAGGATTAGCAGGAAAAAGCAAAAAATTTCAGAATTGCACCTTGCAATGCGGAGAAATTACTGTGTGTGCATTTACAATATTCATTGATTTTTGCCATTGAAAAACATCGTTATTCATATACCAGAAATGTTTGAAGCTACTGACTGAATGAAAGGAGCTGGCATCTCACTCTCTTTGAATCTTCTTTATCATGCTAAGAGGAGCAGGAAAAAGCAAAAAATTTCAGAATTGCACGTTGCAATGTGGAGATATTACTGTTTGTGCATTTACAATATTCATTGATTTTTGCCATTGAAAAACGTCCAGAAATGTTTGAAGCTACTGACTGAATGAAAGGAGCTGGCATCTCACTCTCTTTGAATCTTCTTTATCATGCTAGGATTAGCAGGAAAAAGCAAAAAATTTCAGAATTGCACCTTGCAATGCGGAGAAATTACTGTGTGTGCATTTACAATATTCATTGATTTTTGCCATTGAAAAACATGTTATTCATATACCAGAAATGTTTGAAGCTACTGACTGAATGAAAAGAGCTGGCATCTCACTCTCTTTGAATCTTCTTTATCATGCCAGGATTAGCAGGAAAAAGCAAAAAATTTCAGAATTGCACGTTGCAATGTGGAGATATTACTGTTTGTGCATTTACAATATTCATTGATTTTTGCCATTGAAAAACGTCCAGAAATGTTTGAAGCTACTGACTGAATGAAAGGAGCTGGCATCTCACTCTCTTTGAATCTTCTTTATCATGCTAGGATTAGCAGGAAAAAGCAAAAAATTTCAGAATTGCACCTTGCAATGCGGAGAAATTACTGTGTGTGCATTTACAATATTCATTGATTTTTGCCATTGAAAAACATCGTTATTCATATACCAGAAATGTTTGAAGCTACTGACTGAATGAAAAGAGCTGGCATCTCACTCTCTTTGAATCTTCTTTATCATGCCAGGATTAGCAGGAAAAAGCAAAAAATTTCAGAATTGCACCTTGCAATGTGGAGATATTACTGTTTGTGCATTTACAATATTCATTGATTTTTGCCATTGAAAAACGTCCAGAAATGTTTGAAGCTACTGACTGAATGAAAGGAGCTGGCATCTCACTCTCTTTGAATCTTCTTTATCATGCTAAGAGGAGCAGGAAAAAGCAAAAAATTTCAGAATTGCACGTTGCAATGTGGAGATATTACTGTTTGTGCATTTACAACATTCATTGATTTTTGCCATTGAAAAACATGTTATTCATATACCAGAAATGATTGAAGCTACTGACTGAATGAAAAGAGCTGGCATCTCACTCTCTTTGAATCTTCTTTATCATGCCAGGATTAGCAGGAAAAAGCAAAAAATTTCAGAATTGCACCTTGCAATGTGGAGATATTACTGTTTGTGCATTTACAATATTCATTGATTTTTGCCATTGAAAAACGTCCAGAAATGTTTGAAGCTACTGACTGAATGAAAGGAGATGGCATCTCACTCTCTTTGAATCTTCTTTATCATGCTAGGATTAGCAGGAAAAAGCAAAAAATTTCAGAATTGCACCTTGCAATGCGGAGAAATTACTGTTTGTGCATTTACAATATTCATTGATTTTTGCCATTGAAAAACATCATGTTATTCATATACCAGAAATGTTTGAAGCTACTGACTGAATGAAAAGAGCTGGCATCTCACTCTCTTTGAATCTTCTTTATCATGCTAAGAGGAGCAGGAAAAAGCAAAAATTTCAGAATTGCACGTTGCAATGTGGAGATATTACTGTTTGTGCATTTACAATATTCATTGATTTTTGCCATTGAAAAACGTCCAGAAATGTTTGAAGCTACTGACTGAATGAAAGGAGCTGGCATCTCACTCTCTTTGAATCTTCTTTATCATGCTAGGATTAGCAGGAAAAAGCAAAAAATTTCAGAATTGCACCTTGCAATGCGGAGAAATTACTGTTTGTGCATTTACAATATTCATTGATTTTTGCCATTGAAAAACATCATGTTATTCATATACCAGAAATGTTTGAAGCTACTGACTGAATGAAAAGAGCTGGCATCTCACTCTCTTTGAATCTTCTTTATCATGCCAGGATTAGCAGGAAAAAGCAAAAAATTTCAGAATTGCACGTTGCAATGTGGAGATATTACTGTTTGTGCATTTACAATATTCATTGATTTTTGCCATTGAAAAACGTCCAGAAATGTTTGAAGCTACTGACTGAATGAAAGGAGCTGGCATCTCACTCTCTTTGAATCTTCTTTATCATGCTAGGATTAGCAGGAAAAAGCAAAAAATTTCAGAATTGCACCTTGCAATGCGGAGAAATTACTGTGTGTGCATTTACAATATTCATTGATTTTTGCCATTGAAAAACATCATGTTATTCATATACCAGAAATGTTTGAAGCTACTGACTGAATGAAAAGAGCTGGCATCTCACTCTCTTTGAATCTTCTTTATCATGCCAGGATTAGCAGGAAAAAGCAAAAAATTTCAGAATTGCACCTTGCAATGTGGAGATATTACTGTTTGTGCATTTACAATATTCATTGATTTTTGCCATTGAAAAACATGTTATTCATATACCAGAAATGTTTGAAGCTACTGACTGAATGAAACGAGCTGGCATCTCACTCTCTTTGAATCTTCTTTATCATGCCAGGATTAGCAGGAAAAAGCAAAAAATTTCAGAATTGCACCTTGCAATGTGGAGATATTACTGTTTGTGCATTTACAATATTCATTGATTTTTGCCATTGAAAAACGTCCAGAAATGTTTGAAGCTACTGACTGAATGAAAGGAGCTGGCATCTCACTCTCTTTGAATCTTCTTTATCATGCTAGGATTAGCAGGAAAAAGCAAAAAATTTCAGAATTGCACCTTGCAATGCGGAGAAATTACTGTGTGTGCATTTACAATATTCATTGATTTTTGCCATTGAAAAACATCGTTATTCATATACCAGAAATGTTTGAAGCTACTGACTGAATGAAAGGAGCTGGCATCTCACTCTCTTTGAATCTTCTTTATCATGCTAAGAGGAGCAGGAAAAAGCAAAAAATTTCAGAATTGCACGTTGCAATGTGGAGATATTACTGTTTGTGCATTTACAATATTCATTGATTTTTGCCATTGAAAAACGTCCAGAAATGTTTGAAGCTACTGACTGAATGAAAGGAGCTGGCATCTCACTCTCTTTGAATCTTCTTTATCATGCTAGGATTAGCAGGAAAAAGCAAAAAATTTCAGAATTGCACCTTGCAATGCGGAGAAATTACTGTGTGTGCATTTACAATATTCATTGATTTTTGCCTTTGAAAAACATGTTATTCATATACCAGAAATGTTTGAAGCTACTGACTGAATGAAAAGAGCTGGCATCTCACTCTCTTTGAATCTTCTTTATCATGCCAGGATTAGCAGGAAAAAGCAAAAAATTTCAGAATTGCACGTTGCAATGTGGAGATATTACTGTTTGTGCATTTACAATATTCATTGATTTTTGCCATTGAAAAACGTCCAGAAATGTTTGAAGCTACTGACTGAATGAAAGGAGCTGGCATCTCACTCTCTTTGAATCTTCTTTATCATGCTAGGATTAGCAGGAAAAAGCAAAAAATTTCAGAATTGCACCTTGCAATGCGGAGAAATTACTGTGTGTGCATTTACAATATTCATTGATTTTTGCCATTGAAAAACATCGTTATTCATATACCAGAAATGTTTGAAGCTACTGACTGAATGAAAAGAGCTGGCATCTCACTCTCTTTGAATCTTCTTTATCATGCCAGGATTAGCAGGAAAAAGCAAAAAATTTCAGAATTGCACGTTGCAATGTGGAGATATTACTGTTTGTGCATTTACAATATTCATTGATTTTTGCCATTGAAAAACGTCCAGAAATGTTTGAAGCTACTGACTGAATGAAAGGAGCTGGCATCTCACTCTCTTTGAATCTTCTTTATCATGCTAGGATTAGCAGGAAAAAGCAAAAAATTTCAGAATTGCACCTTGCAATGTGGAGATATTACTGTTTGTGCATTTACAATATTCATTGATTTTTGCCATTGAAAAACGTCCAGAAATGTTTGAAGCTACTGACTGAATGAAAAGAGCTGGCATCTCACTCTCTTTGAATCTTCTTTATCATGCTAGGATTAGCAGGAAAAAGCAAAAAATTTCAGAATTGCACCTTGCAATGCGGAGAAATTACTGTTTGTGCATTTACAATATTCATTGATTTTTGCCATTGAAAAACATGTTATTCATATACCAGAAATGTTTGAAGCTACTGACTGAATGAAAGGAGCTGGCATCTCACTCTCTTTGAATCTTCTTTATCATGCTAGGATTAGCAGGAAAAAGCAAAAAATTTCAGAATTGCACCTTGCAATGCGGAGAAATTACTGTGTGTGCATTTACAATATTCATTGATTTTTGCCATTGAAAAACATCGTTATTCATATACCAGAAATGTTTGAAGCTACTGACTGAATGAAAAGAGCTGGCATCTCACTCTCTTTGAATCTTCTTTATCATGCCAGGATTAGCAGGAAAAAGCAAAAAATTTCAGAATTGCACCTTGCAATGTGGAGATATTACTGTTTGTGCATTTACAATATTCATTGATTTTTGCCATTGAAAAACATCATGTTATTCATATACCAGAAATGTTTGAAGCTACTGACTGAATGAAAAGAGCTGGCATCTCACTCTCTTTGAATCTTCTTTATCATGCCAGGATTAGCAGGAAAAAGCAAAAAATTTCAGAATTGCACGTTGCAATGTGGAGATATTACTGTTTGTGCATTTACAATATTCATTGATTTTTGCCATTGAAAAACGTCCAGAAATGTTTGAAGCTACTGACTGAATGAAAGGAGCTGGCATCTCACTCTCTTTGAATCTTCTTTATCATGCTAGGATTAGCAGGAAAAAGCAAAAAATTTCAGAATTGCACCTTGCAATGCGGAGAAATTACTGTTTGTGCATTTACAATATTCATTGATTTTTGCCATTGAAAAACATCATGTTATTCATATACCAGAAATGTTTGAAGCTACTGACTGAATGAAAAGAGCTGGCATCTCACTCTCTTTGAATCTTCTTTATCATGCTAAGAGGAGCAGGAAAAAGCAAAAAATTTCAGAATTGCACGTTGCAATGTGGAGATATTACTGTTTGTGCATTTACAATATTCATTGATTTTTGCCATTGAAAAACGTCCAGAAATGTTTGAAGCTGCTGACTGAATGAAAGGAGCTGGCATCTCACTCTCTTTGAATCTTCTTTATCATGCTAGGATTAGCAGGAAAAAGCAAAAAATTTCAGAATTGCACCTTGCAATGCGGAGAAATTACTGTGTGTGCATTTACAATATTCATTGATTTTTGCCATTGAAAAACATGTTATTCATATACCAGAAATGTTTGAAGCTACTGACTGAATGAAAAGAGCTGGCATCTCACTCTCTTTGAATCTTCTTTATCATGCCAGGATTAGCAGGAAAAAGCAAAAAATTTCAGAATTGCACCTTGCAATGTGGAGATATTACTGTTTGTGCATTTACAATATTCATTGATTTTTGCCATTGAAAAACGTCCAGAAATGTTTGAAGCTACTGACTGAATGAAAGGAGCTGGCATCTCACTCTCTTTGAATCTTCTTTATCATGCTAGCATTAGCAGGAAAAAGCAAAAAATTTCAGAATTGCACCTTGCAATGCGGAGAAATTACTGTTTGTGCATTTACAATATTCATTGATTTTTGCCATTGAAAAACATCATGTTATTCATATACCAGAAATGTTTGAAGCTACTGACTGAATGAAAAGAGCTGGCATCTCACTCTCTTTGAATCTTCTTTATCATGCTAAGAGGAGCAGGAAAAAGCAAAAAATTTCAGAATTGCACGTTGCAATGTGGAGATATTACTGTTTGTGCATTTACAATATTCATTGATTTTTGCCATTGAAAAACGTCCAGAAATGTTTGAAGCTACTGACTGAATGAAAGGACCTGGCATCTCACTCTCTTTGAATCTTCTTTATCATGCCAGGATTAGCAGGAAAAAGCAAAAAATTTCAGAATTGCACCTTGCAATGTGGAGATATTACTGTTTGTGCATTTACAATATTCATTGATTTTTGCCATTGAAAAACGTCCATAAATGTTTGAAGCTACTGACTGAATGAAAGGAGCTGGCATCTCACTCTCTTTGAATCTTCTTTATCATGCTAGGATTAGCAGGAAAAAGCAAAAAATTTCAGAATTGCACCTTGCAATGCGGAGAAATTACTGTTTGTGCATTTACAATATTCATTGATTTTTGCCATTGAAAAACATGTTATTCATATAACAGAAATGTTTGAAGCTACTGACTGAATGAAAAGAGCTGGCATCTCACTCTCTTTGAATCTTCTTTATCATGCCAGGATTAGCAGGAAAAAGCAAAAAATTTCAGAATTGCACGTTGCAATGTGGAGATATTACTGTTTGTGCATTTACAATATTCATTGATTTTTGCCATTGAAAAACGTCCAGAAATGTTTGAAGCTACTGACTGAATGAAAGGAGCTGGCATCTCACTCTCTTTGAATCTTCTTTATCATGCTAGGATTAGCAGGAAAAAGCAAAAAATTTCAGAATTGCACCTTGCAATGCGGAGAAATTACTATGTGTGCATTTACAATATTCATTGATTTTTGCCATTGAAAAACATCGTTATTCATATACCAGAAATGTTTGAAGCTACTGACTGAATGAAAAGAGCTGGCATCTCACTCTCTTTGAATCTTCTTTATCATGCCAGGATTAGCAGGAAAAAGCAAAAAATTTCAGAATTGCACGTTGCAATGTGGAGATATTACTGTTTGTGCATTTACAATATTCATTGATTTTTGCCATTGAAAAACATCGTTATTCATATACCAGAAATGTTTGAAGCTACTGACTGAATGGAAAGAGCTGGCATCTCACTCTCTTTGAATCTTCTTTATCATGCCAGGATTAGCAGGAAAAAGCAAAAAATTTCAGAATTGCACGTTGCAATGTGGAGATATTACTGTTTGTGCATTTACAATATTCATTGATTTTTGCCATTGAAAAACGTCCAGAAATGTTTGAAGCTACTGACTGAATGAAAGGAGCTGGCATCTCACTCTCTTTGAATCTTCTTTATCATGCCAGGATTAGCAGGAAAAAGCAAAAAATTTTAGAATTGCACCTTGCAATGTGGAGATATTACTGTTTGTGCATTTACAATATTCATTGATTTTTGCCATTGAAAAACGTCCATAAATGTTTGAAGCTACTGACTGAATGAAAGGAGCTGGCATCTCACTCTCTTTGAATCTTCTTTATCATGCTAGCATTAGCAGGAAAAAGCAAAAAATTTCAGAATTGCACCTTGCAATGCGGAGAAATTACTGTTTGTGCATTTACAATATTCATTGATTTTTGCCATTGAAAAACATCATGTTATTCATATACCAGAAATGTTTGAAGCTACTGACTGAATGAAAAGAGCTGGCATCTCACTCTCTTTGAATCTTCTTTATCATGCTAAGAGGAGCAGGAAAAAGCAAAAAATTTCAGAATTGCACGTTGCAATGTGGAGATATTACTGTTTGTGCATTTACAATATTCATTGATTTTTGCCATTGAAAAACGTCCAGAAATGTTTGAAGCTACTGACTGAATGAAAGGAGCTGGCATCTCACTCTCTTTGAATCTTCTTTATCATGCCAGGATTAGCAGGAAAAAGCAAAAAATTTCAGAATTGCACCTTGCAATGTGGAGATATTACTGTTTGTGCATTTACAATATTCATTGATTTTTGCCATTGAAAAACGTCCAGAAATGTTTGAAGCTACTGACTGAATGAAAGGAGCTGGCATCTCACTCTCTTTGAATCTTCTTTATCATGCTAGGATTAGCAGGAAAAAGCAAAAAATTTCAGAATTGCACCTTGCAATGCGGAGAAATTACTGTGTGTGCGTTTACAATATTCATTGATTTTTGCCATTGAAAAACATGTTATTCATATACCAGAAATGTTTGAAGCTACTGACTGAATGAAAAGAGCTGGCATCTCACTCTCTTTGAATCTTCTTTATCATGCCAGGATTAGCAGGAAAAAGCAAAAAATTTCAGAATTGCACGTTGCAATGTGGAGATATTACTGTTTGTGCATTTACAATATTCATTGATTTTTGCCATTGAAAAACGTCCAGAAATGTTTGAAGCTACTGACTGAATGAAAGGAGCTGGCATCTCACTCTCTTTGAATCTTCTTTATCATGCTAGGATTAACAGGAAAAAGCAAAAAATTTCAGAATTGCACCTTGCAATGCGGAGAAATTACTGTGTGTGCATTTACAATATTCATTGATTTTTGCCATTGAAAAACATCGTTATTCATATACCAGAAATGTTTGAAGCTACTGACTGAATGAAAAGAGCTGGCATCTCACTCTCTTTGAATCTTCTTTATCATGCCAGGATTAGCAGGAAAAAGCAAAAAATTTCAGAATTGCACGTTGCAATGTGGAGATATTACTGTTTGTGCATTTACAATATTCATTGATTTTTGCCATTGAAAAACGTCCAGAAATGTTTGAAGCTTCTGACTGAATGAAAGGAGCTGGCATCTCACTCTCTTTGAATCTTCTTTATCATGCTAGGATTAGCAGGAAAAAGCAAAAAATTTCAGAATTGCACCTTGCAATGTGGAGATATTACTGTTTGTGCATTTACAATATTCATTGATTTTTGCCATTGAAAAACGTCCATAAATGTTTGAAGCTACTGACTGAATGAAAGGAGCTGGCATCTCACTCTCTTTGAATCTTCTTTATCATGCTAGGATTAGCAGGAAAAAGCAAAAAATTTCAGAATTGCACCTTGCAATGCGGAGAAATTACTGTTTGTGCATTTACAATATTCATTGATTTTTGCCATTGAAAAACATGTTATTCATATACCAGAAATGTTTGAAGCTACTGACTGAATGAAAAGAGCTGGCATCTCACTCTCTTTGAATCTTCTTTATCATGCCAGGATTAGCAGGAAAAAGCAAAAAATTTCAGAATTGCACGTTGCAATGTGGAGATATTACTGTTTGTGCATTTACAATATTCATTGATTTTTGCCATTGAAAAACGTCCAGAAATGTTTGAAGCTACTGACTGAATGAAAGGAGCTGGCATCTCACTCTCTTTGAATCTTCTTTATCATGCTAGGATTAGCAGGAAAAAGCAAAAAATTTCAGGATTGCACCTTGCAATGCGGAGAAATTACTATGTGTGCATTTACAATATTCATTGATTTTTGCCATTGAAAAACATCGTTATTCATATACCAGAAATGTTTGAAGCTACTGACTGAATGAAAAGAGCTGGCATCTCACTCTCTTTGAATCTTCTTTATCATGCCAGGATTAGCAGGAAAAAGCAAAAAATTTCAGAATTGCACGTTGCAATGTGGAGATATTACTGTTTGTGCATTTACAATATTCATTGATTTTTGCCATTGAAAAACGTCCAGAAATGTTTGAAGCTACTGACTGAACGAAAGGAGCTGGCATCTCACTCTCTTTGAATCTTCTTTATCATGCCAGGATTAGCAGGAAAAAGCAAAAAATTTTAGAATTGCACCTTGCAATGTGGAGATATTACTGTTTGTGCATTTACAATATTCATTGATTTTTGCCATTGAAAAACGTCCATAAATGTTTGAAGCTACTGACTGAACGAAAGGAGCTGGCATCTCACTCTCTTTGAATCTTCTTTATCATGCTAGCATTAGCAGGAAAAAGCAAAAAATTTCAGAATTGCACCTTGCAATGCGGAGAAATTACTGTTTGTGCATTTACAATATTCATTGATTTTTGCCATTGAAAAACATCATGTTATTCATATACCAGAAATGTTTGAAGCTACTGACTGAATGAAAAGAGCTGGCATCTCACTCTCTTTGAATCTTCTTTATCATGCTAAGAGGAGCAGGAAAAAGCAAAAAATTTCAGAATTGCACGTTGCAATGTGGAGATATTACTGTTTGTGCATTTACAATATTCATTGATTTTTGCCATTGAAAAACGTCCAGAAATGTTTGAAGCTACTGACTGAATGAAAGGAGCTGGCATCTCACTCTCTTTGAATCTTCTTTATCATGCCAGGATTAGCAGGAAAAAGCAAAAAATTTCAGAATTGCACCTTGCAATGTGGAGATATTACTGTTTGTGCATTTACAATATTCATTGATTTTTGCCATTGAAAAACGTCCAGAAATGTTTGAAGCTACTGACTGAATGAAAGGAGCTGGCATCTCACTCTCTTTGAATCTTCTTTATCATGCTAGGATTAGCAGGAAAAAGCAAAAAATTTCAGAATTGCACCTTGTAATGCGGAGAAATTACTGTGTGTGCGTTTACAATATTCATTGATTTTTGCCATTGAAAAACATGTTATTCATATACCAGAAATGTTTGAAGCTACTGACTGAATGAAAAGAGCTGGCATCTCACTCTCTTTGAATCTTCTTTATCATGCCAGGATTAGCAGGAAAAAGCAAAAAATTTCAGAATTGCACGTTGCAATGTGGAGATATTACTGTTTGTGCATTTACAATATTCATTGATTTTTGCCATTGAAAAACGTCCAGAAATGTTTGAAGCTACTGACTGAATGAAAGGAGCTGGCATCTCACTCTCTTTGAATCTTCTTTATCATGCTAGGATTAACAGGAAAAAGCAAAAAATTTCAGAATTGCACCTTGCAATGCGGAGAAATTACTGTGTGTGCATTTACAATATTCATTTATTTTTGCCATTGAAAAACATCGTTATTCATATACCAGAAATGTTTGAAGCTACTGACTGAATGAAAAGAGCTGGCATCTCACTCTCTTTGAATCTTCTTTATCATGCCAGGATTAGCAGGAAAAAGCAAAAAATTTCAGAATTGCACGTTGCAATGTGGAGATATTACTGTTTGTGCATTTACAATATTCATTGATTTTTGCCATTGAAAAACGTCCAGAAATGTTTGAAGCTACTGACTGAATGAAAGGAGCTGGCATCTCACTCTCTTTGAATCTTCTTTATCATGCTAGGATTAGCAGGAAAAAGCAAAAAATTTCAGAATTGCACCTTGCAATGTGGAGATATTACTGTTTGTGCATTTACAATATTCATTGATTTTTGCCATTGAAAAACGTCCATAAATGTTTGAAGCTACTGACTGAATGAAAGGAGCTGGCATCTCACTCTCTTTGAATCTTCTTTATCATGCTAGGATTAGCAGGAAAAAGCAAAAAATTTCAGAATTGCACCTTGCAATGCGGAGAAATTACTGTTTGTGCATTTACAATATTCATTGATTTTTGCCATTGAAAAACATGTTATTCATATACCAGAAATGTTTGAAGCTACTGACTGAATGAAAAGAGCTGGCATCTCACTCTCTTTGAATCTTCTTTATCATGCCAGGATTAGCAGGAAAAAGCAAAAAATTTCAGAATTGCACGTTGCAATGTGGAGATATTACTGTTTGTGCATTTACAATATTCATTGATTTTTGCGATTGAAAAACGTCCAGAAATGTTTGAAGCTACTGACTGAATGAAAGGAGCTGGCATCTCACTCTCTTTGAATCTTCTTTATCATGCTAGGATTAGCAGGAAAAAGCAAAAAATTTCAGGATTGCACCTTGCAATGCGGAGAAATTACTATGTGTGCATTTACAATATTCATTGATTTTTGCCATTGAAAAACATCGTTATTCATATACCAGAAATGTTTGAAGCTACTGACTGAATGAAAAGAGCTGGCATCTCACTCTCTTTGAATCTTCTTTATCATGCCAGGATTAGCAGGAAAAAGCAAAAAATTTCAGAATTGCACGTTGCAATGTGGAGATATTACTGTTTGTGCATTTACAATATTCATTGATTTTTGCCATTGAAAAACGTCCAGAAATGTTTGAAGCTACTGACTGAACGAAAGGAGCTGGCATCTCACTCTCTTTGAATCTTCTTTATCATGCTAGGATTAGCAGGAAAAAGCAAAAAATTTCAGAATTGCACCTTGCAATGTGGAGATATTACTGTTTGTGCATTTACAATATTCATTGATTTTTGCCATTGAAAAACGTCCAGAAATGTTTGAAGCTACTGACTGAATGAAAGGAGCTGGCATCTCACTCTCTTTGAATCTTCTTTATCATGCTAGGATTAACAGGAAAAAGCAAAAAATTTCAGAATTGCACCTTGCAATGCGGAGAAATTACTGTGTGTGCATTTACAATATTCATTGATTTTTGCCATTGAAAAACATCGTTATTCATATACCAGAAATGTTTGAAGCTACTGACTGAATGAAAAGAGCTGGCATCTCACTCTCTTTGAATCTTCTTTATCATGCCAGGATTAGCAGGAAAAAGCAAAAAATTTCAGAATTGCACGTTGCAATGTGGAGATATTACTGTTTGTGCATTTACAATATTCATTGATTTTTGCCATTGAAAAACATGTTATTCATATACCAGAAATGTTTGAAGCTACTGACTGAATGAAAAGAGCTGGCATCTCACTCTCTTTGAATCTTCTTTATCATGCCAGGATTAGCAGGAAAAAGCAAAAAATTTCAGAATTGCACGTTGCAATGTGGAGATATTACTGTTTGTGCATTTACAATATTCATTGATTTTTGCGATTGAAAAACGTCCAGAAATGTTTGAAGCTACTGACTGAATGAAAGGAGCTGGCATCTCACTCTCTTTGAATCTTCTTTATCATGCTAGGATTAGCAGGAAAAAGCAAAAAATTTCAGGATTGCACCTTGCAATGCGGAGAAATTACTATGTGTGCATTTACAATATTCATTGATTTTTGCCATTGAAAAACATCGTTATTCATATACCAGAAATGTTTGAAGCTACTGACTGAATGAAAAGAGCTGGCATCTCACTCTCTTTGAATCTTCTTTATCATGCCAGGATTAGCAGGAAAAAGCAAAAAATTTCAGAATTGCACGTTGCAATGTGGAGATATTACTGTTTGTGCATTTACAATATTCATTGATTTTTGCCATTGAAAAACGTCCAGAAATGTTTGAAGCTACTGACTGAACGAAAGGAGCTGGCATCTCACTCTCTTTGAATCTTCTTTATCATGCTAGGATTAGCAGGAAAAAGCAAAAAATTTCAGAATTGCACCTTGCAATGTGGAGATATTACTGTTTGTGCATTTACAATATTCATTGATTTTTGCCATTGAAAAACGTCCAGAAATGTTTGAAGCTACTGACTGAATGAAAGGAGCTGGCATCTCACTCTCTTTGAATCTTCTTTATCATGCTAGGATTAACAGGAAAAAGCAAAAAATTTCAGAATTGCACCTTGCAATGCGGAGAAATTACTGTGTGTGCATTTACAATATTCATTGATTTTTGCCATTGAAAAACATCGTTATTCATATACCAGAAATGTTTGAAGCTACTGACTGAATGAAAAGAGCTGGCATCTCACTCTCTTTGAATCTTCTTTATCATGCCAGGATTAGCAGGAAAAAGCAAAAAATTTCAGAATTGCACGTTGCAATGTGGAGATATTACTGTTTGTGCATTTACAATATTCATTGATTTTTGCCATTGAAAAACGTCCAGAAATGTTTGAAGCTACTGACTGAATGAAAGGAGCTGGCATCTCACTCTCTTTGAATCTTCTTTATCATGCTAGGATTAGCAGGAAAAAGCAAAAAATTTCAGAATTGCACCTTGCAATGTGGAGATATTACTGTTTGTGCATTTACAATATTCATTGATTTTTGCCATTGAAAAACGTCCATAAATGTTTGAAGCTACTGACTGAATGAAAGGAGCTGGCATCTCACTCTCTTTGAATCTTCTTTATCATGCTAGGATTAGCAGGAAAAAGCAAAAAATTTCAGAATTGCACCTTGCAATGCGGAGAAATTACTGTTTGTGCATTTACAATATTCATTGATTTTTGCCATTGAAAAACATGTTATTCATATACCAGAAATGTTTGAAGCTACTGACTGAATGAAAAGAGCTGGCATCTCACTCTCTTTGAATCTTCTTTATCATGCCAGGATTAGCAGGAAAAAGCAAAAAATTTCAGAATTGCACGTTGCAATGTGGAGATATTACTGTTTGTGCATTTACAATATTCATTGATTTTTGCCATTGAAAAACGTCCAGAAATGTTTGAAGCTACTGACTGAATGAAAGGAGCTGGCATCTCACTCTCTTTGAATCTTCTTTATCATGCTAGGATTAGCAGGAAAAAGCAAAAAATTTCAGGATTGCACCTTGCAATGCGGAGAAATTACTATGTGTGCATTTACAATATTCATTGATTTTTGCCATTGAAAAACATCGTTATTCATATACCAGAAATGTTTGAAGCTACTGACTGAATGAAAAGAGCTGGCATCTCATTCTCTTTGAATCTTCTTTATCATGCCAGGATTAGCAGGAAAAAGCAAAAAATTTCAGAATTGCACGTTGCAATGTGGAGATATTACTGTTTGTGCATTTACAATATTCATTGATTTTTGCCATTGAAAAACGTCCAGAAATGTTTGAAGCTACTGACTGAACGAAAGGAGCTGGCATCTCACTCTCTTTGAATCTTCTTTATCATGCTAGGATTAGCAGGAAAAAGCAAAAAATTTCAGAATTGCACCTTGCAATGTGGAGATATTACTGTTTGTGCATTTACAATATTCATTGATTTTTGCCATTGAAAAACGTCCATAAATGTTTGAAGCTACTGACTGAATGAAAGGAGCTGGCATCTCACTCTCTTTGAATCTTCTTTATCATGCTAGGATTAGCAGGAAAAAGCAAAAAATTTCAGAATTGCACCTTGCAATGCGGAGAAATTACTGTTTGTGCATTTACAATATTCATTGATTTTTGCCATTGAAAAACATGTTATTCATATACCAGAAATGTTTGAAGCTACTGACTGAATGAAAAGAGCTGGCATCTCACTCTCTTTGAATCTTCTTTATCATGCCAGGATTAGCAGGAAAAAGCAAAAAATTTCAGAATTGCACGTTGCAATGTGGAGATATTACTGTTTGTGCATTTACAATATTCATTGATTTTTGCCATTGAAAAACGTCCAGAAATGTTTGAAGCTACTGACTGAATGAAAGGAGCTGGCATCTCACTCTCTTTGAATCTTCTTTATCATGCTAGGATTAGCAGGAAAAAGCAAAAAATTTCAGAATTGCACCTTGCAATGCGGAGAAATTACTATGTGTGCATTTACAATATTCATTGATTTTTGCCATTGAAAAACATCGTTATTCATATACCAGAAATGTTTGAAGCTACTGACTGAATGAAAAGAGCTGGCATCTCACTCTCTTTGAATCTTCTTTATCATGCCAGGATTAGCAGGAAAAAGCAAAAAATTTCAGAATTGCACGTTGCAATGTGGAGATATTACTGTTTGTGCATTTACAATATTCATTGATTTTTGCCATTGAAAAACATCGTTATTCATATACCAGAAATGTTTGAAGCTACTGACTGAATGGAAAGAGCTGGCATCTCACTCTCTTTGAATCTTCTTTATCATGCCAGGATTAGCAGGAAAAAGCAAAAAATTTCAGAATTGCACGTTGCAATGTGGAGATATTACTGTTTGTGCATTTACAATATTCATTGATTTTTGCCATTGAAAAACGTCCAGAAATGTTTGAAGCTACTGACTGAATGAAAGGAGCTGGCATCTCACTCTCTTTGAATCTTCTTTATCATGCTAGGATTAGCAGGAAAAAGCAAAAAATTTCAGAATTGCACCTTGCAATGCGGAGAAATTACTGTTTGTGCATTTACAATATTCATTGATTTTTGCCACTGAAAAACGTCCAGAAATGTTTGAAGCTACTGACTGAATGAAAAGAGCTGGCATCTCACTCTCTTTGAATCTTCTTTATCATGCTAAGAGGAGCAGGAAAAAGCAAAAAATTTCAGAATTGCACGTTGCAATGTGGAGATATTACTGTTTGTGCATTTACAATATTCATTGATTTTTGCCATTGAAAAACATCGTTATTCATATACCAGAAATGTTTGAAGCTACTGACTGAATGAAAAGAGCTGGCATCTCACTCTCTTTGAATCTTCTTTATCATGCCAGGATTAGCAGGAAAAAGCAAAAAATTTCAGAATTGCACCTTGCAATGTGGAGATATTACTGTTTGTGCATTTACAATATTCATTGATTTTTGCCATTGAAAAACGTCCAGAAATGTTTGAAGCTACTGACTGAATGAAAGGAGCTGGCATCTCACTCTCTTTGAATCTTCTTTATCATGCTAGGATTAGCAGGAAAAAGCAAAAAATTTCAGAATTGCACCTTGCAATGCGGAGAAATTACTGTGTGTGCATTTACAATATTCATTGATTTTTGCCATTGAAAAACATGTTATTCATATACCAGAAATGCTTGAAGCTACTGACTGAATGAAAAGAGCTGGCATCTCACTCTCTTTGAATCTTCTTTATCATGCCAGGATTAGCAGGAAAAAGCAAAAAATTTCAGAATTGCACGTTGCAATGTGGAGATATTACTGTTTGTGCATTTACAATATTCATTGATTTTTGCCATTGAAAAACGTCCAGAAATGTTTGAAGCTACTGACTGAATGAAAGGAGCTGGCATCTCACTCTCTTTGAATCTTCTTTATCATGCTAGGATTAGCAGGAAAAAGCAAAAAATTTCAGAATTGCACCTTGCAATGCGGAGAAATTACTGTGTGTGCATTTACAATATTCATTGATTTTTGCCATTGAAAAACATCGTTATTCATATACCAGAAATGTTTGAAGCTACTGACTGAATGAAAAGAGCTGGCATCTCACTCTCTTTGAATCTTCTTTATCATGCCAGGATTAGCAGGAAAAAGCAAAAAATTTCAGAATTGCACGTTGCAATGTGGAGATATTACTGTTTGTGCATTTACAATATTCATTGATTTTTGCCATTGAAAAACGTCCAGAAATGTTTGAAGCTACTGACTGAATGAAAGGAGCTGGCATCTCACTCTCTTTGAATCTTCTTTATCATGCTAGGATTAGCAGGAAAAAGCAAAAAATTTCAGAATTGCACCTTGCAATGTGGAGATATTACTGTTTGTGCATTTACAATATTCATTGATTTTTGCCATTGAAAAACGTCCAGAAATGTTTGAAGCTACTGACTGAATGAAAGGAGCTGGCATCTCACTCTCTTTGAATCTTCTTTATCATGCTAGGATTAGCAGGAAAAAGCAAAAAATTTCAGAATTGCACGCTGCAATGCGGAGAAATTACTGTTTGTGCATTTACAATATTCATTGATTTTTGCCATTAAAAAACATGTTATTCATATACCAGAAATGTTTGAAGCTACTGACTGAATGAAAAGAGCTGGCATCTCACTCTCTTTGAATCTTCTTTATCATGCCAGGATTAGCAGGAAAAAGCAAAAAATTTCAGAATTGCACGTTGCAATGTGGAGATATTACTGTTTGTGCATTTACAATATTCATTGATTTTTGCCATTGAAAAACGTCCAGAAATGTTTGAAGCTACTGACTGAATGAAAGGAGCTGGCATCTCACTCTCTTTGAATCTTCTTTATCATGCTAGGATTAGCAGGAAAAAGCAAAAAATTTCAGAATTGCACCTTGCAATGTGGAGATATTACTGTTTGTGCATTTACAATATTCATTGATTTTTGCCATTGAAAAATGTCCAGAAATGTTTGAAGCTACTGACTGAATGAAAGGAGCTGGCATCTCACTCTCTTTGAATCTTCTTTATCATGCTAGGATTAGCAGGAAAAAGCAAAAAATTTCAGAATTGCACCTTGCAATGCGGAGAAATTACTGTTTTTGCATTTACAATATTCATTGATTTTTGCCATTGAAAAACATGTTATTCATATACCAGAAATGTTTGAAGCTACTGACTGAATGAAAAGAGCTGGCATCTCACTCTCTTTGAATCTTCTTTATCATGCCAGGATTAGCAGGAAAAAGCAAAAAATTTCAGAATTGCACGTTGCAATGTGGAGATATTACTGTTTGTGCATTTACAATATTCATTGATTTTTGATATTGAAAAACGTCCAGAAATGTTTGAAGCTACTGACTGAATGAAAGGAGCTGGCATCTCACTCTCTTTGAATCTTCTTTATCATGCTAGGATTAGCAGGAAAAAGCAAAAAATTTCAGAATTGCACCTTGCAATGCGGAGAAATTACTGTTTGTGCATTTAAAATATTCATTGATTTTTGCCATTGAAAAACATGTTATTCATATACCAGAAATGTTTGAAGCTACTGACTGAATGAAAAGAGCTGGCATCTCACTCTCTTTGAATCTTCTTTATCATGCCAGGATTAGCAGGAAAAAGCAAAAAATTTCAGAATTGCACGTTGCAATGTGGAGATATTACTGTTTGTGCATTTACAATATTCATTGATTTTTGCCATTGAAAAACATCGTTATTCATATACCAGAAATGTTTGAAGCTACTGACTGAATGAAAAGAGCTGGCATCTCACTCTCTTTGAATCTTCTTTATCATGCCAGGATTAGCAGGAAAAAGCAAAAAATTTCAGAATTGCACGTTGCAATGTGGAGATATTACTGTTTGTGCATTTACAATATTCATTGATTTTTGCCATTGAAAAACGTCCAGAAATGTTTGAAGCTACTGACTGAATGAAAGGAGCTGGCATCTCACTCTCTTTGAATCTTCTTTATCATGCTAGGATTAGCAGGAAAAAGCAAAAAATTTCAGAATTGCACCTTGCAATGTGGAGATATTACTGTTTGTGCATTTACAATATTCATTGATTTTTGCCATTGAAAAACGTCCAGAAATGTTTGAAGCTACTGACTGAATGAAAGGAGCTGGCATCTCACTCTCTTTGAATCTTCTTTATCATGCTAGGATTAGCAGGAAAAAGCAAAAAATTTCAGAATTGCACCCTGCAATGCGGAGAAATTACTGTTTGTGCATTTACAATATTCATTGATTTTTGCCATTAAAAAACATGTTATTCATATACCAGAAATGTTTGAAGCTACTGACTGAATGAAAAGAGCTGGCATCTCACTCTCTTTGAATCTTCTTTATCATGCCAGGATTAGCAGGAAAAAGCAAAAAATTTCAGAATTGCACGTTGCAATGTGGAGATATTACTGTTTGTGCATTTACAATATTCATTGATTTTTGCCATTGAAAAACGTCCAGAAATGTTTGAAGCTACTGACTGAATGAAAGGAGCTGGCATCTCACTCTCTTTGAATCTTCTTTATCATGCTAGGATTAGCAGGAAAAAGCAAAAAATTTCAGAATTGCACCTTGCAATGTGGAGATATTACTGTTTGTGCATTTACAATATTCATTGATTTTTGCCATTGAAAAATGTCCAGAAATGTTTGAAGCTACTGACTGAATGAAAGGAGCTGGCATCTCACTCTCTTTGAATCTTCTTTATCATGCTAGGATTAGCAGGAAAAAGCAAAAAATTTCAGAATTGCACCTTGCAATGCGGAGAAATTACTGTTTTTGCATTTACAATATTCATTGATTTTTGCCATTGAAAAACATGTTATTCATATACCAGAAATGTTTGAAGCTACTGACTGAATGAAAAGAGCTGGCATCTCACTCTCTTTGAATCTTCTTTATCATGCCAGGATTAGCAGGAAAAAGCAAAAAATTTCAGAATTGCACGTTGCAATGTGGAGATATTACTGTTTGTGCATTTACAATATTCATTGATTTTTGATATTGAAAAACGTCCAGAAATGTTTGAAGCTACTGACTGAATGAAAGGAGCTGGCATCTCACTCTCTTTGAATCTTCTTTATCATGCTAGGATTAGCAGGAAAAAGCAAAAAATTTCAGAATTGCACCTTGCAATGCGGAGAAATTACTGTTTGTGCATTTAAAATATTCATTGATTTTTGCCATTGAAAAACATGTTATTCATATACCAGAAATGTTTGAAGCTACTGACTGAATGAAAAGAGCTGGCATCTCACTCTCTTTGAATCTTCTTTATCATGCCAGGATTAGCAGGAAAAAGCAAAAAATTTCAGAATTGCACGTTGCAATGTGGAGATATTACTGTTTGTGCATTTACAATATTCATTGATTTTTGCCATTGAAAAATATCGTTATTCATATACCAGAAATGTTTGAAGCTACTGACTGAATGAAAAGAGCTGGCATCTCACTCTCTTTGAATCTTCTTTATCATGCCAGGATTAGCAGGAAAAAGCAAAAAATTTCAGAATTGCACGTTGCAATGTGGAGATATTACTGTTTGTGCATTTACAATATTCATTGATTTTTGCCATTGAAAAACGTCCAGAAATGTTTGAAGCTACTGACTGAATGAAAGGAGCTGGCATCTCACTCTCTTTGAATCTTCTTTATCATGCTAGGATTAGCAGGAAAAAGCAAAAAATTTCAGAATTGCACCTTGCAATGCGGAGAAATTACTGTTTGTGCATTTACAATATTCATTGATTTTTGCCATTGAAAAACATCCAGAAATGTTTGAAGCTACTGACTGAATGAAAAGAGCTGGCATCTCACTCTCTTTGAATCTTCTTTATCATGCTAAGAGGAGCAGGAAAAAGCAAAAAATTTCAGAATTGCACGTTGCAATGTGGAGATATTACTGTTTGTGCATTTACAATATTCATTGATTTTTGCCATTGAAAAACATGTTATTCATATACCAGAAATGTTTGAAGCTACTGACTGAATGAAAAGAGCTGGCATCTCACTCTCTTTGAATCTTCTTTATCATGCCAGGATTAGCAGGAAAAAGCAAAAAATTTCAGAATTGCACCTTGCAATGTGGAGATATTACTGTTTGTGCATTTACAATATTCATTGATTTTTGCCATTGAAAAACGTCCAGAAATGTTTGAAGCTACTGACTGAATGAAAAGAGCTGGCATCTCACTCTCTTTGAATCTTCTTTATCATGCCAGGATTAGCAGGAAAAAGCAAAAAATTTCAGAATTGCACGTTGCAATGTGGAGATATTACTGTTTGTGCATTTACAATATTCATTGATTTTTGCCATTGAAAAACGTCCAGAAATGTTTGAAGCTACTGACTGAATGAAAGGAGATGGCATCTCACTCTCTTTGAATCTTCTTTATCATGCTAGGATTAGCAGGAAAAAGCAAAAAATTTCAGAATTGCACCTTGCAATGCGGAGAAATTACTGTTTGTGCATTTAAAATATTCATTGATTTTTGCCATTGAAAAACATGTTATTCATATACCAGAAATGTTTGAAGCTACTGACTGAATGAAAAGAGCTGGCATCTCACTCTCTTTGAATCTTCTTTATCATGCCAGGATTAGCAGGAAAAAGCAAAAAATTTCAGAATTGCACGTTGCAATGTGGAGATATTACTGTTTGTGCATTTACAATATTCATTGATTTTTGCCATTGAAAAACATCGTTATTCATATACCAGAAATGTTTGAAGCTACTGACTGAATGAAAAGAGCTGGCATCTCACTCTCTTTGAATCTTCTTTATCATGCCAGGATTAGCAGGAAAAAGCAAAAAATTTCAGAATTGCACGTTGCAATGTGGAGATATTACTGTTTGTGCATTTACAATATTCATTGATTTTTGCCATTGAAAAACGTCCAGAAATGTTTGAAGCTACTGACTGAATGAAAGGAGCTGGCATCTCACTCTCTTTGAATCTTCTTTATCATGCTAGGATTAGCAGGAAAAAGCAAAAAATTTCAGAATTGCACCTTGCAATGCGGAGAAATTACTGTTTGTGCATTTACAATATTCATTGATTTTTGCCATTGAAAAACATCCAGAAATGTTTGAAGCTACTGACTGAATGAAAAGAGCTGGCATCTCACTCTCTTTGAATCTTCTTTATCATGCTAAGAGGAGCAGGAAAAAGCAAAAAATTTCAGAATTGCACGTTGCAATGTGGAGATATTACTGTTTGTGCATTTACAATATTCATTGATTTTTGCCATTGAAAAACATGTTATTCATATACCAGAAATGTTTGAAGCTACTGACTGAATGAAAAGAGCTGGCATCTCACTCTCTTTGAATCTTCTTTATCATGCCAGGATTAGCAGGAAAAAGCAAAAAATTTCAGAATTGCACCTTGCAATGTGGAGATATTACTGTTTGTGCATTTACAATATTCATTGATTTTTGCCATTGAAAAACGTCCAGAAATGTTTGAAGCTACTGACTGAATGAAAAGAGCTGGCATCTCACTCTCTTTGAATCTTCTTTATCATGCCAGGATTAGCAGGAAAAAGCAAAAAATTTCAGAATTGCACGTTGCAATGTGGAGATATTACTGTTTGTGCATTTACAATATTCATTGATTTTTGCCATTGAAAAACGTCCAGAAATGTTTGAAGCTACTGACTGAATGAAAGGAGATGGCATCTCACTCTCTTTGAATCTTCTTTATCATGCTAGGATTAGCAGGAAAAAGCAAAAAATTTCAGAATTGCACCTTGCAATGCGGAGAAATTACTGTTTGTGCATTTACAATATTCATTGATTTTTGCCATTGAAAAACATCATGTTATTCATATACCAGAAATGTTTGAAGCTACTGACTGAATGAAAAGAGCTGGCATCTCACTCTCTTTGAATCTTCTTTATCATGCTAAGAGGAGCAGGAAAAAGCAAAAAATTTCAGAATTGCACCTTGCAATGTGGAGATATTACTGTTTGTGCATTTACAATATTCATTGATTTTTGCCATTGAAAAACGTCCAGAAATGTTTGAAGCTACTGACTGAATGAAAGGAGCTGGCATCTCACTCTCTTTGAATCTTCTTTATCATGCTAGGATTAGCAGGAAAAAGCAAAAAATTTCAGAATTGCACCTTGCAATGCGGAGAAATTACTGTGTGTGCATTTACAATATTCATTGATTTTTGCCATTGAAAAACATCATGTTATTCATATACCAGAAATGTTTGAAGCTACTGACTGAATGAAAAGAGCTGGCATCTCACTCTCTTTGAATCTTCTTTATCGTGCCAGGATTAGCAGGAAAGAGCAAAAAATTTCAGAATTGCACCTTGCAATGTGGAGATATTACTGTTTGTGCATTTACAATATTCATTGATTTTTGCCATTGAAAAACATGTTATTCATATACCAGAAATGTTTGAAGCTACTGACTGAATGAAACGAGCTGGCATCTCACTCTCTTTGAATCTTCTTTATCATGCCAGGATTAGCAGGAAAAAGCAAAACATTTCAGAATTGCACCTTGCAATGTGGAGATATTACTGTTTGTGAATTTACAATATTCATTGATTTTTGCCATTGAAAAACGTCCAGAAATGTTTGAAGCTACTGACTGAATGAAAGGAGCTGGCATCTCACTCTCTTTGAATCTTCTTTATCATGCTAGGATTAGCAGGAAAAAGCAAAAAATTTCAGAATTGCACCTTGCAATGCGGAGAAATTACTGTGTGTGCATTTACAATATTCATTGATTTTTGCCATTGAAAAACATCATGTTATTCATATACCAGAAATGTTTGAAGCTACTGACTGAATGAAAAGAGCTGGCATCTCACTCTCTTTGAATCTTCTTTATCATGCCAGGATTAGCAGGAAAAAGCAAAAAATTTCAGAATTGCACCTTGCAATGTGGAGATATTACTGTTTGTGCATTTACAATATTCATTGATTTTTGCCATTGAAAAACGTCCAGAAATGTTTGAAGCTACTGACTGAATGAAAGGAGCTGGCATCTCACTCTCTTTGAATCTTCTTTATCATGCTAGGATTAGCAGGAAAAAGCAAAAAATTTCAGAATTGCACCTTGCAATGCGGAGAAATTACTGTGTGTGCATTTACAATATTCATTGATTTTTGCCATTGAAAAACGTCCAGAAATGTTTGAAGCTACTGACTGAATGAAAGGAGCTGGCATCTCACTCTCTTTGAATCTTCTTTATCATGCTAGGATTAGCAGGAAAAAGCAAAAAATTTCAGAATTGCACCTTGCAATGCGGAGAAATTACTGTGTGAGCATTTACAATATTCATTGATTTTTGCCATTGAAAAACATCGTTATTCATATACCAGAAATGTTTGAAGCTACTGACTGAATGAAAAGAGCTGGCATCTCACTCTCTTTGAATCTTCTTTATCATGCCAGGATTAGCAGGAAAAAGCAAAAAATTTCAGAATTGCACCTTGCAATGTGGAGATATTACTGTTTGTGCATTTACAATATTCATTGATTTTTGCCATTGAAAAACGTCCAGAAATGTTTGAAGCTACTGACTGAATGAAAGGAGCTGGCATCTCACTCTCTTTGAATCTTCTTTATCATGCTAGGATTAGCAGGAAAAAACAAAAAATTTCAGAATTGCACCTTGCAATGCGGAGAAATTACTGTTTGTGCATTTACAATATTCATTGATTTTTGCCATTGAAAAACATCATGTTATTCATATACCAGAAATGTTTGAAGCTACTGACTGAATGAAAAGAGCTGGCATCTCACTCTCTTTGAATCTTCTTTATCATGCCAGGATTAGCAGGAAAAAGCAAAAAATTTCAGAATTGCACGTTGCAATGTGGAGATATTACTGTTTGTGCATTTACAATATTCATTGATTTTTGCCATTGAAAAACGTCCAGAAATGTTTGAAGCTACTGACTGAATGAAAGGAGCTGGCATCTCACTCTCTTTGAATCTTCTTTATCATGCTAGGATTAGCAGGAAAAAGCAAAAAATTTCAGAATTGCACCTTGCAATGCGGAGAAATTACTGTGTGTGCATTTACAATATTCATTGATTTTTGCCATTGAAAAACATCATGTTATTCATATACCAGAAATGTTTGAAGCTACTGACTGAATGAAACGAGCTGGCATCTCACTCTCTTTGAATCTTCTTTATCATGCCAGGATTAGCAGGAAAAAGCAAAAAATTTCAGAATTGCACCTTGCAATGTGGAGATATTACTGTTTGTGCATTTACAATATTCATTGATTTTTGCCATTGAAAAACGTCCAGAAATGTTTGAAGCTACTGACTGAATGAAAGGAGCTGGCATCTCACTCTCTTTGAATCTTCTTTATCATGCTAGGATTAGCAGGAAAAAGCAAAAAATTTCAGAATTGCACCTTGCAATGCGGAGAAATTACTGTGTGTGCATTTACAATATTCATTGATTTTTGCCATTGAAAAACATCATGTTATTCATATACCAGAAATGTTTGAAGCTACTGACTGAATGAAAAGAGCTGGCATCTCACTCTCTTTGAATCTTCTTTATCATGCCAGGATTAGCAGGAAAAAGCAAAAAATTTCAGAATTGCACCTTGCAATGTGGAGATATTACTGTTTGTGCATTTACAATATTCATTGATTTTTGCCATTGAAAAACGTCCAGAAATGTTTGAAGCTACTGACTGAATGAAAGGAGCTGGCATCTCACTCTCTTTGAATCTTCTTTATCATGCTAGGATTAGCAGGAAAAAGCAAAAAATTTCAGAATTGCACCTTGCAATGCGGAGAAATTACTGTGTGTGCATTTACAATATTCATTGATTTTTGCCATTGAAAAACATCGTTATTCATATACCAGAAATGTTTGAAGCTACTGACTGAATGAAAAGAGCTGGCATCTCACTCTCTTTGAATCTTCTTTATCATGCCAGGATTAGCAGGAAAAAGCAAAAAATTTCAGAATTGCACCTTGCAATGTGGAGATATTACTGTTTGTGCATTTACAATATTCATTGATTTTTGCCATTGAAAAACGTCCAGAAATGTTTGTAGCTACTGACTGAATGAAAGGAGCTGGCATCTCACTCTCTTTGAATCTTCTTTATCATGCTAGGATTAGCAGGAAAAAGCAAAAAATTTCAGAATTGCACCTTGCAATGCGGAGAAATTACTGTGTGTGCATTTACAATATTCATTGATTTTTGCCATTGAAAAACATGTTATTCATATACCAGAAATGTTTGAAGCTACTGACTGAATGAAAAGAGCTGGCATCTCACTCTCTTTGAATCTTCTTTATCATGCCAGGATTAGCAGGAAAAAGCAAAAAATTTCAGAATTGCACGTTGCAATGTGGAGATATTACTGTTTGTGCATTTACAATATTCATTGATTTTTGCCATTGAAAAACGTCCAGAAATGTTTGAAGCTACTGACTGAATGAAAGGAGCTGGCATCTCACTCTCTTTGAATCTTCTTTATCATGCCAGGATTAGCAGGAAAAAGCAAAAAATTTCAGAATTGCACCTTGCAATGTGGAGATATTACTGTTTGTGCATTTACAATATTCATTGATTTTTGCCATTGAAAAACGTCCAGAAATGTTTGAAGCTACTGACTGAATGAAAGGAGCTGGCATCTCACTCTCTTTGAATCTTCTTTATCATGCTAGGATTAGCAGGAAAAAGCAAAAAATTTCAGAATTGCACCTTGCAATGCGGAGAAATTACTGTGTGTGCATTTACAATATTCATTGATTTTTTCCATTGAAAAACATGTTATTCATATACCAGAAATGTTTGAAGCTACTGACTGAATGAAAAGAGCTGGCATCTCACTCTCTTTGAATCTTCTTTATCATGCCAGGATTAGCAGGAAAAAGCAAAAAATTTCAGAATTGCACGTTGCAATGTGGAGAAATTACTGTTTGTGCATTTACAATATTCATTGATTTTTGCCATTGAAAAACGTCCAGAAATGTTTGAAGCTACTGACTGAATGAAAAGAGCTGGCATCTCACTCTCTTTGAATCTTCTTTATCATGCCAGGATTAGCAGGAAAAAGCAAAAAATTTCAGAATTGCACCTTGCAATGTGGAGATATTACTGTTTGTGCATTTACAATATTCATTGATTTTTGCCATTGAAAAACGTCCAGAAATGTTTGAGCTACTGACTGAATGAAAGGAGCTGGCATCTCACTCTCTTTGAATCTTCTTTATCATGCTAGGATTAGCAGGAAAAAGCAAAAAATTTCAGAATTGCACCTTGCAATGCGGAGAAATTACTGTGTGTGCATTTACAATATTCATTGATTTTTGCCATTGAAAAACATGTTATTCATATACCAGAAATGTTTGAAGCTACTGACTGAATGAAAAGAGCTGGCATCTCACTCTCTTTGAATCTTCTTTATCATGCCAGGATTAGCAGGAAAAAGCAAAAAATTTCAGAATTGCACGTTGCAATGTGGAGATATTACTGTTTGTGCATTTACAATATTCATTGATTTTTGCCATTGAAAAACGTCCAGAAATGTTTGAAGCTACTGACTGAATGAAAGGAGCTGGCATCTCACTCTCTTTGAATCTTCTTTATCATGCCAGGATTAGCAGGAAAAAGCAAAAAATTTCAGAATTGCACCTTGCAATGTGGAGATATTACGGTTTGTGCATTTACAATATTCATTGATTTTTGCCATTGAAAAACGTCCAGAAATGTTTGAAGCTACTGACTGAATGAAAGGAGCTGGCATCTCACTCTCTTTGAATCTTCTTTATCATGCTAGGATTAGCAGGAAAAAGCAAAAAATTTCAGAATTGCACCTTGCAATGCGGAGAAATTACTGTGTGTGCATTTACAATATTCATTGATTTTTGCCATTGAAAAACATGTTATTCATATACCAGAAATGTTTGAAGCTACTGACTGAATGAAAAGAGCTGGCATCTCACTCTCTTTGAATCTTCTTTATCATGCCAGGATTAGCAGGAAAAAGCAAAAAATTTCAGAATTGCACGTTGCAATGTGGAGATATTACTGTTTGTGCATTTACAATATTCATTGATTTTTGCCATTGAAAAACGTCCAGAAATGTTTGAAGCTACTGACTGAATGAAAAGAGCTGGCATCTCACTCTCTTTGAATCTTCTTTATCATGCCAGGATTAGCAGGAAAAAGCAAAAAATTTCAGAATTGCACGTTGCAATGTGGAGAAATTACTGTTTGTGCATTTACAATATTCATTGATTTTTGCCATTGAAAAACGTCCAGAAATGTTTGAAGCTACTGACTGAATGAAAAGAGCTGGCATCTCACTCTCTTTGAATCTTCTTTATCATGCCAGGATTAGCAGGAAAAAGCAAAAAATTTCAGAATTGCACCTTGCAATGTGGAGATATTACTGTTTGTGCATTTACAATATTCATTGATTTTTGCCATTGAAAAACGTCCAGAAATGTTTGAAGCTACTGACTGAATGAAAGGAGCTGGCATCTCACTCTCTTTGAATCTTCTTTATCATGCTAGGATTAGCAGGAAAAAGCAAAAAATTTCAGAATTGCACCTTGCAATGCGGAGAAATTACTGTGTGTGCATTTACAATATTCATTGATTTTTGCCATTGAAAAACATGTTATTCATATACCAGAAATGTTTGAAGCTACTGACTGAATGAAAAGAGCTGGCATCTCACTCTCTTTGAATCTTCTTTATCATGCCAGGATTAGCAGGAAAAAGCAAAAAATTTCAGAATTGCACGTTGCAATGTGGAGATATTACTGTTTGTGCATTTACAATATTCATTGATTTTTGCCATTGAAAAACGTCCAGAAATGTTTGAAGCTACTGACTGAATGAAAGGAGCTGGCATCTCACTCTCTTTGAATCTTCTTTATCATGCCAGGATTAGCAGGAAAAAGCAAAAAATTTCAGAATTGCACCTTGCAATGTGGAGATATTACTATTTGTGCATTTACAATATTCATTGATTTTTGCCATTGAAAAACGTCCAGAAATGTTTGAAGCTACTGACTGAATGAAAGGAGCTGGCATCTCACTCTCTTTGAATCTTCTTTATCATGCTAGGATTAGCAGGAAAAAGCAAAAAATTTCAGAATTGCACCTTGCAATGCGGAGAAATTACTGTGTGTGCATTTACAATATTCATTGATTTTTGCCATTGAAAAACATGTTATTCATATACCAGAAATGTTTGAAGCTACTGACTGAATGAAAAGAGCTGGCATCTCACTCTCTTTGAATCTTCTTTATCATGCCAGGATTAGCAGGAAAAAGCAAAAAATTTCAGAATTGCACGTTGCAATGTGGAGATATTACTGTTTGTGCATTTACAATATTCATTGATTTTTGCCATTGAAAAACGTCCAGAAATGTTTGAAGCTACTGACTGAATGAAAAGAGCTGGCATCTCACTCTCTTTGAATCTTCTTTATCATGCCAGGATTAGCAGGAAAAAGCAAAAAATTTCAGAATTGCACCTTGCAATGTGGAGATATTACTGTTTGTGCATTTACAATATTCATTGATTTTTGCCATTGAAAAACGTCCAGAAATGTTTGAAGCTACTGACTGAATGAAAGGAGCTGGCATCTCACTCTCTTTGAATCTTCTTTATCATGCTAGGATTAGCAGGAAAAAGCAAAAAATTTCAGAATTGCACCTTGCAATGCGGAGAAATTACTGTGTGTGCATTTACAATATTCATTGATTTTTGCCATTGAAAAACGTCCAGAAATGTTTGAAGCTACTGACTGAATGAAAGGAGCTGGCATCTCACTCTCTTTGAATCTTCTTTATCATGCTAGGATTAGCAGGAAAAAGCAAAAAATTTCAGAATTGCACCTTGCAATGCGGAGAAATTACTGTGTGTGCATTTACAATATTCATTGATTTTTGCCATTGAAAAACATCGTTATTCATATACCAGAAATGTTTGAAGCTACTGACTGAATGAAAAGAGCTGGCATCTCACTCTCTTTGAATCTTCTTTATCATGCCAGGATTAGCAGGAAAAAGCAAAAAATTTCAGAATTGCACCTTGCAATGTGGAGATATTACTGTTTGTGCATTTACAATATTCATTGATTTTTGCCATTGAAAAACGTCCAGAAATGTTTGAAGCTACTGACTGAATGAAAGGAGCTGGCATCTCACTCTCTTTGAATCTTCTTTATCATGCTAGGATTAGCAGGAAAAAGCAAAAAATTTCAGAATTGCACCTTGCAATGTGGAGATATTACTGTTTGTGCATTTACAATATTCATTGATTTTTGCCATTGAAAAACGTCCAGAAATGTTTGAAGCTACTGACTGAATGAAAAGAGCTGGCATCTCACTCTCTTTGAATCTTCTTTATCATGCCAGGATTAGCAGGAAAAAGCAAAAAATTTCAGAATTGCACCTTGCAATGTGGAGAAATTACTGTGTGTGCATTTACAATATTCATTGATTTTTGCCATTGAAAAACATCGTTATTCATATACCAGAAATGTTTGAAGCTACTGACTGAATGAAAAGAGCTGGCATCTCACTCTCTTTGAATCTTCTTTATCATGCCAGGATTAGCAGGAAAAAGCAAAAAATTTCAGAATTGCACGTTGCAATGTGGAGATATTACTGTTTGTGCATTTACAATATTCATTGATTTTTGCCATTGAAAAACGTCCAGAAGTGTTTGAAGCTACTGACTGAATGAAAGGAGCTGGCATCTCACTCTCTTTGAATCTTCTTTATCATGCTAGGATTAGCAGGAAAAAGCAAAAAATTTCAGAATTGCACCTTGCAATGCGGAGAAATTACTGTTTGTGCATTTACAATATTCATTGATTTTTGCCATTGAAAAACGTCCAGAAATGTTTGAAGCTACTGACTGAATGAAAAGAGCTGGCATCTCACTCTCTTTGAATCTTCTTTATCATGCTAAGAGGAGCAGGAAAAAGCAAAAAATTTCAGAATTGCACGTTGCAATGTGGAGATATTACTGTTTGTGCATTTACAATATTCATTGATTTTTGCCATTGAAAAACGTTATTCATATACCAGAAATGTTTGAAGCTACTGACTGAATGAAAAGAGCTGGCATCTCACTCTCTTTGAATATTCTTTATCATGCCAGGATTAGCAGGAAAAAGCAAAAAATTTCAGAATTGCACCTTGCAATGTGGAGATATTACTGTTTGTGCATTTACAATATTCATTGATTTTTGCCATTGAAAAACGTCCAGAAATGTTTGAAGCTACTGACTGAATGAAAGGAGCTGGCATTTCACTCTCTTTGAATCTTCTTTATCATGCTAGGATTAGCAGGAAAAAGCAAAAAATTTCAGAATTGCACCTTGCAATGCGGAGAAATTACTGTTTGTGCATTTACAATATTCATTGATTTTTGCCATTGAAAAACATGTTATTCATATACCAGAAATGTTTGAAGCTACTGACTGAATGAAAAGAGCTGGCATCTCACTCTCTTTGAATCTTCTTTATCATGCCAGGATTAGCAGGGAAAAGCAAAAAATTTCAGAATTGCACCTTGCAATGTGGAGATATTACTGTTTGTGCATTTACAATATTCATTGATTTTTGCCATTGAAAAACGTCCAGAAATGTTTGAAGCTACTGACTGAATGAAAAGAGCTGGCATCTCACTCTCTTTGAATCTTCTTTATCATGCTAAGAGGAGCAGGAAAAAGCAAAAATTTCAGAATTGCACGTTGCAATGTGGAGATATTACTGTTTGTGCATTTACAATATTCATTGATTTTTGCCATTGAAAAACATGTTATTCATATACCAGAAATGATTGAAGCTACTGACTGAATGAAAAGAGCTGGCATCTCACTCTCTTTGAATCTTCTTTATCATGCCAGGATTAGCAGGAAAAAGCAAAAAATTTCAGAATTGCACGTTGCAATGTGGAGATATTACTGTTTGTGCATTTACAATATTCATTGATTTTTGCCATTGAAAAACGTCCAGAAATGTTTGAAGCTACTGACTGAATGAAAGGAGCTGGCATCTCACTCTCTTTGAATCTTCTTTATCATGCTAGGATTAGCAGGAAAAAGCAAAAAATTTCAGAATTGCACCTTGCAATGCGGAGAAATTACTGTTTGTGCATTTACAATATTCATTGATTTTTGCCATTGAAAAACATCATGTTATTCATATACCAGAAATGTTTGAAGCTACTGACTGAATGAAAAGAGCTGGCATCTCACTCTCTTTGAATCTTCTTTATCATGCTAAGAGGAGAAGGAAAAAGCAAAAAATTTCAGAATTGCACGTTGCAATGTGGAGATATTACTGTTTGTGCATTTACAATATTCATTGATTTTTGCCATTGAAAAACGTCCAGAAATGTTTGAAGCTACTGACTGAATGAAAGGAGCTGGCATTTCACTCTCTTTGAATCTTCTTTATCATGCTAGGATTAGCAGGAAAAAGCAAAAAATTTCAGAATTGCACCTTGCAATGCGGAGAAATTACTGTTTGTGCATTTACAATATTCATTGATTTTTGCCATTGAAAAACATCATGTTATTCATATACCAGAAATGTTTGAAGCTACTGACTGAATGAAAAGAGCTGGCATCTCACTCTCTTTGAATCTTCTTTATCATGCCAGGATTAGCAGGAAAAAGCAAAAAATTTCAGAATTGCACGTTGCAATGTGGAGATATTACTGTTTGTGCATTTACAATATTCATTGATTTTTGCCATTGAAAAACGTCCAGAAATGTTTGAAGCTACTGACTGAATGAAAGGAGCTGGCATCTCACTCTCTTTGAATCTTCTTTATCATGCTAGGATTAGCAGGAAAAAGCAAAAAATTTCAGAATTGCACCTTGCAATGCGGAGAAATTACTGTGTGTGCATTTACAATATTCATTGATTTTTGCCATTGAAAAACGTCCAGAAATGTTTGAAGCTACTGACTGAATGAAAGGAGCTGGCATCTCACTCTCTTTGAATCTTCTTTATCATGCTAGGATTAGCAGGAAAAAGCAAAAAATTTCAGAATTGCACCTTGCAATGCGGAGAAATTACTGTGTGTGCATTTACAATATTCATTGATTTTTGCCATTGAAAAACATCGTTATTCATATACCAGAAATGTTTGAAGCTACTGACTGAATGAAAAGAGCTGGCATCTCACTCTCTTTGAATCTTCTTTATCATGCCAGGATTAGCAGGAAAAAGCAAAAAATTTCAGAATTGCACCTTGCAATGTGGAGATATTACTGTTTGTGCATTTACAATATTCATTGATTTTTGCCATTGAAAAACATGTTATTCATATACCAGAAATGTTTGAAGCTACTGACTGAATGAAAAGAGCTGGCATCTCACTCTCTTTGAATCTTCTTTATCATGCCAGGATTAGCAGGAAAAAGCAAAAAATTTCAGAATTGCACCTTGCAATGTGGAGATATTACTGTTTGTGCATTTACAATATTCATTGATTTTTGCCATTGAAAAACGTCCAGAAATGTTTGAAGCTACTGACTGAATGAAAGGAGCTGGCATCTCACTCTCTTTGAATCTTCTTTATCATGCTAGGATTAGCAGGAAAAAGCAAAAAATTTCAGAATAGCACCTTGCAATGCGGAGAAATTACTGTGTGTGCATTTACAATATTCATTGATTTTTGCCATTGAAAAACATCGTTATTCATATACCAGAAATGTTTGAAGCTACTGACTGAATGAAAAGAGCTGGCATCTCACTCTCTTTGAATCTTCTTTATCATGCCAGGATTAGCAGGAAAAAGCAAAAAATTTCAGAATTGCACCTTGCAATGTGGAGATATTACTGTTTGTGCATTTACAATATTCATTGATTTTTGCCATTGAAAAACGTCCAGAAATGTTTGAAGCTACTGACTGAATGAAAGGAGCTGGCATCTCACTCTCTTTGAATCTTCTTTATCATGCTAGGATTAGCAGGAAAAAGCAAAAAATTTCAGAATTGCACCTTGCAATGCGGAGAAATTACTGTGTGTGCATTTACAATATTCATTGATTTTTGCCATTGAAAAACATGTTATTCATATACCAGAAATGTTTGAAGCTACTGACTGAATGAAAAGAGCTGGCATCTCACTCTCTTTGAATCTTCTTTATCATGCCAGGATTAGCAGGAAAAAGCAAAAAATTTCAGAATTGCACCTTGCAATGTGGAGATATTACTGTTTGTGCATTTACAATATTCATTGATTTTTGCCATTGAAAAACGTCCAGAAATGTTTGAAGCTACTGACTGAATGAAAGGAGCTGGCATCTCACTCTCTTTGAATCTTCTTTATCATGCTAGGATTAGCAGGAAAAAGCAAAAAATTTCAGAATTGCACCTTGCAATGCGGAGAAATTACTGTGTGTGCATTTACAATATTCATTGATTTTTGCCATTGAAAAACGTCCAGAAATGTTTGAAGCTACTGACTGAATGAAAGGAGCTGGCATCTCACTCTCTTTGAATCTTCTTTATCATGCTAGGATTAGCAGGAAAAAGCAAAAAATTTCAGAATTGCACCTTGCAATGCGGAGAAATTACTGTGTGTGCATTTACAATATTCATTGATTTTTGCCATTGAAAAACATCGTTATTCATATACCAGAAATGTTTGAAGCTACTGACTGAATGAAAAGAGCTGGCATCTCACTCTCTTTGAATCTTCTTTATCATGCCAGGATTAGCAGGAAAAAGCAAAAAATTTCAGAATTGCACCTTGCAATGTGGAGATATTACTGTTTGTGCATTTACAATATTCATTGATTTTTGCCATTGAAAAACGTCCAGAAATGTTTGAAGCTACTGACTGAATGAAAGGAGCTGGCATCTCACTCTCTTTGAATCTTCTTTATCATGCTAGGATTAGCAGGAAAAAGCAAAAAATTTCAGAATTGCACCTTGCAATGCGAAGAAATTACTGTGTGTGCATTTACAATATTCATTGATTTTTGCCATTGAAAAACATGTTATTCATATACCAGAAATGTTTGAAGCTACTGACTGAATGAAAAGAGCTGGCATCTCACTCTCTTTGAATCTTCTTTATCATGCCAGGATTAGCAGGAAAAAGCAAAAAATTTCAGAATTGCACCTTGCAATGTGGAGATATTACTGTTTGTGCATTTACAATATTCATTGATTTTTGCCATTGAAAAACGTCCAGAAATGTTTGAAGCTACTGACTGAATGAAAGGAGCTGGCATCTCACTCTCTTTGAATCTTCTTTATCATGCTAGGATTAGCAGGAAAAAGCAAAAAATTTCAGAATTGCACCTTGCAATGCGGAGAAATTACTGTGTGTGCATTTACAATATTCATTGATTTTTGCCATTGAAAAACATCGTTATTCATATACCAGAAATGTTTAAAGCTACTGACTGAATGAAAAGAGCTGGCATCTCACTCTCTTTGAATCTTCTTTATCATGCCAGGATTAGCAGGAAAAAGCAAAAAATTTCAGAATTGCACCTTGCAATGTGGAGATATTACTGTTTGTGCATTTACAATATTCATTGATTTTTGCCATTGAAAAACATGTTATTCATATACCAGAAATGTTTGAAGCTACTGACTGAATGAAAAGAGCTGGCATCTCACTCTCTTTGAATCTTCTTTATCATGCCAGGATTAGCAGGAAAAAGCAAAAAATTTCAGAATTGCACCTTGCAATGTGGAGATATTACTGTTTGTGCATTTACAATAATCATTGATTTTTGCCATTGAAAAACGTCCAGAAATGTTTGAAGCTACTGACTGAATGAAAGGAGCTGGCATCTCACTCTCTTTGAATCTTCTTTATCATGCTAGGATTAGCAGGAAAAAGCAAAAAATTTCAGAATTGCACATTGCAATGCGGAGAAATTACTGTGTGTGCATTTACAATATTCATTGATTTTTGCCATTGAAAAACATCGTTATTCATATACCAGAAATGTTTGAAGCTACTGACTGAATGAAAAGAGCTGGCATCTCACTCTCTTTGAATCTTCTTTATCATGCCAGGATTAGCAGGAAAAAGCAAAAAATTTCAGAATTGCACGTTGCAATGTGGAGATATTACTGTTTGTGCATTTACAATATTCATTGATTTTTGCCATTGAAAAACGTCCAGAAATGTTTGAAGCTACTGACTGAATGAAAGGAGCTGGCATTTCACTCTCTTTGAATCTTCTTTATCATGCTAGGATTAGCAGGAAAAAGCAAAAAATTTCAGAATTGCACCTTGCAATGCGGAGAAATTACTGTTTGTGCATTTAAAATATTCATTGATTTTTGCCATTGAAAAACATCATGTTATTCATATACCAGAAATGTTTGAAGCTACTGACTGAATGAAAAGAGCTGGCATCTCACTCTCTTTGAATCTTCTTTATCATGTCAGGATTAGCAGGAAAAAGCAAAAAATTTCAGAATTGCACGTTGCAATGTGGAGATATTACTGTTTGTGCATTTACAATATTCATTGATTTTTGCCATTGAAAAACGTCCAGAAATGTTTGAAGCTACTGACTGAATGAAAGGAGCTGGCATCTCACTCTCTTTGAATCTTCTTTATCATGCTAGGATTAGTAGGAAAAAGCAAAAAATTTCAGAATTGCACCTTGCAATGCGGAGAAATTACTGTGTGTGCATTTACAATATTCATTGATTTTTGCCATTGAAAAACGTCCAGAAATGTTTGAAGCTACTGACTGAATGAAAGGAGCTGGCATCTCACTCTCTTTGAATCTTCTTTATCATGCTAGGAATAGCAGGAAAAAGCAAAAAATTTCAGAATTGCACCTTGCAATGCGGAGAAATTACTGTGTGTGCATTTACAATATTCATTGATTTTTGCCATTGAAAAACATCGTTATTCATATACCAGAAATGTTTGAAGCTACTGACTGAATGAAAAGAGCTGGCATCTCACTCTCTTTGAATCTTCTTTATCATGCCAGGATTAGCAGGAAAAAGCAAAAAATTTCAGAATGCACCTTGCAATGTGGAGATATTACTGTTTGTGCATTTACAATATTCATTGATTTTTGCCATTGAAAAACATGTTATTCATATACCAGAAATGTTTGAAGCTACTGACTGAATGAAAAGAGCTGGCATCTCACTCTCTTTGAATCTTCTTTATCATGCCAGGATTAGCAGGAAAAAGCAAAAAATTTCAGAATTGCACCTTGCAATGTGGAGATATTACTGTTTGTGCATTTACAATATTCATTGATTTTTGCCATTGAAAAACGTCCAGAAATGTTTGAAGCTACTGACTGAATGAAAGGAGCTGGCATCTCACTCTCTTTGAATCTTCTTTATCATGCTAGGATTAGCAGGAAAAAGCAAAAAATTTCAGAATTGCACCTTGCAATGCGGAGAAATTACTGTGTGTGCATTTACAATATTCATTGATTTTTGCCATTGAAAAACATCGTTATTCATATACCAGAAATGTTTGAAGCTACTGACTGAATGAAAAGAGCTGGCATCTCACTCTCTTTGAATCTTCTTTATCATGCCAGGATTAGCAGGAAAAAGCCAAAAATTTCAGAATTGCACCTTGCAATGTGGAGATATTACTGTTTGTGCATTTACAATATTCATTGATTTTTGCCATTGAAAAAGTGTCCAGAAATGTTTGAAGCTACTGACTGAATGAAAGGAGCTGGCATCTCACTCTCTTTGAATCTTCTTTATCATGCTAGGATTAGCAGGAAAAAGCAAAAAATTTCAGAATTGCACCTTGCAATGCGGAGAAATTACTGTGTGTGCATTTACAATATTCATTGATTTTTGCCATTGAAAAACATCTTATTCATATACCAGAAATGTTTGAAGCTACTGACTGAATGAAAAGAGCTGGCATCTCACTCTCTTTGAATCTTCTTTATCATGCCAGGATTAGCAGGAAAAAGCAAAAAATTTCAGAATTGCACCTTGCAATGTGGAGATATTACTGTTTGTGCATTTACAATATTCATTGATTTTTGCCATTGAAAAACGTCCAGAAATGTTTGAAGCTACTGACTGAATGAAAGGAGCTGGCATCTCACTCTCTTTGAATCTTCTTTATCATGCTAGGATTAGCAGGAAAAAGCAAAAAATTTCAGAATTGCACCTTGCAATGCGGAGAAATTACTGTTTGTGCATTTACAATATTCATTGATTTTTGCCATTGAAAAACATGTTATTCATATACCAGAAATGTTTGAAGCTACTGACTGAATGAAAAGAGCTGGCATCTCACTCTCTTTGAATCTTCTTTATCATGCCAGGATTAGCAGGAAAAAGCAAAAAATTTCAGAATTGCACCTTGCAATGTGGAGATATTACTGTTTGTGCATTTACAATATTCATTGATTTTTGCCATTGAAAAACGTCCAGAAATGTTTGAAGCTACTGACTGAATGAAAGGAGCTGGCATCTCACTCTCTTTGAATCTTCTTTATCATGCTAGGATTAGCAGGAAAAAGCAAAAAATTTCAGAATTGCACCTTGCAATGCGGAGAAATTACTGTGTGTGCATTTACAATATTCATTGATTTTTGCCATTGAAAAACATCATGTTATTCATATACCAGAAATGTTTGAAGCTACTGACTGAATGAAAAGAGCTGGCATCTCACTCTCTTTGAATCTTCTTTATCATGCCAGGATTAGCAGGAAAAAGCAAAAAATTTCAGAATTGCACCTTGCAATGTGGAGATATTACTGTTTGTGCATTTACAATATTCATTGATTTTTGCCATTGAAAAACGTCCAGAAATGTTTGAAGCTACTGACTGAATGAAAGGAGCTGGCATCTCACTCTCTTTGAATCTTCTTTATCATGCTAGGATTAGCAGGAAAAAGCAAAAAATTTCAGAATTGCACCTTGCAATGCGGAGAAATTACTGTGTGTGCATTTACAATATTCATTGATTTTTGCCATTGAAAAACATCGTTATTCATATACCAGAAATGTTTGAAGCTACTGACTGAATGAAAAGAGCTGGCATCTCACTCTCTTTGAATCTTCTTTATCATGCCAGGATTAGCAGGAAAAAGCAAAAAATTTCAGAATTGCACCTTGCAATGTGGAGATATTACTGTTTGTGCATTTACAATATTCATTGATTTTTGCCATTGAAAAAGTGTCCAGAAATGTTTGAAGCTACTGACTGAATGAAAGGAGCTGGCATCTCACTCTCTTTGAATCTTCTTTATCATGCTAGGATTAGCAGGAAAAAGCAAAAAATTTCAGAATTGCACCTTGCAATGCGGAGAAATTACTGTGTGTGCATTTACAATATTCATTGATTTTTGCCATTGAAAAACATGTTATTCATATACCAGAAATGTTTGAAGCTACTGACTGAATGAAAAGAGCTGGCATCTCACTCTCTTTGAATCTTCTTTATCATGCCAGGATTAGCAGGAAAAAGCAAAAAATTTCAGAATTGCACCTTGCAATGTGGAGATATTACTGTTTGTGCATTTACAATATTCATTGATTTTTGCCATTGAAAAACGTCCAGAAATGTTTGAAGCTACTGACTGAATGAAAGGAGCTGGCATCTCACTCTCTTTGAATCTTCTTTATCATGCTAGGATTAGCAGGAAAAAGCAAAAAATTTCAGAATTGCACCTTGCAATGCGGAGAAATTACTGTTTGTGCATTTACAATATTCATTGATTTTTGCCATTGAAAAACATGTTATTCATATACCAGAAATGTTTGAAGCTACTGACTGAATGAAAAGAGCTGGCATCTCACTCTCTTTGAATCTTCTTTATCATGCCAGGATTAGCAGGAAAAAGCAAAAAATTTCAGAATTGCACCTTGCAATGTGGAGATATTACTGTTTGTGCATTTACAATATTCATTGATTTTTGCCATTGAAAAACGTCCAGAAATGTTTGAAGCTACTGACTGAATGAAAGGAGCTGGCATCTCACTCTCTTTGAATCTTCTTTATCATGCTAGGATTAGCAGGAAAAAGCAAAAAATTTCAGAATTGCACCTTGCAATGCGGAGAAATTACTGTGTGTGCATTTACAATATTCATTGATTTTTGCCATTGAAAAACATCATGTTATTCATATACCAGAAATGTTTGAAGCTACTGACTGAATGAAAAGAGCTGGCATCTCACTCTCTTTGAATCTTCTTTATCATGCCAGGATTAGCAGGAAAAAGCAAAAAATTTCAGAATTGCACCTTGCAATGTGGAGATATTACTGTTTGTGCATTTACAATATTCATTGATTTTTGCCATTGAAAAACGTCCAGAAATGTTTGAAGCTACTGACTGAATGAAAGGAGCTGGCATCTCACTCTCTTTGAATCTTCTTTATCATGCTAGGATTAGCAGGAAAAAGCAAAAAATTTCAGAATTGCACCTTGCAATGCGGAGAAATTACTGTGTGTGCATTTACAATATTCATTGATTTTTGCCATTGAAAAACATCGTTATTCATATACCAGAAATGTTTGAAGCTACTGACTGAATGAAAAGAGCTGGCATCTCACTCTCTTTGAATCTTCTTTATCATGCCAGGATTAGCAGGAAAAAGCAAAAAATTTCAGAATTGCACCTTGCAATGTGGAGATATTACTGTTTGTGCATTTACAATATTCATTGATTTTTGCCATTGAAAAAGTGTCCAGAAATGTTTGAAGCTACTGACTGAATGAAAGGAGCTGGCATCTCACTCTCTTTGAATCTTCTTTATCATGCTAGGATTAGCAGGAAAAAGCAAAAAATTTCAGAATTGCACCTTGCAATGCGGAGAAATTACTGTGTGTGCATTTACAATATTCATTGATTTTTGCCATTGAAAAACATGTTATTCATATACCAGAAATGTTTGAAGCTACTGACTGAATGAAAAGAGCTGGCATCTCACTCTCTTTGAATCTTCTTTATCATGCCAGGATTAGCAGGAAAAAGCAAAAAATTTCAGAATTGCACCTTGCAATGTGGAGATATTACTGTTTGTGCATTTACAATATTCATTGATTTTTGCCATTGAAAAACGTCCAGAAATGTTTGAAGCTACTGACTGAATGAAAGGAGCTGGCATCTCACTCTCTTTGAATCTTCTTTATCATGCTAGGATTAGCAGGAAAAAGCAAAAAATTTCAGAATTGCACCTTGCAATGCGGAGAAATTACTGTTTGTGCATTTACAATATTCATTGATTTTTGCCATTGAAAAACATGTTATTCATATACCAGAAATGTTTGAAGCTACTGACTGAATGAAAAGAGCTGGCATCTCACTCTCTTTGAATCTTCTTTATCATGCCAGGATTAGCAGGAAAAAGCAAAAAATTTCAGAATTGCACCTTGCAATGTGGAGATATTACTGTTTGTGCATTTACAATATTCATTGATTTTTGCCATTGAAAAACGTCCAGAAATGTTTGAAGCTACTGACTGAATGAAAGGAGCTGGCATCTCACTCTCTTTGAATCTTCTTTATCATGCTAGGATTAGCAGGAAAAAGCAAAAAATTTCAGAATTGCACCTTGCAATGCGGAGAAATTACTGTGTGTGCATTTACAATATTCATTGATTTTTGCCATTGAAAAACATCATGTTATTCATATACCAGAAATGTTTGAAGCTACTGACTGAATGAAAAGAGCTGGCATCTCACTCTCTTTGAATCTTCTTTATCATGCCAGGATTAGCAGGAAAAAGCAAAAAATTTCAGAATTGCACCTTGCAATGTGGAGATATTACTGTTTGTGCATTTACAATATTCATTGATTTTTGCCATTGAAAAACGTCCAGAAATGTTTGAAGCTACTGACTGAATGAAAGGAGCTGGCATCTCACTCTCTTTGAATCTTCTTTATCATGCTAGGTATAGCAGGAAAAAGCAAAAAATTTCAGAATTGCACCTTGCAATGCGGAGAAATTACTGTGTGTGCATTTACAATATTCATTGATTTTTGCCATTGAAAAACGTCCAGAAATGTTTGAAGCTACTGACTGAATGAAAGGAGCTGGCATCTCACTCTCTTTGAATCTTCTTTATCATGCTAGGATTAGCAGGAAAAAGCAAAAAATTTCAGAATTGCACCTTGCAATGCGGAGAAATTACTGTGTGTGCATTTACAATATTCATTGATTTTTGCCATTGAAAAACATGTTATTCATATACCAGAAATGTTTGAAGCTACTGACTGAATGAAAAGAGCTGGCATCTCACTCTCTTTGAATCTTCTTTATCATGCCAGGATTAGCAGGAAAAAGCAAAAAATTTCAGAATTGCACCTTGCAATGTGGAGATATTACTGTTTGTGCATTTACAATATTCATTGATTTTTGCCATTGAAAAACGTCCAGAAATGTTTGAAGCTACTGACTGAATGAAAGGAGCTGGCATCTCACTCTCTTTGAATCTTCTTTATCATGATAGGATTAGCAGGAAAAAGCAAAAAATTTCAGAATTGCACCTTGCAATGCGGAGAAATTACTGTGTGTGCATTTACAATATTCATTGATTTTTGCCATTGAAAAACATCGTTATTCATATACCAGAAATGTTTGAAGCTACTGACTGAATGAAAAGAGCTGGCATCTCACTCTCTTTGAATCTTCTTTATCATGCCAGGATTAGCAGGAAAAAGCAAAAAATTTCAGAATTGCACCTTGCAATGTGGAGATATTACTGTTTGTGCATTTACAATATTCATTGATTTTTGCCATTGAAAAACATGTTATTCATATACCAGAAATGTTTGAAGCTACTGACTGAATGAAAAGAGCTGGCATCTCACTCTCTTTGAATCTTCTTTATCATGCCAAGATTAGCAGGAAAAAGCAAAAAATTTCAGAATTGCACCTTGCAATGTGGAGATATTACTGTTTGTGCATTTACAATATTCATTGATTTTTGCCATTGAAAAACGTCCAGAAATGTTTGAAGCTACTGACTGAATGAAAGGAGCTGGCATCTCACTCTCTTTGAATCTTCTTTATCATGCTAGGATTAGCAGGAAAAAGCAAAAAATTTCAGAATTGCACCTTGCAATGCGGAGAAATTACTGTGTGTGCATTTACAATATTCATTGATTTTTGCCATTGAAAAACATCGTTATTCATATACCAGAAATGTTTGAAGCTACTGACTGAATGAAAAGAGCTGGCATCTCACTCTCTTTGAATCTTCTTTATCATGCCAGGATTAGCAGGAAAAAGCAAAAAATTTCAGAATTGCACCTTGCAATGCGGAGAAATTACTGTGTGTGCATTTACAATATTCATTGATTTTTGCCATTGAAAAAGTGTCCAGAAATGTTTGAAGCTACTGACTGAATGAAAGGAGCTGGCATCTCACTCTCTTTGAATCTTCTTTATCATGCTAGGATTAGCAGGAAAAAGCAAAAAATTTCAGAATTGCACCTTGCAATGCGGAGAAATTACTGTGTGTGCATTTACAATATTCATTGATTTTTGCCATTGAAAAACATGTTATTCATATACCAGAAATGTTTGAAGCTACTGACTGAATGAAAAGAGCTGGCATCTCACTCTCTTTGAATCTTCTTTATCATGCCAGGATTAGCAGGAAAAAGCAAAAAATTTCAGAATTGCACCTTGCAATGTGGAGATATTACTGTTTGTGCATTTACAATATTCATTGATTTTTGCCATTGAAAAACGTCCAGAAATGTTTGAAGCTACTGACTGAATGAAAGGAGCTGGCATCTCACTCTCTTTGAATCTTCTTTATCATGCTAGGATTAGCAGGAAAAAGCAAAAAATTTCAGAATTGCACCTTGCAATGCGGAGAAATTACTGTTTGTGCATTTACAATATTCATTGATTTTTGCCATTGAAAAACATGTTATTCATATACCAGAAATGTTTGAAGCTACTGACTGAATGAAAAGAGCTGGCATCTCACTCTCTTTGAATCTTCTTTATCATGCCAGGATTAGCAGGAAAAAGCAAAAAATTTCAGAATTGCACCTTGCAATGTGGAGATATTACTGTTTGTGCATTTACAATATTCATTGATTTTTGCCATTGAAAAACGTCCAGAAATGTTTGAAGCTACTGACTGAATGAAAGGAGCTGGCATCTCACTCTCTTTGAATCTTCTTTATCATGCTAGGATTAGCAGGAAAAAGCAAAAAATTTCAGAATTGCACCTTGCAATGCGGAGAAATTACTGTGTGTGCATTTACAATATTCATTGATTTTTGCCATTGAAAAACATCATGTTATTCATATACCAGAAATGTTTGAAGCTACTGACTGAATGAAAAGAGCTGGCATCTCACTCTCTTTGAATCTTCTTTATCATGCCAGGATTAGCAGGAAAAAGCAAAAAATTTCAGAATTGCACCTTGCAATGTGGAGATATTACTGTTTGTGCATTTACAATATTCATTGATTTTTGCCATTGAAAAACGTCCAGAAATGTTTGAAGCTACTGACTGAATGAAAGGAGCTGGCATCTCACTCTCTTTGAATCTTCTTTATCATGCTAGGTATAGCAGGAAAAAGCAAAAAATTTCAGAATTGCACCTTGCAATGCGGAGAAATTACTGTGTGTGCATTTACAATATTCATTGATTTTTGCCATTGAAAAACGTCCAGAAATGTTTGAAGCTACTGACTGAATGAAAGGAGCTGGCATCTCACTCTCTTTGAATCTTCTTTATCATGCTAGGATTAGCAGGAAAAAGCAAAAAATTTCAGAATTGCACCTTGCAATGCGGAGAAATTACTGTGTGTGCATTTACAATATTCATTGATTTTTGCCATTGAAAAACATGTTATTCATATACCAGAAATGTTTGAAGCTACTGACTGAATGAAAAGAGCTGGCATCTCACTCTCTTTGAATCTTCTTTATCATGCCAGGATTAGCAGGAAAAAGCAAAAAATTTCAGAATTGCACCTTGCAATGTGGAGATATTACTGTTTGTGCATTTACAATATTCATTGATTTTTGCCATTGAAAAACGTCCAGAAATGTTTGAAGCTACTGACTGAATGAAAGGAGCTGGCATCTCACTCTCTTTGAATCTTCTTTATCATGATAGGATTAGCAGGAAAAAGCAAAAAATTTCAGAATTGCACCTTGCAATGCGGAGAAATTACTGTGTGTGCATTTACAATATTCATTGATTTTTGCCATTGAAAAACATCGTTATTCATATACCAGAAATGTTTGAAGCTACTGACTGAATGAAAAGAGCTGGCATCTCACTCTCTTTGAATCTTCTTTATCATGCCAGGATTAGCAGGAAAAAGCAAAAAATTTCAGAATTGCACCTTGCAATGTGGAGATATTACTGTTTGTGCATTTACAATATTCATTGATTTTTGCCATTGAAAAACATGTTATTCATATACCAGAAATGTTTGAAGCTACTGACTGAATGAAAAGAGCTGGCATCTCACTCTCTTTGAATCTTCTTTATCATGCCAAGATTAGCAGGAAAAAGCAAAAAATTTCAGAATTGCACCTTGCAATGTGGAGATATTACTGTTTGTGCATTTACAATATTCATTGATTTTTGCCATTGAAAAACGTCCAGAAATGTTTGAAGCTACTGACTGAATGAAAGGAGCTGGCATCTCACTCTCTTTGAATCTTCTTTATCATGCTAGGATTAGCAGGAAAAAGCAAAAAATTTCAGAATTGCACCTTGCAATGCGGAGAAATTACTGTGTGTGCATTTACAATATTCATTGATTTTTGCCATTGAAAAACATCGTTATTCATATACCAGAAATGTTTGAAGCTACTGACTGAATGAAAAGAGCTGGCATCTCACTCTCTTTGAATCTTCTTTATCATGCCAGGATTAGCAGGAAAAAGCAAAAAATTTCAGAATTGCACCTTGCAATGTGGAGATATTACTGTTTGTGCATTTACAATATTCATTGATTTTTGCCATTGAAAAACGTCCAGAAATGTTTGAAGCTACTGACTGAATGAAAGGAGCTGGCATCTCACTCTCTTTGAATCTTCTTTATCATGCTAGGATTAGCAGGAAAAAGCAAAAAATTTCAGAATTGCACCTTGCAATGCGGAGAAATTACTGTGTGTGCATTTACAATATTCATTGATTTTTGCCATTGAAAAACATGTTATTCATATACCAGAAATGTTTGAAGCTACTGACTGAATGAAAAGAGCTGGCATCTCACTCTCTTTGAATCTTCTTTATCATGCCAGGATTAGCAGGAAAAAGCAAAAAATTTCAGAATTGCACCTTGCAATGTGGAGATATTACTATTTGTGCATTTACAATATTCATTGATTTTTGCCATTGAAAAACGTCCAGAAATGTTTGAAGCTACTGACTGAATGAAAGGAGCTGGCATCTCACTCTCTTTGAATCTTCTTTATCATGCTAGGATTAGCAGGAAAAAGCAAAAAATTTCAGAATTGCACCTTGCAATGCGGAGAAATTACTGTTTGTGCATTTACAATATTCATTGATTTTTGCCATTGAAAAACATGTTATTCATATACCAGAAATGTTTGAAGCTACTGACTGAATGAAAAGAGCTGGCATCTCACTCTCTTTGAATCTTCTTTATCATGCCAGGATTAGCAGGAAAAAGCAAAAAATTTCAGAATTGCACCTTGCAATGTGGAGATATTACTGTTTGTGCATTTACAATATTCATTGATTTTTGCCATTGAAAAACGTCCAGAAATGTTTGAAGCTACTGACTGAATGAAAGGAGCTGGCATCTCACTCTCTTTGAATCTTCTTTATCATGCTAGGATTAGCAGGAAAAAGCAAAAAATTTCAGAATTGCACCTTGCAATGCGGAGAAATTACTGTGTGTGCATTTACAATATTCATTGATTTTTGCCATTGAAAAACATCATGTTATTCATATACCAGAAATGTTTGAAGCTACTGACTGAATGAAAAGAGCTGGCATCTCACTCTCTTTGAATCTTCTTTATCATGCCAGGATTAGCAGGAAAAAGCAAAAAATTTCAGAATTGCACCTTGCAATGTGGAGATATTACTGTTTGTGCATTTACAATATTCATTGATTTTTGCCATTGAAAAACGTCCAGAAATGTTTGAAGCTACTGACTGAATGAAAGGAGCTGGCATCTCACTCTCTTTGAATCTTCTTTATCATGCTAGGTATAGCAGGAAAAAGCAAAAAATTTCAGAATTGCACCTTGCAATGCGGAGAAATTACTGTGTGTGCATTTACAATATTCATTGATTTTTGCCATTGAAAAACGTCCAGAAATGTTTGAAGCTACTGACTGAATGAAAGGAGCTGGCATCTCACTCTCTTTGAATCTTCTTTATCATGCTAGGATTAGCAGGAAAAATCAAAAAATTTCAGAATTGCACCTTGCAATGCGGAGAAATTACTGTGTGTGCATTTACAATATTCATTGATTTTTGCCATTGAAAAACATGTTATTCATATACCAGAAATGTTTGAAGCTACTGACTGAATGAAAAGAGCTGGCATCTCACTCTCTTTGAATCTTCTTTATCATGCCAGGATTAGCAGGAAAAAGCAAAAAATTTCAGAATTGCACCTTGCAATGTGGAGATATTACTGTTTGTGCATTTACAATATTCATTGATTTTTGCCATTGAAAAACGTCCAGAAATGTTTGAAGCTACTGACTGAATGAAAGGAGCTGGCATCTCACTCTCTTTGAATCTTCTTTATCATGCTAGGATTAGCAGGAAAAAGCAAAAAATTTCAGAATTGCACCTTGCAATGCGGAGAAATTACTGTGTGTGCATTTACAATATTCATTGATTTTTGCCATTGAAAAACATCGTTATTCATATACCAGAAATGTTTGAAGCTACTGACTGAATGAAAAGAGCTGGCATCTCACTCTCTTTGAATCTTCTTTATCATGCCAGGATTAGCAGGAAAAAGCAAAAAATTGCAGAATTGCACCTTGCAATGTGGAGATATTACTGTTTGTGCATTTACAATATTCATTGATTTTTGCCATTGAAAAACATGTTATTCATATACCAGAAATGTTTGAAGCTACTGACTGAATGAAAAGAGCTGGCATCTCACTCTCTTTGAATCTTCTTTATCATGCCAGGATTAGCAGGAAAAAGCAAAAAATTTCAGAATTGCACCTTGCAATGTGGAGATATTACTGTTTGTGCATTTAAAATATTCATTGATTTTTGCCATTGAAAAACGTCCAGAAATGTTTGAAGCTACTGACTGAATGAAAGGAGCTGGCATCTCACTCTCTTTGAATCTTCTTTATCATGCTAGGATTAGCAGGAAAAAGCAAAAAATTTCAGAATTGCACCTTGCAATGCGGAGAAATTACTGTGTGTGCATTTACAATATTCATTGATTTTTGCCATTGAAAAACATCATGTTATTCATATACCAGAAATGTTTGAAGCTACTGACTGAATGAAAAGAGCTGGCATCTCACTCTCTTTGAATCTTCTTTATCATGCCAGGATTAGCAGGAAAAAGCAAAAAATTTCAGAATTGCACCTTGCAATGTGGAGATATTACTGTTTGTGCATTTACAATATTCATTGATTTTTGCCATTGAAAAACGTCCAGAAATGTTTGAAGCTACTGACTGAATGAAAGGAGCTGGCATCTCACTCTCTTTGAATCTTCTTTATCATGCTAGGTATAGCAGGAAAAAGCAAAAAATTTCAGAATTGCACCTTGCAATGCGGAGAAATTACTGTGTGTGCATTTACAATATTCATTGATTTTTGCCATTGAAAAACGTCCAGAAATGTTTGAAGCTACTGACTGAATGAAAGGAGCTGGCATCTCACTCTCTTTGAATCTTCTTTATCATGCTAGGATTAGCAGGAAAAAGCAAAAAATTTCAGAATTGCACCTTGCAATGCGGAGAAATTACTGTGTGTGCATTTACAATATTCATTGATTTTTGCCATTGAAAAACATGTTATTCATATACCAGAAATGTTTGAAGCTACTGACTGAATGAAAAGAGCTGGCATCTCACTCTCTTTGAATCTTCTTTATCATGCCAGGATTAGCAGGAAAAAGCAAAAAATTTCAGAATTGCACCTTGCAATGTGGAGATATTACTGTTTGTGCATTTACAATATTCATTGATTTTTGCCATTGAAAAACGTCCAGAAATGTTTGAAGCTACTGACTGAATGAAAGGAGCTGGCATCTCACTCTCTTTGAATCTTCTTTATCATGATAGGATTAGCAGGAAAAAGCAAAAAATTTCAGAATTGCACCTTGCAATGCGGAGAAATTACTGTGTGTGCATTTACAATATTCATTGATTTTTGCCATTGAAAAACATCGTTATTCATATACCAGAAATGTTTGAAGCTACTGACTGAATGAAAAGAGCTGGCATCTCACTCTCTTTGAATCTTCTTTATCATGCCAATATTAGCAGGAAAAAGCAAAAAATATCAGAATTGCACCTTGCAATGTGGAGATATTACTGTTTGTGCATTTACAATATTCATTGATTTTTGCCATTGAAAAACATGTTATTCATATACCAGAAATGTTTGAAGCTACTGACTGAATGAAAAGAGCTGGCATCTCACTCTCTTTGAATCTTCTTTATCATGCCAAGATTAGCAGGAAAAAGCAAAAAATTTCAGAATTGCACCTTGCAATGTGGAGATATTACTGTTTGTGCATTTACAATATTCATTGATTTTTGCCATTGAAAAACGTCCAGAAATGTTTGAAGCTACTGACTGAATGAAAGGAGCTGGCATCTCACTCTCTTTGAATCTTCTTTATCATGCTAGGATTAGCAGGAAAAAGCAAAAAATTTCAGAATTGCACCTTGCAATGCGGAGAAATTACTGTGTGTGCATTTACAATATTCATTGATTTTTGCCATTGAAAAACATCGTTATTCATATACCAGAAATGTTTGAAGCTACTGACTGAATGAAAAGAGCTGGCATCTCACTCTCTTTGAATCTTCTTTATCATGCCAGGATTAGCAGGAAAAAGCAAAAAATTTCAGAATTGCACCTTGCAATGTGGAGATATTACTGTTTGTGCATTTACAATATTCATTGATTTTTGCCATTGAAAAACGTCCAGAAATGTTTGAAGCTACTGACTGAATGAAAGGAGCTGGCATCTCACTCTCTTTGAATCTTCTTTATCATGCTAGGATTAGCAGGAAAAAGCAAAAAATTTCAGAATTGCACCTTGCAATGCGGAGAAATTACTGTGTGTGCATTTACAATATTCATTGATTTTTGCCATTGAAAAACATGTTATTCATATACCAGAAATGTTTGAAGCTACTGACTGATTGAAAAGAGCTGGCATCTCACTCTCTTTGAATCTTCTTTATCATGCCAGGATTAGCAGGAAAAAGCAAAAAATTTCAGAATTGCACCTTGCAATGTGGAGATATTACTATTTGTGCATTTACAATATTCATTGATTTTTGCCATTGAAAAACGTCCAGAAATGTTTGAAGCTACTGACTGAATGAAAGGAGCTGGCATCTCACTCTCTTTGAATCTTCTTTATCATGCTAGGATTAGCAGGAAAAAGCAAAAAATTTCAGAATTGCACCTTGCAATGCGGAGAAATTACTGTTTGTGCATTTACAATATTCATTGATTTTTGCCATTGAAAAACATGTTATTCATATACCAGAAATGTTTGAAGCTACTGACTGAATGAAAAGAGCTGGCATCTCACTCTCTTTGAATCTTCTTTATCATGCCAGGATTAGCAGGAAAAAGCAAAAAATTTCAGAATTGCACCTTGCAATGTGGAGATATTACTGTTTGTGCATTTACAATATTCATTGATTTTTGCCATTGAAAAACGTCCAGAAATGTTTGAAGCTACTGACTGAATGAAAGGAGCTGGCATCTCACTCTCTTTGAATCTTCTTTATCATGCTAGGATTAGCAGGAAAAAGCAAAAAATTTCAGAATTGCACCTTGCAATGCGGAGAAATTACTGTGTGTGCATTTACAATATTCATTGATTTTTGCCATTGAAAAACATCATGTTATTCATATACCAGAAATGTTTGAAGCTACTGACTGAATGAAAAGAGCTGGCATCTCACTCTCTTTGAATCTTCTTTATCATGCCAGGATTAGCAGGAAAAAGCAAAAAATTTCAGAATTGCACCTTGCAATGTGGAGATATTACTGTTTGTGCATTTACAATATTCATTGATTTTTGCCATTGAAAAACGTCCAGAAATGTTTGAAGCTACTGACTGAATGAAAGGAGCTGGCATCTCACTCTCTTTGAATCTTCTTTATCATGCTAGGTATAGCAGGAAAAAGCAAAAAATTTCAGAATTGCACCTTGCAATGCGGAGAAATTACTGTGTGTGCATTTACAATATTCATTGATTTTTGCCATTGAAAAACGTCCAGAAATGTTTGAAGCTACTGACTGAATGAAAGGAGCTGGCATCTCACTCTCTTTGAATCTTCTTTATCATGCTAGGATTAGCAGGAAAAAGCAAAAAATTTCAGAATTGCACCTTGCAATGCGGAGAAATTACTGTGTGTGCATTTACAATATTCATTGATTTTTGCCATTGAAAAACATGTTATTCATATACCAGAAATGTTTGAAGCTACTGACTGAATGAAAAGAGCTGGCATCTCACTCTCTTTGAATCTTCTTTATCATGCCAGGATTAGCAGGAAAAAGCAAAAAATTTCAGAATTGCACCTTGCAATGTGGAGATATTACTGTTTGTGCATTTACAATATTCATTGATTTTTGCCATTGAAAAACGTCCAGAAATGTTTGAAGCTACTGACTGAATGAAAGGAGCTGGCATCTCACTCTCTTTGAATCTTCTTTATCATGCTAGGATTAGCAGGAAAAAGCAAAAAATTTCAGAATTGCACCTTGCAATGCGGAGAAATTACTGTGTGTGCATTTACAATATTCATTGATTTTTGCCATTGAAAAACATCGTTATTCATATACCAGAAAGTTTGAAGCTACTGACTGAATGAAAAGAGCTGGCATCTCACTCTCTTTGAATCTTCTTTATCATGCCAGGATTAGCAGGAAAAAGCAAAAAATTTCAGAATTGCACCTTGCAATGTGGAGATATTACTGTTTGTGCATTTACAATATTCATTGATTTTTGCCATTGAAAAACATGTTATTCATATACCAGAAATGTTTGAAGCTACTGACTGAATGAAAAGAGCTGGCATCTCACTCTCTTTGAATCTTCTTTATCATGCCAAGATTAGCAGGAAAAAGCAAAAAATTTCAGAATTGCACCTTGCAATGTGGAGATATTACTGTTTGTGCATTTACAATATTCATTGATTTTTGCCATTGAAAAACGTCCAGAAATGTTTGAAGCTACTGACTGAATGAAAGGAGCTGGCATCTCACTCTCTTTGAATCTTCTTTATCATGCTAGGATTAGCAGGAAAAAGCAAAAAATTTCAGAATTGCACCTTGCAATGCGGAGAAATTACTGTGTGTGCATTTACAATATTCATTGATTTTTGCCATTGAAAAACATCGTTATTCATATACCAGAAATGTTTGAAGCTACTGACTGAATGAAAAGAGCTGGCATCTCACTCTCTTTGAATCTTCTTTATCATGCCAGGATTAGCAGGAAAAAGCAAAAAATTTCAGAATTGCACCTTGCAATGTGGAGATATTACTGTTTGTGCATTTACAATATTCATTGATTTTTGCCATTGAAAAACGTCCAGAAATGTTTGAAGCTACTGACTGAATGAAAGGAGCTGGCATCTCACTCTCTTTGAATCTTCTTTATCATGCTAGGATTAGCAGGAAAAAGCAAAAAATTTCAGAATTGCACCTTGCAATGCGGAGAAATTACTGTGTGTGCATTTACAATATTCATTGATTTTTGCCATTGAAAAACATGTTATTCATATACCAGAAATGTTTGAAGCTACTGACTGAATGAAAAGAGCTGGCATCTCACTCTCTTTGAATCTTCTTTATCATGCCAGGATTAGCAGGAAAAAGCAAAAAATTTCAGAATTGCACCTTGCAATGTGGAGATATTACTATTTGTGCATTTACAATATTCATTGATTTTTGCCATTGAAAAACGTCCAGAAATGTTTGAAGCTACTGACTGAATGAAAGGAGCTGGCATCTCACTCTCTTTGAATCTTCTTTATCATGCTAGGATTAGCAGGAAAAAGCAAAAAATTTCAGAATTGCACCTTGCAATGCGGAGAAATTACTGTTTGTGCATTTACAATATTCATTGATTTTTGCCATTGAAAAACATGTTATTCATATACCAGAAATGTTTGAAGCTACTGACTGAATGAAAAGAGCTGGCATCTCACTCTCTTTGAATCTTCTTTATCATGCCAGGATTAGCAGGAAAAAGCAAAAAATTTCAGAATTGCACCTTGCAATGTGGAGATATTACTGTTTGTGCATTTACAATATTCATTGATTTTTGCCATTGAAAAACGTCCAGAAATGTTTGAAGCTACTGACTGAATGAAAGGAGCTGGCATCTCACTCTCTTTGAATCTTCTTTATCATGCTAGGATTAGCAGGAAAAAGCAAAAAATTTCAGAATTGCACCTTGCAATGCGGAGAAATTACTGTGTGTGCATTTACAATATTCATTGATTTTTGCCATTGAAAAACATCATGTTATTCATATACCAGAAATGTTTGAAGCTACTGACTGAATGAAAAGAGCTGGCATCTCACTCTCTTTGAATCTTCTTTATCATGCCAGGATTAGCAGGAAAAAGCAAAAAATTTCAGAATTGCACCTTGCAATGTGGAGATATTACTGTTTGTGCATTTACAATATTCATTGATTTTTGCCATTGAAAAACGTCCAGAAATGTTTGAAGCTACTGACTGAATGAAAGGAGCTGGCATCTCACTCTCTTTGAATCTTCTTTATCATGCTAGGTATAGCAGGAAAAAGCAAAAAATTTCAGAATTGCACCTTGCAATGCGGAGAAATTACTGTGTGTGCATTTACAATATTCATTGATTTTTGCCATTGAAAAACGTCCAGAAATGTTTGAAGCTACTGACTGAATGAAAGGAGCTGGCATCTCACTCTCTTTGAATCTTCTTTATCATGCTAGGATTAGCAGGAAAAAGCAAAAAATTTCAGAATTGCACCTTGCAATGCGGAGAAATTACTGTGTGTGCATTTACAATATTCATTGATTTTTGCCATTGAAAAACATGTTATTCATATACCAGAAATGTTTGAAGCTACTGACTGAATGAAAAGAGCTGGCATCTCACTCTCTTTGAATCTTCTTTATCATGCCAGGATTAGCAGGAAAAAGCAAAAAATTTCAGAATTGCACCTTGCAATGTGGAGATATTACTGTTTGTGCATTTACAATATTCATTGATTTTTGCCATTGAAAAACGTCCAGAAATGTTTGAAGCTACTGACTGAATGAAAGGAGCTGGCATCTCACTCTCTTTGAATCTTCTTTATCATGCTAGGATTAGCAGGAAAAAGCAAAAAATTTCAGAATTGCACCTTGCAATGCGGAGAAATTACTGTGTGTGCATTTACAATATTCATTGATTTTTGCCATTGAAAAACATCGTTATTCATATACCAGAAATGTTTGAAGCTACTGACTGAATGAAAAGAGCTGGCATCTCACTGTCTTTGAATCTTCTTTATCATGCCAGGATTAGCAGGAAAAAGCAAAAAATTTCAGAATTGCACCTTGCAATGTGGAGATATTACTGTTTGTGCATTTACAATATTCATTGATTTTTGCCATTGAAAAACATGTTATTCATATACCAGAAATGTTTGAAGCTACTGACTGAATGAAAAGAGCTGGCATCTCACTCTCTTTGAATCTTCTTTATCATGCCAAGATTAGCAGGAAAAAGCAAAAAATTTCAGAATTGCACCTTGCAATGTGGAGATATTACTGTTTGTGCATTTACAATATTCATTGATTTTTGCCATTGAAAAACGTCCAGAAATGTTTGAAGCTACTGACTGAATGAAAGGAGCTGGCATCTCACTCTCTTTGAATCTTCTTTATCATGCTAGGATTAGCAGGAAAAAGCAAAAAATTTCAGAATTGCACCTTGCAATGCGGAGAAATTACAGTGTGTGCATTTACAATATTCATTGATTTTTGCCATTGAAAAACATCGTTATTCATATACCAGAAATGTTTGAAGCTACTGACTGAATGAAAAGAGCTGGCATCTCACTCTCTTTGAATCTTCTTTATCATGCCAGGATTAGCAGGAAAAAGCAAAAAATTTCAGAATTGCACCTTGCAATGTGGAGATATTACTGTTTGTGCATTTACAATATTCATTGATTTTTGCCATTGAAAAACGTCCAGAAATGTTTGAAGCTACTGACTGAATGAAAGGAGCTGGCATCTCACTCTCTTTGAATCTTCTTTATCATGCTAGGATTAGCAGGAAAAAGCAAAAAATTTCAGAATTGCACCTTGCAATGCGGAGAAATTACTGTGTGTGCATTTACAATATTCATTGATTTTTGCCATTGAAAAACATGTTATTCATATACCAGAAATGTTTGAAGCTACTGACTGAATGAAAAGAGCTGGCATCTCACTCTCTTTGAATCTTCTTTATCATGCCAGGATTAGCAGGAAAAAGCAAAAAATTTCAGAATTGCACCTTGCAATGTGGAGATATTACTATTTGTGCATTTACAATATTCATTGATTTTTGCCATTGAAAAACGTCCAGAAATGTTTGAAGCTACTGACTGAATGAAAGGAGCTGGCATCTCACTCTCTTTGAATCTTCTTTATCATGCTAGGATTAGCAGGAAAAAGCAAAAAATTTCAGAATTGCACCTTGCAATGCGGAGAAATTACTGTGTGTGCATTTACAATATTCATTGATTTTTGCCATTGAAAAACATGTTATTCATATACCAGAAATGTTTGAAGCTACTGACTGAATGAAAAGAGCTGGCATCTCACTCTCTTTGAATCTTCTTTATCATGCCAGGATTAGCAGGAAAAAGCAAAAAATTTCAGAATTGCACGTTGCAATGTGGAGATATTGCTGTTTGTGCATTTACAATATTCATTGATTTTTGCCATTGAAAAACGTCCAGAAATGTTTGAAGCTACTGACTGAATGAAAGGAGCTGGCATCTCACTCTCTTTGAATCTTCTTTATCATGCTAGGATTAGCAGGAAAAAGCAAAAAATTTCAGAATTGCACATTGCAATGCGGAGAAATTACTGTTTGTGCATTTACAATATTCATTGATTTTTGCCATTGAAAAACATCATGTTATTCATATACCAGAAATGTTTGAAGCTACTGACTGAATGAAAGGAGCTTGGCATCTCACTCTCTTTGAATCTTCTTTATCATGCTAGGATTAGCAGGAAAAAGCAAAAAATTTCAGAATTGCACCTTGCAATGCGGAGAAATTACTGTTTGTGCATTTACAATATTCATTGATTTTTGCCATTGAAAAACATGTTATTCATATACCAGAAATGTTTGAAGCTACTGACTGAATGAAAAGAGCTGGCATCTCACTCTCTTTGAATCTTCTTTATCATGCCAGGATTAGCAGGAAAAAGCAAAAAATTTCAGAATTGCACCTTGCAATGTGGAGATATTACTGTTTGTGCATTTACAATATTCATTGATTTTTGCCATTGAAAAACGTCCAGAAATGTTTGAAGCTACTGACTGAATGAAAGGAGCTGGCATCTCACTCTCTTTGAATCTTCTTTATCATGCTAGGATTATCAGGAAAAAGCAAAAAATTTCAGAATTGCACCTTGCAATGCGGAGAAATTACTGTTTGTGCATTTACAATATTCATTGATTTTTGCCATTGAAAAACATGTTATTCATATACCAGAAATGTTTGAAGCTACTGACTGAATGAAAAGAGCTGGCATCTCACTCTCTTTGAATCTTCTTTATCATGCCAGGATTAGCAGGAAAAAGCAAAAAATTTCAGAATTGCACCTTGCAATGTGGAGATATTACTGTTTGTGCATTTACAATATTCATTGATTTTTGCCATTGAAAAACGTCCAGAAATGTTTGAAGCTACTGACTGAATGAAAGGAGCTGGCATCTCACTCTCTTTGAATCTTCTTTATCATGCTAGCATTAGCAGGAAAAAGCAAAGAATTTCACAATTGCACCTTGCAATGCGGAGAAATTACTGTGTGTGCATTTACAATATTCATTGATTTTTGCCATTGAAAAACATCATGTTATTTATATACCAGAAATGTTTGAAGCTACTGACTGAATGAAAAGAGCTGGCATCTCACTCTCTTTGAATCTTCTTTATCATGCCAGGATTAGCAGGAAAAAGCAAAAAATTTCAGAATTGCACCTTGCAATGTGGAGATATTACTGTTTGTGCATTTACAATATTCATTGATTTTTGCCATTGAAAAACGTCCAGAAATGTTTGAAGCTACTGACTGAATGAAAGGAGCTGGCATCTCACTCTCTTTGAATCTTCTTTATCATGCTAGGATTAGCAGGAAAAAGCAAAAAATTTCAGAATTGCACCTTGCAATGCGGAGAAATTACTGTGTGTGCATTTACAATATTCATTGATTTTTGCCATTGAAAAACGTCCAGAAATGTTTGAAGCTACTGACTGAATGAAAGGAGCTGGCATCTCACTCTCTTTGAATCTTCTTTATCATGCTAGGATTAGCAGGAAAAAGCAAAAAATTTCAGAATTGCACCTTGCAATGCGGAGAAATTACTGTGTGTGCATTTACAATATTCATTGATTTTTGCCATTGAAAAACATCGTTATTCATATACCAGAAATGTTTGAAGCTACTGACTGAATGAAAAGAGCTGGCATCTCACTCTCTTTGAATCTTCTTTATCATGCCAGGATTAGCAGGAAAAAGCAAAAAATTTCAGAATTGCACCTTGCAATGTGGAGATATTACTGTTTGTGCATTTACAATATTCATTGATTTTTGCCATTGAAAAACATGTTATTCATATACCAGAAATGTTTGAAGCTACTGACTGAATGAAAAGAGCTGGCATCTCACTCTCTTTGAATCTTCTTTATCATGCCAGGATTAGCAGGAAAAAGCAAAAAATTTCAGAATTGCACCTTGCAATGTGGAGATATTACTGTTTGTGCATTTACAATATTCATTGATTTTTGCCATTGAAAAACGTCCAGAAATGTTTGAAGCTACTGACTGAATGAAAGGAGCTGGCATCTCACTCTCTTTGAATCTTCTTTATCATGCTAGGATTAGCAGGAAAAAGCAAAAAATTTCAGAATTGCACCTTGCAATGCGGAGAAATTACTGTGTGTGCATTTACAATATTCATTGATTTTTGCCATTGAAAAACATCGTTATTCATATACCAGAAATGTTTGAAGCTACTGACTGAATGAAAAGAGCTGGCATCTCACTCTCTTTGAATCTTCTTTATCATGCCAGGATTAGCAGGAAAAAGCAAAAAATTTCAGAATTCCACCTTGCAATGTGGAGATATTACTGTTTGTGCATTTACAATATTCATTGATTTTTGCCATTGAAAAACGTCCAGAAATGTTTGAAGCTACTGACTGAATGAAAGGAGCTGGCATCTCACTCTCTTTGAATCTTCTTTATCATGCTAGGATTAGCAGGAAAAAGCAAAAATTTCAGAATTGCACCTTGCAATGCGGAGAAATTACTGTGTGTGCATTTACAATATTCATTGATTTTTGCCATTGAAAAACATGTTATTCATATACCAGAAATGTTTGAAGCTACTGACTGAATGAAAAGAGCTGGCATCTCACTCTCTTTGAATCTTCTTTATCATGCCAGGATTAGCAGGAAAAAGCAAAAAATTTCAGAATTGCACCTTGCAATGTGGAGATATTACTGTTTGTGCATTTACAATATTCATTGATTTTTGCCATTGAAAAACGTCCAGAAATGTTTGAAGCTACTGACTGAATGAAAGGAGCTGGCATCTCACTCTCTTTGAATCTTCTTTATCATGCTAGGGTTAGCAGGAAAAAGCAAAAAATTTCAGAATTGCACCTTGCAATGCGGAGAAATTACTGTATGTGCATTTACAATATTCATTGATTTTTGCCATTGAAAAACATCATGTTATTCATATACCAGAAATGTTTGAAGCTACTGACTGAATGAAAAGAGCTGGCATCTCACTCTCTTTGAATCTTCTTTATCATGCCAGGATTAGCAGGAAAAAGCAAAAAATTTCAGAATTGCACCTTGCAATGTGGAGATATTACTGTTTGTGCATTTACAATATTCATTGATTTTTGCCATTGAAAAACGTCCAGAAATGTTTGAAGCTACTGACTGAATGAAAGGAGCTGGCATCTCACTCTCTTTGAATCTTCTTTATCATGCTAGGATTAGCAGGAAAAAGCAAAAAATTTCTGAATTGCACCTTGCAATGCGGAGAAATTACTGTGTGTGCATTTACAATATTCATTGATTTTTGCCATTGAAAAACGTCCAGAAATGTTTGAAGCTACTGACTGAATGAAAGGAGCTGGCATCTCACTCTCTTTGAATCTTCTTTATCATGCTAGGATTAGCAGGAAAAAGCAAAAAATTTCAGAATTGCACCTTGCAATGCGGAGAAATTACTGTGTGTGCATTTACAATATTCATTGATTTTTGCCATTGAAAAACATCGTTATTCATATACCAGAAATGTTTGAAGCTACTGACTGAATGAAAAGAGCTGGCATCTCACTCTCTTTGAATCTTCTTTATCATGCCAGGATTAGCAGGAAAAAGCAAAAAATTTCAGAATTGCACCTTGCAATGTGGAGATATTACTGTTTGTGCATTTACAATATTCATTGATTTTTGCCATTGAAAAACATGTTATTCATATACCAGAAATGTTTGAAGCTACTGACTGAATGAAAAGAGCTGGCATCTCACTCTCTTTGAATCTTCTTTATCATGCCAGGATTAGCAGGAAAAAGCAAAAAATTTCAGAATTGCACCTTGCAATGTGGAGATATTACTGTTTGTGCATTTACAATATTCATTGATTTTTGCCATTGAAAAACGTCCAGAAATGTTTGAAGCTACTGACTGAATGAAAGGAGCTGGCATCTCACTCTCTTTGAATCTTCTTTATCATGCCAGGATTAGCAGGAAAAAGCAAAAAATTTCAGAATTGCACCTTGCAATGTGGAGATATTACTGTTTGTGCATTTACAATATTCATTGATTTTTGCCATTGAAAAACATGTTATTCATATACCAGAAATGTTTGAAGCTACTGACTGAATGAAAAGAGCTGGCATCTCACTCTCTTTGAATCTTCTTTATCATGCCAGGATTAGCAGGAAAAAGCAAAAAATTTCAGAATTGCACCTTGCAATGTGGAGATATTACTGTTTGTGCATTTACAATATTCATTGATTTTTGCCATTGAAAAACATGTTATTCATATACCAGAAATGTTTGAAGCTACTGACTGAATGAAAAGAGCTGGCATCTCAATCTCTTTGAATCTTCTTTATCATGCCAGGATTAGCAGGAAAAAGCAAAAAATTTCAGAATTGCACCTTGCAATGTGGAGATATTACTGTTTGTGCATTTACAATATTCATTGATTTTTGCCATTGAAAAACGTCCAGAAATGTTTGAAGCTACTGACTGAATGAAAGGAGCTGGCATCTCACTCTCTTTGAATCTTCTTTATCATGCTAGGATTAGCAGGAAAAAGCAAAAAATTTCAGAATTGCACCTTGCAATGCGGAGAAATTACTGTGTGTGCATTTACAATATTCATTGATTTTTGCCATTGAAAAACATCGTTATTCATATACCAGAAATGTTTGAAGCTACTGACTGAATGAAAAGAGCTGGCATCTCACTCTCTTTGAATCTTCTTTATCATGCCAGGATTAGCAGGAAAAAGCAAAAAATTTCAGAATTGCACCTTGCAATGTGGAGATATTACTGTTTGTGCATTTACAATATTCATTGATTTTTGCCATTGAAAAACGTCCAGAAATGTTTGAAGCTACTGACTGAATGTAAAGGAGCTGGCATCTCACTCTCTTTGAATCTTCTTTATCATGCTAGGATTAGCAGGAAAAAGCAAAAAATTTCAGAATTGCACCTTGCAATGCGGAGAAATTACTGTGTGTGCATTTACAATATTCATTGATTTTTGCCATTGAAAAACATGTTATTCATATACCAGAAATGTTTGAAGCTACTGACTGAATGAAAAGAGCTGGCATCTCACTCTCTTTGAATCTTCTTTATCATGCCAGGATTAGCAGGAAAAAGCAAAAAATTTCAGAATTGCACCTTGCAATGTGGAGATATTACTGTTTGTGCATTTACAATATTCATTGATTTTTGCCATTGAAAAACGTCCAGAAATGTTTGAAGCTACTGACTGAATGAAAGGAGCTGGCATCTCACTCTCTTTGAATCTTCTTTATCATGCTAGGATTAGCAGGAAAAAGCAAAAAATTTCAGAATTGCACCTTGCAATGCGGAGAAATTACTGTGTGTGCATTTACAATATTCATTGATTTTTGCCATTGAAAAACATCATGTTATTCATATACCAGAAATGTTTGAAGCTACTGACTGAATGAAAAGAGCTGGCATCTCACTCTCTTTGAATCTTCTTTATCATGCCAGGATTAGCAGGAAAAAGCAAAAAATTTCAGAATTGCACCTTGCAATGTGGAGATATTACTGTTTGTGCATTTACAATATTCATTGATTTTTGCCATTGAAAAACGTCCAGAAATGTTTGAAGCTACTGACTGAATGAAAGGAGCTGGCATCTCACTCTCTTTGAATCTTCTTTATCATGCTAGGATTAGCAGGAAAAAGCAAAAAATTTCAGAATTGCACCTTGCAATGCGGAGAAATTACTGTGTGTGCATTTACAATATTCATTGATTTTTGCCATTGAAAAACATGTTATTCATATACCAGAAATGTTTGAAGCTACTGACTGAATGAAAAGAGCTGGCATCTCACTCTCTTTGAATCTTCTTTATCATGCCAGGATTAGCAGGAAAAAGCAAAAAATTTCAGAATTGCACCTTGCAATGTGGAGATATTACTGTTTGTGCATTTACAATATTCATTGATTTTTGCCATTGAAAAACGTCCAGAAATGTTTGAAGCTACTGACTGAATGAAAGGAGCTGGCATCTCACTCTCTTTGAATCTTCTTTATCATGCTAGGATTAGCAGGAAAAAGCAAAATTTTCAGAATTGCACCTTGCAATGCGGAGAAATTACTGTGTGTGCATTTACAATATTCATTGATTTTTGCCATTGAAAAACATCATGTTATTCATATACCAGAAATGTTTGAAGCTACTGACTGAATGAAAAGAGCTGGCATCTCACTCTCTTTGAATCTTCTTTATCATGCCAGGATTAGCAGGAAAAAGCAAAAAATTTCAGAATTGCACCTTGCAATGTGGAGATATTACTGTTTGTGCATTTACAATATTCATTGATTTTTGCCATTGAAAAACGTCCAGAAATGTTTGAAGCTACTGACTGAATGAAAGGAGCTGGCATCTCACTCTCTTTGAATCTTCTTTATCATGCTAGGATTAGCAGGAAAAAGCAAAAAATTTCAGAATTGCACATTGCAATGCGGAGAAATTACTGTTTGTGCATTTACAATATTCATTGATTTTTGCCATTGAAAAACATCATGTTATTCATATACCAGAAATATTTGAAGCTACTGACTGAATGAAAGGAGCTGGCATCTCACTCTCTTTGAATCTTCTTTATCATGCTAGGATTAGCAGGAAAAAGCAAAAAATTTCAGAATTGCACCTTGCAATGCGGAGAAATTACTGTTTGTGCATTTACAATATTCATTGATTTTTGCCATTGAAAAACATGTTATTCATATACCAGAAATGTTTGAAGCTACTGACTGAATGAAAAGAGCTGGCATCTCACTCTCTTTGAATCTTCTTTATCATGCTAAGAGGAGCAGGAAAAAGCAGAAAATTTCAGAATTGCACGTTGCAATGTGGAGATATTACTGTTTGTGCATTTACAATATTCATTGATTTTTGCCATTGAAAAACGTCCAGAAATGTTTGAAGCTACTGACTGAATGAAAGGAGCTGGCATCTCACTCTCTTTGAATCTTCTTTATCATGCTAGGATTAGCAGGAAAAAGCAAAAAATTTCAGAATTGCACATTGCAATGCGGAGAAATTACTGTTTGTGCATTTACAATATTCATTGATTTTTGCCATTGAAAAACATCATGTTATTCATATACCAGAAATGTTTGAAGCTACTGACTGAATGAAAGGAGCTGGCATCTCACTCTCTTTGAATCTTCTTTATCATGCTAGGATTAGCAGGAAAAAGCAAAAAATTTCAGAATTGCACCTTGCAATGCGGAGAAATTACTGTTTGTGCATTTACAATATTCATTGATTTTTGCCATTGAAAAACATGTTATTCATATACCAGAAATGTTTGAAGCTACTGACTGAATGAAAAGAGCTGGCATCTCACTCTCTTTGAATCTTCTTTATCATGCCAGGATTAGCAGGAAAAAGCAAAAAATTTCAGAATTGCACCTTGCAATGCGGAGAAATTACTGTTTGTGCATTTACAATATGCAATGATTTTTGCCATTGAAAAACGTCCAGAAATGTTTGAAGCTATTGACTGAATGAAAGGAGCTGGCATCTCACTCTCTTTGAATCTTCTTTATCATGCTAGGATTAGCAGGAAAAAGCAAAAAATTTCAGAATTGCACCTTGCAATGCGGAGAAATTACTGTTTGTGCATTTACAATATTCATTGATTTTTGCCATTGAAAAACATGTTATTCATATACCAGAAATGTTTGAAGTTACTGACTGAATGAAAAGAGCTGGCATCTCACTCTCTTTGAATCTTCTTTATCATGCCAGGATTAGCAGGAAAAAGCAAAAAATTTCAGAATTGCACCTTGCAATGTGGAGATATTACTGTTTGTGCATTTACAATATTCATTGATTTTTGCCATTGAAAAACGTCCAGAAATGTTTGAAGCTACTGACTGAATGAAAAGAGCTGGCATCTCACTCTCTTTGAATCTTCTTTATCATGCTAAGAGGAGCAGGAAAAAGCAGAAAATTTCAGAATTGCACGTTGCAATGTGGAGATATTACTGTTTGTGAATTTACAATATTCATTGATTTTTGCCATTGAAAAACGTCCAGAAATGTTTGAAGCTACTGACTGAATGAAAGGAGCTGGCATCTCACTCTCTTTGAATCTTCTTTATCATGCTAGGATTAGCAGGAAAAAGCAAAAAATTTCAGAATTGCACCTTGCAATGCGGAGAAATTACTGTGTGTGCATTTACAATATTCATTGATTTTTGCCATTGAAAAACATCGTTATTCATATACCAGAAATGTTTGAAGCTACTGACTGAATGAAAAGAGCTGGCATCTCACTCTCTTTGAATCTTCTTTATCATGCCAGGATTAGCAGGAAAAAGCAAAAAATTTCAGAATTGCACCTTGCAATGTGGAGATATTACTGTTTGTGCATTTACAATATTCATTGATTTTTGCCATTGAAAAACGTCCAGAAATGTTTGAAGCTACTGACTGAATGAAAGGAGCTGGCATCTCACTCTCTTTGAATCTTCTTTATCATGCTAGGATTAGCAGGAAAAAGCAAAAAATTTCAGAATTGCACCTTGCAATGCGGAGAAATTACTGTTTGTGCATTTACAATATTCATTGATTTTTGCCATTGAAAAACATGTTATTCATATACCAGAAATGTTTGAAGCTACTGACTGAATGAAAAGAGCTGGCATCTCACTCTCTTTGAATCTTCTTTATCATGCCAGGATTAGCAGGAAAAAGCAAAAAATTTCAGAATTGCACCTTGCAATGTGGAGATATTACTGTTTGTGCATTTACAATATTCATTGATTTTTGCCATTGAAAAACGTCCAGAAATGTTTGAAGCTACTGACTGAATGAAAGGAGCTGGCATCTCACTCTCTTTGAATCTTCTTTATCATGCTAGGATTAGCAGGAAAAAGCAAAAAATTTCAGAATTGCACCTTGCAATGCGGAGAAATTACTGTGTGTGCATTTACAATATTCATTGATTGTTGCCATTGAAAAACATCGTTATTCATATACCAGAAATGTTTGAAGCTACTGACTGAATGAAAAGAGCTGGCATCTCACTCTCTTTGAATCTTCTTTATCATGCCAGGATTAGCAGGAAAAAGCAAAAAATTTCAGAATTGCACCTTGCAATGTGGAGATATTACTGTTTGTGCATTTACAATATTCATTGATTTTTGCCATTGAAAAACATGTTATTCATATACCAGAAATGTTTGAAGCTACTGACTGAATGAAAGGAGCTGGCATCTCACTCTCTTTGAATCTTCTTTATCATGCCTGGATTAGCAGGAAAAAGCAAAAAATTTCAGAATTGCACCTTGCAATGTGGAGATATTACTGTTTGTGCATTTACAATATTCATTGATTTTTGCCATTGAAAAACGTCCAGAAATGTTTGAAGCTACTGACTGAATGAAAGGAGCTGGCATCTCAGTCTCTTTGAATCTTCTTTATCATGCTAGGATTAGCAGGAAAAAGCAAAAAATTTCAGAATTGCACATTGCAATGCGGAGAAATTACTGTTTGTGCATTTACAATATTCATTGATTTTTGCCATTGAAAAACATCATGCTATTCATATACCAGAAATGTTTGAAGCTACAGACTGAATGAAAGGAGCTGGCATCTCACTCTCTTTGAATCTTCTTTATCATGCTAGGATTAGCAGGAAAAAGCAAAAAATTTCAGAATTGCACCTTGCAATGCGGAGAAATTACTGTTTGTGCATTTACAATATTCATTGATTTTTGCCATTGAAAAACATGTTATTCATATACCAGAAATGTTTGAAGCTACTGACTGAATGAAAAGAGCTGGCATCTCACTCTCTTTGAATCTTCTTTATCATGCCAGGATTAGCAGGAAAAAGCAAAAAATTTCAGAATTGCACCTTGCAATGTGGAGATATTACTGTTTGTGCATTTACAATATTCATTGATTTTTGCCATTGAAAAACGTCCAGAAATGTTTGAAGCTACTGACTGAATGAAAAGAGCTGGCATCTCACTCTCTTTGAATCTTCTTTATCATGCTACGAGGAGCAGGAAAAAGCAAAAAACTTCAGAATTGCACCTTGCAATGTGGAGATATTACTGTTTGTGCATTTACAATATTCATTGATTTTTGCCATTGAAAAACGTCCAGAAATGTTTGAAGCTACTGACTGAATGAAAGGAGCTGGCATCTCACTCTCTTTGAATCTTCTTTATCATGCTAGGATTAGCAGGAAAAAGCAAAAAATTTCAGAATTGCACCTTGCAATGCGGAGAAATTACTGTTTGTGCATTTACAATATTCATTGATTTTTGCCATTGAAAAACATCATGTTATTCATATACCAGAAATGTTTGAAGTTACTGACTGAATGAAAAGAGCTGGCATCTCACTCTCTTTGAATCTTCTTTATCATGCTAAGAGGAGCAGGAAAAAGCAGAAAATTTCAGAATTGCACGTTGCAATGTGGAGATATTACTGTTTGTGCATTTACAATATTCATTGATTTTTGCCATTGAAAAACGTCCAGAAATGTTTGAAGCTACTGACTGAATGAAAGGAGCTGGCATCTCACTCTCTTTGAATCTTCTTTATCATGCTAGGATTAGCAGGAAAAAGCAAAAAATTTCAGAATTGCACCTTGCAATTCGGAGAAATTACTGTTTGTGCATTTACAATATTCATTGATTTTTGAATTGAAAAACATCATGTTATTCATATACCAGAAATGTTTGAAGCTACTGACTGAATGAAAAGAGATGGCATCTCACTCTCTTTGAATCTTCTTTATCATGCTAAGAGGAGCAGGAAAAAGCAAAAAATTTCAGAATTGCACGTTGCAATGTGGAGATATTACTGTTTGTGCATTTACAATATTCATTGATTTTTGCCATTGAAAAACGTCCAGAAATGTTTGAAGCTACTGACTGAATGAAAGGAGCTGGCATCTCACTCTCTTTGAATCTTCTTTATCATGCTAGGATTAGCAGGAAAAAGCAAAAAATTTCAGAATTGCACCTTGCAATGCGGAGAAATTACTGTGTGTGCATTTACAATATTCATTGATTTTTGCCATTGAAAAACATCGTTATTCATATACCAGAAATGTTTGAAGCTACTGACTGAATGAAAAGAGCTGGCATCTCACTCTCTTTGAATCTTCTTTATCATGCCAGGATTAGCAGGAAAAAGCAAAAAATTTCAGAATTGCACCTTGCAATGTGGAGATATTACTGTTTGTGCATTTACAATATTCATTGATTTTTGCCATTGAAAAACGTCCAGAAATGTTTGAAGCTACTGACTGAATGAAAGGAGCTGGCATCTCACTCTCTTTGAATCTTCTTTATCATGCTAGGATTAGCAGGAAAAAGCAAAAAATTTCAGAATTGCACATTGCAATGCGGAGAAATTACTGTTTGTGCATTTACAATATTCATTGATTTTTGCCATTGAAAAACATCATGTTATTCATATACCAGAAATGTTTGAAGCTACTGACTGAATGAAAGGAGCTGGCATCTCACTCTCTTTGAATCTTCTTTATCATGCTAGGATTAGCAGGAAAAAGCAAAAAATTTCAGAATTGCACCTTGCAATGCGGAGAAATTACTGTTTGTGCATTTACAATATTCATTGATTTTTGCCATTGGAAAACATGTTATTCATATACCAGAAATGTTTGAAGCTACTGACTGAATGAAAAGAGCTGGCATCTCACTCTCTTTGAATCTTCTTTATCATGCCAGGATTAGCAGGAAAAAGCAAAAAATTTCAGAATTGCACCTTGCAATGTGGAGATATTACTGTTTGTGCATTTACAATATTCATTAATTTTTGCCATTGAAAAACGTCCAGAAATGTTTGAAGCTACTGACTGAATGAAAGGAGCTGGCATCTCACTCTCTTTGAATCTTCTTTATCATGCTAGGATTAGCAGGAAAAAGCAAAAAATTTCAGAATTGCACCTTGCAATGCGGAGAAATTACTGTGTGTGCATTTACAATATTCATTGATTTTTGCCATTGAAAAACGTCCAGAAATGTTTGAAGCTACTGACTGAATGAAAGGAGCTGGCATCTCACTCTCTTTGAATCTTCTTTATCATGCTAGGATTAGCAGGAAAAAGCAAAAAATTTCAGAATTGCACCTTGCAATGCGGAGAAATTACTGTGTGTGCATTTACAATATTCATTGATTTTTGCCATTGAAAAACATCGTTATTCATATACCAGAAATGTTTGAAGCTACTGACTGAATGAAAAGAGCTGGCATCTCACTCTCTTTGAATCTTCTTTATCATGCCAGGATTAGCAGGAAAAAGCAAAAAATTTCAGAATTGCACCTTGCAATGTGGAGATATTACTGTTTGTGCATTTACAATATTCATTGATTTTTGCCATTGAAAAACATGTTATTCATATACCAGAAATGTTTGAAGCTACTGACTGAATGAAAAGAGCTGGCATCTCACTCTCTTTGAATCTTCTTTATCATGCCAGTATTAGCAGGAAAAAGCAAAAAATTTCAGAATTGCACCTTGCAATGTGGAGATATTACTGTTTGTGCATTTACAATATTCATTGATTTTTGACTTTGAAAAACGTCCAGAAATGTTTGAAGCTACTGACTGAATGAAAGGAGCTGGCATCTCACTCTCTTTGAATCTTCTTTATCATGCTAGGATTAGCAGGAAAAAGCAAAAAATTTCAGAATTGCACCTTGCAATGCGGAGAAATTACTGTGTGTGCATTTACAATATTCATTGATTTTTGCCATTGAAAAACATCATTATTCATATACCAGAAATGTTTGAAGCTACCGACTGAATGAAAAGAGCTGGCATCTCACTCTCTTTGAATCTTCTTTATCATGCCAGGATTAGCAGGAAAAAGCAAAAAATTTCAGAATTGCACCTTGCAATGTGGAGATATTACTGTTTGTGCATTTACAATATTCATTGATTTTTGCCATTGAAAAACGTCCAGAAATGTTTGAAGCTACTGACTGAATGAAAAGAGCTGGCATCTCACTCTCTTCGAATCTTCTTTATCATGCCAGGATTAGCAGGAAAAAGCAAAAAATTTCAGAATTGCACCTTGCAATGCGGAGAAATTACTGTGTGTGCATTTACAATATTCATTGATTTTTGCCATTGAAAAACATCATGTTATTCATATACCAGAAATGTTTGAAGCTACTGACTGAATGAAAGGAGCTGGCATCTCACTCTCTTTGAATCTTCTTTATCATGCTAGGATTAGCAGGAAAAAGCAAAAAATTTCAGAATTGCACCTTGCAATGCGGAGAAATTACTGTTTGTGCATTTACAATATTCATTGATTTTTGCCATTGAAAAACATGTTATTCATATACCAGAAATGTTTGAAGCTACTGACTGAATGAAAAGAGCTGGCATCTCACTCTCTTTGAATCTTCTTTATCATGCCAGGATTAGCAGGAAAAAGCAAAAAATTTCAGAATTGCACCTTGCAATGTGGAGATATTACTGTTTGTGCATTTACAATATTCATTGATTTTTGCCATTGAAAAACGTCCAGAAATGTTTGAAGCTACTGACTGAATGAAAGGAGCTGGCATCTCACTCTCTTTGAATCTTCTTTATCATGCTAGGATTAGCAGGAAAAAGCAAAAAATTTCAGAATTGCACATTGCAATGCGGAGAAATTACTGTTTGTGCATTTACAATATTCATTGATTTTTGCCATTGAAAAACATCATGTTATTCATATACCAGAAATGTTTGAAGCTACTGACTGAATGAAAGGAGCTGGCATCTCACTCTCTTTGAATCTTCTTTATCATGCTAGGATTAGCAGGAAAAAGCAAAAAATTTCAGAATTGCACCTTGCAATGCGGAGAAATTACTGTTTGTGCATTTACAATATTCATTGATTTTTGCCATTGAAAAACATGTTATTCATATACCAGAAATGTTTGAAGCTACTGACTGAATGAAAAGAGCTGGCATCTCACTCTCTTTGAATCTTCTTTATCATGCCAGGATTAGCAGGAAAAAGCAAAAAATTTCAGAATTGCACCTTGCAATGTGGAGATATTACTGTTTGTGCATTTACAATATTCATTGATTTTTGCCATTGAAAAACGTCCAGAAATGTTTGAAGCTACTGACTGAATGAAAGGAGCTGGCATCTCACTCTCTTTGAATCTTCTTTATCATGCTAGGATTAGCAGGAAAAAGCAAAAAATTTCAGAATTGCACATTGCAATGCGGAGAAATTACTGTTTGTGCATTTACAATATTCATTGATTTTTGCCATTGAAAAACATGTTATTCATATACCAGAAATGTTTGAAGCTACTGACTGAATGAAAAGAGCTGGCATCTCACTCTCTTTGAATCTTCTTTATCATGCCAGGATTAGCAGGAAAAAGCAAAAAATTTCAGAATTGCACGTTGCAATGTGGAGATATTACTGTTTGTGCATTTACAATATTCATTGATTTTTGCCATTGAAAAACGTCCAGAAATGTTTGAAGCTACTGACTGAATGAAAGGAGCTGGCATCTCACTCTCTTTGAATCTTCTTTATCATGCTAGGATTAGCAGGAAAAGGCAAAAAATTTCAGAATTGCACCTTGCAATGCGGAGAAATTACTGTTTGTGCATTTACAATATTCATTGATTTTTGCCATTGAAAAACATCATGTTATTCATATACCAGAAATGTTTGAAGCTACTGACTGAATGAAAGGAGCTGGCATCTCACTCTCTTTGAATCTTCTTTATCATGCTAGGATTAGCAGGAAAAAGCAAAAAATTTCAGAATTGCACCTTGCAATGCGGAGAAATTACTGTGTGTGCATTTACAATATTCATTGATTTTTGCCATTGAAAAACATCGTTATTCATATACCAGAAATGTTTGAAGCTACTGACTGAATGAAAAGAGCTGGCATCTCACTCTCTTTGAATCTTCTTTATCATGCCAGGATTAGCAGGAAAAAGCAAAAAATTTCAGAATTGCACGTTGCAATGTGGAGATATTACTGTTTGTGCATTTACAATATTCATTGATTTTTGCCATTGAAAAACGTCCAGAAATGTTTGAAGCTACTGACTGAATGAAAGGAGCTGGCATCTCACTCTCTTTGAATCTTCTTTATCATGCTAGGATTAGCAGGAAAAAGCAAAAAATTTCAGAATTGCACCTTGCAATGCGAAGAAATTACTGTTTGTGCATTTACAATATTCATTGATTTTTGCCATTGAAAAACATCATGTTATTCATATACCAGAAATGTTTGAAGCTACTGACTGAATGAAAGGAGCTGGCATCTCACTCTCTTTGAATCTTCTTTATCATGCTAGGATTAGCAGGAAAAAGCAAAAAATTTTAGAATTGCACCTTGCAATGCGGAGAAATTACTGTGTGTGCATTTACAATATTCATTGATTTTTGCCATTGAAAAACATCGTTATTCATATACCAGAAATGTTTGAAGCTACTGACTGAATGAAAAGAGCTGGCATCTCACTCTCTTTGAATCTTCTTTATCATGCCAGGATTAGCAGGAAAAAGCAAAAAATTTCAGAATTGCACCTTGCAATGTGGAGATATTACTGTTTGTGCATTTACAATATTCATTGATTTTTGCCATTGAAAAACGTCCAGAAATGTTTGAAGCTACTGACTGAATGAAAGGAGCTGGCATCTCACTCTCTTTGAATCTTCTTTATCATGCTAGGATTAGCAGGAAAAAGCAAAAAATTTCAGAATTGCACCTTGCAATGCGGAGAAATTACTGTGTGTGCATTTACAATATTCATTGATTTTTGCCATTGAAAAACATCATGTTATTCATATACCAGAAATGTTTGAAGCTACTGACTGAATGAAAGGAGCTGGCATCTCACTCTCTTTGAGTCTTCTTTATCATGCTAGGATTAGCAGGAAAAAGCAAAAAATTTCAGAATTGCACCTTGCAATGCGGAGAAATTACTGTGTGTGCATTTACAATATTCATTGATTTTTGCCATTGAAAAACATCATGTTATTCATATACCAGAAATGTTTGAAGCTACTGGCTGAATGAAAGGAGCTGGCATCTCACTCTCTTTGAATCTTCTTTATCATGCTAGGATTAGCAGGAAAAAGCAAAAAATTTCAGAATTGCACCTTGCAATGCGGAGAAATTACTGTTTGTGCATTTACAATATTCATTGATTTTTGCCATTGAAAAACATCATGTTATTCATATACCAGAAATGTTTGAAGCTACTGACTGAATGAAAGGAGCTGGCATCTCACTCTCTTTGAATCTTCTTTATCATGCTAGGATTAGCAGGAAAAAGCAAAAAATTTCAGAATTGCACCTTGCAATGCGGAGAAATTACTGTTTGTGCATTTACAATATTCATTGATTTTTGCCATTGAAAAACATGTTATTCATATACCAGAAATGTTTGAAGCTACTGACTGAATGAAAAGAGCTGGCATCTCACTCTCTTTGAATCTTCTTTATCATGCCAGGATTAGCAGGAAAAAGCAAAAAATTTCAGAATTGCACCTTGCAATGTGGAGATATTACTGTTTGTGCATTTACAATATTCATTGATTTTTGCCATTGAAAAACGTCCAGAAATGTTTGAAGCTACTGACTGAATGAAAGGAGCTGGCATCTCACTCTCTTTGAATCTTCTTTATCATGCTAGGATTAGCAGGAAAAAGCAAAAAATTTCAGAATTGCACCTTGCAATGCGGAGAAATTACTGTTTGTGCATTTACAATATTCATTGATTTTTGCCATTGAAAAACATGTTATTCATATACCAGAAATGTTTGAAGCTACTGACTGAATGAAAAGAGCTGGCATCTCACTCTCTTTGAATCTTCTTTATCATGCCAGGATTAGCAGGAAAAAGCAAAAAATTTCAGAATTGCACGTTGCAATGTGGAGATATTACTGTTTGTGCATTTACAATATTCATTGATTTTTGCCATTGAAAAACGTCCAGAAATGTTTGAAGCTACTGACTGAATGTAAGGAGCTGGCATCTCACTCTCTTTGAATCTTCTTTATCATGCTAGGATTAGCAGGAAAAAGCAAAAAATTTCAGAATTGCACCTTGCAATGCGGAGAAATTACTGTGTGTGCATTTACAATATTCATTGATTTTTGCCATTGAAAAACATCGTTATTCATATACCAGAAATGTTTGAAGCTACTGACTGAATGAAAAGAGCTGGCATCTCACTCTCTTTGAATCTTCTTTATCATGCCAGGATTAGCAGGAAAAAGCAAAAAATTTCAGAATTGCACCTTGCAATGTGGAGATATTACTGTTTGTGCATTTACAATATTCATTGATTTTTGCCATTGAAAAACATGTTATTCATATACCAGAAATGTTTGAAGCTACTGACTGAATGAAAAGAGCTGGCATCTCACTCTCTTTGAATCTTCTTTATCATGCCAGGATTAGCAGGAAAAAGCAAAAAATTTCAGAATTGCACCTTGCAATGTGGAGATATTACTGTTTGTGCATTTACAATATTCATTGATTTTTGCCATTGAAAAACGTCCAGAAATGTTTGAAGCTACTGACTGAATGAAAGGAGCTGGCATCTCACTCTCTTTGAATCTTCTTTATCATGCTAGGATTAGCAGGAAAAATCAAAAAATTTCAGAATTGCACATGGCAATGCGGAGAAATTACTGTTTGTGCATTTACAATATTCATTGATTTTTGCCATTGAAAAATATCATGTTATTCATATACCAGAAATGTTTGAAGCTACTGACTGAATGAAAGGAGCTGGCATCTCACTCTCTTTGAATCTTCTTTATTATGCTAGGATTAGCAGGAAAAAGCAAAAAATTTCAGAATTGCACCTTGCAATGCGGAGAAATTACTGTTTGTGCATTTACAATATTCATTGATTTTTGCCATTGAAAAACATGTTATTCATATACCAGAAATGTTTGAAGCTACTGACTGAATGAAAAGAGCTGGCATCTCACTCTCTTTGAATCTTCTTTATCATGCCAGGATTAGCAGGAAAAAGCAAAAAATTTCAGAATTGCACCTTGCAATGTGGAGATATTACTGTTTGTGCATTTACAATATTCATTGATTTTTGCCATTGAAAAACGTCCAGAAATGTTTGAAGCTACTGACTGAATGAAAGGAGCTGGCATCTCACTCTCTTTGAATCTTCTTTATCATGCTAGGATTAGCTGGAAAAAGTAAAAAATTTCAGAATTGCACATTGCAATGCGGAGAAATTACTGTTTGTGCATTTACAATATTCATTGATTTTTGCCATTGAAAAACATCATGTTATTCATATACCAGAAATGTTTGAAGCTACTGACTGAATGAAAGGAGCTGGCATCTCACTCTCTTTGAATCTTCTTTATCATGCCAGGATTAGCAGGAAAAAGCAAAAAATTTCAGAATTGCACCTTGCAATGCGGAGATATTACTGTTTGTGCATTTACAATATTCATTGATTTTTGCCATTGAAAAACGTCCAGAAATGTTTGAAGCTACTGACTGAATGAAAGGAGCTAGCATCTCACTCTCTTTGAATCTTCTTTATCATGCTAGGATTAGCAGGAAAAAGCAAAAAATTTCAGAATTGCACCTTGCAATGCGGAGAAATTACTGTTTGTGCATTTACAATATTCATTGATTTTTGCCATTGAAAAACATCGTTATTCATATACCAGAAATGTTTGAAGCTACTGACTGAATGAAAAGAGCTGGCATCTCACTCTCTTTGAATCTTCTTTATCATGCTAAGAGGAGCAGGAAAAAGCAAAAAATTTCAGAATTGCACCTTGCAATGCGGAGATATTACTGTTTGTGCATTTACAATATTCATTGATTTTTGCCATTGAAAAACGTCCAGAAATGTTTGAAGCTACTGACTGAATGAAAGGAGCTGGCATCTCACTCTCTTTGAATCTTCTTTATCATGCTAGGATTAGCAGGAAAAAGCAAAAAATTTCAGAATTGCACATTGCAATGCGGAGAAATTACTGTTTGTGCATTTACAATATTCATTGATTTTTGCCATTGAAAAACATCATGTTATTCATATACCAGAAATGTTTGAAGCTACTGACTGAATGAAAGGAGCTGGCATCTCACTCTCTTTGAATCTTCTTTATCATGCTAGGATTAGCAGGAAAAAGCAAAAAATTTCAGAATTGCACCTTGCAATGCGGAGAAATTACTGTTTGTGCATTTACAATATTCATTGATTTTTGCCATTGAAAAACATGTTATTCATATACCAGAAATGTTTGAAGCTACTGACTGAATGAAAAGAGCTGGCATCTCACTCTCTTTGAATCTTCTTTATCATGCCAGGATTAGCAGGAAAAAGCAAAAAATTTCAGAATTGCACCTTGCAATGTGGAGATATTACTGTTTGTGCATTTACAATATTCATTGATTTTTGCCATTGAAAAACGTCCAGAAATGTTTGAAGCTACTGACTGAATGAAAGGAGCTGGCATCTCACTCTCTTTGAATCTTCTTTATCATGCTAGGATTAGCAGGAAAAAGCAAAAAATTTCAGAATTGCACCTTGCAATGCGGAGAAATTACTGTGTGTGCATTTACAATATTCATTGATTTTTGCCATTGAAAAACATGTTATTCATATACCAGAAATGTTTGAAGCTACTGACTGAATGAAAAGAGCTGGCATCTCACTCTCTTTGAATCTTCTTTATCATGCCAGGATTAGCAGGAAAAAGCAAAAAATTTCAGAATTGCACGTTGCAATGTGGAGATATTACTGTTTGTGCATTTACAATATTCATTGATTTTTGCCATTGAAAAACGTCCAGAAATGTTTGAAGCTACTGACTGAATGAAAGGAGCTGGCATCTCACTCTCTTTGAATCTTCTTTATCATGCTAGGATTAGCAGGAAAAAGCAAAAAATTTCAGAATTGCACATTGCAATGCGGAGAAATTACTGTTTGTGCATTTACAATATTCATTGATTTTTGCCATTGAAAAACATCATGTTATTCATATACCAGAAATGTTTGAAGCTACTGACTGAATGAAAGGAGCTGGCATCTCAATCTCTTTGAATCTTCTTTATCATGCTAGGATTAGCAGGAAAAAGCAAAAAATTTCAGAATTGCACCTTGCAATGCGGAGAAATTACTGTTTGTGCATTTACAATATTCATTGATTTTTGCCATTGAAAAACATGTTATTCATATACCAGAAATGTTTGAAGCTACTGACTGAATGAAAAGAGCTGGCATCTCACTCTCTTTGAATCTTCTTTATCATGCCAGGATTAGCAGGAAAAAGGAAAAAATTTCAGAATTGCACCTTGCAATGTGGAGATATTACTGTTTGTGCATTTACAATATTCATTGATTTTTGCCATTGAAAAACGTCCAGAAATGTTTGAAGCTACTGACTGAATGAAAGGAGCTGGCATCTCACTCTCTTTGAATCTTCTTTATCATGCTAGGATTAGCAGGAAAAAGCAAAAAATTTCAGAATTGCACCTTGCAATGCGGAGAAATTACTGTTTGTGCATTTACAATATTCATTGATTTTTGCCATTGAAAAACATGTTATTCATATACCAGAAATGTTTGAAGCTACTGACTGAATGAAAAGAGCTGGCATCTCACTCTCTTTGAATCTTCTTTATCATGCCAGGATTAGCAGGAAAAAGCAAAAAATTTCAGAATTGCACCTTGCAATGTGGAGATATTACTGTTTGTGCATTTACAATATTCATTGATTTTTGCCATTGAAAAACGTCCAGAAATGTTTGAAGCTACTGACTGAATGAAAGGAGCTGGCATCTCACTCTCTTTGAATCTTCTTTATCATGCTAGGATTAGCAGGAAAAAGCAAAAAATTTCAGAATTGCACCTTGCAATGCGGAGAAATTACTATTTGTGCATTTACAATATTCATTGATTTTTGCCATTGAAAAACATGTTATTCATATACCAGAAATGTTTGAAGCTACTGACTGAATGAAAAGAGCTGGCATCTCACTCTCTTTGAATCTTCTTTATCATGCCAGGATTAGCAGGAAAAAGCAAAAAATTTCAGAATTGCACCTTGCAATGTGGAGATATTACTGTTTGTGCATTTACAATATTCATTGATTTTTGCCATTGAAAAACGTCCAGAAATGTTTGAAGCTACTGACTTAATGAAAGGAGCTGGCATCTCACTCTCTTTGAATCTTTATCATGCTAGGATTAGCAGGAAAAAGCAAAAAATTTCAGAATTGCACCTTGCAATGCGGAGAAATTACTGTGTGTGCATTTACAATATTCATTGATTTTTGCCATTGAAAAACATCGTTATTCATATACCAGAAATGTTTGAAGCTACTGACTGAATGAAAAGAGCTGGCATCTCACTCTCTTTGAATCTTCTTTATCATGCCAGGATTAGCAGGAAAAAGCAAAAAATTTCAGAATTGCACCTTGCAATGTGGAGATATTACTGTTTGTGCATTTACAATATTCATTGATTTTTGCCATTGAAAAACGTCCAGAAATGTTTGAAGCTACTGACTGAATGAAAGGGGCTGGCATCTCACTCTCTTTGAATCTTCTTTATCATGCTAGGATTAGCTGGAAAAAGCAAAAAATTTCAGAATTGCACATTGCAATGCGGAGAAATTACTGTTTGTGCATTTACAATATTCATTGATTTTTGCCATTGAAAAACATCATGTTATTCATATACCAGAAATGTTTGAAGCTACTGACTGAATGAAAAGAGCTGGCATCTCACTCTCTTTGAATCTTCTTTATCATGCTAAGAGGAGCAGGAAAAAGCAAAAAATTTCAGAATTGCACGTTGCAATGTGGAGATATTACTGTTTGTGTATTTACAATATTCATTGATTTTTGCCATTGAAAAACGTCCAGAAATGTTTGAAGCTACTGACTGAATGAAAGGAGCTGGCATCTCACTCTCTTTGAATCTTCTTTATCATGCTAGGATTAGCAGGAAAAAGCAAAAAATTTCAGAATTGCACCTTGCAATGCGGAGAAATTACTGTGTGTGCATTTACAATATTCATTGATTTTTGCCATTGAAAAACATGTTATTCATATACCAGAAATGTTTGAAGCTACTGACTGAATGAAAAGAGCTGGCATCTCACTCTCTTTGAATCTTCTTTATCATGCCAGGATTAGCAGGAAAAAGCAAAAAATTTCAGAATTGCACGTTGCAATGTGGAGATATTACTGTTTGTGCATTTACAATATTCATTGATTTTTGCCATTGAAAAACGTCCAGAAATGTTTGAAGCTACTGACTGAATGAAAGGAGCTGGCATCTCACTCTCTTTGAATCTTCTTTATCATGCTAGGATTAGCAGGAAAAAGCAAAAAATTTCAGAATTGCACATTGCAATGCGGAGAAATTACTGTTTGTGCATTTACAATATTCATTGATTTTTGCCATTGAAAAACATCATGTTATTCATATACCAGAAATGTTTGAAGCTACTGACTGAATGAAAGGAGCTGGCATCTCACTCTCTTTGAATCTTCTTTATCATGCTAGGATTAGCAGGAAAAAGCAAAAAATTTCAGAATTGCACCTTGCAATGCGGAGAAATTACTGTGTGTGCATTTACAATATTCATTGATTTTTGCCATTGAAAAACATGTTATTCATATACCAGAAATGTTTGAAGCTACTGACTGAATGAAAAGAGCTGGCATCTCACTCTCTTTGAATCTTCTTTATCATGCCAGGATTAGCAGGAAAAAGCAAAAAATTTCAGAATTGCACGTTGCAATGTGGAGATATTACTGTTTGTGCATTTACAATATTCATTGATTTTTGCCATTGAAAAACGTCCAGAAATGTTTGAAGCTACTGACTGAATGAAAGGAGCTGGCATCTCACTCTCTTTGAATCTTCTTTATCATGCTAGGATTAGCAGGAAAAAGCAAAAAATTTCAGAATTGCACATTGCAATGCGGAGAAATTACTGTTTGTGCATTTACAATATTCATTGATTTTTGCCATTGAAAAACATCATGTTATTCATATACCAGAAATGTTTGAAGCTACTGACTGAATGAAGGGAGCTGGCATCTCACTCTCTTTGAATCTTCTTTATCATGCTAGGATTAGCAGGAAAAAGCAAAAAATTTCAGAATTGCACCTTGCAATGCGGAGAAATTACTGTTTGTGCATTTACAATATTCATTGATTTTTGCCATTGAAAAACATGTTATTCATATACCAGAAATGTTTGAAGCTACTGACTGAATGAAAAGAGCTGGCATCTCACTCTCTTTGAATCTTCTTTATCATGCCAGGATTAGCAGGAAAAAGCAAAAAATTTCAGAATTGCACCTTGCAATGTGGAGATATTACTGTTTGTGCATTTACAATATTCATTGATTTTTGCCATTGAAAAACGTCCAGAAATGTTTGAAGCTACTGACTGAATGAAAGGAGCTGGCATCTCACTCTCTTTGACTCTTCTTTATCATGCTAGGATTAGCAGGAAAAAGCAAAAAATTTCAGAATTGCACCTTGCAATGCGGAGAAATTACTGTTTGTGCATTTACAATATTCATTGATTTTTGCCATTGAAAAACATGTTATTCATATACCAGAAATGTTTGAAGCTACTGACTGAATGAAAAGAGCTGGCATCTCACTCTCTTTGAATCTTCTTTATCATGCCAGGATTAGCAGGAAAAAGCAAAAAATTTCAGAATTGCACCTTGCAATGTGGAGATATTACTGTTTGTGCATTTACAATATTCATTGATTTTTGCCATTGAAAAACGTCCAGAAATGTTTGAAGCTACTGACTGAATGAAAGGAGCTGGCATCTCACTCTCTTTGAATCTTCTTTATCATGCTAGGATTAGCAGGAAAAAGCAAAAAATTTCAGAATTGCACCTTGCAATGCGGAGAAATTACTGTTTGTGCATTTACAATATTCATTGATTTTTGCCATTGAAAAACATGTTATTCATATACCAGAAATGTTTGAAGCTACTGACTGAATGAAAAGAGCTGGCATCTCACTCTCTTTGAATCTTCTTTATCATGCCAGGATTAGCAGGAAAAAGCAAAAAATTTCAGAATTGCACCTTGCAATGTGGAGATATTACTGTTTGTGCATTTACAATATTCATTGATTTTTGCCATTGAAAAACGTCCAGAAATGTTTGAAGCTACTGACTTAATGAAAGGAGCTGGCATCTCACTCTCTTTGAATCTTTATCATGCTAGGATTAGCAGGAAAAAGCAAAAAATTTCAGAATTGCACCTTGCAATGCGGAGAAATTACTGTGTGTGCATTTACAATATTCATTGATTTTTGCCATTGAAAAACATCGTTATTCATATACCAGAAATGTTTGAAGCTACTGACTGAATGAAAAGAGCTGGCATCTCACTGTCTTTGAATCTTCTTTATCATGCCAGGATTAGCAGGAAAAAGCAAAAAATTTCAGAATTGCACCTTGCAATGTGGAGATATTACTGTTTGTGCATTTACAATATTCATTGATTTTTGCCATTGAAAAACATGTTATTCATATACCAGAAATGTTTGAAGCTACTGACTGAATGAAAAGAGCTGGCATCTCACTCTCTTTGAATCTTCTTTATCATGCCAGGATTAGCAGGAAAAAGCAAAAAATTTCAGAATTGCACCTTGCAATGTGGAGATATTACTGTTTGTGCATTTACAATATTCATTGATTTTTGCCATTGAAAAACGTCCAGAAATGTTTGAAGCTACTGACTGAATGAAAGGAGCTGGCATCTCACTCTCTTTGAATCTTCTTTATCATGCTAGGATTAGCAGGAAAAAGCAAAAAATTTCAGAATTGCAACTTGCAATGCGGAGAAATTACTGTGTGTGCATTTACAATATTTATTGATTTTTGCCATTGAAAAACATCATATTATTCATATACCAGAAATGTTTGAAGCTACTGAGTGAATGAAAAGAGCTAGCATCTCACTCTCTTTGAATCTTCTTTATCATGCCAGGATTAGCAGGAAAAAGCAAAAAATTTCAGAATTGCACCTTGCAATGTGGAGATATTACTGTTTGTGCATTTACAATATTCATTGATTTTTGCCATTGAAAAACGTCCAGAAATGTTTGAAGCTACTGACTGAATGAAAGGAGCTGGCATCTCACTCTCTTTGAATCTTCTTTATCATGCTAGGATTAGCAGGAAAAAGCAAAAAATTTCAGAATTGCACATTGCAATGCGGAGAAATTACTGTTTGTGCATTTACAATATTCATTGATTTTTGCCATTGAAAAACATCATGTTATTCATATACCAGAAATGTTTGAAGCTACTGACTGAATGAAAGGAGCTGGCATCTCACTCTCTTTGAATCTTCTTTATCATGCTAGGATTAGCAGGAAAAAGCAAAAAATTTCAGAATTGCACCTTGCAATGCGGAGAAATTACTGTTTGTGCATTTACAATATTCATTGATTTTTGCCATTGAAAAACATGTTATTCATATTCCAGAAATGTTTGAAGCTACTGACTGAATGAAAAGAGCTGGCATCTCACTCTCTTTGAATTTTCTTTATCATGCCAGGATTAGCAGGAAAAAGCAAAAAATTTCAGAATTGCACCTTGCAATGTGGAGATATTACTGTTTGTGCATTTACAATATTCATTGATTTTTGCCATTGAAAAACGTCCAGAAATGTTTGAAGCTACTGACTGAATGAAAGGAGCTGGCATCTCACTCTCTTTGAATCTTCTTTATCATGCTAGGATTAGCAGGAAAAAGCAAAAAATTTCAGAATTGCACCTTGCAATGCGGAGAAATTACTGTTTGTGCATTTACAATATTCATTGATTTTTGCCATTGAAAAACATGTTATTCATATACCAGAAATGTTTGAAGCTACTGACTGAATGAAAAGAGCTGGCATCTCACTCTCTTTGAATCTTCTTTATCATGCCAGGATTAGCAGGAAAAAGCAAAAAATTTCAGAATTGCACCTTGCAATGTGGAGATATTACTGTTTGTGCATTTACAATATTCATTGATTTTTGCCATTGAAAAACGTCCAGAAATGTTTGAAGCTACTGACTGAATGAAAGGAGCTGGCATCTCACTCTCTTTGAATCTTCTTTATCATGCTAGGATTAGCAGGAAAAAGCAAAAAATTTCAGAATTGCACCTTGCAATGCGGAGAAATTACTGTTTGTGCATTTACAATATTCATTGATTTTTGCCATTGAAAAACATGTTATTCATATACCAGAAATGTTTGAAGCTACTGACTGAATGAAAAGAGCTGGCATCTCACTCTCTTTGAATCTTCTTTATCATGCCAGGATTAGCAGGAAAAAGCAAAAAATTTCAGAATTGCACCTTGCAATGTGGAGATATTACTGTTTGTGCATTTACAATATTCATTGATTTATGCCATTGAAAAACGTCCAGAAATGTTTGAAGCTACTGACTTAATGAAAGGAGCTGGCATCTCACTCTCTTTGAATCTTTATCATGCTAGGATTAGCAGGAAAAAGCAAAAAATTTCAGAATTGCACCTTGCAATGCGGAGAAATTACTGTGTGTGCATTTACAATATTCATTGATTTTTGCCATTGAAAAACATCGTTATTCATATACCAGAAATGTTTGAAGCTACTGACTGAATGAAAAGAGCTGGCATCTCACTCTCTTTGAATCTTCTTTATCATGCCAGGATTAGCAGGAAAAAGCAAAAAATTTCAGAATTGCACCTTGCAATGTGGAGATATTACTGTTTGTGCATTTACAATATTCATTGATTTTTGCCATTGAAAAACATGTTATTCATATACCAGAAATGTTTGAAGCTACTGACTGAATGAAAAGAGCTGGCATCTCACTCTCTTTGAATCTTCTTTATCATGCCAGGATTAGCAGGAAAAAGCAAAAAATTTCAGAATTGCACCTTGCAATGTGGAGATATTACTGTTTGTGCATTTACAATATTCATTGATTTTTGCCATTGAAAAACATGTTATTCATATACCAGAAATGTTTGAAGCTACTGACTGAATGAAAAGAGCTGGCATCTCACTCTCTTTGAATCTTCTTTATCATGCTAAGAGGAGCAGGAAAAAGCAAAAAATTTCAGAATTGCACCTTGCAATGCGGAGAAATTACTGTTTGTGCATTTACAATATTCATTGATTTTTGCCATTGAAAAATATGTTATTCATATACCAGAAATGTTTGAAGCTACTGATTGAATGAAAGGAGCTGGCATCTCACTCTCTTTGAATCTTCTTTATCATGCTAAGAGGAGCAGGAAAAAGCAAAAAATTTCAGAATTGCACCTTGCAATGCGGAGATATTACTGTTTGTGCATTTACAATATTCATTGATTTTTGCCATTGAAAAACGTCCAGAAATGTTTGAAGCTACTGACTGAATGAAAAGAGCTGGCATCTCACTCTCTTTGAATCTTCTTTATCATGCTAGGATTAGCAGGAAAAAGCAAAAAATTTCAGAATTGCACCTTGCAATGCGGAGAAATTACTGTTTGTGCATTTACAATATTCATTGATTTTTGCCATTGAAAAACATGTTATTCATATACCAGAAATGTTTGAAGCTACTGACTGAATGAAAAGAGCTGGCATCTCACTCTCTTTGAATCTTCTTTATCATGCCAGGATTAGCAGGAAAAAGCAAAAAATTTCAGAATTGCACCTTGCAATGTGGAGATATTACTGTTTGTGCATTTACAATATTCATTGATTTTTGCCATTGAAAAACGTCCAGAAATGTTTGAAGCTACTGACTTAATGAAAGGAGCTGGCATCTCACTCTCTTTGAATCTTTATCATGCTAGGATTAGCAGGAAAAAGCAAAAAATTTCAGAATTGCACCTTGCAATGCGGAGAAATTACTGTGTGTGCATTTACAATATTCATTGATTTTTGCCATTGAAAAACATCGTTATTCATATACCAGAAATGTTTGAAGCTACTGACTGAATGAAAAGAGCTGGCATCTCACTCTCTTTGAATCTTCTTTATCATGCCAGGATTAGCAGGAAAAAGCAAAAAATTTCAGAATTGCACCTTGCAATGTGGAGATATTACTGTTTGTGCATTTACAATATTCATTGATTTTTGCCATTGAAAAACATGTTATTCATATACCAGAAATGTTTGAAGCTACTGACTGAATGAAAAGAGCTGGCATCTCACTCTCTTTGAATCTTCTTTATCATGCCAGGATTAGCAGGAAAAAGCAAAAAATTTCAGAATTGCACCTTGCAATGTGGAAATATTACTGTTTGTGCATTTACAATATTCATTGATTTTTGCCATTGAAAAACGTCCAGAAATGTTTGAAGCTACTGACTTAATGAAAGGAGCTGGCATCTCACTCTCTTTGAATCTTTATCATGCTAGGATTAGCAGGAAAAAGCAAAAAATTTCAGAATTGCACCTTGCAATGCGGAGAAATTACTGTGTGTGCATTTACAATATTCATTGATTTTTGCCATTGAAAAACATCGTTATTCATATACCAGAAATGTTTGAAGCTACTGACTGAATGAAAAGAGCTGGCATCTCACTCTCTTTGAATCTTCTTTATCATGCCAGGATTAGCAGGAAAAAGCAAAAAATTTCAGAATTGCACCTTGCAATGTGGAGATATTACTGTTTGTGCATTTACAATATTCATTGATTTTTGCCATTGAAAAACATGTTATTCATATACCAGAAATGTTTGAAGCTACTGACTGAATGAAAAGAGCTGGCATCTCACTCTCTTTGAATCTTCTTTATCATGCCAGGATTAGCAGGAAAAAGCAAAAAATTTCAGAATTGCACCTTGCAATGTGGAGATATTACTGTTTGTGCATTTACAATATTCATTGATTTTTGCCATTGAAAAACGTCCAGAAATGTTTGAAGCTACTGACTGAATGAAAGAAGCTGGCATCTCACTCTCTTTGAATCTTCTTTATCATGCTAGGATTAGCAGGAAAAAGCAAAAAATTTCAGAATTGCACCTTGCAATGCGGAGAAATTACTGTGTGTGCATTTACAATATTTATTGATTTTTGCCATTGAAAAACATCATATTATTCATATACCAGAAATGTTTGAAGCTACTGACTGAATGAAAAGAGCTGGCATCTCACTCTCTTTGAATCTTCTTTATCATGCCAGGATTAGCAGGAAAAATCAAAAAATTTCAGAATTGCACCTTGCAATGTGGAGATATTACTGTTTGTGCATTTACAATATTCATTGATTTTTGCCATTGAAAAACATGTTATTCATATACCAGAAATGTTTGAAGCTACTGACTGAATGAAAAGAGCTGGCATCTCACTCTCTTTGAATCTTCTTTATCATGCCAGGATTAGCAGGAAAAAGCAAAAAATTTCAGAATTGCACCTTGCAATGTGGAGAAATTACTGTTTGTGCATTTACAATATTCATTGATTTTTGCCATTGAAAAACGTCCAGAAATGTTTGAAGCTACTGACTGAATGAAAGGAGCTGGCATCTCACTCTCTTTGAATCTTCTTTATCATGCAAGTATTAGCAGGAAAAAGCAAAAAATTTCAGAATTGCACCTTGCAATGCGGAGAAATTACTGTTTGTGCATTTACAATATTCATTGATTTTTGCCATTGAAAAACATGTTATTCATATACCAGAAATGTTTGAAGCTACTGACTGAATGAAAAGAGCTGGCATCTCACTCTCTTTGAATCTTCTTTATCATGCTAGGATTAGCAGGAAAAAGCAAAAAATTTCAGAATTGCACCTTGCAATGTGGAGATATTACTGTTTGTGCATTTACAATATTCATTGATTTTTGCCATTGAAAAACGTCCAGAAATGTTTGAAGCTACTGACTGAATGAAAGGAGCTGGCATCTCACTCTCTTTGAATCTTCTTTATCATGCTAGGATTAGCAGGAAAAAGCAAAAAATTTCAGAATTGCACCTTGCAATGCGGAGAAATTACTGTTTGTGCATTTACAATATTCATTGATTTTTGCCATTGAAAAACATGTTATTCATATACCAGAAATGTTTGAAGCTACTGACTGAATGAAAGGAGCTGGCATCTCACTCTCTTTGAATCTTCTTTATCATGCCAGGATTAGCAGGAAAAAGCAAAAAATTTCAGAATTGCACCTTGCAATGTGGAGATATTACTGTTTGTGCATTTACAATATTCATTGATTTTTGCCATTGAAAAACGTCCAGAAATGTTTGAAGCTACTGACTGAATGAAAAGAGCTGGCATCTCACTCTCTTTGAATCTTCTTTATCATGCCAGGATTAGCAGGAAAAAGCAAAAAATTTCAGAATTGCACCTTGCAATGTGGAGATATTACTGTTTGTGCATTTACAATATTCATTGATTTTTGCCATTGAAAGACGTCCAGAAATGTTTTAAGCTACTGACTGAATGAAAGGAGCTGGCATCTCACTCTCTTTGAATCTTCTTTATCATGCTAGGATAAGCAGGAAAAAGCAAAAAATTTCAGAATTGCACCTTGCAATGCAGAGAAATTACTGTTTGTGCATTTACAATATTCATTGATTTTTGCCATTGAAAAACATGTTATTCATATACCAGAAATGTTTGAAGCTACTGACTGAATGAAAGGAGCTGGCATCTCACTCTCTTTGAATCTTCTTTATCATGCCAGGATTAGCAGGAAAAAGCAAAAAATTTCAGAATTGCACCTTGCAATGTGGAGATATTACTGTTTGTGCATTTACAATATTCATTGATTTTTGCCATTGAAAAACGTCCAGAAATGTTTGAAGCTACTGACTGAATGAAAAGAGCTGGCATCTCACTCTCTTTGAATCTTCTTTATCATGCCAGGATTAGCAGGAAAAAGCAAAAAATTTCAGAATTGCACCTTGCAATGTGGAGATATTACTGTTTGTGCATTTACAATATTCATTGATTTTTGCCATTGAAAGACGTCCAGAAATGTTTTAAGCTACTGACTGAATGAAAGGAGCTGGCATCTCACTCTCTTTGAATCTTCTTTATCATGCTAGGATAAGCAGGAAAAAGCAAAAAATTTCAGAATTGCACCTTGCAATGCAGAGAAATTACTGTTTGTGCATTTACAATATTCATTGATTTTTGCCATTGAAAAACATGTTATTCATATACCAGAAATGTTTGAAGCTACTGACTGAATGAAAGGAGCTGGCATCTCACTCTCTTTGAATCTTCTTTATCATGCCAGGATTAGCAGGAAAAAGCAAAAAATTTCAGAATTGCACCTTGCAATGTGGAGATATTACTGTTTGTGCATTTACAATATTCATTGATTTTTGCCATTGAAAAACGTCCAGAAATGTTTGAAGCTACTGACTGAATGAAAAGAGCTGGCATCTCACTCTCTTTGAATCTTCTTTATCATGCTAGGATTAGCAGGAAAAAGCAAAAAATTTCAGAATTGCACATTGCAATGCGGAGAAATTACTGTTTGTGCATTTACAATATTCATTGATTTTTGCCATTGAAAAACGTCCAGAAATGTTTGAAGCTACTGACTGAATGAAAAGAGCTGGCATCTCACTCTCTTTGAATCTTCTTTATCATGCTAGGATTAGCAGGAAAAAGCAAAAAATTTCAGAATTGCACCTTGCAATGCGGAGAAATTACTGTTTGTGCATTTACAATATTCATTGATTTTTGCCATTGAAAAACGTCCAGAAATGTTTGAAGCTACTGACTGAATGAAAAGAGCTGGCATCTCACTCTCTTTGAATCTTCTTTATCATGCCAGGATTAGCAGGAAAGAGCAAAAAATTTCAGAATTGCACCTTGCAATGTGGAGATATTACTGTTTGTGCATTTACAATATTCATTGATTTTTGCCATTGAAAAACGTCCAGAAATGTTTGAAGCTACTGACTGAATGAAAAGAGCTGGCATCTCACTCTCTTTGAATCTTCTTTATCATGCCAGGATTAGCAGGAAAAAGCAAAAAATTTCAGAATTGCACCTTGCAATGTGGAGATATTACTGTTTGTGCATTTACAATATTCATTGATTTTTGCCATTGAAAAACGTCCAGAAATGTTTGAAGCTACTGACTGAATGAAAGGAGCTGGCATCTCACTCTCTTTAAATCTTCTTTATCATGCTAGGATTAGCAGGAAAAAGCAAAAAATTTCAGAATTGCACCTTGCAATGCGGAGAAATTACTGTTTGTGCATTTACAATATTCATTGATTTTTGCCATTGAAAAACATGTTATTCATATACCAGAAATGTTTGAAGCTACTGACTGAATGAAAGGAGCTGGCATCTCACTCTCTTTGAATCTTCTTTATCATGCCAGGATTAGCAGGAAAAAGCAAAAAATTTCAGAATTGCACCTTGCAATGTGGAGATATTACTGTTTGTGCATTTACAATATTCATTGATTTTTGCCATTGAAAAACGTCCAGAAATGTTTGAAGCTACTGACTGAATGAAAAGAGCTGGCATCTCACTCTCTTTGAATCTTCTTTATCATGCCAGGATTAGCAGGAAAAAGCAAAAAATTTCAGAATTGCACCTTGCAATGTGGAGATATTACTGTTTGTGCATTTACAATATTCATTGATTTTTGCCATTGAAAAACGTCCAGAAATGTTTGAAGCTACTGACTGAATGAAAAGAGCTGGCATCTCACTCTCTTTGAATCTTCTTTATCATGCCAGGATTAGCAGGAAAAAGCAAAAAATTTCAGAATTGCACCTTGCAATGTGGAGATATTACTGTTTGTGCATTTACAATATTCATTGATTTTTGCCATTGAAAAACATCCAGAAATGTTTGAAGCTACTGACTGAATGAAAGGAGCTGGCATCTCACTCTCTTTGAATCTTCTTTATCATGCTAGGATTAGCAGGAAAAAGCAAAAAATTTCAGAATTGCACCTTGCAATGCGGAGAAATTACTGTTTGTGCATTTACAATATTCATTGATTTTTGCCATTGAAAAACATGTTATTCATATACCAGAAATGTTTGAAGCTACTGACTGAATGAAAGGAGCTGGCATCTCACTCTCTTTGAATCTTCTTTATCATGCCAGGATTAGCAGGAAAAAGCAAAAAATTTCAGAATTGCACCTTGCAATGTGGAGATATTACTGTTTGTGCAATTACAATATTCATTGATTTTTGCCATTGAAAAACGTCCAGAAATGTTTGAAGCTACTGACTGAATGAAAAGAGCTGGCATCTCACTCTCTTTGAATCTTCTTTATCATGCCAGGATTAGCAGGAAAAAGCAAAAAATTTCAGAATTGCACCTTGCAATGTGGAGATATTACTGTTTGTGCATTTACAATATTCATTGATTTTTGCCATTGAAAAACGTCCAGAAATGTTTGAAGCTACTGACTGAATGAAAAAAGCTGGCATCTCACTCTCTTTGAATCTTCTTTATCATGCCAGGATTAGCAGGAAAAAGCAAAAAATTTCAGAATTGCACCTTGCAATGTGGAGATATTACTGTTTGTGCATTTACAATATTCATTGATTTTTGCCATTGAAAAACGTCCAGAAATGTTTGAAGCTACTGACTGAATGAAAAGAGCTGGCATCTCTCTCTCTTTGAATCTTCTTTATCATGCCAGGATTAGCAGGAAAAAGCAAAAAATTTCAGAATTGCACCTTGCAATGTGGAGATATTACTGTTTGTGCATTTACAATATTCATTGATTTTTGCCATTGAAAAACGTCCAGAAATGTTTGAAGCTACTGACTGAATGAAAGGAGCTGGCATCTCACTCTCTTTGAATCTTCTTTATCATGCTAGGATTAGCAGGAAAAAGTAAAAAATTTCAGAATTGCACCTTGCAATGCGGAGAAATTACTGTTTGTGCATTTACAATATTCATTGATTTTTGCCATTGAAAAACATGTTATTCATATACCAGAAATGTTTGAAGCTACTGACTGAATGAAAGGAGCTGGCATCTCACTCTCTTTGCATCTTCTTTATCATGCCAGGATTAGCAGGAAAAAGCAAAAAATTTCAGAATTGCACCTTGCAATGTGGAGATATTACTGTTTGTGCATTTACAATATTCATTGATTTTTGCCATTGAAAAACGTCCAGAAATGTTTGAAGCTACTGACTGAATGAAAAGAGCTGGCATCTCACTCTCTTTGAATCTTCTTTATCATGCTAGGATTAGCAGGAAAAAGCAAAAAATTTCAGAATTGCACCTTGCAATGCGTAGAAATTACTGTTTGTGCATTTACAATATTCATTGATTTTTGCCATTGAAAAACGTCCAGAAATGTTTGAAGCTACTGACTGAATGAAAGGAGCTGGCATCTCACTCTCTTTGAATCTTCTTTATCATGCTAGGATTAGCAGGAAAAAGCAAAAAATTTCAGAATTGCACCTTGCAATGCGGAGAAATTACTGTGTGTGCATTTACAATATTCATTGATTTTTGCCATTGAAAAACATGTTATTCATATACCAGAAATGTTTGAAGCTACTGACTGAATGAAAAGAGCTGGCATCTCACTCTCTTTGAATCTTCTTTATCATGCCAGGATTAGCAGGAAAAAGCAAAAAATTTCAGAATTGCACCTTGCAATGTGGAGATATTACTGTTTGTGCATTTACAATATTCATTGATTTTTGCCATTGAAAAACGTCCAGAAATGTTTGAAGCTACTGACTGAATGAAAGGAGCTGGCATCTCACTCTCTTTGAATCTTCTTTATCATGCTAGGATTAGCAGGAAAAAGCAAAAAATTTCAGAATTGCACATTGCAATGCGGAGAAATTACTGTTTGTGCATTTACAATATTCATTGATTTTTGCCATTGAAAAACATCATGTTATTCATATACCAGAAATGTTTGAAGCTACTGACTGAATGAAAGGAGCTGGCATCTCACTCTCTTTGAATCTTCTTTATCATGCCAGGATTAGCAGGAAAAAGCAAAAAATTTCAGAATTGCACATTGCAATGCGGAGAAATTACTGTTTGTGCATTTACAATATTCATTGATTTTTGCCATTGAAAAACATGTTATTCATATACCAGAAATGTTTGAAGCTACTGACTGAATGAAAAGAGCTGGCATCTCACTCTCTTTGAATCTTCTTTATCATGCTAGGATTAGCAGGAAAAAGCAAAAAATTTCAGAATTGCACCTTGCAATGCGGAGAAATTACTGGGTGTGCATTTACAATATTCATTGATTTTTGCCATTGAAAAACATCGTTATTCATATACCAGAAATGTTTGAAGCTACTGACTGAATGAAAAGAGCTGGCATCCCACTCTCTTTGAATCTTCTTTATCATGCCAGGATTAGCATGAAAAAGCAAAAAATTTCAGAATTGCACCTTGCAATGTGGAGATATTACTGTTTGTGCATTTACAATATTCATTGATTTTTGCCATTGAAAAACATGTTATTCATATACCAGAAATGTTTGAAGCTACTTACTGAATGAAAGGAGCTGGCATCTCACTCTCTTTGAATCTTCTTTATCATGCTAGGATTAGCAGGAAAAAGCAAAAAATTTCAGAATTGCACCTTGCAATGCGGAGAAATTACTGTTTGTGCATTTACAATATTCATTGATTTTTGCCATTGAAAAACATGTTATTCATATACCAGAAATGTTTGAAGCTACTGACTGAATGAAAGGAGCTGGCATCTCACTCTCTTTGAATCTTCTTTATCATGCTAGGATTAGCAGGAAAAAGCAAAAAATTTCAGAATTGCACCTTGCAATGCGGAGAAATTACTGTTTGTGCATTTACAATATTCATTGATTTTTGCCATTGAAAAATGTTATTCATATACCAGAAATGTTTGAAGCTACTGACTGAATGAAAAGAGCTGGCATCTCACTCTCTTTGAATCTTCTTTATCATGCCAGGAATAGCAGGAAAAAGCAAAAAATTTCAGAATTGCACCTTGCAATGTGGAGATATTACTGTTTGTGCATTTACAATATTCATTGATTTTTGCCATTGAAAAACGTCCAGAAATGTTTGAAGCTACTGACTGAATGAAAGGAGCTGGCATCTCACTCTCTTTGAATCTTCTTTATCATGCTAGGATTAGCAGGAAAAAGCAAAAAATTTCAGAATTGCACCTTGCAATGCGGAGAAATTACTGTTTGTGCATTTACAATATTCATTGATTTTTGCCATTGAAAAACATGTTATTCATATACCAGAAATGTTTGAAGCTACTGACTGAATGAAAAGAGCTGGCATCTCACTCTCTTTGAATCTTCTTTATCATGCCAGGATTAGCAGGAAAAAGCAAAAAATTTCAGAATTGCACCTTGCAATGTGGAGATATTACTGTTTGTGCATTTACAATATTCATTGATTTTTGCCATTGAAAAACGTCCAGAAATGTTTGAAGCTACTGACTGAATGAAAGGAGCTGGCATCTCACTCTCTTTGAATCTTCTTTATCATGCTAGGATTAGCAGGAAAAAGCAAAAAATTTCAGAATTGCACCTTGCAATGCGGAGAAATTACTGTGTGTGCATTTACAATATTCATTGATTTTTGCCATTGAAAAACATCGTTATTCATATACCAGAAATGTTTGAAGCTACTGACTGAATGAAAAGAGCTGGCATCTCACTCTCTTTGAATCTTCTTTATCATGCCAGGATTAGCAGGAAAAAGCAAAAAATTTCAGAATTGCACGTTGCAATGTGGAGATATTACTGTTTGTGCATTTACAATATTCATTGATTTTTGCCAATGAAAAACATCGTTATTCATACACCAGAAATGTTTGAAGCTACTGACTGAATGAAAAGAGCTGGCATCTCACTCTCTTTGAATCTTCTTTATCATGCCAGGATTAGCAGGAAAAAGCAAAAAATTTCAGAATTGCACGTTGCAATGTGGAGATATTACTGTTTGTGCATTTACAATATTCATTGATTTTTGCCATTGAAAAACATGTTATTCATATACCAGAAATGTTTGAAGCTACTTACTGAATGAAAGGAGCTGGCATCTCACTCTCTTTGAATCTTCTTTATCATGCTAGGATTAGCAGGAAAAAGCAAAAAATTTCAGAATTGCACCTTGCAATGCGGAGAAATTACTGTTTGTGCATTTACAATATTCATTGATTTTTGCCATTGAAAAACATGTTATTCATATACCAGAAATGTTTGAAGCTACTGACTGAATGAAAGGAGCTGGCATCTCACTCTCTTTGAATCTTCTTTATCATGCTAGGATTAGCAGGAAAAAGCAAAAAATTTCAGAATTGCACCTTGCAATGCGGAGAAATTACTGTTTGTGCATTTACAATATTCATTGATTTTTGCCATTGAAAAACGTTATTCATATACCAGAAATGTTTGAAGCTACTGACTGAATGAAAAGAGCTGGCATCTCACTCTCTTTGAATCTTCTTTATCATGCCAGGATTAGCAGGAAAAAGCAAAAAATTTCAGAATTGCACCTTGCAATGTGGAGATATTACTGTTTGTGCATTTACAATATTCATTGATTTTTGCCATTGAAAAACGTCCAGAAATGTTTGAAGCTACTGACTGAATGAAAGGAGCTGGCATCTCACTCTCTTTGAATCTTCTTTATCATGCTAGGATTAGCAGGAAAAAGCAAAAAAATTCAGAATTGCACCTTGCAATGCGGAGAAATTACTGTTTGTGCATTTACAATATTCATTGATTTTTGCCATTGAAAAACATGTTATTCATATACCAGACATGTTTGAAGCTACTGACTGAATGAAAAGAGCTGGCATCTCACTCTCTTTGAATCTTCTTTATCATGCCAGGATTAGCAGGAAAAAGCAAAAAATTTCAGAATTGCACCTTGCAATGTGGAGATATTACTGTTTGTGCATTTACAATATTCATTGATTTTTGCCATTGAAAAACGTCCAGAAATGTTTGAAGCTACTGACTGAATGAAAGGAGCTGGCATCTCACTCTCTTTGAATCTTCTTTATCATGCTAGGATTAGCAGGAAAAAGCAAAAAAATTCAGAATTGCACCTTGCAATGCGGAGAAATTACTGTTTGTGCATTTACAATATTCATTGATTTTTGCCATTGAAAAACATGTTATTCATATACCAGAAATGTTTGAAGCTACTGACTGAATGAAAAGAGCTGGCATCTCACTCTCTTTGAATCTTCTTTATCATGCCAGGATTAGCAGGAAAAAGCAAAAAATTTCAGAATTGCACCTTGCAATGTGGAGATATTACTGTTTGTGCATTTACAATATTCATTGATTTTTGCCATTGAAAAACGTCCAGAAATGTTTGAAGCTACTGACTGAATGAAAGGAGCTGGCATCTCACTCTCTTTGAATCTTCTTTATCATGCTAGGATTAGCAGGAAAAAGCAAAAAATTTCAGAATTGCACCTTGCAATGCGGAGAAATTACTGTGTGTGCATTTACAATATTCATTGATTTTTGCCATTGAAAAACATCGTTATTCATATACCAGAAATGTTTGAAGCTACTGACTGAATGAAAAGAGCTGGCATCTCACTCTCTTTGAATCTTCTTTATCATGCCAGGATTAGCAGGAAAAAGCAAAAAATTTCAGAATTGCACCTTGCAATGCGGAGAAATTACTGTGTGTGCATTTACAATATTCATTGATTTTTGCCATTGAAAAACATCGTTATTCATATACCAGAAATGTTTGAAGCTACTGACTGAATGAAAAGAGCTGGCATCTCACTCTCTTTGAATCTTCTTTATCATGCCAGGATTAGCAGGAAAAAGCAAAAAATTTCAGAATTGCACCTTGCAATGTTGAGATATTACTGTTTGTGCATTTACAATATTCATTGATTTTTGCCATTGAAAAACGTCCAGAAATGTTTGAAGCTACTGACTGAATGAAAGGAGCTGGCATCTCACTCTCTTTGAATCTTCTTTATCATGCTAGGATTAGCAGGAAAAAGCAAAAAATTTCAGAATTGCACCTTGCAATGTGGAGATATTACTGTTTGTGCATTTACAATATTCATTGATTTTTGCCATTGAAAAACGTCCAGAAATGTTTGAAGCTACTGACTGAATGAAAGGAGCTGGCATCTCACTCTCTTTGAATCTTCTTTATCATGCTAGGATTAGCAGGAAAAAGCAAAAAATTTCAGAATTGCACCTTGCAATGCGGAGAAATTACTGTTTGTGCATTTACAATATTCATTGATTTTTGCCATTGAAAAACATGTTATTCATATACCAGAAATGTTTGAAGCTACTGACTGAATGAAAAGAGCTGGCATCTCACTCTCTTTGAATCTTCTTTATCATGCCAGGATTAGCAGGAAAAAGCAAAAAATTTCAGAATTGCACCTTGCAATGTGGAGATATTACTGTTTGTGCATTTACAATATTCATTGATTTTTGCCATTGAAAAACGTCCAGAAATGTTTGAAGCTACTGACTGAATGAAAGGAGCTGGCATCTCACTCTCTTTGAATCTTCTTTATCATGCTAGGATTAGCAGGAAAAAGCAAAAAATTTCAGAATTGCACCTTGCAATGCGGAGAAATTACTGTGTGTGCATTTACAATATTCATTGATTTTTGCCATTGAAAAACATCGTTATTCATATACCAGAAATGTTTGAAGCTACTGACTGAATGAAAAGAGCTGGCATCTCACTCTCTTTGAATCTTCTTTATCATGCCAGGATTAGCAGGAAAAAGCAAAAAATTTCAGAATTGCACGTTGCAATGTGGAGATATTACTGTTTGTGCATTTACAATATTCATTGATTTTTGCCAATGAAAAACATCGTTATTCATACACCAGAAATGTTTGAAGCTACTGACTGAATGAAAAGAGCTGGCATCTCACTCTCTTTGAATCTTCTTTATCATGCCAGGATTAGCAGGAAAAAGCAAAAAATTTCAGAATTGCACGTTGCAATGTGGAGATATTACTGTTTGTGCATTTACAATATTCATTGATTTTTGCCATTGAAAAACATGTTATTCATATACCAGAAATGTTTGAAGCTACTTACTGAATGAAAGGAGCTGGCATCTCACTCTCTTTGAATCTTCTTTATCATGCTAGGATTAGCAGGAAAAAGCAAAAAATTTCAGAATTGCACCTTGCAATGCGGAGAAATTACTGTTTGTGCATTTACAATATTCATTGATTTTTGCCATTGAAAAACATGTTATTCATATACCAGAAATGTTTGAAGCTACTGACTGAATGAAAGGAGCTGGCATCTCACTCTCTTTGAATCTTCTTTATCATGCTAGGATTAGCAGGAAAAAGCAAAAAATTTCAGAATTGCACCTTGCAATGCGGAGAAATTACTGTTTGTGCATTTACAATATTCATTGATTTTTGCCATTGAAAAACGTTATTCATATACCAGAAATGTTTGAAGCTACTGACTGAATGAAAAGAGCTGGCATCTCACTCTCTTTGAATCTTCTTTATCATGCCAGGATTAGCAGGAAAAAGCAAAAAATTTCAGAATTGCACCTTGCAATGTGGAGATATTACTGTTTGTGCATTTACAATATTCATTGATTTTTGCCATTGAAAAACGTCCAGAAATGTTTGAAGCTACTGACTGAATGAAAGGAGCTGGCATCTCACTCTCTTTGAATCTTCTTTATCATGCTAGGATTAGCAGGAAAAAGCAAAAAAATTCAGAATTGCACCTTGCAATGCGGAGAAATTACTGTTTGTGCATTTACAATATTCATTGATTTTTGCCATTGAAAAACATGTTATTCATATACCAGAAATGTTTGAAGCTACTGACTGAATGAAAAGAGCTGGCATCTCACTCTCTTTGAATCTTCTTTATCATGCCAGGATTAGCAGGAAAAAGCAAAAAATTTCAGAATTGCACCTTGCAATGTGGAGATATTACTGTTTGTGCATTTACAATATTCATTGATTTTTGCCATTGAAAAACGTCCAGAAATGTTTGAAGCTACTGACTGAATGAAAGGAGCTGGCATCTCACTCTCTTTGAATCTTCTTTATCATGCTAGGATTAGCAGGAAAAAGCAAAAAAATTCAGAATTGCACCTTGCAATGCGGAGAAATTACTGTTTGTGCATTTACAATATTCATTGATTTTTGCCATTGAAAAACATGTTATTCATATACCAGAAATGTTTGAAGCTACTGACTGAATGAAAAGAGCTGGCATCTCACTCTCTTTGAATCTTCTTTATCATGCCAGGATTAGCAGGAAAAAGCAAAAAATTTCAGAATTGCACCTTGCAATGTGGAGATATTACTGTTTGTGCATTTACAATATTCATTGATTTTTGCCATTGAAAAACGTCCAGAAATGTTTGAAGCTACTGACTGAATGAAAGGAGCTGGCATCTCACTCTCTTTGAATCTTCTTTATCATGCTAGGATTAGCAGGAAAAAGCAAAAAATTTCAGAATTGCACCTTGCAATGCGGAGAAATTACTGTGTGTGCATTTACAATATTCATTGATTTTTGCCATTGAAAAACATCGTTATTCATATACCAGAAATGTTTGAAGCTACTGACTGAATGAAAAGAGCTGGCATCTCACTCTCTTTGAATCTTCTTTATCATGCCAGGATTAGCAGGAAAAAGCAAAAAATTTCAGAATTGCACGTTGCAATGTGGAGATATTACTGTTTGTGCATTTACAATATTCATTGATTTTTGCCATTGAAAAACATCGTTATTCATACACCAGAAATGTTTGAAGCTACTGACTGAATGAAAAGAGCTGGCATCTCACTCTCTTTGAATCTTCTTTATCATGCCAGGATTAGCAGGAAAAAGCAAAAAATTTCAGAATTGCACGTTGCAATGTGGAGATATTACTGTTTGTGCATTTACAATATTCATTGATTTTTGCCATTGAAAAACATCATGTTATTCATATACCAGAAATGTTTGAAGCTACTGACTGAATGAAAAGAGCTGGCATCTCACTCTCTTTGAATCTTCTTTATCATGCTAAGAGGAGCAGGAAAAAGCAAAAAATTTCAGAATTGCACGTTGCAATGTGGAGATATTACTGTTTGTGCATTTACAATATTCATTGATTTTTGCCATTGAAAAACATGTTATTCATATACCAGAAATGTTTGAAGCTACTGACTGAATGAAAAGAGCTGGCATCTCACTCTCTTTGAATCTTCTTTATCATGCTAGGATTAGCAGGAAAAAGCAAAAAATTTCAGAATTGCACCTTGCAATGTGGAGATATTACTGTTTGTGCATTTACAATATTCATTGATTTTTGCCATTGAAAAACGTCCAGAAATATTTGAAGCTACTGACTGAATGAAAAGAGCTGGCATCTCACTCTCTTTGAATCTTCTTTATCATGCCAGGATTAGCAGGAAAAAGCAAAAAATTTCAGAATTGCACCTTGCAATGCGGAGAAATTACTGTTTGTGCATTTACAATATTCATTGATTTTTGCCATTGAAAAACATCATGTTATTCATATACCAGAAATGTTTGAAGCTACTGACTGAATGAAAGGAGCTGGCATCTCACTCTCTTTGAATCTTCTTTATCATGCTAGGATTAGCAGGAAAAAGCAAAAAATTTCAGAATTGCACCTTGCAATGCGGAGAAATTACTGTGTGTGCATTTACAATATTCATTGATTTTTGCCATTGAAAAACATCGTTATTCATATACCAGAAATGTTTGAAGCTACTGACTGAATGAAAAGAGCTGGCATCTCACTCTCTTTGAATCTTCTTTATCATGCCAGGATTAGCAGGAAAAAGCAAAAAATTTCAGAATTGCACCTTGCAATGTGGAGATATTACTGTTTGTGCATTTACAATATTCATTGATTTTTGCCATTGAAAAACGTCCAGAAATGTTTGAAGCTACTGACTGAATGAAAGGAGCTGGCATCTCACTCTCTTTGAATCTTCTTTATCATGCTAGGATTAGCAGGAAAAAGCAAAAAATTTCAGAATTGCACCTTGCAATGCGGAGAAATTACTGTGTGTGCATTTACAATATTCATTGATTTTTGCCATTGAAAAACATGTTATTCATATACCAGAAATGTTTGAAGCTACTGACTGAATGAAAAGAGCTGGCATCTCACTCTCTTTGAATCTTCTTTATCATGCCAGGATTAGCAGGAAAAAGCAAAAAATTTCAGAATTGCACCTTGCAATGTGGAGATATTAATGTTTGTGCATTTACAATATTCATTGATTTTTGCCATTGAAAAACGTCCAGAAATGTTTGAAGCTACTGACTGAATGAAAGGAGCTGGCATCTCACTCTCTTTGAATCTTCTTTATCATGCTAGGATTAGCAGGAAAAAGCAAAAAATTTCAGAATTGCACATTGCAATGCGGAGAAATTACTGTTTGTGCATTTACAATATTCATTGATTTTTGCCATTGAAAAACATCATGTTATTCATATACCAGAAATGTTTGAAGCTACTGACTGAATGAAAAGAGCTGGCATCTCACTCTCTTTGAATCTTCTTTATCATGCTAAGAGGAGCAGGAAAAAGCAAAAAATTTCAGAATTGCACGTTGCAATGTGGAGATATTACTGTTTGTGCATTTACAATATTCATTGATTTTTGCCATTGAAAAACGTCCAGAAATGTTTGAAGCTACTGACTGAATGAAAGGAGCTGGCATCTCACTCTCTTTGAATCTTCTTTATCATGCTAGGATTAGCAGGAAAAAGCAAAAAATTTCAGAATTGCACCTTGCAATGCGGAGAAATTACTGTGTGTGCATTTACAATATTCATTGATTTTTGCCATTGAAAAACATCGTTATTCATATACCAGAAATGTTTGAAGCTACTGACTGAATGAAAAGAGCTGGCATCTCACTCTCTTTGAATCTTCTTTATCATGCCAGGATTAGCAGGAAAAAGCAAAAAATTTCAGAATTGCACGTTGCAATGTGGAGATATTACTGTTTGTGCATTTACAATATTCATTGATTTTTGCCATTGAAAAACGTCCAGAAATGTTTGAAGCTACTGACTGAATGAAAGGAGCTGGCATCTCACTCTCTTTGAATCTTCTTTATCATGCTAGGATTAGCAGGAAAAAGCAAAAAATTTCAGAATTGCACCTTGCAATGTGGAGATATTACTGTTTGTGCATTTACAATATTCATTGATTTTTGCCATTGAAAAACGTCCAGAAATGTTTGAAGCTACTGACTGAATGAAAGGAGCTGGCATCTCACTCTCTTTGAATCTTCTTTATCATGCTAGGATTAGCAGGAAAAAGCAAAAAATTTCAGAATTGCACCTTGCAATGCGGAGAAATTACTGTTTGTGCATTTACAATATTTATTGATTTTTGCCATTGAAAAACATGTTATTCATATACCAGAAATGTTTGAAGCTACTGACTGAATGAAAAGAGCTGGCATCTCACTCTCTTTGAATCTTCTTTATCATGCCAGGATTAGCAGGAAAAAGCAAAAAATTTCAGAATTGCACGTTGCAATGTGGAGATATTACTGTTTGTGCATTTACAATATTCATTGATTTTTGCCATTGAAAAACGTCCAGAAATGTTTGAAGCTACTGACTGAATGAAAGGAGCTGGCATCTCACTCTCTTTGAATCTTCTTTATCATGCTAGGATTAGCAGGAAAAAGCAAAAAATTTCAGAATTGCACCTTGCAATGTGGAGATATTACTGTTTGTGCATTTACAATATTCATTGATTTTTGCCATTGAAAAACGTCCAGAAATTTTTGAAGCTACTGACTGAATGAAAGGAGCTGGCATCTCACTCTCTTTGAATCTTCTTTATCATGCTAGGATTAGCAGGAAAAAGCAAAAAATTTCAGAATTGCACCTTGCAATGCGGAGAAATTACTGTTTGTGCATTTACAATATTCATTGATTTTTGCCATTGAAAAGCATGTTATTCATATACCAGAAATGTTTGAAGCTACTGACTGAATGAAAAGAGCTGGCATCTCACTCTCTTTGAATCTTCTTTATCATGCCAGGATTAGCAGGAAAAAGCAAAAAATTTCAGAATTGCACCTTGCAATGTGGAGATATTACTGTTTGTGCATTTACAATATTCATTGATTTTTGCCATTGAAAAACGTCCAGAAATGTTTGAAGCTACTGACTGAATGAAAGGAGCTGGCATCTCACTCTCTTTGAATCTTCTTTATCATGCTAGGATTAGCAGGAAAAAGCAAAAAATTTCAGAATTGCACCTTGCAATGCGGAGAAATTACTGTGTGTGCATTTACAATATTCATTGATTTTTGCCATTGAAAAACATCGTTATTCATATACCAGAAATGTTTGAAGCTACTGACTGAATGAAAAGAGCTGGCATCTCACTCTCTTTGAATCTTCTTTATCATGCCAGGATTAGCAGGAAAAAGCAAAAAATTTCAGAATTGCACGTTGCAATGTGGAGATATTACTGTTTGTGCATTTACAATATTCATTGATTTTTGCCATTGAAAACATCGTTATTCATATACCAGAAATGTTTGAAGCTACTGACTGAATGAAAAGAGCTGGCATCTCCCTCTCTTTGAATCTTCTTTATCATGCCAGGATTAGCAGGAAAAAGCAAAAAATTTCAGAATTGCACGTTGCAATGTGGAGATATTACTGTTTGTGCATTTACAATATTCATTGATTTTTGCCATTGAAAAACGTCCAGAAATGTTTGAAGCTACTGACTGAATGAAAGGAGCTGGCATCTCACTCTCTTTGAATCTTCTTTATCATGCTAGGATTAGCAGGAAAAAGCAAAAAATTTCAGAATTGCACCTTGCAATGCGGAGAAATTACTGTTTGTGCATTTACAATATTCATTGATTTTTGCCATTGAAAAACGTCCAGAAATGTTTGAAGCTACTGACTGAATGAAAGGAGCTGGCATCTCACTCTCTTTGAATCTTCTTTATCATGCTAGGATTAGCAGGAAAAAGCAAAAAATTTCAGAATTGCACCTTGCAATGCGGAGAAATTACTGTGTGTGCATTTACAATATTCATTGATTTTTGCCATTGAAAAACATCGTTATTCATATACCAGAAATGTTTGAAGCTACTGACTGAATGAAAAGAGCTGGCATCTCACTCTCTTTGAATCTTCTTTATCATGCCAGGATTAGCAGGAAAAAGCAAAAAATTTCAGAATTGCACGTTGCAATGTGGAGATATTACTGTTTGTGCATTTACAATATTCATTGATTTTTGCCATTGAAAAACGTCCAGAAATGTTTGAAGCTACTGACTGAATGAAAGGAGCTGGCATCTCACTCTCTTTATATCTTCTTTATCATGCTAGGATTAGCAGGAAAAAGCAAAAAATTTCAGAATTGCACATTGCAATGTGGAGATATTACTGTTTGTGCATTTACAATATTCATTGATTTTTGCCATTGAAAAACGTCCAGAAATGTTTGAAGCTACTGACTGAATGAAAGGAGCTGGCATCTCACTCTCTTTGAATCTTCTTTATCATGCTAAAATTAGCAGGAAAAAGCAAAAAATTTCAGAATTGCACCTTGCAATGCGGAGAAATTACTGTTTGTGCATTTACAATATTCATTGATTTTTGCCATTGAAAAACATGTTATTCATATACCAGAAATGTTTGAAGCTACTGACTGAATGAAAAGAGCTGGCATCTCACTCTCTTTGAATCTTCTTTATCATGCCAGGATTAGCAGGAAAAAGCAAAAAATTTCAGAATTGCACGTTGCAATGTGGAGATATTACTGTTTGTGCATTTACAATATTCATTGATTTTTGCCATTGAAAAACGTCCAGAAATGTTTGAAGCTACTGACTGAATGAAAGGAGCTGGCATCTCACTCTCTTTATATCTTCTTTATCATGCTAGGATTAGCAGGAAAAAGCAAAAAATTTCAGAATTGCACATTGCAATGTGGAGATATTACTGTTTGTGCATTTACAATATTCATTGATTTTTGCCATTGAAAAACGTCCAGAAATGTTTGAAGCTACTGACTGAATGAAAGGAGCTGGCATCTCACTCTCTTTGAATCTTCTTTATCATGCTAAAATTAGCAGGAAAAAGCAAAAAATTTCAGAATTGCACCTTGCAATGCGGAGAAATTACTGTTTGTGCATTTACAATATTCATTGATTTTTGCCATTGAAAAACATGTTATTCATATACCAGAAATGTTTGAAGCTACTGACTGAATGAAAAGAGCTGGCATCTCACTCTCTTTGAATCTTCTTTATCATGCCAGGATTAGCAGGAAAAAGCAAAAAATTTCAGAATTGCACGTTGCAATGTGGAGATATTACTGTTTGTGCATTTACAATATTCATTGATTTTTGCCATTGAAAAACATCGTTATTCATATACCAGAAATGTTTGAAGCTACTGACTGAATGAAAAGAGCTGGCATCTCACTCTCTTTGAATCTTCTTTATCATGCCAGGATTCGCAGGAAAAAGCAAAAAATTTCAGAATTGCACGTTGCAATGTGGAGATATTACTGTTTGTGCATTTACAATATTCATTGATTTTTGCCATTGAAAAACGTCCAGAAATGTTTGAAGCTACTGACTGAATGAAAGGAGCTGGCATCTCACTCTCTTTGAATCTTCTTTATCATGCTAGGATTAGCAGGAAAAAGCAAAAAATTTCAGAATTGCACCTTGCAATGTGGAGATATTACTGTTTGTGCATTTACAATATTCATTGATTTTTGCCATTGAAAAACGTCCAGAAATGTTTGAAGCTACTGACTGAATGAAAGGAGCTGGCATCTCACTCTCTTTGAATCTTCTTTATCATGCTAGGATTAGCAGGAAAAAGCAAAAAATTTCAGAATTGCACCTTGCAATGCGGAGAAATTACTGTTTGTGCATTTACAATATTCATTGATTTTTGCCATTGAAAAACATGTTATTCATATACCAGAAATGTTTGAAGCTACTGACTGAATGAAAAGAGCTGGCATCTCACTCTCTTTGAATCTTCTTTATCATGCCAGGATTAGCAGGAAAAAGCAAAAAATTTCAGAATTGCACCTTGCAATGCGGAGAAATTACTGTTTGTGCATTTACAATATTCATTGATTTTTGCCATTGAAAAACGTCCAGAAATGTTTGAAACTACTGACTGAATGAAAAGAGCTGGCATCTCACTCTCTTTGAATCTTCTTTATCATGCTAAGAGGAGCAGGAAAAAGCAAAAAATTTCAGAATTGCACGTTGCAATGTGGAGATATTACTGTTTGAGCATTTACAATATTCATTGATTTTTGCCATTGAAAAACGTCCAGAAATGTTTGAAGCTACTGACTGAATGAAAGGAGCTGCCATCTCACTCTCTTTGAATCTTCTTTATCATGCTAGGATTAGCAGGAAAAAGCAAAAAATTTCAGAATTGCACCTTGCAATGCGGAGAAATTACTGTGTGTGCATTTACAATATTCATTGATTTTTGCCATTGAAAAACATCGTTATTCATATACCAGAAATGTTTGAAGCTACTGACTGAATGAAAAGAGCTGGCATCTCACTCTCTTTGAATCTTCTTTATCATGCCAGGATTAGCAGGAAAAAGCAAAAAATTTCAGAATTGCACGTTGCAATGTGGAGATATTACTGTTTGTGCATTTACAATATTCATTGATTTTTGCCATTGAAAAACATCGTTATTCATATACCAGAAATGTTTGAAGCTACTGACTGAATGAAAAGAGCTGGCATCTCACTCTCTTTGAATCTTCTTTATCATGCTAGGATTAGCTGGAAAAAGCAAAAAATTTCAGAATTGCACGTTGCAATGTGGAGATATTACTGTTTGTGCATTTACAATATTCATTGATTTTTGCCATTGAAAAACGTCCAGAAATGTTTGAAGCTACTGACTGAATGAAAGGAGCTGGCATCTCACTCTCTTTGAATCTTCTTTATCATGCTAGGATTAGCAGGAAAAAGCAAAAAATTTCAGAATTGCACCTTGCAATGCGGAGAAATTACTGTTTGTGCATTTGCAATATTCATTGATTTTTGCCATTGAAAAACGTCCAGAAATGTTTGAAGCTACTGACTGAATGAAAAGAGCTGGCATCTCACTCTCTTTGAATCTTCTTTATCATGCTAAGAGGAGCAGGAAAAAGCAAAAAATTTCAGAATTGCACGTTACAATGTGGAGATATTACTGTTTGTGCATTTACAATATTCATTGATTTTTGCCATTGAAAAACATGTTATTCATATACCAGAAATGTTTGAAGCTACTGACTGAATGAAAAGAGCTGGCATCTCACTCTCTTTGAATCTTCTTTATCATGCCAGGATTAGCAGGAAAAAGCAAAAAATTTCAGAATTGCACCTTGCAATGTGGAGATATTAATTTTGTGCATTTACAATATTCATTGATTTTTGCCATTGAAAAACGTCCAGAAATGTTTGAAGCTACTGACTGAATGAAAGGAGCTGGCATCTCACTCTCTTTGAATCTTCTTTATCATGCTAGGATTAGCAGGAAAAAGCAAAAAATTTCAGAATTGCACCTTGCAATGCGGAGAAATTACTGTTTGTGCATTTACAATATTCATTGATTTTTGCCATTGAAAAACATGTTATTCATATACCAGAAATGTTTGAAGCTACTGACTGAATGAAAAGAGCTGGCATCTCACTCTCTTTGAATCTTCTTTATCATGCCAGGATTAGCAGGAAAAAGCAAAAAATTAAAGAATTGCACCTTGCAATGTGGGGATATTACTGTTTGTGCATTTACAATATTCATTGATTTTTGCCATTGAAAAACGTCCAGAAATGTTTGAAGCTACTGACTGAATGAAAAGAGCTGGCATCTCACTTTCTTTGAATCTTCTTTATCATGCTAGGATTAGCAGGAAAAAGCAAAAAATTTCAGAATTGCACCTTGCAATGCGGAGAAATTACTGTTTGTGCATTTACAATATTCATTGATTTTTGCCATTGAAAAACATCATGTTATTCATATACCAGAAATGTTTGAAGCTACTGACTGAATGAAAAGAGCTGGCATCTCACTCTCTTTGAATCTTCTTTATCATGCCAGGATTAGCAGGAAAAAGCAAAAAATTTCAGAATTGCACGTTGCAATGTGGAGATATTACTGTTTGTGCATTTACAATATTCATTGATTTTTGCCATTGAAAAACGTCCAGAAATGTTTGAAGCTACTGACTGAATGAAAGGAGCTGGCATCTCACTCTCTTTGAATCTTCTTTATCATGCTAGGATTAGCAGGAAACAGCAAAAAATTTCAGAATTGCACCTTGCAATGCGGAGAAATTACTGTTTGTGCATTTACAATATTCATTGATTTTTGCCATTGAAAAACATCATGTTATTCATATACCAGAAATGTTTGAAGCTACTGACTGAATGAAAAGAGCTGGCATCTCACTCTCTTTGAATCTTCTTTATCATGCCAGGATTAGCAGGAAAAAGCAAAAAATTTCAGAATTGCACGTTGCAATGTGGAGATATTACTGTTTGTGCATTTACAATATTCATTGATTTTTGCCATTGAAAAACGTCCAGAAATGTTTGAAGTTACTGACTGAATGAAAGGAGCTGGCATCTCACTCTCTTTGAATCTTCTTTATCATGCTAGGATTAGCAGGAAAAAGCAAAAAATTTCAGAATTGCACCTTGCAATGCGGAGAAATTACTGTGTGTGCATTTACAATATTCATTGATTTTTGCCATTGAATAACATGTTATTCATATACCAGAAATGTTTGAAGCTACTGACTGAATGAAAAGAGCTGGCATCTCACTCTCTTTGAATCTTCTTTATCATGCCAGGATTAGCAGGAAAAAGCAAAAAATTTCAGAATTACACGTTGCAATGTGGAGATATTACTGTTTGTGCATTTACAATATTCATTGATTTTTGCCATTGAAAAACGTCCAGAAATGTTTGAAGCTACTGACTGAATGAAAGGAGCTGGCATCTCACTCTCTTTGAATCTTCTTTATCATGCTAGGATTAGCAGGAAAAAGCAAAAAATTTCAGAATTGCACCTTGCAATGCGGAGAAATTACTGTTTGTGCATTTACAATATTCATTGATTTTTGCCATTGAAAAACATCATGTTATTCATATACCAGAAATGTTTGAAGCTACTGACTGAATGAAAAGAGCTGGCATCTCACTCTCTTTGAATCTTCTTTATCATGCCAGGATTAGCAGGAAAAAGCAAAAAATTTCAGAATTGCACCTTGCAATGTGGAGATATTACTGTTTGTGCATTTACAATATTCATTGATTTTTGCCATTGAAAAACGTCCAGAAATGTTTGAAGCTACTGACTGAATGAAAGGAGCTGGCATCTCACTCTCTTTGAATCTTCTTTATCATGCTAGGATTAGCAGGAAAAAGCAAAAAATTTCAGAATTGCACCTTGCAATGCGGAGAAATTACTGTGTGTGCATTTACAATATTCATTGATTTTTGCCATTGAAAAACATCATGTTATTCATATACCAGAAATGTTTGAAGCTACTGACTGAATGAAAAGAGCTGGCATCTCACTCTCTTTGAATCTTCTTTATCATGCCAGGATTAGCAGGAAAAAGCAAAAAATTTCAGAATTGCACGTTGCAATGTGGAGATATTACTGTTTGTGCATTTGCAATATTCATTGATTTTTGCCATTGAAAAACGTCCAGAAATGTTTGAAGCTACTGACTGAATGAAAGGAGCTGGCATCTCACTCTCTTTGAATCTTCTTTATCATGCTAGGATTAGCAGGAAAAAGCAAAAAATTTCAGAATTGCACCTTGCAATGCGGAGAAATTACTGTTTGTGCATTTACAATATTCATTGATTTTTGCCATTGAAAAACATGTTATTCATATACCAGAAATGTTTGAAGCTACTGACTGAATGAAAAGAGCTGGCATCTCACTCTCTTTGAATCTTCTTTATCATGCCAGGATTAGCAGGAAAAAGCAAAAAATTTCAGAATTGCACCTTGCAATGTGGAGATATTACTGTTTGTGCATTTACAATATTCATTGATTTTTGCCATTGAAAAACGTCCAGAAATGTTTGAAGCTACTGACTGAATGAAAAGAGCTGGCATCTCACTCTCTTTGAATCTTCTTTATCATGCTAAGAGGAGCAGGAAAAAGCAAAAAATTTCAGAATTGCACGTTGCAATGTGGAGATATTACTGTTTGTGCATTTACAATATTCATTGATTTTTGCCATTGAAAAACATGTTATTCATATACCAGAAATGTTTGAAGCTACTGACTGAATGAAAAGAGCTGGCATCTCACTCTCTTTGAATCTTCTTTATCATGCCAGGATTAGCAGGAAAAAGCAAAAAATTAAAGAATTGCACCTTGCAATGTGGAGATATTACTGTTTGTGCATTTACAATATTCATTGATTTTTGCCATTGAAAAACATCCAGAAATGTTTGAAGCTACTGACTGAATGAAAGGAGCTGGCATCTCACTCTCTTTGAATCTTCTTTATCATGCTAGGATTAGCAGGAAACAGCAAAAAATTTCAGAATTGCACCTTGCAATGCGGAGAAATTAGTGTTTGTGCATTTACAATATTCATTGATTTTTGCCATTGAAAAACATCATGTTATTCATATACCAGAAATGTTTGAAGCTACTGACTGAATGAAAAGAGCTGGCATCTCACTCTCTTTGAATCTTCTTTATCATGCCAGGATTAGCAGGAAAAAGCAAAAAATTTCAGAATTGCACGTTGCAATGTGGAGATATTACTGTTTGTGCATTTACAATATTCATTGATTTTTGCCATTGAAAAACGTCCAGAAATGTTTGAAGCTACTGACTGAATGAAAGGAGCTGGCATCTCACTCTCTTTGAATCTTCTTTATCATGCTAGGATTAGCAGGAAAAAGCAAAAAATTTCAGAATTGCACCTTGCAATGCGGAGAAATTACTGTGTGTGCATTTACAATATTCATTGATTTTTGCCATTGAAAAACATGTTATTCATATACCAGAAATGTTTGAAGCTACTGACTGAATGAAAAGAGCTGGCATCTCACTCTCTTTGAATCTTCTTTATCATGCCAGGATTAGCAGGAAAAAGCAAAAAATTTCAGAATTACACGTTGCAATGTGGAGATATTACTGTTTGTGCATTTACAATATTCATTGATTTTTGCCATTGAAAAACATCCAGAAATGTTTGAAGCTACTGACTGAATGAAAGGAGCTGGCATCTCACTCTCTTTGAATCTTCTTTATCATGCTAGGATTAGCAGGAAACAGCAAAAAATTTCAGAATTGCACCTTGCAATGCGGAGAAATTACTGTTTGTGCATTTACAATATTCATTGATTTTTGCCATTGAAAAACATCATGTTATTCATATACCAGAAATGTTTGAAGCTACTGACTGAATGAAAAGAGCTGGCATCTCACTCTCTTTGAATCTTCTTTATCATGCCAGGATTAGCAGGAAAAAGCAAAAAATTTCAGAATTGCACCTTGCAATGTGGAGATATTACTGTTTGTGCATTTACAATATTCATTGATTTTTGCCATTGAAAAACGTCCAGAAATGTTTGAAGCTACTGACTGAATGAAAGGAGCTGGCATCTCACTCTCTTTGAATCTTCTTTATCATGCTAGGATTAGCAGGAAAAAGCAAAAAATTTCAGAATTGCACCTTGCAATGCGGAGAAATTACTGTGTGTGCATTTACAATATTCATTGATTTTTGCCATTGAAAAACATGTTATTCATATACCAGAAATGTTTGAAGCTACTGACTGAATGAAAAGAGCTGGCATCTCACTCTCTTTGAATCTTCTTTATCATGCCAGGATTAGCAGGAAAAAGCAAAAAATTTCAGAATTACACGTTGCAATGTGGAGATATTACTGTTTGTGCATTTACAATATTCATTGATTTTTGCCATTGAAAAACGTCCAGAAATGTTTGAAGCTACTGACTGAATGAAAGGAGCTGGCATCTCACTCTCTTTGAATCTTCTTTATCATGCTAGGATTAGCAGGAAAAAGCAAAAAATTTCAGAATTGCACCTTGCAATGCGGAGAAATTACTGTTTGTGCATTTACAATATTCATTGATTTTTGCCATTGAAAAACATCATGTTATTCATATACCAGAAATGTTTGAAGCTACTGACGGAATGAAAAGAGCTGGCATCTCACTCTCTTTGAATCTTCTTTATCATGCCAGGATTAGCAGGAAAAAGCAAAAAATTTCAGAATTGCACCTTGCAATGTGGAGATATTACTGTTTGTGCATTTACAATATTCATTGATTTTTGCCATTGAAAAACGTCCAGAAATGTTTGAAGCTACTGACTGAATGAAAGGAGCTGGCATCTCACTCTCTTTGAATCTTCTTTATCATGCTAGGATTAGCAGGAAAAAGCAAAAAATTTCAGAATTGCACCTTGCAATGCGGAGAAATTACTGTGTGTGCATTTACAATATTCATTGATTTTTGCCATTGAAAAACATCATGTTATTCATATACCAGAAATGTTTGAAGCTACTGACTGAATGAAAAGAGCTGGCATCTCACTCTCTTTGAATCTTCTTTATCATGCCAGGATTAGCAGGAAAAAGCAAAAAATTTCAGAATTGCACGTTGCAATGTGGAGATATTACTGTTTGTGCATTTGCAATATTCATTGATTTTTGCCATTGAAAAACGTCCAGAAATGTTTGAAGCTACTGACTGAATGAAAGGAGCTGGCATCTCACTCTCTTTGAATCTTCTTTATCATGCTAGGATTAGCAGGAAAAAGCAAAAAATTTCAGAATTGCACCTTGCAATGCGGAGAAATTACTGTTTGTGCATTTACAATATTCATTGATTTTTGCCATTGAAAAACATCATGTTATTCATATACCAGAAATGTTTGAAGCTACTGACTGAATGAAAAGAGCTGGCATCTCACTCTCTTTGAATCTTCTTTATCATGCCAGGATTAGCAGGAAAAAGCAAAAAATTTCAGAATTGCACGTTGCAATGTGGAGATATTACTGTTTGTGCATTTACAATATTCATTGATTTTTGCCATTGAAAAACATGTTATTCATATACCAGAAATGTTTGAAGCTACTGACTGAATGAAAAGAGCTGGCATCTCACTCTCTTTGAATCTTCTTTATCATGCCAGGATTAGCAGGAAAAAGCAAAAAATTTCAGAATTGCACCTTGCAATGTGGAGATATTACTGTTTGTGCATTTACAATATTCATTGATTTTTGCCATTGAAAAACGTCCAGAAATGTTTGAAGCTACTGACTGAATGAAAGGAGCTGGCATCTCACTCTCTTTGAATCTTCTTTACCATGCTAGGATTAGCAGGAAAAAGCAAAAAATTTCAGAATTGCACCTTGCAATGCGGAGAAATTACTGTTTGTGCATTTACAATATTCATTGATTTTTGCCATTGAAAAACATGTTATTCACATACCAGAAATGTTTGAAGCTACTGACTGAATGAAAAGAGCTGGCATCTCACTCTCTTTGAATCTTCTTTATCATGCTAGGATTAGCAGGAAAAAGCAAAAAATTTCAGAATTGCACCTTGCAATGCGGAGAAATTACTGTTTGTGCATTTACAATATTCATTGATTTTTGCCATTGAAAAACATGTTATTCATATACCAGAAATGTTTGAAGCTACTGACTGAATGAAAAGAGCTGGCATCTCACTCTCTTTGAATCTTCTTTTTAGCATGCCAGGATTAGCAGGAAAAAGCAAAAAATTTCAGAATTGCACCTTGCAATGTGGAGATATTACTGTTTGTGCATTTACAATATTCATTGATTTTTGCCATTGAAAAACGTCCAGAAATGTTTGAAGCTACTGACTGAATGAAAGGAGCTGGCATCCCACTCTCTTTGAATCTTTTTTATCATGCTAGGATTAGCAGGAAAAAGCAAAAAATTTCAGAATTGCACCTTGCAATGCGGAGAAATTACTGTTTGTGCATTTACAATATTCATTGATTTTTGCCATTGAAAAACATCATGTTATTCATATACCAGAAATGTTTGAAGCTACTGACTGAATGAAAGGAGCTGGCATCTCACTCTCTTTGAATCTTCTTTATCATGCTAGGATTAGCAGGAAAAAGCAAAAAATTTCAGAATTGCACCTTGCAATGCGGAGAAATTACTGTGTGTGCATTTACAATATTCATTGATTTTTGCCTTTGAAAAACATCATGTTATTCATATACCAGAAATGTTTGAAGCTACTGACTGAATGAAAAGATCTGGCATCTCACTCTCTTTGAATCTTCTTTATCATGCCAGGATTAGCAGGAAAAAGCAAAAAATTTCAGAATTGCACCTTGCAATGTGGAGATATTACTGTTTGTGCATTTACAATATTCATTGATTTTTGCCATTGAAAAACATGTTATTCATATACCAGAAATGTTTGAAGCTACTGACTGAATGAAAAGAGCTGGCATCTCACTCTCTTTGAATCTTCTTTATCATGCCAGGATTAGCAGGAAAAAGCAAAAAATTTCAGAATTGCACCTTGCAATGTGGAGATATTACTGTTTGTGCATTTACAATATGCATTGATTTTTGCCATTGAAAAACGTCCAGAAATGTTTGAAGCTACTGACTGAATGAAAGGAGCTGGCATCTCACTCTCTTTGAATCTTCTTTATCATGCTAGGATTAGCCGGAAAAAGCAAAAAATTTCAGAATTGCACCTTGCAATGCGGAGAAATTACTGTGTGTGCATTTACAATATTCATTGATTTTTGCCATTGAAAAACATCGTTATTCATATACCAGAAATGTTTGAAGCTACTGACTGAATGAAAAGAGCTGGCATCTCACTCTCTTTGAATCTTCTTTATCATGCCAGGATTAGCAGGAAAAAGCAAAAAATTTCAGAATTGCACCTTGCAATGTGGAGATATTACTGTTTGTGCATTTACAATATTCATTGATTTTTGCCATTGAAAAACGTCCAGAAATGTTTGAAGTTACTGACTGAATGAAAGGAGCTGGCATCTCACTCTCTTTGAATCTTCTTTATCATGCTAGGATTAGCCGGAAAAAGCAAAAAATTTCAGAATTGCACCTTGCAATGCGGAGAAATTACTGTGTGTGCATTTACAATATTCATTGATTTTTGCCATTGAAAAACATCGTTATTCATATACCAGAAATGTTTGAAGCTACTGACTGAATGAAAAGAGCTGGCATCTCACTCTCTTTGAATCTTCTTTATCATGCCAGGATTAGCAGGAAAAAGCAAAAAATTTCAGAATTGCACCTTGCAATGTGGAGATATTACTGTTTGTGCATTTACAATATTCATTGATTTTTGCCATTGAAAAACATGTTATTCATATACCAGAAATGTTTGAAGCTACTGACTGAATGAAAAGAGCTGGCATCTCACTCTCTTTGAATCTTCTTTATCATGCCAGGATTAGCAGGAAAAAGCAAAAAATTTCAGAATTGCACCTTGCAATGTGGAGATATTACTGTTTGTGCATTTACAATATTCATTGATTTTTGCCATTGAAAAACGTCCAGAAATGTTTGAAGCTACTGACTGAATGAAAGGAGCTGGCATCTCACTCTCTTTGAATCTTCTTTATCATGCTAGGATTAGCAGGAAAAAGCAAAAAATTTCAGAATTGCACCTTGCAATGCGGAGAAATTACTGTTTGTGCATTTACAATATTCATTGATTTTTGCCATTGAAAAACATGTTATTCATATACCAGAAATGTTTGAAGCTACTGACTGAATGAAAAGAGCTGGCATCTCACTCTCTTTGAATCTTCTTTATCATGCCAGGATTAGCAGGAAAAAGCAAAAAATTTCAGAATTGCACCTTGCAATGTGGAGATATTACTGTTTGTGCATTTACAATATTCATTGATTTTTGCCATTGAAAAACGTCCAGAAATGTTTGAAGCTACTGACTGAATGAAAAGAGCTGGCATCTCACTCTCTTTGAATCTTCTTTATCATGCTAATAGGAGCAGGAAAAAGCAAAAAATTTCAGAATTGCACGTTGCAATGTGGAGATATTACTGTTTGTGCATTTACAATATTCATTGATTTTTGCCATTGAAAAACATGTTATTCATATACCAGAAATGTTTGAAGCTACTGACTGAATGAAAAGAGCTGGCATCTCATTCTCTTTGAATCTTCTTTATCATGCCAGGATTAGCAGGAAAAAGCAAAAAATTTCAGAATTGCACCTTGCAATGTGGAGATATTACTGTTTGTGCATTTACAATATTCATTGATTTTTGCCATTGAAAAACGTCCAGAAATGTTTGAAGCTACTGACTGAATGAAAGGAGCTGGCATCTCACTCTCTTTGAATCTTCTTTATCATGCTAGGATTAGCAGGAAAAAGCAAAAAATTTCAGAATTGCACCTTGCAATGCGGAGAAATTACTGTGTGTGCATTTACAAAAGGTTGGTATATAAAATGAGAATGCTTGGTCTGGGGGATAATGTGTGTAAGTGGGTAAATAGCTGGCTGAGTGATAGAAAGCAGAGGGTGGTTATCAATGGAGTAAGCTCAGGGTGTGTCAGGGTTACTAGCGGGGTGCCTCAAGGGTCTGTCTTGGGCCCTATATTATTTAATATATTTATTAATGATCTAGTGGAAGGGTTGCATAGTAAAATATCAATATTTGCAGATGATACTAAACTTTGTAAAGTAGTTAACACAGATGAGGATAGGGCACAGCTACAGGAGGATTTAGATAAATTGGGGAGTTGGGCCAAAAAATGGCAAATGGGGTTCAATGCCGATAAATGTAAAGTCATGCACATGGGAAAGAAAAACAGCAGTCACCCATACATATTAAATGGGAAACCGTTGGGGAAATCTGACATGGAGAAGGACCTGGGCGTCTTGGTTAATAGCAAATTAAATTGGAGTGCCCAGTGTCAGGCAGCAGCTGCGAAGGCAAATAGAGTCATGGCATGCATCAGAAGAGGAATAGGGGCATATGATGAGAACATTGTTCTTCCTCTGTATAAAGCGCTGGTAAGGCCGCACTTAGAATATTGTGCACAGTTCTGGGCTCCGGTGCTCAGGAAAGACATATTGGAGCTAGAGAGGGTACAAAGGAGGGCGACTAAGGTAATAAAGGGAATGGAGGGACTAGAATACCCAGAGAGGTTGTCAAAATTAGGCCTGTTTACGTTGGAAAAGAGAAGGCTTAGGGGAGACCTCATAAACATGTATAAATACATCAGGGGGCAGTACAGAGATCTCTCCCATGACCTGTTTATACCAAGGATGGTGACAAAGACGAGGGGGCACACTATGCGTCTGGAGGAAAGGAGGTTCCTGCACCAGCATAGAAGGGGATTCTTTACGGTCAGAGCCGTGAGACTCTGGAACTCTCTGGGAGAGGAAGTGGTGATGTCCAACTCACTTAATGAGTTCAAGAGAGGCCTGGACGCCTTTCTTGAGAACAATAAAATTACATCTTATGCTTAGTGATAGTTAATTAATCCAGATTGGTGTCGGGAAGTGAATTTTTTTCTCAATGATGTCAATTGGCCTATACCGCATGTTTTTTTTTGTTTTGTTTTGTTTTTGTTTTTTTTTGCGTTCCCCTGGATCAACGCTGCGGAATAGCTGCAGTGCACAAGAAATAGGCTGAACTGGATGGACGCTTGTCTTTTTTCGGCCTTATAAACTATGTAACTATGTAACAATATTCATTGATTTTTGCCATTGAAAAACATCGTTATTCATATACCAGAAATGTTTGAAGCTACTGACTGAATGAAAAGAGCTGGCATCTCACTCTCTTTGAATCTTCTTTATCATGCCAGGATTAGCAGGAAAAAGCAAAAAATTTCAGAATTGCACCTTGCAATGTGGAGATATTACTGTTTGTGCATTTACAATATTCATTGATTTTTGCCATTGTAAAACATGTTATTCATATACCAGAAATGTTTGAAGCTACTGACTGAATGAAAAGAGCTGGCATCTCACTCTCTTTGAATCTTCTTTATCATGCCAGGATTAGCAGGAAAAAGCAAAAAATTTCAGAATTGCACCTTGCAATGTGGAGATATTACTGTTTGTGCATTTACAATATTCATTGATTTTTGCCATTGAAAAACGTCCAGAAATGTTTGAAGCTACTGACTGAATGAAAGGAGCTGGCATCTCACTTTCTTTGAATCTTCTTTATCATGCTAGGATTAGCAGGAAAAAGCAAAAAATTTCAGAATTGCACCTTGCAATGCGGAGAAATTACTGTGTGTGCATTTACAATATTCATTGATTTTTGCCATTGAAAAACATGTTATTCATATACCAGAAATGTTTGAAGCTACTGACTGAATGAAAAGAGCTGGCATCTCACTCTCTTTGAATCTTCTTTATCATGCCAGGATTAGCAGGAAAAAGCAAAAAATTTCAGAATTGCACCTTGCAATGTGGAGATATTACTGTTTGTGCATTTACAATATTCATTGATTTTTGCCATTGAAAAACGTCCAGAAATGTTTGAAGCTACTGACTGAATGAAAGGAGCTGGCATCTCACTCTCTTTGAATCTTCTTTATCATGCTAGGATTAGCAGGAAAAAGCAAAAAATTTCAGAATTGCACCTTGCAATGCGGAGAAATTACTGTGTGTGCATTTACAATATTCATTGATTTTTGCCATTGAAAAACATCGTTATTCATATACCAGAAATGTTTGAAGCTACTGACTGAATGAAAAGAGCTGGCATCTCACTCTCTTTGAATCTTCTTTATCATGCCAGGATTAGCAGGAAAAAGCAAAAAATTTCAGAATTGCACCTTGCAATGTGGAGATATTACTGTTTGTGCATTTACAATATTCATTGATTTTTGCCATTGAAAAACATGTTATTCATATACCAGAAATGTTTGAAGCTACTGACTGAATGAAAAGAGCTGGCATCTCACTCTCTTTGAATCTTCTTTATCATGCCAGGATTAGCAGGAAAAAGCAAAAAATTTCAGAATTGCACCTTGCAATGTGGAGATATTACTGTTTGTGCATTTACAATATTCATTGATTTTTGCCATTGAAAAACGTCCAGAAATGTTTGAAGCTACTGACTGAATGAAAGGAGCTGGCATCTCACTCTCTTTGAATCTTCTTTATCATGCTAGGATTAGCAGGAAAAAGCAAAAAATTTCAGAATTGCACCTTGCAATGCGGAGAAATTACTGTGTGTGCATTTACAATATTCATTCATTTTTGCCATTGAAAAACATCGTTATTCATATACCAGAAATGTTTGAAGCTACTGACTGAATGAAAAGAGCTGGCATCTCACTCTCTTTGAATCTTCTTTATCATGCCAGGATTAGCAGGAAAAAGCAAAAAATTTCAGAATTGCACCTTGCAATGTGGAGATGTTACTGTTTGTGCATTTACAATATTCATTGATTTTTGCCATTGAAAAACATGTTTTTCATATACCAGAAATGTTTGAAGCTACTGACTGAATGAAAAGAGCTGGCATCTCACTCTCTTTGAATCTTCTTTATCATGCCAGGATTAGCAGGAAAAAGCAAAAAATTTCAGAATTGCACCTTGCAATGTGGAGATATTACTGTTTGTGCATTTACAATATTCATTGATTTTTGCCATTGAAAAACGTCCAGAAATGTTTGAAGCTACTGACTGAATGAAAGGAGCTGGCAACTCACTCTCTTTGAATCTTCTTTATCATGCTAGGATTAGCAGGAAAAAGCAAAAAATTTCAGAATTGCATCTTGCAATGCGGAGAAATTACTGTTTGTGCATTTACAATATTCATTGATTTTTGCCATTGAAAAACATGTTATTCATATACCAGAAATGTTTGAAGCTACTGACTGAATGAAAAGAGCTGGCATCTCACTCTCTTTGAATCTTCTTTATCATGCCAGGATTAGCAGGAAAAAGCAAAAAATTTCAGAATTGCACCTTGCAATGTGGAGATATTACTGTTTGTGCATTTACAATATTCATTGATTTTTGCCATTGAAAAACATGTTATTCATATACCAGAAATGTTTGAAGCTACTGACTGAATGAAAAGAGCTGGCATCTCACTCTCTTTGAATCTTCTTTATCATGCCAGGATTAGCAGGAAAAAGCAAAAAATTTCAGAATTGCACCTTGCAATGTGGAGATATTACTGTTTGTGCATTTACAATATTCATTGATTTTTGCCATTGAAAAACATCCAGAAATGTTTGAAGCTACTGACTGAATGAAAAGAGCTGGCATCTCACTCTCTTTGAATCTTCTTTATCATGCTAAGAGGAGCAGGAAAAAGCAAAAAATTTCAGAATTGCACGTTGCAATGTGGAGATATTACTGTTTGTGCATTTACAATATTCATTGATTTTTGCCATTGAAAAACATGTTATTCATATACCAGAAATGTTTGAAGCTACTGACTGAATGAAAAGAGCTGGCATCTCATTCTCTTTGAATCTTCTTTATCATGCCAGGATTAGCAGGAAAAAGCAAAAAATTTCAGAATTGCACCTTGCAATGTGGAGATATTACTGTTTGTGCATTTACAATATTCATTGATTTTTGCCATTGAAAAACGTCCAGAAATGTTTGAAGCTACTGACTGAATGAAAGGAGCTGGCATCTCACTCTCTTTGAATCTTCTTTATCATGCTAGGATTAGCAGGAAAAAGCAAAAAATTTCAGAATTGCACCTTGCAATGCGGAGAAATTACTGTGTGTGCATTTACAATATTCATTGATTTTTGCCATTGAAAAACATCGTTATTCATATACCAGAAATGTTTGAAGCTACTGACTGAATGAAAAGAGCTGGCATCTCACTCTCTTTGAATCTTCTTTATCATGCGAGGATTAGCAGGAAAAAGCAAAAAATTTCAGAATTGCACCTTGCAATGTGGAGATATTACTGTTCGTGCATTTACAATATTCATTGATTTTTGCCATTGAAAAACGTCCAGAAATGTTTGAAGCTACTGACTGAATGAAAAGAGCTGGCATCTCACTCTCTTTGAATCTTCTTTATCATGCTAAGAGGAGCAGGAAAAAGCAAAAAATTTCAGAATTGCACGTTGCAATGTGGAGATATTACTGTTAGTGCATTTACTATATTCATTGATTTTTGCCATTGAAAAACATGTTATTCATATACCAGAAATGTTTGAAGCTACTGACTGAATGAAAAGAGCTGGCATCTCATTCTCTTTGAATCTTCTTTATCAGGCCAGGATTAGCAGGAAAAAGCAAAAAATTTCAGAATTGCACCTTGCAATGTGGAGATATTACTGTTTGTGCATTTACAATATTCATTGATTTTTGCCATTGAAAAACGTCCAGAAATGTTTGAAGCTACTGACTGAATGAAAGGAGCTGAAATCTCACTCTCTTTGAATCTTCTTTATCATGCTAGGATTAGCAGGAAAAAGCAAAAAATTTCAGAATTGCACCTTGCAATGCGGAGAAATTACTGTGTGTGCATTTACAATATTCATTGATTTTTGCCATTGAAAAACATCATGTTATTCATATACCAGAAATGTTTGAAGCTACTGACTGAATGAAAAGAGCTGGCATCTCACTCTCTTTGAATCTTCTTTATCATGCCAGGATTAGCAGGAAAAAGCAAAAAATTTCAGAATTGCACGTTGCAATGTGGAGATATTACTGTTTGTGCATTTACAATATTCATTGATTTTTGCCATTGAAAAACGTCCAGAAATGTTTGAAGCTACTGACTGAATGAAAGGAGCTGGCATCTCACTCTCTTTGAATCTTCTTTATCATGCTAGGATTAGCAGGAAAAAGCAAAAAATTTCAGAATTGCACCTTGCAATGCGGAGAAATTACTGTTTGTGCATTTACAATATTCATTGATTTTTGCCATTGAAAAACATCATGTTATTCATATACCAGAAATGTTTGAAGCTACTGACTGAATGAAAAGAGCTGGCATCTCACTCTCTTTGAATCTTCTTTATCATGCCAGGATTAGCAGGAAAAAGCAAAAAATTTCAGAATTGCACGTTGCAATGTGGAGATATTACTGTTTGTGCATTTACAATATTCATTGATTTTTGCCATTGAAAAACGTCCAGAAATGTTTGAAGCTACTGACTGAATGAAAGGAGCTGGCATCTCACTCTCTTTGAATCTTCTTTATCATGCTAGGATTAGCAGGAAAAAGCAAAAAATTTCAGAATTGCACCTTGCAATGCGGAGAAATTACTGTGTGTGCATTTACAATATTCATTGATTTTTGCCATTGAAAAACATGTTATTCATATACCAGAAATGTTTGAAGCTACTGACTGAATGAAAAGAGCTGGCATCTCACTCTCTTTGAATCTTCTTTATCATGCCAGGATTAGCAGGAAAAAGCAAAAAATTTCAGAATTACACGTTGCAATGTGGAGATATTACTGTTTGTGCATTTACAATATTCATTGATTTTTGCCATTGAAAAACGTCCAGAAATGTTTGAAGCTACTGACTGAATGAAAGGAGCTGGCATCTCACTCTCTTTGAATCTTCTTTATCATGCTAGGATTAGCAGGAAAAAGCAAAAAATTTCAGAATTGCACCTTGCAATGCGGAGAAATTACTGTTTGTGCATTTACAATATTCATTGATTTTTGCCATTGAAAAACATCATGTTATTCATATACCAGAAATGTTTGAAGCTACTGACTGAATGAAAAGAGCTGGCATCTCACTCTCTTTGAATCTTCTTTATCATGCCAGGATTAGCAGGAAAAAGCAAAAAATTTCAGAATTGCACCTTGCAATGTGGAGATATTACTGTTTGTGCATTTACAATATTCATTGATTTTTGCCATTGAAAAACGTCCAGAAATGTTTGAAGCTACTGACTGAATGAAAGGAGCTGGCATCTCACTCTCTTTGAATCTTCTTTATCATGCTAGGATTAGCAGGAAAAAGCAAAAAATTTCAGAATTGCACCTTGCAATGCGGAGAAATTACTGTGTGTGCATTTACAATATTCATTGATTTTTGCCATTGAAAAACATCATGTTATTCATATACCAGAAATGTTTGAAGCTACTGACTGAATGAAAAGAGCTGGCATCTCACTCTCTTTGAATCTTCTTTATCATGCCAGGATTAGCAGGAAAAAGCAAAAAATTTCAGAATTGCACGTTGCAATGTGGAGATATTACTGTTTGTGCATTTGCAATATTCATTGATTTTTGCCATTGAAAAACGTCCAGAAATGTTTGAAGCTACTGACTGAATGAAAGGAGCTGGCATCTCACTTTCTTTGAATCTTCTTTATCATGCTAGGATTAGCAGGAAAAAGCAAAAAATTTCAGAATTGCACCTTGCAATGCGGAGAAATTACTGTTTGTGCATTTACAATATTCATTGATTTTTGCCATTGAAAAACATCATGTTATTCATATACCAGAAATGTTTGAAGCTACTGACTGAATGAAAAGAGCTGGCATCTCACTCTCTTTGAATCTTCTTTATCATGCCAGGATTAGCAGGAAAAAGCAAAAAATTTCAGAATTGCACGTTGCAATGTGGAGATATTACTGTTTGTGCATTTACAATATTCATTGATTTTTGCCATTGAAAAACATGTTATTCATATACCAGAAATGTTTGAAGCTACTGACTGAATGAAAAGAGCTGGCATCTCACTCTCTTTGAATCTTCTTTATCATGCCAGGATTAGCAGGAAAAAGCAAAAAATTTCAGAATTGCACCTTGCAATGTGGAGATATTACTGTTTGTGCATTTACAATATTCATTGATTTTTGCCATTGAAAAACATCCAGAAATGTTTGAAGCTACTGACTGAATGAAAGGAGCTGGCATCCCACTCTCTTTGAATCTTCTTTATCATGCTAGGATTAGCAGGAAAAAGCAAAAAATTTCAGAATTGCACCTTGCAATGCGGAGAAATTACTGTTTGTGCATTTACAATATTCATTGATTTTTGCCATTGAAAAACATGTTATTCATATACCAGAAATGTTTGAAGCTACTGACTGAATGAAAAGAGCTGGCATCTCACTCTCTTTGAATCTTCTTTATCATGCCAGGATTAGCAGGAAAAAGCAAAAAATTTCAGAATTGCACCTTGCAATGTGGAGATATTACTGTTTGTGCATTTACAATATTCATTGATTTTTGCCATTGAAAAACGTCCAGAAATGTTTGAAGCTACTGACTGAATGAAAAGAGCTGGCATCTCACTCTCTTTGAATCTTCTTTATCATGCTAAGAGGAGCAGGAAAAAGCAAAAAATTTCAGAATTGCACGTTGCAATGTGGAGATATTACTGTTTGTGCATTTACAATATTCATTGATTTTTGCCATTGAAAAACATGTTATTCATATACCAGAAATGTTTGAAGCTACTGACTGAATGAAAAGAGCTGGCATCTCACTCTCTTTGAATCTTCTTTATCATGCCAGGATTAGCAGGAAAAAGCAAAAAATTAAAGAATTGCACCTTGCAATGTGGAGATATTACTGTTTGTGCATTTACAATATTCATTGATTTTTGCCATTGAAAAACGTCCAGAAATGTTTGAAGCTACTGACTGAATGAAAGGAGCTGGCATCTCACTCTCTTTGAATCTTCTTTATCATGCTAGGATTAGCAGGAAACAGCAAAAAATTTCAGAATTGCACCTTGCAATGCGGAGAAATTACTGTTTGTGCATTTACAATATTCATTGATTTTTGCCATTGAAAAACATCATGTTATTCATATACCAGAAATGTTTGAAGCTACTGACTGAATGAAAAGAGCTGGCATCTCACTCTCTTTGAATCTTCTTTATCATGCCAGGATTAGCAGGAAAAAGCAAAAAACTTCAGAATTGCACGTTGCAATGTGGAGATATTACTGTTTGTGCATTTACAATATTCATTGATTTTTGCCATTGAAAAACGTCCAGAAATGTTTGAAGCTACTGACTGAATGAAAGGAGCTGGCATCTCACTCTCTTTGAATCTTCTTTATCATGCTAGGATTAGCAGGAAAAAGCAAAAAATTTCAGAATTGCACCTTGCAATGCGGAGAAATTACTGTGTGTGCATTTACAATATTCATTGATTTTTGCCATTGAAAAACATGTTATTCATATACCAGAAATGTTTGAAGCTACTGACTGAATGAAAAGAGCTGGCATCTCACTCTCTTTGAATCTTCTTTATCATGCCAGGATTAGCAGGAAAAAGCAAAAAATTTCAGAATTACACGTTGCAATGTGGAGATATTACTGTTTGTGCATTTACAATATTCATTGATTTTTGCCATTGAAAAACGTCCAGAAATGTTTGAAGCTACTGACTGAATGAAAGGAGCTGGCATCTCACTCTCTTTGAATCTTCTTTATCATGCTAGGATTAGCAGGAAACAGCAAAAAATTTCAGAATTGCACCTTGCAATGCGGAGAAATTACTGTTTGTGCATTTACAATATTCATTGATTTTTGCCATTGAAAAACATCATGTTATTCATATACCAGAAATGTTTGAAGCTACTGACTGAATGAAAAGAGCTGGCATCTCACTCTCTTTGAATCTTCTTTATCATGCCAGGATTAGCAGGAAAAAGCAAAAAATTTCAGAATTGCACCTTGCAATGTGGAGATATTACTGTTTGTGCATTTACAATATTCATTGATTTTTGCCATTGAAAAACGTCCAGAAATGTTTGAAGCTACTGACTGAATGAAAGGAGCTGGCATCTCACTCTCTTTGAATCTTCTTTATCATGCTAGGATTAGCAGGAAAAAGCAAAAAATTTCAGAATTGCACCTTGCAATGCGGAGAAATTACTGTGTGTGCATTTACAATATTCATTGATTTTTGCCATTGAAAAACATGTTATTCATATACCAGAAATGTTTGAAGCTACTGACTGAATGAAAAGAGCTGGCATCTCACTCTCTTTGAATCTTCTTTATCATGCCAGGATTAGCAGGAAAAAGCAAAAAATTTCAGAATTACACGTTGCAATGTGGAGATATTACTGTTTGTGCATTTACAATATTCATTGATTTTTGCCATTGAAAAACGTCCAGAAATGTTTGAAGCTACTGACTGAATGAAAGGAGCTGGCATCTCACTCTCTTTGAATCTTCTTTATCATGCTAGGATTAGCAGGAAAAAGCAAAAAATTTCAGAATTGCACCTTGCAATGCGGAGAAATTACTGTTTGTGCATTTACAATATTCATTGATTTTTGCCATTGAAAAACATCATGTTATTCATATACCAGAAATGTTTGAAGCTACTGACGGAATGAAAAGAGCTGTCATCTCACTCTCTTTGAATCTTCTTTATCATGCCAGGATTAGCAGGAAAAAGCAAAAAATTTCAGAATTGCACCTTGCAATGTGGAGATATTACTGTTTGTGCATTTACAATATTCATTGATTTTTGCCATTGAAAAACGTCCAGAAATGTTTGAAGCTACTGACTGAATGAAAGGAGCTGGCATCTCACTCTCTTTGAATCTTCTTTATCATGCTAGGATTAGCAGGAAAAAGCAAAAAATTTCAGAATTGCACCTTGCAATGCGGAGAAATTACTGTGTGTGCATTTACAATATTCATTGATTTTTGCCATTGAAAAACATCATGTTATTCATATACCAGAAATATTTGAAGCTACTGACTGAATGAAAAGAGCTGGCATCTCACTCTCTTTGAATCTTCTTTATCATGCCAGGATTAGCAGGAAAAAGCAAAAAATTTCAGAATTGCACGTTGCAATGTGGAGATATTACTGTTTGTGCATTTACAATATTCATTGATTTTTGCCATTGAAAAACATGTTATTCATATACCAGAAATGTTTGAAGCTACTGACTGAATGAAAAGAGCTGGCATCTCACTCTCTTTGAATCTTCTTTATCATGCCAGGATTAGCAGGAAAAAGCAAAAAATTTCAGAATTGCACCTTGCAATGTGGAGATATTACTGTTTGTGCATTTACAATATTCATTGATTTTTGCCATTGAAAAACGTCCAGAAATGTTTGAAGCTACTGACTGAATGAAAGGAGCTGGCATCTCACTCTCTTTGAATCTTCTTTACCATGCTAGGATTAGCAGGAAAAAGCAAAAAATTTCAGAATTGCACCTTGCAATGCGGAGAAATTACTGTTTGTGCATTTACAATATTCATTGATTTTTGCCATTGAAAAAGATGTTATTCATATACCAGAAATGTTTGAAGCTACTGACTGAATGAAAAGAGCTGGCATCTCACTCTCTTTGAATCTTCTTTATCATGCCAGGATTAGCAGGAAAAAGCAAAAAATTTCAGAATTGCACCTTGCAATGTGGAGATATTACTGTTTGTGCATTTACAATATTCATTGATTTTTGCCATTGAAAAACGTCCAGAAATGTTTGAAGCTACTGACTGAATGAAAAGAGCTGGCATCTCACTCTCTTTGAATCTTCTTTATCATGCTAAGAGGAGCAGGAAAAAGCAAAAAATTTCAGAATTGCACGTTGCATTGTGGAGATATTACTGTTTGTGCATTTACAATATTCATTGATTTTTGCCATTGAAAAACATGTTATTCATATACCAGAAATGTTTGAAGCTACTGACTGAATGAAAAGAGCTGGCATCTCACTCTCTTTGAATCTTCTTTTTCATGCCAGGATTAGCAGGAAAAAGCAAAAAATTTCAGAATTGCACGTTGCAATGTGGAGATATTACTGTTTGTGCATTTACAATATTCATTGATTTTTGCCATTGAAAAACGTCCAGAAATGTTTGAAGCTACTGACTGAATGAAAGGAGCTGGCATCTCACTCTCTTTGAATCTTTTTTATCATGCTAGGATTAGCAGGAAAAAGCAAAAAATTTCAGAATTGCACCTTGCAATGCGGAGAAATTACTGTTTGTGCATTTACAATATTCATTGATTTTTGCCATTGAAAAACATCATGTTATTCATATACCAGAAATGTTTGAAGCTACTGACTGAATGAAAAGAGCTGGCATCTCACTATCTTTGAATCTTCTTTATCATGCTAAGAGGAGCAGGAAAAAGCAAAAAATTTCAGAATTGCACGTTGCAATGTGGAGATATTACTGTTTGTGCATTTACAATATTCATCGATTTTTGCCATTGAAAAACGTCCAGAAATGTTTGAAGCTACTGACTGAATGAAAGGAGCTGGCATCTCACTCTCTTTGAATCTTCTTTATCATGCTAGGATTAGCAGGAAAAAGCAAAAAATTTCAGAATTGCACCTTGCAATGCGGAGAAATTACTGTTTGTGCATTTACAATATTCATTGATTTTTGCCATTGAAAAACATCATGTTATTCATATACCAGAAATGTTTGAAGCTACTGACTGAATGAAAAGAGCTGGCATCTCACTCTCTTTGAATCTTCTTTATCATGCTAAGAGGAGCAGGAAAAAGCAAAAAATTTCAGAATTGCACGTTGCAATGTGGAGATATTACTGTTTGTGCATTTACAATATTCATTGATTTTTGCCATTGAAAAACGTCCAGAAATGTTTGAAGCTACTGACTGAATGAAAGGAGCTGGCATCTCACTCTCTTTGAATCTTCTTTATCATGCTAGGATTAGCAGGAAAAAGCAAAAAAATTCAGAATTGCACCTGGCAATGCGGAGAAATTACTGTGTGTGCATTTACAATATTCATTGATTTTTGCCATTGAAAAACATGTTATTCATATACCAGAAATGTTTGAAGCTACTGACTGAATGAAAAGAGCTGGCATCTCACTCTCTTTGAATCTTCTTTATCATGCTAGGATTAGCAGGAAAAAGCAAAAAATTTCAGAATTGCACCTTGCAATGCGGAGAAATTACTGTTTGTGCATTCACAATATTCATTGATTTTTGCCATTGAAAAACATGTTATTCATATACCAGAAATGTTTGAAGCTACTGACTGAATGAAAAGAGCTGGCATCTCACTCTCTTTGAATCTTCTTTATCATGCCAGGATTAGCAGGAAAAAGCAAAAAATTTCAGAATTACACGTTGCAATGTGGAGATATTACTGTTTGTGCATTTACAATATTCATTGATTTTTGCCATTGAAAAACATCATGTTATTCATATACCAGAAATGTTTGAAGCTACTGACTGAATGAAAAGAGCTGGCATCTCACTCTCTTTGAATCTTCTTTTTAGCATGCCAGGATTAGCAGGAAAAAGCAAACAATTTCAGAATTGCACCTTGCAATGTGGAGATATTACTGTTTGTGCATTTACAATATTCATTGATTTTTGCCATTGAAAAACGTCCAGAAATGTTTGAAGCTACTGACTGAATGAAAGGAGCTGGCATCTCACTCTCTTTGAATCTTCTTTATCATGCTAGGATTAGCAGGAAAAAGCAAAAAATTTCAGAATTGCACCTTGCAATGCGGAGAAATTACTGTTTGTGCATTTACAATATTCATTGATTTTTGCCATTGAAAAACATGTTATTCATATACCAGAAATGTTTGAAGCTACTGACTGAATGAAAAGAGCTGGCATCTCACTCTCTTTGAATCTTCTTTATCATGCCAGGATTAGCAGGAAAAAGCAAAAAATTTCAGAATTGCACCTTGCAATGTGGAGATATTACTGTTTGTGCATTTACAATATTCATTGATTTTTGCCATTGAAAAACGTCCAGAAATGTTTGAAGCTACTGACTGAATGAAAAGAGCTGGCATCTCACTCTCTTTGAATCTTCTTTATCATGCTAATAGGAGCAGGAAAAAGCAAAAAATTTCAGAATTGCACGTTGCAATGTGGAGATATTACTGTTTGTGCATTTACAATATTCATTGATTTTTGCCATTGAAAAACATGTTATTCATATACCAGAAATGTTTGAAGCTACTGACTGAATGAAAAGAGCTGGCATCTCATTCTCTTTGAATCTTCTTTATCATGCCAGGATTAGCAGGAAAAAGCAAAAAATTTCAGAATTGCACCTTGCAATGTGGAGATATTACTGTTTGTGCATTTACAATATTCATTGATTTTTGCCATTGAAAAACGTCCAGAAATGTTTGAAGCTACTGACTGAATGAAAGGAGCTGGCATCTCACTCTCTTTGAGTCTTCTTTATCATGCTAGGATTAGCAGGAAAAAGCAAAAAATTTCAGAATTGCACCTTGCAATGCGGAGAAATTACTGTGTGTGCATTTACAAAAGGTTGGTATATAAAATGAGAATGCTTGGTCTGGGGGATAATGTGTGTAAGTGGGTAAATAGCTGGCTGAGTGATAGAAAGCAGAGGGTGGTTATCAATGGAGTAAGCTCAGGGTGTGTCAGGGTTACTAGCGGGGTGCCTCAAGGGTCTGTCTTGGGCCCTATATTATTTAATATATTTATTAATGATCTAGTGGAAGGGTTGCATAGTAAAATAGCAATATTTGCAGATGATGCTAAACTTTGTAAAGTAGTTAACACAGATGAGGATAGGGCACAGCTACAGGAGGATTTAGATAAATTGGGGAGTTGGGCCAAAAAATGGCAAATGGGGTTCAATGCCGATAAATGTAAAGTCATGCACATGGGAAAGAAAAACAGCAGTCACCCATACATATTAAATGGGAAACCGTTGGGGAAATCTGACATGGCGAAGGACCTGGGCGTCTTGGTTAATAGCAAATTAAATTGGAGTGCCCAGTGTCAGGCAGCAGCTGCGAAGGCAAATAGAGTCATGGCATGCATCAGAAGAGGAATAGGGGCATATGATGAGAACATTGTTCTTCCTCTGTATAAAGCGCTGGTAAGGCCGCACTTAGAATATTGTGCACAGTTCTGGGCTCCGGTGCTCAGGAAAGACATATTGGAGCTAGAGAGGGTACAAAGGAGGGCGACTAAGATAATAAAGGGAATGGAGGGACTAGAATACCCAGAGAGGTTGTCAAAATTAGGCCTGTTTACGTTGGAAAAGAGAAGGCTTAGGGGAGACCTCATAAACATGTATAAATACATCAGGGGGCAGTACAGAGATCTCTCCCATGACCTGTTTATACCAAGGATGGTGACAAAGACGAGGGGGCACACTATGCGTCTGGAGGAAAGGAGGTTCCTGCACCAGCATAGAAGGGGATTCTTTACGGTCAGAGCCGTGAGACTCTGGAACTCTCTGGGAGAGGAAGTGGTGATGTCCAACTCACTTAATGAGTTCAAGAGAGGCCTGGACGCCTTTCTTGAAAACAATAAAATTACATCTTATGCTTAGTGATAGTTAATTAATCCAGATTGGTGTCGGGAAGTGAATTTTTTCCTCAATGATGTCAATTGGCCTATACCGCATGTTTTTTTTTGTTTTGTTTTGTTTTGTTTTTTTTTTGCGTTCCCCTGGATCAACGCTGCGGAATAGCTGCAGTGCACAAGAAATAGGCTGAACTGGATGGACGCTTGTCTTTTTTCGGCCTTATAAACTATGTAACTATGTAACTATGTAACAATATTCATTGATTTTTGCCATTGAAAAACATCGTTATTCATATACCAGAAATGTTTGAAGCTACTGACTGAATGAAAAGAGCTGGCATCTCACTCTCTTTGAATCTTCTTTATCATGCCAGGATTAGCAGGAAAAAGCAAAAAATTTCAGAATTGCACGTTGCAATGTGGAGATATTACTGTTTGTGCATTTACAATATTCATTGATTTTTGCCATTGAAAAACATGTTATTCATATACCAGAAATGTTTGAAGCTACTGACTGAATGAAAAGAGCTGGCATCTCACTCTCTTTGAATCTTCTTTATCATGCCAGGATTAGCAGGAAAAAGTAAAAAATTTCAGAATTGCACCTTGCAATGTGGAGATATTACTGTTTGTGCATTTACAATATTCATTGATTTTTGCCATTGAAAAACGTCCAGAAATGTTTGAAGCTACTGACTGAATGAAAGGAGCTGGCATCTCACTTTCTTTGAATCTTCTTTATCATGCTAGGATTAGCAGGAAAAAGCAAAAAATTTCAGAATTGCACCTTGCAATGCGGAGAAATTACTGTGTGTGCATTTACAATATTCATTGATTTTTGCCATTGAAAAACATCGTTATTTATATACCAGAAATGTTTGAAGCTACTGACTGAATGAAAAGAGCTGGCATCTCACTCTCTTTGAATCTTCTTTATCATGCCAGGATTAGCAGGAAAAAGCAAAAAATTTCAGAATTGCACCTTGCAATGTGGAGATATTACTGTTTGTGCATTTACAATATTCATTGATTTTTGCCATTGAAAAACATGTTATTCATATACCAGAAATGTTTGAAGCTACTGACTGAATGAAAAGAGCTGGCATCTCACTCTCTTTGAATCTTCTTTATCATGCCAGGATTAGCAGGAAAAAGCAAAAAATTTCAGAATTGCACCTTGCAATGTGGAGATATTACTGTTTGTGCATTTACAATATTCATTGATTTTTGCCATTGAAAAATGTCCAGAAATGTTTGAAGCTACTGACTGAATGAAAGGAGCTGGCATCTCACTCTCTTTGAATCTTCTTTATCATGCTAGGATTAGCAGGAAAAAGCAAAAAATTTCAGAATTGCACCTTGCAATGCGGAGAAATTACTGTGTGTGCATTTACAATATTCATTGATTTTTGCCATTGAAAAACATCGTTATTCATATACCAGAAATGTTTGAAGCTACTGACTGAATGAAAAGAGCTGGCATCTCACTCTCTTTGAATCTTCTTTATCATGCCAGGATTAGCAGGAAAAAGCAAAAAATTTCAGAATTGCACCTTGCAATGTGGAGATATTACTGTTTGTGCATTTACAATATTCATTGATTTTTGCCATTGAAAAACATGTTATTCATATACCAGAAATGTTTGAAGCTACTGACTGAATGAAAAGAGCTGGCATCTCACTCTCTTTGAATCTTCTTTATCATGCCAGGATTAGCAGGAAAAAGCAAAAAATTTCAGAATTGCACCTTGCAATGTGGAGATATTACTGTTTGTGCATTTACAATATTCATTGATTTTTGCCATTGAAAAACGTCCAGAAATGTTTGAAGCTACTGACTGAATGAAAGGAGCTGGCATCTCACTCTCTTTGAATCTTCTTTATCATGCTAGGATTAGCAGGAAAAAGCAAAAAATTTCAGAATTGCACCTTGCAATGCGGAGAAATTACTGTGTGTGCATTTACAATATTCATTGATTTTTGCCATTGAAAAACATCGTTATTCATATACCAGAAATGTTTGAAGCTACTGACTGAATGAAAAGAGCTGGCATCTCACTCTCTTTGAATCTTCTTTATCATGCCAGGATTAGCAGGAAAAAGCAAAAAATTTCAGAATTGCACCTTGCAATGAGGAGATGTTACTGTTTGTGCATTTACAATATTCATTGATTTTTGCCATTGAAAAACATGTTATTCATATACCAGAAATGTTTGAAGCTACTGACTGAATGAAAAGAGCTGGCATCTCACTCTCTTTGAATCTTCTTTATCATGCCAGGATTAGCAGGAAAAAGCAAAAAATTTCAGAATTGCACCTTGCAATGTGGAGATATTACTGTTTGTGCATTTACAATATTCATTGATTTTTGCCATTGAAAAACGTCCAGAAATGTTTGAAGCTACTGACTGAATGAAAGGAGCTGGCATCTCACTCTCTTTGAATCTTCTTTATCATGCTAGGATTAGCAGGAAAAAGCAAAAAATTTCAGAATTGCATCTTGCAATGCGGAGAAATTACTGTTTGTGCATTTACAATATTCATTGATTTTTGCCATTGAAAAACATGTTATTCATATACCAGAAATGTTTGAAGCTACTGACTGAATGAAAAGAGCTGGCATCTCACTCTCTTTGAATCTTCTTTATCATGCCAGGATTAGCAGGAAAAAGCAAAAAATTTCAGAATTGCACCTTGCAATGTGGAGATATTACTGTTTGTGCATTTACAATATTCATTGATTTTTGCCATTGAAAAACATGTTATTCATATACCAGAAATGTTTGAAGCTACTGACTGAATGAAAAGAGCTGGCATCTCACTCTCTTTGAATCTTCTTTATCATGCCAGGATTAGCAGGAAAAAGCAAAAAATTTCAGAATTGCACCTTGCAATGTGGAGATATTACTGTTTGTGCATTTACAATATTCATTGATTTTTGCCATTGAAAAACATCCAGAAATGTTTGAAGCTACTGACTGAATGAAAAGAGCTGGCATCTCACTCTCTTTGAATCTTCTTTATCATGCTAAGAGGAGCAGGAAAAAGCAAAAAATTTCAGAATTGCACGTTGCAATGTGGAGATATTACTGTTTGTGCATTTACAATATTCATTGATTTTTGCCATTGAAAAACATGTTATTCATATACCAGAAATGTTTGAAGCTACTGACTGAATGAAAAGAGCTGGCATCTCATTCTCTTTGAATCTTCTTTATCATGCCAGGATTAGCAGGAAAAAGCAAAAAATTTCAGAATTGCACCTTGCAATGTGGAGATATTACTGTTTGTGCATTTACAATATTCATTGATTTTTGCCATTGAAAAACGTCCAGAAATGTTTGAAGCTACTGACTGAATGAAAGGAGCTGGCATCTCACTCTCTTTGAATCTTCTTTATCATGCTAGGATTAGCAGGAAAAAGCAAAAAATTTCAGAATTGCATCTTGCAATGCGGAGAAATTACTGTTTGTGCATTTACAATATTCATTGATTTTTGCCATTGAAAAACATGTTATTCATATACCAGAAATGTTTGAAGCTACTGACTGAATGAAAAGAGCTGGCATCTCACTCTCTTTGAATCTTCTTTATCATGCCAGGATTAGCAGGAAAAAGCAAAAAATTTCAGAATTGCACCTTGCAATGTGGAGATATTACTGTTTGTGCATTTACAATATTCATTGATTTTTGCCATTGAAAAACATGTTATTCATATACCAGAAATGTTTGAAGCTACTGACTGAATGAAAAGAGCTGGCATCTCACTCTCTTTGAATCTTCTTTATCATGCCAGGATTAGCAGGAAAAAGCAAAAAATTTCAGAATTGCACCTTGCAATGTGGAGATATTACTGTTTGTGCATTTACAATATTCATTGATTTTTGCCATTGAAAAACATCCAGAAATGTTTGAAGCTACTGACTGAATGAAAAGAGCTGGCATCTCACTCTCTTTGAATCTTCTTTATCATGCTAAGAGGAGCAGGAAAAAGCAAAAAATTTCAGAATTGCACGTTGCAATGTGGAGATATTACTGTTTGTGCATTTACAATATTCATTGATTTTTGCCATTGAAAAACATGTTATTCATATACCAGAAATGTTTGAAGCTACTGACTGAATGAAAAGAGCTGGCATCTCATTCTCTTTGAATCTTCTTTATCATGCCAGGATTAGCAGGAAAAAGCAAAAAATTTCAGAATTGCACCTTGCAATGTGGAGATATTACTGTTTGTGCATTTACAATATTCATTGATTTTTGCCATTGAAAAACGTCCAGAAATGTTTGAAGCTACTGACTGAATGAAAGGAGCTGGCATGTCACTCTCTTTGAATCTTCTTTATCATGCTAGGATTAGCAGGAAAAAGCAAAAAATTTCAGAATTGCACCTTGCAATGCGGAGAAATTACTGTGTGTGCATTTACAATATTCATTGATTTTTGCCATTGAAAAACATCGTTATTCATATACCAGAAATGTTTGAAGCTACTGACTGAATGAAAAGAGCTGGCATCTCACTCTCTTTGAATCTTCTTTATCATGCGAGGATTAGCAGGAAAAAGCAAAAAATTTCAGAATTGCACCTTGCAATGTGGAGATATTACTGTTCGTGCATTTACAATATTCATTGATTTTTGCCATTGAAAAACGTCCAGAAATGTTTGAAGCTACTGACTGAATGAAAAGAGCTGGCATCTCACTCTCTTTCAATCTTCTTTATCATGCTAAGAGGGGCAGGAAAAAGCAAAAAATTTCAGAATTGCACGTTGCAATGTGGAGATATTACTGTTTGTGCATTTACTATATTCATTGATTTTTGCCATTGAAAAACATGTTATTCATATACCAGAAATGTTTGAAGCTACTGACTGAATGAAAAGAGCTGGCATCTCATTCTCTTTGAATCTTCTTTATCAGGCCAGGATTAGCAGGAAAAAGCAAAAAATTTCAGAATTGCACCTTGCAATGTGGAGATATTACTGTTTGTGCATTTACAATATTCATTGATTTTTGCCATTGAAAAACGTCCAGAAATGTTTGAAGCTACTGACTGAATGAAAGGAGCTGGCATCTCACTCTCTTTGAATCTTCTTTATCATGCTATGATTAGCAGGAAAAAGCAAAAAATTTCAGAATTGCACCTTGCAATGCGGAGAAATTACTGTGTGTGCATTTACAATATTCATTGATTTTTGCCACTGAAAAACATCGTTATTCATATACCAGAAATGTTTGAAGCTACTGACTGAATGAAAAGAGCTGGCATCTCACTCTCTTTGAATCTTCTTTATCATGCCAGGATTAGCAGGAAAAAGCAAAAAATTTCAGAATTGCACCTTGCAATGTGGAGATATTACTGTTTGTGCATTTACAATATTCATTGATTTTTGCCATTGAAAAACATGTTATTCACATACCAGAAATGTTTGAAGCTACTGACTGAATGAAAAGAGCTGGCATCTCACTCTCTTTGAATCTTCTTTATCATGCCAGGATTAGCAGGAAAAAGCAAAAAATTTCAGAATTGCACCTTGCAATGTGGAGATATTACTGTTTGTGCATTTACAATATTCATTGATTTTTGCCATTGAAAAACGTCCAGAAATGTTTGAAGCTACTGACTGAATGAAAGGAGCTGGCATCTCACTCTCTTTGAATCTTCTTTATCATGCTAGGATTAGCAGGAAAAAGCAAAAAATTTCAGAATTGACCTTGCAATGCGGAGAAATTACTGTGTGTGCATTTACAATATTCATTGATTTTTGCCATTGAAAAACATCGTTATTCATATACCAGAAATGTTTGAAGCTACTGACTGAATGAAAAGAGCTGGCATCTCACTCTCTTTGAATCTTCTTTATCATGCCAGGATTAGCAGGAAAAAGCAAAAAATTTCAGAATTGCACCTTGCAATGTGGAGATATTACTGTTTGTGCATTTACAATATTCATTGATTTTTGCCATTGAAAAACATGTTATTCATATACCAGAAATGTTTGAAGCTACTGACTGAATGAAAAGAGCTGGCATCTCACTCTCTTTGAATCTTCTTTATCATGCCAGGATTAGCAGGAAAAAGCAAAAAATTTCAGAATTGCACCTTGCAATGTGGAGATATTACTGTTCGTGCATTTACAATATTCATTGATTTTTGCCATTGAAAAACGTCCAGAAATGTTTGAAGCTACTGACTGAATGAAAGGAGCTGGCATCTCACTCTCTTTGAATCTTCTTTATCATGCTAGGATTAGCAGGAAAAAGCAAAAAATTTCAGAATTGCACCTTGCAATGCGGAGAAATTACTGTGTGTGCATTTACAATATTCATTGATTTTTGCCATTGAAAAACATCATGTTATTCATATACCAGAAATGTTTGAAGCTACTGACTGAATGAAAAGAGCTGGCATCTCACTCTCTTTGAATCTTCTTTATCATGCCAGGATTAGCAGGAAAAAGCAAAAAATTTCAGAATTGCACCTTGCAATGTGGAGATATTACTGTTTGTGCATTTACAATATTCATTGATTTTTGCCATTGAAAAACGTCCAGAAATGTTTGAAGCTACTGACTGAATGAAAGGAGCTGGCATCTCACTCTCTTTGAATCTTCTTTATCATGCTAGGATTAGCAGGAAAAAGCAAAAAAATTCAGAATTGCACCTTGCAATGCGGAGAAATTACTGTGTGTGCATTTACAATATTCATTGATTTTTGCCATTGAAAAACATCGTTATTCATATACCAGAAATGTTTGAAGCTACTGACTGAATGAAAAGAGCTGGCATCTCACTCTCTTTGAATCTTCTTTATCATGCCAGGATTAGCAGGAAAAAGCAAAAAATTTCAGAATTGCACCTTGCAATGTGGAGATATTACTGTTTGTGCATTTACAATATTCATTGATTTTTGCCATTGAAAAACATGTTATTCATATACCAGAAATGTTTGAAGCTACTGACTGAATGAAAGGAGCTGGCATCTCACTCTCTTTGAATCTTCTTTATCATGCCAGGATTAGCAGGAAAAAGCAAAAAATTTCAGAATTGCACCTTGCAATGTGGAGATATTACTGTTTGTGCATTTACAATATTCATTGATTTTTGCCATTGAAAAACGTCCAGAAATGTTTGAAGCTACTGACTGAATGAAAGGAGCTGGCATCTCACTCTCTTTGAATCTTCTTTATCATGCTAGGATTAGCAGGAAAAAGCAAAAAATTTCAGAATTGCACATTGCAATGCGGAGAAATTACTGTTTGTGCATTTACAATATTCATTGATTTTTGCCATTGAAAAACATCATGTTATTCATATACCAGAAATGTTTGAAGCTACTGACTAAATGAAAAGAGCTGGCATCTCACTCTCTTTGAATCTTCTTTATCATGCTAAGAGGAGCAGGAAAAAGCAAAAAATTTCAGAATTGCACGTTGCAATGTGGAGATATTACTGTTTGTGCATTTACAATATTCATTGATTTTTGCCATTGAAAAACGTCCAGAAATGTTTGAAGCTACTGACTGAATGAAAGGAGCTGGCATCTCACTCTCTTTGAATCTTCTTTATCATGCTAGGATTAGCAGGAAAAAGCAAAAAATTTCAGAATTGCACCTTGCAATGCGGAGAAATTACTGTGTGTGCATTTACAATATTCATTGATTTTTGCCATTGAAAAACATCGTTATTCATATACCAGAAATGTTTGAAGCTACTGACTGAATGAAAAGAGCTGGCATCTCACTCTCTTTGAATCTTCTTTATCATGCCAGGATTAGCAGGAAAAAGCAAAAAATTTCAGAATTGCACATTGCAATGTGGAGATATTACTGTTTGTGCATTTACAATATTCATTGATTTTTGCCATTGAAAAACGTCCAGAAATGTTTGAAGCTACTGACTGAATGAAAGGAGCTGGCATCTCACTCTCTTTGAATCTTCTTTATCATGCTAGGATTAGCAGGAAAAAGCAAAAAATTTCAGAATTGCACCTTGCAATGTGGAGATATTACTGTTTGTGCATTTACAATATTCATTGATTTTTGCCATTGAAAAACGTCCAGAAATGTTTGAAGCTACTGACTGAATGAAAGGAGCTGGCATCTCACTCTCTTTGAATCTTCTTTATCATGCTAGGATTAGCAGGAAAAAGCAAAAAATTTCAGAATTGCACCTTGCAATGCGGAGAAATTACTGTTTGTGCATTTACAATATTCATTGATTTTTGCCATTGAAAAACATGTTATTCATATACCAGAAATGTTTGAAGCTACTGACTGAATGAAAAGAGCTGGCATCTCACTCTCTTTGAATCTTCTTTATCATGCCAGGATTAGCAGGAAAAAGCAAAAAATTTCAGAATTGCACGTTGCAATGTGGAGATATTACTGTTTGTGCATTTACAATATTCCTTGATTTTTGCCATTGAAAAACGTCCAGAAATGTTTGAAGCTACTGACTGAATGAAAGGAGCTGGCATCTCACTCTCTTTGAATCTTCTTTATCATGCCAGGATTAGCAGGAAAATCAAAAAATTTCAGAATTGCACCTTGCAATGTGGAGATATTACTGTTTGTGCATTTACAATATTCATTGATTTTTGCCATTGAAAAACGTCCAGAAATGTTTGAAGCTACTGACTGAATGAAAGGAGCTGGCATCTCACTCTCTTTGAATCTTCTTTATCATGCTAGGATTAGCAGGAAAAAGCAAAAAATTTCAGAATTGCACCTTGCAATGCGGAGAAATTACTGTGTGTGCATTTACAATATTCATTGATTTTTGCCATTGAAAAACATCGTTATTCATATACCAGAAATGTTTGAAGCTACTGACTGAATGAAAAGAGCTGGCATCTCACTCTCTTTGAATCTTCTTTATCATGCTAAGAGGAGCAGGAAAAAGCAAAAAATTTCAGAATTGCACGTTGCAATGTGGAGATATTACTGTTTGTGCATTTACAATATTCATTGATTTTTGCCATTGAAAAACATGTTATTCATATACCAGAAATGTTTGAAGCTACTGACTGAATGAAAAGAGCTGGCATCTCACTCTCTTTGAATCTTCTTTATCATGCCAGGATGAGCAGGAAAAAGCAAAAAATTTCAGAATTGCACGTTGCAATGTGGAGATATTACTGTTTGTGCATTTACAATATTCATTGATTTTTGCCATTGAAAAACGTCCAGAAATGTTTGAAGCTACTGACTGAATGAAAGGAGCTGGCATCTCACTCTCTTTGAATCTTCTTTATCATGCTAGGATTAGCAGGAAAAAGCAAAAAATTTCAGAATTGCACCTTGCAATGTGGAGATATTACTGTTTGTGCATTTACAATATTCATTGATTTTTGCCATTGAAAAACGTCCAGAAATGTTTGAAGCTACTGACTGAATGAAAGGAGCTGGCATCTCACTCTCTTTGAATCTTCTTTATCATGCTAGGATTAGCAGGAAAAAGCAAAAAATTTCAGAATTGCACCTTGCAATGCGGAGAAATTACTGTTTGTGCATTTACAATATTCATTGATTTTTGCCATTGAAAAACATGTTATTCATATACCAGAAATGTTTGAAGCTACTGACTGAATGAAAAGAGCTGGCATCTCACTCTCTTTGAATCTTCTTTATCATGCCAGGATTAGCAGGAAAAAGCAAAAAATTTCAGAATTGCACGTTGCAATGTGGAGATATTACTGTTTGTGCATTTACAATATTCATTGATTTTTGCCATTGAAAAACGTCCAGAAATGTTTGCAGCTACTGACTGAATGAAAGGAGCTGGCATCTCACTCTCTTTGAATCTTCTTTATCATGCTAGGATTAGCAGGAAAAAGCAAAAAATTTCAGAATTGCACCTTGCAATGCGGAGAAATTACTGTGTGTGCATTTACAATATTCATTGATTTTTGCCATTGAAAAACATCATGTTATTCATATACCAGAAATGTTTGAAGCTACTGACTGAATGAAAGGAGCTGGCATCTCACTCTCTTTGAATCTTCTTTATCATGCTAGGATTAGCAGGAAAAAGCAAAAAATTTCAGAATTGCACCTTGCAATGCTGAGAAATTACTGTTTGTGCATTTACAATATTCATTGATTTTTGCCATTGAAAAACATCATGTTATTCATATACCAGAAATGTTTGAAGCTACTGACTGAATGAAAAGAGCTGGCATCTCACTCTCTTTGAATCTTCTTTATCATGCCAGGATTAGCAGGAAAAAGCAAAAAATTTCAGAATTGCACCTTGCAATGTGGAGATATTACTGTTTGTGCATTTACAATATTCATTGATTTTTGCCATTGAAAAACGTCCAGAAATGTTTGAAGCTACTGACTGAATGAAAGGAGCTGGCATCTCACTCTCTTTGAATCTTCTTTATCATGCTAGGATTAGCAGGAAAAAGCAAAAAATTTCAGAATTGCACCTTGCAATGCGGAGAAATTACTGTGTGTGCATTTACAATATTCATTGATTTTTGCTATTGAAAAACATCGTTATTCATATACCAGAAATGTTTGAAGCTACTGACTGAATGAAAAGAGCTGGCATCTCACTCTCTTTGAATCTTCTTTATCATGCCAGGATTAGCAGGAAAAAGCAAAAAATTTCAGAATTGCACCTTGCAATGTGGAGATATTACTGTTTGTGCATTTACAATATTCATTGATTTTTGCCATTGAAAAACATGTTATTCATATACCAGAAATGTTTGAAGCTACTGACTGAATGAAAGGAGCTGGCATCTCACTCTCTTTGAATCTTCTTTATCATGCCAGGATTAGCAGGAAAAAGCAAAAAATTTCAGAATTGCACCTTGCAATGTGGAGATATTACTGTTTGTGCATTTACAATATTCATTGATTTTTGCCATTGAAAAACGTCCAGAAATGTTTGAAGCTACTGACTGAATGAAAGGAGCTGGCATCTCACTCTCTTTGAATCTTCTTTATCATGCTAGGATTAGCAGGAAAAAGCAAAAAATTTCAGAATTGCACATTGCAATGCGGAGAAATTACTGTTTGTGCATTTACAATATTCATTGATTTTTGCCATTGAAAAACATCATGTTATTCATATACCAGAAATGTTTGAAGCTACTGACTGAATGAAAAGAGCTGGCATCTCACTCTCTTTGAATCTTCTTTATCATGCTAAGAGGAGTAGGAAAAAGCAAAAAATTTCAGAATTGCACGTTGCAATGTGGAGATATTACTGTTTGTGCATTTACAATATTCATTGATTTTTGCCATTGAAAAACGTCCAGAAATGTTTGAAGCTACTGACTGAATGAAAGGAGCTGGCATCTCACTCTCTTTGAATCTTCTTTATCATGCTAGGATTAGCAGGAAAAAGCAAAAAATTTCAGAATTGCACCTTGCAATGCGGAGAAATTACTGTGTGTGCATTTACAATATTCAATGATTTTTGCCATTGAAAAACATCGTTATTCATATACCAGAAATGTTTGAAGCTACTGACTGAATGAAAAGAGCTGGCATCTCACTCTCTTTGAATCTTCTTTATCATGCCAGGATTAGCAGGAAAAAGCAAAAAATTTCAGAATTGCACGTTGCAATGTGGAGATATTACTGTTTGTGCATTTAGAATATTCATTGATTTTTGCCATTGAAAAACGTCCAGAAATGTTTGAAGCTACTGACTGAATGAAAAGAGCTGGCATCTCACTCTCTTTGAATCTTCTTTATCATGCTAGGATTAGCAGGAAAAAGCAAAAAATTTCAGAATTGCACCTTGCAATGTGGAGATATTACTGTTTGTGCATTTACAATATTCATTGATTTTTGCCATTGAAAAACGTCCAGAAATGTTTGAAGCTACTGACTGAATGAAAGGAGCTGGCATCTCACTCTCTTTGAATCTTCTTTATCATGCTAGGATTAGCAGGAAAAAGCAAAAAATTTCAGAATTGCACCTTGCAATGCGGAGAAATTACTGTTTGTGCATTTACAATATTCATTGATTTTTGCCATTGAAAAACATGTTATTCATATACCAGAAATGTTTGAAGCTACTGACTGAATGAAAAGAGCTGGCATCTCACTCTCTTTGAATCTTCTTTATCATGCCAGGATTAGCAGGAAAAAGCAAAAAATTTCAGAATTGCACGTTGCAATGTGGAGATATTACTGTTTGTGCATTTACAATATTCCTTGATTTTTGCCATTGAAAAACGTCCAGAAATGTTTGAAGCTACTGACTGAATGAAAGGAGCTGGCATCTCACTCTCTTTGAATCTTCTTTATCATGCCAGGATTAGCAGGAAAAAGCAAAAAATTTCAGAATTGCACCTTGCAATGTGGAGATATTACTGTTTGTGCATTTACAATATTCATTGATTTTTGCCATTGAAAAACGTCCAGAAATGTTTGAAGCTACTGACTGAATGAAAGGAGCTGGCATCTCACTCTCTTTGAATCTTCTTTATCATGCTAGGATTAGCAGGAAAAAGCAAAAAATTTCAGAATTGCACCTTGCAATGCGGAGAAATTACTGTGTGTGCATTTACAATATTCATTGATTTTTGCCATTGAAAAACATCGTTATTCATATACCAGAAATGTTTGAAGCTACTGACTGAATGAAAAGAGCTGGCATCTCACTCTCTTTGAATCTTCTTTATCATGCTAAGAGGAGCAGGAAAAAGCAAAAAATTTCAGAATTGCACCTTGCAATGTGGAGATATTACTGTTTGTGCATTTACAATATTCATTGATTTTTGCCATTGAAAAACATGTTATTCATATACCAGAAATGTTTGAAGCTACTGACTGAATGAAAAGAGCTGGCATCTCACTCTCTTTGAATCTTCTTTATCATGCCAGGATTAGCAGGAAAAAGCAAAAAATTTCAGAATTGCACGTTGCAATGTGGAGATATTACTGTTTGTGCATTTACAATATTCATTGATTTTTGCCATTGAAAAACGTCCAGAAATGTTTGAAGCTACTGACTGAATGAAAGGAGCTGGCATCTCACTCTCTTTGAATCTTCTTTATCATGCTAGGATTAGCAGGAAAAAGCAAAAAATTTCAGAATTGCACCTTGCAATGCGGAGAAATTACTGTGTGTGCATTTACAATATTCATTGATTTTTGCCATTGAAAAACATCGTTATTCATATACCAGAAATGTTTGAAGCTACTGACTGAATGAAAAGAGCTGGCATCTCACTCTCTTTGAATCTTCTTTATCATGCCAGGATTAGCAGGAAAAAGCAAAAAATTTCAGAATTGCACGTTGCAATGTGGAGATATTACTGTTTGTGCATTTACAATATTCATTGATTTTTGCCATTGAAAAACGTCCAGAAATGTTTGAAGCTACTGACTGAATGAAAGGAGCTGGCATCTCACTCTCTTTGAATCTTCTTTATCATGCTAGGATTAGCAGGAAAAAGCAAAAAATTTCAGAATTGCACCTTGCAATGTGGAGATATTACTGTTTGTGCATTTACAATATTCATTGATTTTTGCCATTGAAAAACGTTCAGAAATGTTTGAAGCTACTGACTGAATGAAAGGAGCTGGCATCTCACTCTCTTTGAATCTTCTTTATCATGCTAGGATTAGCAGGAAAAAGCAAAAAATTTCAGAATTGCACCTTGCAATGCGGAGAAATTACTGTTTGTGCATTTACAATATTCATTGATTTTTGCCATTGAAAAACATCATGTTATTCATATACCAGAAATGTTTGAAGCTACTGACTGAATGAAAAGAGCTGGCATCTCACTCTCTTTGAATCTTCTTTATCATGCCAGGATTAGCAGGAAAAAGCAAAAAATTTCAGAATTGCACCTTGCAATGTGGAGATATTACTGTTTGTGCATTTACAATATTCCTTGATTTTTACCATTGAAAAACGTCCAGAAATGTTTGAAGCTACTGACTGAATGAAAGGAGCTGGCATCTCACTCTCTTTGAATCTTCTTTATCATGCCAGGATTAGCAGGAAAAAGCAAAAAATTTCAGAATTGCACCTTGCAATGTGGAGATATTACTGTTTGTGCATTTACAATATTCATTGATTTTTGCCATTGAAAAACGTCCAGAAATGTTTGAAGCTACTGACTGAATGAAAGGAGCTGGCATCTCACTCTCTTTGAATCTTCTTTATCATGCTAGGATTAGCAGGAAAAAGCAAAAAATTTCAGAATTGCACCTTGCAATGCGGAGAAATTACTGTGTGTGCATTTACAATATTCATTGATTTTTGCCATTGAAAAACATCGTTATTCATATACCAGAAATGTTTGAAGCTACTGACTGAATGAAAAGAGCTGGCATCTCACTCTCTTTGAATCTTCTTTATCATGCTAAGAGGAGCAGGAAAAAGCAAAAAATTTCAGAATTGCACGTTGCAATGTGGAGATATTACTGTTTGTGCATTTACAATATTCATTGATTTTTGCCATTGAAAAACATGTTATTCATATACCAGAAATGTTTGAAGCTACTGACTGAATGAAAAGAGCTGGCATCTCACTCTCTTTGAATCTTCTTTATCATGCCAGGATTAGCAGGAAAAAGCAAAAAATTTCAGAATTGCACGTTGCAATGTGGAGATATTACTGTTTGTGCATTTACAATATTCATTGATTTTTGCCATTGAAAAACGTCCAGAAATGTTTGAAGCTACTGACTGAATGAAAGGAGCTGGCATCTCACTCTCTTTGAATCTTCTTTATCATGCTAGGATTAGCAGGAAAAAGCAAAAAATTTCAGAATTGCACCTTGCAATGTGGAGATATTACTGTTTGTGCATTTACAATATTCATTGATTTTTGCCATTGAAAAACGTCCAGAAATGTTTGAAGCTACTGACTGAATGAAAGGAGCTGGCATCTCACTCTCTTTGAATCTTCTTTATCATGCTAGGATTAGCAGGAAAAAGCAAAAAATTTCAGAATTGCACCTTGCAATGCGGAGAAATTACTGTTTGTGCATTTACAATATTCATTGATTTTTGCCATTGAAAAACATGTTATTCATATACCAGAAATGTTTGAAGCTACTGACTGAATGAAAAGAGCTGGCATCTCACTCTCTTTGAATCTTCTTTATCATGCCAGGATTAGCAGGAAAAAGCAAAAAATTTCAGAATTGCACGTTGCAATGTGGAGATATTACTGTTTGTGCATTTACAATATTCATTGATTTTTGCCATTGAAAAACGTCCAGAAATGTTTGCAGCTACTGACTGAATGAAAGGAGCTGGCATCTCACTCTCTTTGAATCTTCATTATCATGCTAGGATTAGCAGGAAAAAGCAAAAAATTTCAGAATTGCACCTTGCAATGCGGAGAAATTACTGTGTGTGCATTTACAATATTCATTGATTTTTGCCATTGAAAAACATCATGTTATTCATATACCAGAAATGTTTGAAGCTACTGACTGAATGAAAGGAGCTGGCATCTCACTCTCTTTGAATCTTCTTTATCATGCTAGGATTAGCAGGAAAAAGCAAAAAATTTCAGAATTGCACGTTGCAATGTGGAGATATTACTGTTTGTGCATTTACAATATTCATTGATTTTTGCCATTGAAAAACGTCCAGAAATGTTTGAAGCTACTGACTGAATGAAAGGAGCTGGCATCTCACTCTCTTTGAATCTTCTTTATCATGCTAGGATTAGCAGGAAAAAGCAAAAAATTTCAGAATTGCACCTTGCAATGTGGAGATATTACTGTTTGTGCATTTACAATATTCATTGATTTTTGCCATTGAAAAACGTTCAGAAATGTTTGAAGCTACTGACTGAATGAAAGGAGCTGGCATCTCACTCTCTTTGAATCTTCTTTATCATGCTAGGATTAGCAGGAAAAAGCAAAAAATTTCAGAATTGCACCTTGCAATGCGGAGAAATTACTGTTTGTGCATTTACAATATTCATTGATTTTTGCCATTGAAAAACATCATGTTATTCATATACCAGAAATGTTTGAAGCTACTGACTGAATGAAAAGAGCTGGCATCTCACTCTCTTTGAATCTTCTTTATCATGCCAGGATTAGCAGGAAAAAGCAAAAAATTTCAGAATTGCACCTTGCAATGTGGAGATATTACTGTTTGTGCATTTACAATATTCCTTGATTTTTACCATTGAAAAACGTCCAGAAATGTTTGAAGCTACTGACTGAATGAAAGGAGCTGGCATCTCACTCTCTTTGAATCTTCTTTATCATGCCAGGATTAGCAGGAAAAAGCAAAAAATTTCAGAATTGCACCTTGCAATGTGGAGATATTACTGTTTGTGCATTTACAATATTCATTGATTTTTGCCATTGAAAAACGTCCAGAAATGTTTGAAGCTACTGACTGAATGAAAGGAGCTGGCATCTCACTCTCTTTGAATCTTCTTTATCATGCTAGGATTAGCAGGAAAAAGCAAAAAATTTCAGAATTGCACCTTGCAATGCGGAGAAATTACTGTGTGTGCATTTACAATATTCATTGATTTTTGCCATTGAAAAACATCGTTATTCATATACCAGAAATGTTTGAAGCTACTGACTGAATGAAAAGAGCTGGCATCTCACTCTCTTTGAATCTTCTTTATCATGCTAAGAGGAGCAGGAAAAAGCAAAAAATTTCAGAATTGCACGTTGCAATGTGGAGATATTACTGTTTGTGCATTTACAATATTCATTGATTTTTGCCATTGAAAAACATGTTATTCATATACCAGAAATGTTTGAAGCTACTGACTGAATGAAAAGAGCTGGCATCTCACTCTCTTTGAATCTTCTTTATCATTCCAGGATTAGCAGGAAAAAGCAAAAAATTTCAGAATTGCACGTTGCAATGTGGAGATATTACTGTTTGTGCATTTACAATATTCATTGATTTTTGCCATTGAAAAACGTCCAGAAATGTTTGAAGCTACTGACTGAATGAAAGGAGCTGGCATCTCACTCTCTTTGAATCTTCTTTATCATGCTAGGATCAGCAGGAAAAAGCAAAAAATTTCAGAATTGCACCTTGCAATGTGGAGATATTACTGTTTGTGCATTTACAATATTCATTGATTTTTGCCATTGAAAAACGTCCAGAAATGTTTGAAGCTACTGACTGAATGAAAGGAGCTGGCATCTCACTCTCTTTGAATCTTCTTTATCATGCTAGGATTAGCAGGAAAAAGCAAAAAATTTCAGAATTGCACCTTGCAATGTGGAGATATTACTGTTTGTGCATTTACAATATTCATTGATTTTTGCCATTGAAAAACGTCCAGAAATGTTTGAAGCTACTGACTGAATGAAAGGAGCTGGCATCTCACTCTCTTTGAATCTTCTTTATCATGCTAGGATTAGCAGGAAAAAGCAAAAAATTTCAGAATTGCACCTTGCAATGCGGAGAAATTACTGTTTGTGCATTTACAATATTCATTGATTTTTGCCATTGAAAAACATGTTATTCATATACCAGAAATGTTTGAAGCTACTGACTGAATGAAAAGAGCTGGCATCTCACTCTCTTTGAATCTTCTTTATCATGCCAGGATTAGCAGGAAAAAGCAAAAAATTTCAGAATTGCACGTTGCAATGTGGAGATATTACTGTTTGTGCATTTACAATATTCCTTGATTTTTGCCATTGAAAAACGTCCAGAAATGTTTGAAGCTACTGACTGAATGAAAGGAGCTGGCATCTCACTCTCTTTGAATCTTCTTTATCATGCCAGGATTAGCAGGAAAAAGCAAAAAATTTCAGAATTGCACCTTGCAATGTGGAGATATTACTGTTTGTGCATTTACAATATTCATTGATTTTTGCCATTGAAAAACGTCCAGAAATGTTTGAAGCTACTGACTGAATGAAAGGAGCTGGCATCTCACTCTCTTTGAATCTTCTTTATCATGCTAGGATTAGCAGGAAAAAGCAAAAAATTTCAGAATTGCACCTTGCAATGCGGAGAAATTACTGTGTGTGCATTTACAATATTCATTGATTTTTGCCATTGAAAAACATCGTTATTCATATACCAGAAATGTTTGAAGCTACTGACTGAATGAAAAGAGCTGGCATCTCACTCTCTTTGAATCTTCTTTATCATGCTAAGAGGAGCAGGAAAAAGCAAAAAATTTCAGAATTGCACCTTGCAATGTGGAGATATTACTGTTTGTGCATTTACAATATTCATTGATTTTTGCCATTGAAAAACATGTTATTCATATACCAGAAATGTTTGAAGCTACTGACTGAATGAAAAGAGCTGGCATCTCACTCTCTTTGAATCTTCTTTATCATGCCAGGATTAGCAGGAAAAAGCAAAAAATTTCAGAATTGCACGTTGCAATGTGGAGATATTACTGTTTGTGCATTTACAATATTCATTGATTTTTGCCATTGAAAAACGTCCAGAAATGTTTGAAGCTACTGACTGAATGAAAGGAGCTGGCATCTCACTCTCTTTGAATCTTCTTTATCATGCTAGGATTAGCAGGAAAAAGCAAAAAATTTCAGAATTGCACCTTGCAATGCGGAGAAATTACTGTGTGTGCATTTACAATATTCATTGATTTTTGCCATTGAAAAACATCGTTATTCATATACCAGAAATGTTTGAAGCTACTGACTGAATGAAAAGAGCTGGCATCTCACTCTCTTTGAATCTTCTTTATCATGCCAGGATTAGCAGGAAAAAGCAAAAAATTTCAGAATTGCACGTTGCAATGTGGAGATATTACTGTTTGTGCATTTACAATATTCATTGATTTTTGCCATTGAAAAACGTCCAGAAATGTTTGAAGCTACTGACTGAATGAAAGGAGCTGGCATCTCACTCTCTTTGAATCTTCTTTATCATGCTAGGATTAGCAGGAAAAAGCAAAAAATTTCAGAATTGCACCTTGCAATGTGGAGATATTACTGTTTGTGCATTTACAATATTCATTGATTTTTGCCATTGAAAAACGTTCAGAAATGTTTGAAGCTACTGACTGAATGAAAGGAGCTGGCATCTCACTCTCTTTGAATCTTCTTTATCATGCTAGGATTAGCAGGAAAAAGCAAAAAATTTCAGAATTGCACCTTGCAATGCGGAGAAATTACTGTTTGTGCATTTACAATATTCATTGATTTTTGCCATTGAAAAACATCATGTTATTCATATACCAGAAATGTTTGAAGCTACTGACTGAATGAAAAGAGCTGGCATCTCACTCTCTTTGAATCTTCTTTATCATGCCAGGATTAGCAGGAAAAAGCAAAAAATTTCAGAATTGCACCTTGCAATGTGGAGATATTACTGTTTGTGCATTTACAATATTCCTTGATTTTTACCATTGAAAAACGTCCAGAAATGTTTGAAGCTACTGACTGAATGAAAGGAGCTGGCATCTCACTCTCTTTGAATCTTCTTTATCATGCCAGGATTAGCAGGAAAAAGCAAAAAATTTCAGAATTGCACCTTGCAATGTGGAGATATTACTGTTTGTGCATTTACAATATTCATTGATTTTTGCCATTGAAAAACGTCCAGAAATGTTTGAAGCTACTGACTGAATGAAAGGAGCTGGCATCTCACTCTCTTTGAATCTTCTTTATCATGCTAGGATTAGCAGGAAAAAGCAAAAAATTTCAGAATTGCACCTTGCAATGCGGAGAAATTACTGTGTGTGCATTTACAATATTCATTGATTTTTGCCATTGAAAAACATCGTTATTCATATACCAGAAATGTTTGAAGCTACTGACTGAATGAAAAGAGCTGGCATCTCACTCTCTTTGAATCTTCTTTATCATGCTAAGAGGAGCAGGAAAAAGCAAAAAATTTCAGAATTGCACGTTGCAATGTGGAGATATTACTGTTTGTGCATTTACAATATTCATTGATTTTTGCCATTGAAAAACATGTTATTCATATACCAGAAATGTTTGAAGCTACTGACTGAATGAAAAGAGCTGGCATCTCACTCTCTTTGAATCTTCTTTATCATGCCAGGATTAGCAGGAAAAAGCAAAAAATTTCAGAATTGCACGTTGCAATGTGGAGATATTACTGTTTGTGCATTTACAATATTCATTGATTTTTGCCATTGAAAAACGTCCAGAAATGTTTGAAGCTACTGACTGAATGAAAGGAGCTGGCATCTCACTCTCTTTGAATCTTCTTTATCATGCTAGGATTAGCAGGAAAAAGCAAAAAATTTCAGAATTGCACCTTGCAATGTGGAGATATTACTGTTTGTGCATTTACAATATTCATTGATTTTTGCCATTGAAAAACGTCCAGAAATGTTTGAAGCTACTGACTGAATGAAAGGAGCTGGCATCTCACTCTCTTTGAATCTTCTTTATCATGCTAGGATTAGCAGGAAAAAGCAAAAAATTTCAGAATTGCACCTTGCAATGCGGAGAAATTACTGTTTGTGCATTTACAATATTCATTGATTTTTGCCATTGAAAAACATGTTATTCATATACCAGAAATGTTTGAAGCTACTGACTGAATGAAAAGAGCTGGCATCTCACTCTCTTTGAATCTTCTTTATCATGCCAGGATTAGCAGGAAAAAGCAAAAAATTTCAGAATTGCACGTTGCAATGTGGAGATATTACTGTTTGTGCATTTACAATATTCATTGATTTTTGCCATTGAAAAACGTCCAGAAATGTTTGCAGCTACTGACTGAATGAAAGGAGCTGGCATCTCACTCTCTTTGAATCTTCATTATCATGCTAGGATTAGCAGGAAAAAGCAAAAAATTTCAGAATTGCACCTTGCAATGCGGAGAAATTACTGTGTGTGCATTTACAATATTCATTGATTTTTGCCATTGAAAAACATCATGTTATTCATATACCAGAAATGTTTGAAGCTACTGACTGAATGAAAGGAGCTGGCATCTCACTCTCTTTGAATCTTCTTTATCATGCTAGGATTAGCAGGAAAAAGCAAAAAATTTCAGAATTGCACGTTGCAATGTGGAGATATTACTGTTTGTGCATTTACAATATTCATTGATTTTTGCCATTGAAAAACGTCCAGAAATGTTTGAAGCTACTGACTGAATGAAAGGAGCTGGCATCTCACTCTCTTTGAATCTTCTTTATCATGCTAGGATTAGCAGGACAAAGCAAAAAATTTCAGAATTGCACCTTGCAATGTGGAGATATTACTGTTTGTGCATTTACAATATTCATTGATTTTTGCCATTGAAAAACGTTCAGAAATGTTTGAAGCTACTGACTGAATGAAAGGAGCTGGCATCTCACTCTCTTTGAATCTTCTTTATCATGCTAGGATTAGCAGGAAAAAGCAAAAAATTTCAGAATTGCACCTTGCAATGCGGAGAAATTACTGTTTGTGCATTTACAATATTCATTGATTTTTGCCATTGAAAAACATCATGTTATTCATATACCAGAAATGTTTGAAGCTACTGACTGAATGAAAAGAGCTGGCATCTCACTCTCTTTGAATCTTCTTTATCATGCCAGGATTAGCAGGAAAAAGCAAAAAATTTCAGAATTGCACCTTGCAATGTGGAGATATTACTGTTTGTGCATTTACAATATTCCTTGATTTTTACCATTGAAAAACGTCCAGAAATGTTTGAAGCTACTGACTGAATGAAAGGAGCTGGCATCTCACTCTCTTTGAATCTTCTTTATCATGCCAGGATTAGCAGGAAAAAGCAAAAAATTTCAGAATTGCACCTTGCAATGTGGAGATATTACTGTTTGTGCATTTACAATATTCATTGATTTTTGCCATTGAAAAACGTCCAGAAATGTTTGAAGCTACTGACTGAATGAAAGGAGCTGGCATCTCACTCTCTTTGAATCTTCTTTATCATGCTAGGATTAGCAGGAAAAAGCAAAAAATTTCAGAATTGCACCTTGCAATGCGGAGAAATTACTGTGTGTGCATTTACAATATTCATTGATTTTTGCCATTGAAAAACATCGTTATTCATATACCAGAAATGTTTGAAGCTACTGACTGAATGAAAAGAGCTGGCATCTCACTCTCTTTGAATCTTCTTTATCATGCTAAGAGGAGCAGGAAAAAGCAAAAAATTTCAGAATTGCACGTTGCAATGTGGAGATATTACTGTTTGTGCATTTACAATATTCATTGATTTTTGCCATTGAAAAACATGTTATTCATATACCAGAAATGTTTGAAGCTACTGACTGAATGAAAAGAGCTGGCATCTCACTCTCTTTGAATCTTCTTTATCATTCCAGGATTAGCAGGAAAAAGCAAAAAATTTCAGAATTGCACGTTGCAATGTGGAGATATTACTGTTTGTGCATTTACAATATTCATTGATTTTTGCCATTGAAAAACGTCCAGAAATGTTTGAAGCTACTGACTGAATGAAAGGAGCTGGCATCTCACTCTCTTTGAATCTTCTTTATCATGCTAGGATCAGCAGGAAAAAGCAAAAAATTTCAGAATTGCACCTTGCAATGTGGAGATATTACTGTTTGTGCATTTACAATATTCATTGATTTTTGCCATTGAAAAACGTCCAGAAATGTTTGAAGCTACTGACTGAATGAAAGGAGCTGGCATCTCACTCTCTTTGAATCTTCTTTATCATGCTAGGATTAGCAGGAAAAAGCAAAAAATTTCAGAATTGCACCTTGCAATGCGGAGAAATTACTGTTTGTGCATTTACAATATTCATTGATTTTTGCCATTGAAAAACATGTTATTCATATACCAGAAATGTTTGAAGCTACTGACTGAATGAAAAGAGCTGGCATCTCACTCTCTTTGAATCTTCTTTATCATGCCAGGATTAGCAGGAAAAAGCAAAAAATTTCAGAATTGCACGTTGCAATGTGGAGATATTACTGTTTGTGCATTTACAATATTCATTGATTTTTGCCATTGAAAAACGTCCAGAAATGTTTGCAGCTACTGACTGAATGAAAGGAGCTGGCATCTCACTCTCTTTGAATCTTCATTATCATGCTAGGATTAGCAGGAAAAAGCAAAAAATTTCAGAATTGCACCTTGCAATGCGGAGAAATTACTGTGTGTGCATTTACAATATTCATTGATTTTTGCCATTGAAAAACATCATGTTATTCATATACCAGAAATGTTTGAAGCTACTGACTGAATGAAAGGAGCTGGCATCTCACTCTCTTTGAATCTTCTTTATCATGCTAGGATTAGCAGGAAAAAGCAAAAAATTTCAGAATTGCACGTTGCAATGTGGAGATATTACTGTTTGTGCATTTACAATATTCATTGATTTTTGCCATTGAAAAACGTCCAGAAATGTTTGAAGCTACTGACTGAATGAAAGGAGCTGGCATCTCACTCTCTTTGAATCTTCTTTATCATGCTAGGATTAGCAGGAAAAAGCAAAAAATTTCAGAATTGCACCTTGCAATGTGGAGATATTACTGTTTGTGCATTTACAATATTCATTGATTTTTGCCATTGAAAAACGTTCAGAAATGTTTGAAGCTACTGACTGAATGAAAGGAGCTGGCATCTCACTCTCTTTGAATCTTCTTTATCATGCTAGGATTAGCAGGAAAAAGCAAAAAATTTCAGAATTGCACCTTGCAATGCGGAGAAATTACTGTTTGTGCATTTACAATATTCATTGATTTTTGCCATTGAAAAACATCATGTTATTCATATACCAGAAATGTTTGAAGCTACTGACTGAATGAAAAGAGCTGGCATCTCACTCTCTTTGAATCTTCTTTATCATGCCAGGATTAGCAGGAAAAAGCAAAAAATTTCAGAATTGCACCTTGCAATGTGGAGATATTACTGTTTGTGCATTTACAATATTCCTTGATTTTTACCATTGAAAAACGTCCAGAAATGTTTGAAGCTACTGACTGAATGAAAGGAGCTGGCATCTCACTCTCTTTGAATCTTCTTTATCATGCCAGGATTAGCAGGAAAAAGCAAAAAATTTCAGAATTGCACCTTGCAATGTGGAGATATTACTGTTTGTGCATTTACAATATTCATTGATTTTTGCCATTGAAAAACGTCCAGAAATGTTTGAAGCTACTGACTGAATGAAAGGAGCTGGCATCTCACTCTCTTTGAATCTTCTTTATCATGCTAGGATTAGCAGGAAAAAGCAAAAAATTTCAGAATTGCACCTTGCAATGCGGAGAAATTACTGTGTGTGCATTTACAATATTCATTGATTTTTGCCATTGAAAAACATCGTTATTCATATACCAGAAATGTTTGAAGCTACTGACTGAATGAAAAGAGCTGGCATCTCACTCTCTTTGCATCTTCTTTATCATGCTAAGAGGAGCAGGAAAAAGCAAAAAATTTCAGAATTGCACGTTGCAATGTGGAGATATTACTGTTTGTGCATTTACAATATTCATTGATTTTTGCCATTGAAAAACATGTTATTCATATACCAGAAATGTTTGAAGCTACTGACTGAATGAAAAGAGCTGGCATCTCACTCTCTTTGAATCTTCTTTATCATTCCAGGATTAGCAGGAAAAAGCAAAAAATTTCAGAATTGCACGTTGCAATGTGGAGATATTACTGTTTGTGCATTTACAATATTCATTGATTTTTGCCATTGAAAAACGTCCAGAAATGTTTGAAGCTACTGACTGAATGAAAGGAGCTGGCATCTCACTCTCTTTGAATCTTCTTTATCATGCTAGGATTAGCAGGAAAAAGCAAAAAATTTCAGAATTGCACCTTGCAATGTGGAGATATTACTGTTTGTGCATTTACAATATTCATTGATTTTTGCCATTGAAAAACGTCCAGAAATGTTTGAAGCTACTGACTGAATGAAAGGAGCTGGCATCCCACTCTCTTTGAATCTTCTTTATCATGCTAGGATTAGCAGGAAAAAGCAAAAAATTTCAGAATTGCACCTTGCAATGCGGAGAAATTACTGTTTGTGCATTTACAATATTCATTGATTTTTGCCATTGAAAAACATGTTATTCATATACCAGAAATGTTTGAAGCTACTGACTGAATGAAAAGAGCTGGCATCTCACTCTCTTTGAATCTTCTTTATCATGCCAGGATTAGCAGGAAAAAGCAAAAAATTTCAGAATTGCACGTTGCAATGTGGAGATATTACTGTTTGTGCATTTACAATATTCATTGATTTTTGCCATTGAAAAACGTCCAGAAATGTTTGCAGCTACTGACTGAATGAAAGGAGCTGGCATCTCACTCTCTTTGAATCTTCTTTATCATGCTAGGATTAGCAGGAAAAAGCAAAAAATTTCAGAATTGCACCTTGCAATGCGGAGAAATTACTGTGTGTGCATTTACAATATTCATTGATTTTTGCCATTGAAAAACATCATGTTATTCATATACCAGAAATGTTTGAAGCTACTGACTGAATGAAAGGAGCTGGCATCTCACTCTCTTTGAATCTTCTTTATCATGCTAGGATTAGCAGGAAAAAGCAAAAAATTTCAGAATTGCACCTTGCAATGCTGAGAAATTACTGTTTGTGCATTTACAATATTCATTGATTTTTGCCATTGAAAAACATCATGTTATTCATATACCAGAAATGTTTGAAGCTACTGACTGAATGAAAAGAGCTGGCATCTCACTCTCTTTGAATCTTCTTTATCATGCCAGGATTAGCAGGAAAAAGCAAAAAATTTCAGAATTGCACCTTGCAATGTGGAGATATTACTGTTTGTGCATTTACAATATTCATTGATTTTTGCCATTGAAAAACGTCCAGAAATGTTTGAAGCTACTGACTGAATGAAAGGAGCTGGCATCTCACTCTCTTTGAATCTTCTTTATCATGCTAGGATTAGCAGGAAAAAGCAAAAAATTTCAGAATTGCACCTTGCAATGCGGAGAAATTACTGTGTGTGCATTTACAATATTCATTGATTTTTGCTATTGAAAAACATTGTTATTCATATACCAGAAATGTTTGAAGCTACTGACTGAATGAAAAGAGCTGGCATCTCACTCTCTTTGAATCTTCTTTATCATGCCAGGATTAGCAGGAAAAAGCAAAAAATTTCAGAATTGCACCTTGCAATGTGGAGATATTACTGTTTGTGCATTTACAATATTCATTGATTTTTGCCATTGAAAAACATGTTATTCATATACCAGAAATGTTTGAAGCTACTGACTGAATGAAAGGAGCTGGCATCTCACTCTCTTTGAATCTTCTTTATCATGCCAGGATTAGCAGGAAAAAGCAAAAAATTTCAGAATTGCACCTTGCAATGTGGAGATATTACTGTTTGTGCATTTACAATATTCATTGATTTTTGCCATTGAAAAACGTCCAGAAATGTTTGAAGCTACTGACTGAATGAAAGGAGCTGGCATCTCACTCTCTTTGAATCTTCTTTATCATGCTAGGATTAGCAGGAAAAAGCAAAAAATTTCAGAATTGCACATTGCAATGCGGAGAAATTACTGTTTGTGCATTTACAATATTCATTGATTTTTGCCATTGAAAAACATCATGTTATTCATATACCAGAAATGTTTGAAGCTACTGACTGAATGAAAAGAGCTGGCATCTCACTCTCTTTGAATCTTCTTTATCATGCTAAGAGGAGCAGGAAAAAGCAAAAAATTTCAGAATTGCACGTTGCAATGTGGAGATATTACTGTTTGTGCATTTACAATATTCATTGATTTTTGCCATTGAAAAACGTCCAGAAATGTTTGAAGCTACTGACTGAATGAAAGGAGCTGGCATCTCACTCTCTTTGAATCTTCTTTATCATGCTAGGATTAGCAGGAAAAAGCAAAAAATTTCAGAATTGCACCTTGCAATGCGGAGAAATTACTGTGTGTGCATTTACAATATTCAATGATTTTTGCCATTGAAAAACATCGTTATTCATATACCAGAAATGTTTGAAGCTACTGACTGAATGAAAAGAGCTGGCATCTCACTCTCTTTGAATCTTCTTTATCATGCCAGGATTAGCAGGAAAAAGCAAAAAATTTCAGAATTGCACGTTGCAATGTGGAGATATTACTGTTTGTGCATTTAGAATATTCATTGATTTTTGCCATTGAAAAACGTCCAGAAATGTTTGAAGCTACTGACTGAATGAAAAGAGCTGGCATCTCACTCTCTTTGAATCTTCTTTATCATGCTAGGATTAGCAGGAAAAAGCAAAAAATTTCAGAATTGCACCTTGCAATGTGGAGATATTACTGTTTGTGCATTTACAATATTCATTGATTTTTGCCATTGAAAAACGTCCAGAAATGTTTGAAGCTACTGACTGAATGAAAGGAGCTGGCATCTCACTCTCTTTGAATCTTCTTTATCATGCTAGGATTAGCAGGAAAAAGCAAAAAATTTCAGAATTGCACCTTGCAATGCGGAGAAATTACTGTTTGTGCATTTACAATATTCATTGATTTTTGCCATTGAAAAACATGTTATTCATATACCAGAAATGTTTGAAGCTACTGACTGAATGAAAAGAGCTGGCATCTCACTCTCTTTGAATCTTCTTTATCATGCCAGGATTAGCAGGAAAAAGCAAAAAATTTCAGAATTGCACGTTGCAATGTGGAGATATTACTGTTTGTGCATTTACAATATTCCTTGATTTTTGCCATTGAAAAACGTCCAGAAATGTTTGAAGCTACTGACTGAATGAAAGGAGCTGGCATCTCACTCTCTTTGAATCTTCTTTATCATGCCAGGATTAGCAGGAAAAAGCAAAAAATTTCAGAATTGCACCTTGCAATGTGGAGATATTACTGTTTGTGCATTTACAATATTCATTGATTTTTGCCATTGAAAAACGTCCAGAAATGTTTGAAGCTACTGACTGAATGAAAGGAGCTGGCATCTCACTCTCTTTGAATCTTCTTTATCATGCTAGGATTAGCAGGAAAAAGCAAAAAATTTCAGAATTGCACCTTGCAATGCGGAGAAATTACTGTGTGTGCATTTACAATATTCATTGATTTTTGCCATTGAAAAACATCGTTATTCATATACCAGAAATGTTTGAAGCTACTGACTGAATGAAAAGAGCTGGCATCTCACTCTCTTTGAATCTTCTTTATCATGCTAAGAGGAGCAGGAAAAAGCAAAAAATTTCAGAATTGCACCTTGCAATGTGGAGATATTACTGTTTGTGCATTTACAATATTCATTGATTTTTGCCATTGAAAAACATGTTATTCATATACCAGAAATGTTTGAAGCTACTGACTGAATGAAAAGAGCTGGCATCTCACTCTCTTTGAATCTTCTTTATCATGCCAGGATTAGCAGGAAAAAGCAAAAAATTTCAGAATTGCACGTTGCAATGTGGAGATATTACTGTTTGTGCATTTACAATATTCATTGATTTTTGCCATTGAAAAACGTCCAGAAATGTTTGAAGCTACTGACTGAATGAAAGGAGCTGGCATCTCACTCTCTTTGAATCTTCTTTATCATGCTAGGATTAGCAGGAAAAAGCAAAAAATTTCAGAATTGCACCTTGCAATGCGGAGAAATTACTGTGTGTGCATTTACAATATTCATTGATTTTTGCCATTGAAAAACATCGTTATTCATATACCAGAAATGTTTGAAGCTACTGACTGAATGAAAAGAGCTGGCATCTCACTCTCTTTGAATCTTCTTTATCATGCCAGGATTAGCAGGAAAAAGCAAAAAATTTCAGAATTGCACGTTGCAATGTGGAGATATTACTGTTTGTGCATTTACAATATTCATTGATTTTTGCCATTGAAAAACGTCCAGAAATGTTTGAAGCTACTGACTGAATGAAAGGAGCTGGCATCTCACTCTCTTTGAATCTTCTTTATCATGCTAGGATTAGCAGGAAAAAGCAAAAAATTTGAGAATTGCACCTTGCAATGTGGAGATATTACTGTTTGTGCATTTACAATATTCATTGATTTTTGCCATTGAAAAACGTTCAGAAATGTTTGAAGCTACTGACTGAATGAAAGGAGCTGGCATCTCACTCTCTTTGAATCTTCTTTATCATGCTAGGATTAGCAGGAAAAAGCAAAAAATTTCAGAATTGCACCTTGCAATGCGGAGAAATTACTGTTTGTGCATTTACAATATTCATTGATTTTTGCCATTGAAAAACATCATGTTATTCATATACCAGAAATGTTTGAAGCTACTGACTGAATGAAAAGAGCTGGCATCTCACTCTCTTTGAATCTTCTTTATCATGCCAGGATTAGCAGGAAAAAGCAAAAAATTTCAGAATTGCACCTTGCAATGTGGAGATATTACTGTTTGTGCATTTACAATATTCCTTGATTTTTACCATTGAAAAACGTCCAGAAATGTTTGAAGCTACTGACTGAATGAAAGGAGCTGGCATCTCACTCTCTTTGAATCTTCTTTATCATGCCAGGATTAGCAGGAAAAAGCAAAAAATTTCAGAATTGCACCTTGCAATGTGGAGATATTACTGTTTGTGCATTTACAATATTCATTGATTTTTGCCATTGAAAAACGTCCAGAAATGTTTGAAGCTACTGACTGAATGAAAGGAGCTGGCATCTCACTCTCTTTGAATCTTCTTTATCATGCTAGGATTAGCAGGAAAAAGCAAAAAATTTCAGAATTGCACCTTGCAATGCGGAGAAATTACTGTGTGTGCATTTACAATATTCATTGATTTTTGCCATTGAAAAACATCGTTATTCATATACCAGAAATGTTTGAAGCTACTGACTGAATGAAAAGAGCTGGCATCTCACTCTCTTTGAATCTTCTTTATCATGCTAAGAGGAGCAGGAAAAAGCAAAAAATTTCAGAATTGCACGTTGCAATGTGGAGATATTACTGTTTGTGCATTTACAATATTCATTGATTTTTGCCATTGAAAAACATGTTATTCATATACCAGAAATGTTTGAAGCTACTGACTGAATGAAAAGAGCTGGCATCTCACTCTCTTTGAATCTTCTTTATCATGCCAGGATTAGCAGGAAAAAGCAAAAAATTTCAGAATTGCACGTTGCAATGTGGAGATATTACTGTTTGTGCATTTACAATATTCATTGATTTTTGCCATTGAAAAACGTCCAGAAATGTTTGAAGCTACTGACTGAATGAAAGGAGCTGGCATCTCACTCTCTTTGAATCTTCTTTATCATGCTAGGATTAGCAGGAAAAAGCAAAAAATTTCAGAATTGCACCTTGCAATGTGGAGATATTACTGTTTGTGCATTTACAATATTCCTTGATTTTTACCATTGAAAAACGTCCAGAAATGTTTGAAGCTACTGACTGAATGAAAAGAGCTGGCATCTCACTCTCTTTGAATCTTCTTTATCATGCCAGGATTAGCAGGAAAAAGCAAAAAATTTCAGAATTGCACCTTGCAATGTGGAGATATTACTGTTTGTGCATTTACAATATTCATTGATTTTTGCCATTGAAAAACGTCCAGAAATGTTTGAAGCTACTGACTGAATGAAAGGAGCTGGCATCTCACTCTCTTTGAATCTTCTTTATCATGCTAGGATTAGCAGGAAAAAGCAAAAAATTTCAGAATTGCACCTTGCAATGCGGAGAAATTACTGTGTGTGCATTTACAATATTCATTGATTTTTGCCATTGAAAAACATCGTTATTCATATACCAGAAATGTTTGAAGCTACTGACTGAATGAAAAGAGCTGGCATCTCACTCTCTTTGAATCTTCTTTATCATGCTAAGAGGAGCAGGAAAAAGCAAAAAATTTCAGAATTGCACGTTGCAATGTGGAGATATTACTGTTTGTGCATTTACAATATTCATTGATTTTTGCCATTGAAAAACATGTTATTCATATACCAGAAATGTTTGAAGCTACTGACTGAATGAAAAGAGCTGGCATCTCACTCTCTTTGAATCTTCTTTATCATGCCAGGATTAGGAGGAAAAAGCAAAAAATTTCAGAATTGCACGTTGCAATGTGGAGATATTAATGTTTGTGCATTTACAATATTCATTGATTTTTGCCATTGAAAAACGTCCAGAAATGTTTGAAGCTACTGACTGAATGAAAGGAGCTGGCATCTCACTCTCTTTGAATCTTCTTTATCATGCTAGGATTAGCAGGAAAAAGCAAAAAATTTCAGAATTGCACCTTGCAATGTGGAGATATTACTGTTTGTGCATTTACAATATTCATTGATTTTTGCCATTGAAAAACGTCCAGAAATGTTTGAAGCTACTGACTGAATGAATGGAGCTGGCATCTCACTCTCTTTGAATCTTCTTTATCATGCTAGGATTAGCAGGAAAAAGCAAAAAATTTCAGAATTGCACCTTGCAATGCGGAGAAATTACTGTTTGTGCATTTACAATATTCATTGATTTTTGCCATTGAAAAACATGTTATTCATATACCAGAAATGTTTGAAGCTACTGACTGAATGAAAAGAGCTGGCATCTCACTCTCTTTGAATCTTCTTTATCATGCCAGGATTAGCAGGAAAAAGCAAAAAATTTCAGAATTGCACCTTGCAATGTGGAGATATTACTGTTTGTGCATTTACAATATTCATTGATTTTTGCCATTGAAAAACGTCCAGAAATGTTTGAAGCTACTGACTGAATGAAAGGAGCTGGCATCTCACTCTCTTTGAATCTTCTTTATCATGCTAGGATTAGCAGGAAAAAGCAAAAAATTTCAGAATTGCACCTTGCAATGCGGAGAAATTACTGTGTGTGCATTTACAATATTCATTGATTTTTGCCATTGAAAAACATCGTTATTCATATACCAGAAATGTTTGAAGCTACTGACTGAATGAAAAGAGCTGGCATCTCACTCTCTTTGAATCTTCTTTATCATGCTAAGAGGAGCAGGAAAAAGCAAAAAATTTCAGAATTGCACGTTGCAATGTGGAGATATTACTGTTTGTGCATTTACAATATTCATTGATTTTTGCCATTGAAAAACATGTTATTCATATACCAGAAATGTTTGAAGCTACTGACTGAATGAAAAGAGCTGGCATCTCACTCTCTTTGAATCTTCTTTATCATGCCAGGATTAGGAGGAAAAAGCAAAAAATTTCAGAATTGCACGTTGGAATGTGGAGATATTAATGTTTGTGCATTTACAATATTCATTGATTTTTGCCATTGAAAAACGTCCAGAAATGTTTGAAGCTACTGACTGAATGAAAGGAGCTGGCATCTCACTCTCTTTGAATCTTCTTTATCATGCTAGGATTAGCAGGAAAAAGCAAAAAATTTCAGAATTGCACCTTGCAATGTGGAGATATTACTGTTTGTGCATTTACAATATTCATTGATTTTTGCCATTGAAAAACGTCCAGAAATGTTTGAAGCTACTGACTGAATGAATGGAGCTGGCATCTCACTCTCTTTGAATCTTCTTTATCATGCTAGGATTAGCAGGAAAAAGCAAAAAATTTCAGAATTGCACCTTGCAATGCGGAGAAATTACTGTTTGTGCATTTACAATATTCATTGATTTTTGCCATTGAAAAACATGTTATTCATATACCAGAAATGTTTGAAGCTACTGACTGAATGAAAAGAGCTGGCATCTCACTCTCTTTGAATCTTCTTTATCATGCCAGGATTAGCAGGAAAAAGCAAAAAATTTCAGAATTGCACCTTGCAATGTGGAGATATTACTGTTTGTGCATTTACAATATTCATTGATTTTTGCCATTGAAAAACGTCCAGAAATGTTTGAAGCTACTGACTGAATGAAAGGAGCTGGCATCTCACTCTCTTTGAATCTTCTTTATCATGCTAGGATTAGCAGGAAAAAGCAAAAAATTTCAGAATTGCACCTTGCAATGCGGAGAAATTACTGTGTGTGCATTTACAATATTCATTGATTTTTGCCATTGAAAAACATCGTTATTCATATACCAGAAATGTTTGAAGCTACTGACTGAATGAAAAGAGCTGGCATCTCACTCTCTTTGAATCTTCTTTATCATGCCAGGATTAGCAGGAAAAAGCAAAAAATTTCAGAATTGCACGTTGCAATGTGGAGATATTACTGTTTGTGCATTTACAATATTCATTGATTTTTGCCATTGAAAAACATCGTTATTCATATACCAGAAATGTTTGAAGCTACTGACTGAATGAAAAGAGCTGGCATCTCACTCTCTTTGAATCTTCTTTATCATGCCAGGATTAGCAGGAAAAAGCAAAAAATTTCAGAATTGCACGTTGCAATGTGGAGATATTACTGTTTGTGCATTTACAATATTCATTGATTTTTGCCATTGAAAAACGTCCAGAAATGTTTGAAGCTACTGACTGAATGAAAGGAGCTGGCATCTCACTCTCTTTGAATCTTCTTTATCATGCTAGGATTAGCAGGAAAAAGCAAAAAATTTCAGAATTGCACCTTGCAATGCGGAGAAATTACTGTTTGTGCATTTACAATATTCATTGATTTTTGCCATTGAAAAACGTCCAGAAATGTTTGAAGCTACTGACTGAATGAAAAGAGCTGGCATCTCACTCTCTTTGAATCTTCTTTATCATGCTAAGAGGAGCAGGAAAAAGCAAAAAATTTCAGAATTGCACGTTGCAATGTGGAGATATTACTGTTTGTGCATTTACAATATTCATTAATTTTTGCCAGTGAAAAACATGTTATTCATATACCAGAAATGTTTGAAGCTACTGACTGAATGAAAAGAGCTGGCATCTCACTCTCTTTGAATCTTCTTTATCATCCCAGGATTAGCAGGAAAAAGCAAAAAATTTCAGAATTGCACCTTGCAATGTGGAGATATTACTGTTTGTGCATTTACAATATTCATTGATTTTTGCCATTGAAAAACGTCCAGAAATGTTTGAAGCTACTGACTGAATGAAAAGAGCTGGCATCTCACTCTCTTTGAATCTTCTTTATCATGCTAGGATTAGCAGGAAAAAGCAAAAAATTTCAGAATTGCACCTTGCAATGCGGAGAAATTACTGTTTGTGCATTTACAATATTCATTGATTTTTGCCATTGAAAAACATGTTATTCATATACCAGAAATGTTTGAAGCTACTGACTGAATGAAAAGAGCTGGCATCTCACTCTCTTTGAATCTTCTTTATCATGCCAGGATTAGCAGGAAAAAGCAAAAAATTTCAGAATTGCACCTTGCAATGTGGAGATATTACTGTTTGTGCATTTACAATATTCATTGATTTTTGCCATTGAAAAACGTCCAGAAATGTTTGAAGCTACTGACTGAATGAAAAGAGCTGGCATCTCACTCTCTTTGAATCTTCTTTATCATGCTAGGATTAGCAGGAAAAAGCAAAAAATTTCAGAATTGCACCTTGCAATGCGGAGAAATTACTGTTTGTGCATTTACAATATTCATTGATTTTTGCCATTGAAAAACATCATGTTATTCATATACCAGAAATGTTTGAAGCTACTGACTGAATGAAAAGAGCTGGCATCTCACTCTCTTTGAATCTTCTTTATCATGCTAAGAGGAGCAGGAAAAAGCAAAAAATTTCAGAATTGCACGTTGCAATGTGGAGATATTACTGTTTGTGCATTTACAATATTCATTGATTTTTGCCATTGAAAAACGTCCAGAAATGTTTGAAGCTACTGACTGAATGAAAGGAGCTGGCATCTCACTCTCTTTGAATCTTCTTTATCATGCTAGGATTAGCAGGAAAAAGCAAAAAATTTCAGAATTGCACCTTGCAATGCGGAGAAATTACTGTTTGTGCATTTACAATATTCATTGATTTTTGCCATTGAAAAACATCATGTTATTCATATACCAGAAATGTTTGAAGCTACTGACTGAATGAAAAGAGCTGGCATCTCACTCTCTTTGAATCTTTATCATGCCAGGATTAGCAGGAAAAAGCAAAAAATTTCAGAATTGCACGTTGCAATGTGGAGATATTACTGTTTGTGCATTTACAATATTCATTGATTTTTGCCATTGAAAAACGTCCAGAAATGTTTGAAGCTACTGACTGAATGAAAGGAGCTGGCATCTCACTCTCTTTGAATCTTCTTTATCATGCTAGGATTAGCAGGAAAAAGCAAAAAATTTCAGAATTGCACCTTGCAATGTGGAGATATTACTGTTTGTGCATTTACAATATTCATTGATTTTTGCCATTGAAAAACGTCCAGAAATGTTTGAAGCTACTGACTGAATGAAAGGAGCTGGCATCTCACTCTCTTTGAATCTTCTTTATAATGCTAGGATTAGCAGGAAAAAGCAAAAAATTTCAGAATTGCACCTTGCAATGCGGAGAAATTACTGTTTGTGCATTTACAATATTCATTGATTTTTGCCATTGAAAAACATGTTATTCATATACCAGAAATGTTTGAAGCTACTGACTGAATGAAAAGAGCTGGCATCTCACTCTCTTTGAATCTTCTTTATCATGCCAGGATTAGCAGGAAAAAGCAAAAAATTTCAGAATTGCACCTTGCAATGTGGAGATATTACTGTTTGTGCATTTACAATATTCATTGATTTTTGCCATTGAAAAACGTCCAGAAATGTTTGAAGCTACTGACTGAATGAAAGGAGCTGGCATCTCACTCTCTTTGAATCCTCTTTATCATGCTAGGATTAGCAGGAAAAAGCAAAAAATTTCAGAATTGCACCTTGCAATGCGGAGAAATTACTGTGTGTGCATTTACAATATTCATTGATTTTTGCCATTGAAAAACATCGTTATTCATATACCAGAAATGTTTGAAGCTACTGACTGAATGAAAAGAGCTGGCATCTCACTCTCTTTGAATCTTCTTTATCATGCCAGGATTAGCAGGAAAAAGCAAAAAATTTCAGAATTGCACGTTGCAATGTGGAGATATTACTGTTTGTGCATTTACAATATTCATTGATTTTTGCCATTGAAAAACATCGTTATTCATATACCAGAAATGTTTGAAGCTACTGACTGAATGAAAAGAGCTGGCATCTCACTCTCTTTGAATCTTCTTTATCATGCCAGGATTAGCAGGAAAAAGCAAAAAATTTCAGAATTGCACGTTGCAATGTGGAGATATTACTGTTTGTGCATTTACAATATTCATTGATTTTTGCCATTGAAAAACGTCCAGAAATGTTTGAAGCTACTGACTGAATGAAAGGAGCTGGCATCTCACTCTCTTTGAATCTTCTTTATCATGCTAGGATTAGCAGGAAAAAGCAAAAAATTTCAGAATTGCACCTTGCAATGCGGAGAAATTACTGTTTGTGCATTTACAATATTCATTGATTTTTGCCATTGAAAAACGTCCAGAAATGTTTGAAGCTACTGACTGAATGAAAAGAGCTGGCATCTCACTCTCTTTGAATCTTCTTTATCATGCTAAGAGGAGCAGGAAAAAGCAAAGAATTTCAGAATTGCACGTTGCAATGTGGAGATATTACTGTTTGTGCATTTACAATATTCATTGATTTTTGCCAGTGAAAAACATGTTATTCATATACCAGAAATGTTTGAAGCTACTGACTGAATGAAAAGAGCTGGCATCTCACTCTCTTTGAATCTTCTTTATCATGCCAGGATTAGCAGGAAAAAGCAAAAAATTTCAGAATTGCACGTTGCAATGTGGAGATATTACTGTTTGTGCATTTACAATATTCATTGATTTTTGCCATTGAAAAACGTCCAGAAATGTTTGAAGCTACTGACTGAATGAAAGGAGCTGGCATCTCACTCTCTTTGAATCTTCTTTATCATGCTAGGATTAGCAGGAAAAAGCAAAAAATTTCAGAATTGCACCTTGCAATGCGGAGAAATTACTGTTTGTGCATTTACAATATTCATTGATTTTTGCCATTGAAAAACGTCCAGAAATGTTTGAAGCTACTGACTGAATGAAAAGAGCTGGCATCTCACTCTCTTTGAATCTTCTTTATCATGCTAAGAGGAGCAGGAAAAAGCAAAGAATTTCAGAATTGCACGTTGCAATGTGGAGATATTACTGTTTGTGCATTTACAATATTCATTGATTTTTGCCAGTGAAAAACATGTTATTCATATACCAGAAATGTTTGAAGCTACTGACTGAATGAAAAGAGCTGGCATCTCACTCTCTTTGAATCTTCTTTATCATGCCAGGATTAGCAGGAAAAAGCAAAAAATTTCAGAATTGCACCTTGCAATGTGGAGATATTACTGTTTGTGCATTTACAATATTCATTGATTTTTGCCATTGAAAAACGTCCAGAAATGTTTGAAGCTACTGACTGAATGAAAAGAGCTGGCATCTCACTCTCTTTGAATCTTCTTTATCATGCTAGGATTAGCAGGAAAAAGCAAAAAATTTCAGAATTGCACCTTGCAATGCGGAGAAATTACTGTTTGTGCATTTACAATATTCATTGATTTTTGCCATTGAAAAACATGTTATTCATATACCAGAAATGTTTGAAGCTACTGACTGAATGAAAAGAGCTGGCATCTCACTCTCTTTGAAACTTCTTTATCATGCCAGGATTAGCAGGAAAAAGCAAAAAATTTCAGAATTGCACCTTGCAATGTGGAGATATTACTGTTTGTGCATTTACAATATTCATTGATTTTTGCCATTGAAAAACGTCCAGAAATGTTTGAAGCTACTGACTGAATGAAAAGAGCTGGCATCTCACTCTCTTTGAATCTTCTTTATCATGCTAGGATTAGCAGGAAAAAGCAAAAAATTTCAGAATTGCACCTTGCAATGCGGAGAAATTACTGTTTGTGCATTTACAGTATTCATTGATTTTTGCCATTGAAAAACATCATGTTATTCATATACCAGAAATGTTTGAAGCTACTGACTGAATGAAAAGAGCTGGCATCTCACTCTCTTTGAATCTTCTTTATCATGCTAAGAGGAGCAGGAAAAAGCAAAAAATTTCAGAATTGCACGTTGCAATGTGGAGATATTACTGTTTGTGCATTTACAATATTCATTGATTTTTGCCATTGAAAAACGTCCAGAAATGTTTGAAGCTACAGACTGAATGAAAGGAGCTGGCATCTCACTCTCTTTGAATCTTCTTTATCATGCTAGGATTAGCAGGAAAAAGCAAAAAATTTCAGAATTGCACCTTGCAATGCGGAGAAATTACTGTTTGTGCATTTACAATATTCATTGATTTTTGCCATTGAAAAACATCATGTTATTCATATACCAGAAATGTTTGAAGCTACTGACTGAATGAAAAGAGCTGGCATCTCACTCTCTTTGAATCTTTATCATGCCAGGATTAGCAGGAAAAAGCAAAAAATTTCAGAATTGCACCTTGCAATGCGGAGAAATTACTGTGTGTGCATTTACAATATTCATTGATTTTTGCCATTGAAAAACATCGTTATTCATATACCAGAAATGTTTGAAGCTACTGACTGAATGAAAAGAGCTGGCATCTCACTCTCTTTGAATCTTCTTTATCATGCCAGGATTAGCAGGAAAAAGCAAAAAATTTCAGAATTGCACGTTGCAATGTGGAGATATTACTGTTTGTGCATTTACAATATTCATTGATTTTTGCCATTGAAAAACATCGTTATTCATATACCAGAAATGTTTGAAGCTACTGACTGAATGAAAAGAGCTGGCATCTCACTCTCTTTGAATCTTCTTTATCATGCCATGATTAGCAGGAAAAAGCAAAAAATTTCAGAATTGCACGTTGCAATGTGGAGATATTACTGTTTGTGCATTTACAATATTCATTGATTTTTGCCATTGAAAAACGTCCAGAAATGTTTGAAGCTACTGACTGAATGAAAGGAGCTGGCATCTCACTCTCTTTGAATCTTCTTTATCATGCTAGGATTAGCAGGAAAAAGCAAAAAATTTCAGAATTGCACCTTGCAATGCGGAGAAATTACTGTTTGTGCATTTACAATATTCATTGATTTTTGCCATTGAAAAACGTCCAGAAATGTTTGAAGCTACTGACTGAATGAAAAGAGCTGGCATCTCACTCTCTTTGAATCTTCTTTATCATGCTAAGAGGAGCAGGAAAAAGCAAAAAATTTCAGAATTGCACGTTGCAATGTGGAGATATTACTGTTTGTGCATTTACAATATTCATTGATTTTTGCCAGTGAAAAACATGTTATTCATATACCAGAAATGTTTGAAGCTACTGACTGAATGAAAAGAGCTGGCATCTCACTCTCTTTGAATCTTCTTTATCATGCCAGGATTAGCAGGAAAAAGCAAAAAATTTCAGAATTGCACCTTGCAATGTGGAGATATTACTGTTTGTGCATTTACAATATTCATTGATTTTTGCCATTGAAAAACGTCCAGAAATGTTTGAAGCTACTGACTGAATGAAAAGAGCTGGCATCTCACTCTCTTTGAATCTTCTTTATCATGCTAGGATTAGCAGGAAAAAGCAAAAAATTTCAGAATTGCACCTTGCAATGCGGAGAAATTACTGTTTGTGCATTTACAATATTCATTGATTTTTGCCATTGAAAAACATGTTATTCATATACCAGAAATGTTTGAAGCTACTGACTGAATGAAAAGAGCTGGCATCTCACTCTCTTTGAATCTTCTTTATCATGCCAGGATTAGCAGGAAAAAGCAAAAAATTTCAGAATTGCACCTTGCAATGTGGAGATATTACTGTTTGTGCATTTACAATATTCATTGATTTTTGCCATTGAAAAACGTCCAGAAATGTTTGAAGCTACTGACTGAATGAAAAGAGCTGGCATCTCACTCTCTTTGAATCTTCTTTATCATGCTAGGATTAGCAGGAAAAAGCAAAAAATTTCAGAATTGCACCTTGCAATGCGGAGAAATTACTGTTTGTGCATTTACAATATTCATTGATTTTTGCCATTGAAAAACATCATGTTATTCATATACCAGAAATGTTTGAAGCTACTGACTGAATGAAAAGAGCTGGCATCTCACTCTCTTTGAATCTTCTTTATCATGCTAAGAGGAGCAGGAAAAAGCAAAAAATTTCAGAATTGCACGTTGCAATGTGGAGATATTACTGTTTGTGCATTTACAATATTCATTGATTTTTGCCATTGAAAAACGTCCAGAAATGTTTGAAGCTACTGACTGAATGAAAGGAGCTGGCATCTCACTCTCTTTGAATCTTCTTTATCATGCTAGGATTAGCAGGAAAAAGCAAAAAATTTCAGAATTGCACCTTGCAATGCGGAGAAATTACTGTTTGTGCATTTACAATATTCATTGATTTTTGCCATTGAAAAACATCATGTTATTCATATACCAGAAATGTTTGAAGCTACTGACTGAATGAAAAGAGCTGGCATCTCACTCTCTTTGAATCTTTATCATGCCAGGATTAGCAGGAAAAAGCAAAAAATTTCAGAATTGCACCTTGCAATGCGGAGAAATTACTGTGTGTGCATTTACAATATTCATTGATTTTTGCCATTGAAAAACATCGTTATTCATATACCAGAAATGTTTGAAGCTACTGACTGAATGAAAAGAGCTGGCATCTCACTCTCTTTGAATCTTCTTTATCATGCTAAGAGGAGCAGGAAAAAGCAAAAAATTTCAGAATTGCACGTTGCAATGTGGAGATATTACTGTTTGTGCATTTACAATATTCATTGATTTTTGACATTGAAAAACATGTTATTCATATACCAGAAATGTTTGAAGCTACTGACTGAATGAAAAGAGCTGGCATCTCACTCTCTTTGAATCTTCTTTATCATGCTAGGATTAGCAGGAAAAAGCAAAAAATTTCAGAATTGCACCTTGCAATGCGGAGAAATTACTGTTTGTGCATTTACAATATTCATTGATTTTTGCCATTGAAAAACATCATGTTATTCATATACCAGAAATGTTTGAAGCTACTGACTGAATGAAAAGAGCTGGCATCTCACTCTCTTTGAATCTTTATCATGCCAGGATTAGCAGGAAAAAGCAAAAAATTTCAGAATTGCACCTTGCAATGCGGAGAAATTACTGTGTGTGCATTTACAATATTCATTGATTTTTGCCATTGAAAAACATCGTTATTCATATACCAGAAATGTTTGAAGCTACTGACTGAATGAAAAGAGCTGGCATCTCACTCTCTTTGAATCTTCTTTATCATGCTAAGAGGAGCAGGAAAAAGCAAAAAATTTCAGAATTGCACGTTGCAATGTGGAGATATTACTGTTTGTGCATTTACAATATTCATTGATTTTTGACATTGAAAAACATGTTATTCATATACCAGAAATGTTTGAAGCTACTGACTGAATGAAAAGAGCTGGCATCTCACTCTCTTTGAATCTTCTTTATCATGCCAGGATTAGCAGGAAAAAGCAAAAAATTTCAGAATTGCACGTTGCAATGTGGAGATATTACTGTTTGTGCATTTACAATATTCATTGATTTTTGCCATTGAAAAACGTCCAGAAATGTTTGAAGCTACTGACTGAATGAAAGGAGCTGGCATCTCACTCTCTTTGAATCTTCTTTATCATGCTAGGATTAGCAGGAAAAAGCAAAAAATTTCAGAATTGCACCTTGCAATGTGGAGATATTACTGTTTGTGCATTTACAATATTCATTGATTTTTGCCATTGAAAAACGTCCAGAAATGTTTGAAGCTACTGACTGAATGAAAGGAGCTGGCATCTCACTCTCTTTGAATCTTCTTTATCATGCTAGGATTAGCAGGAAAAAGCAAAAAATTTCAGAATTGCACCTTGCAATGCGGAGAAATTACTGTTTGTGCATTTACAATATTCATTGATTTTTGCCATTGAAAAACATCATGTTATTCATATACCAGAAATGTTTGAAGCTACTGACTGAATGAAAAGAGCTGGCATCTCACTCTCTTTGAATCTTCTTTATCATGCTAAGAGGAGCAGGAAAAAGCAAAAAATTTCAGAATTGCACGTTGCAATGTGGAGATATTACTGTTTGTGCATTTACAATATTCATTGATTTTTGCCATTGAAAAACGTCCAGAAATGTTTGAAGCTACTGACTGAATGAAAGGAGCTGGCATCTCACTCTCTTTGAATCTTCTTTATCATGCTAGGATTAGCAGGAAAAAGCAAAAAATTTCAGAATTGCACCTTGCAATGCGGAGAAATTACTGTTTGTGCATTTACAATATTCATTGATTTTTGCCATTGAAAAACATCATGTTATTCATATACCAGAAATGTTTGAAGCTACTGACTGAATGAAAAGAGCTGGCATCTCACTCTCTTTGAATCTTTATCATGCCAGGATTAGCAGGAAAAAGCAAAAAATTTCAGAATTGCACCTTGCAATGCGGAGAAATTACTGTGTGTGCATTTACAATATTCATTGATTTTTGCCATTGAAAAACATCGTTATTCATATACCAGAAATGTTTGAAGCTACTGACTGAATGAAAAGAGCTGGCATCTCACTCTCTTTGAATCTTCTTTATCATGCTAAGAGGAGCAGGAAAAAGCAAAAAATTTCAGAATTGCACGTTGCAATGTGGAGATATTACTGTTTGTGCATTTACAATATTCATTGATTTTTGACATTGAAAAACATGTTATTCATATACCAGAAATGTTTGAAGCTACTGACTGAATGAAAAGAGCTGGCATCTCACTCTCTTTGAATCTTCTTTATCATGCCAGGATTAGCAGGAAAAAGCAAAAAATTTCAGAATTGCACGTTGCAATGTGGAGATATTACTGTTTGTGCATTTACAATATTCATTGATTTTTGCCATTGAAAAACGTCCAGAAATGTTTGAAGCTACTGACTGAATGAAAGGAGCTGGCATCTCACTCTCTTTGAATCTTCTTTATCATGCTAGGATTAGCAGGAAAAAGCAAAAAATTTCAGAATTGCACCTTGCAATGTGGAGATATTACTGTTTGTGCATTTACAATATTCATTGATTTTTGCCATTGAAAAACGTCCAGAAATGTTTGAAGCTACTGACTGAATGAAAGGAGCTGGCATCTCACTCTCTTTGAATCTTCTTTATCATGCTAGGATTAGCAGGAAAAAGCAAAAAATTTCAGAATTGCACCTTGCAATGCGGAGAAATTACTGTTTGTGCATTTACAATATTCATTGATTTTTGCCATTGAAAAACATGTTATTCATATACCAGAAATGTTTGAAGCTACTGACTGAATGAAAAGAGCTGGCATCTCACTCTCTTTGAATCTTCTTTATCATGCCAGGATTAGCAGGAAAAAGCAAAAAATTTCAGAATTGCACCTTGCAATGTGGAGATATTACTGTTTGTGCATTTACAATATTCATTGATTTTTGCCATTGAAAAACGTCCAGAAATGTTTGAAGCTACTGACTGAATGAAAGGAGCTGGCATCTCACTCTCTTTGAATCTTCTTTATCATGCTAGGATTAGCAGGAAAAAGCAAAAAATTTCAGAATTGCACCTTGCAATGCGGAGAAATTACTGTGTGTGCATTTACAATATTCATTGATTTTTGCCATTGAAAAACATCGTTATTCATATACCAGAAATGTTTGAAGCTACTGACTGAATGAAAAGAGCTGGCATCTCACTCTCTTTGAATCTTCTTTATCATGCCAGGATTAGCAGGAAAAAGCAAAAAATTTCAGAATTGCACGTTGCAATGTGGAGATATTACTGTTTGTGCATTTACAATATTCATTGATTTTTGCCATTGAAAAACATCGTTATTCATATACCAGAAATGTTTGAAGCTACTGACTGAATGAAAAGAGCTGGCATCTCACTCTCTTTGAATCCTCTTTATCATGCCAGGATTAGCAGGAAAAAGCAAAAAATTTCAGAATTGCACGTTGCAATGTGGAGATATTACTGTTTGTGCATTTACAATATTCATTGATTTTTGCCATTGAAAAACGTCCAGAAATGTTTGAAGCTACTGACTGAATGAAAGGAGCTGGCATCTCACTCTCTTTGAATCTTCTTTATCATGCTAGGATTAGCAGGAAAAAGCAAAAAATTTCAGAATTGCACGTTGCAATGTGGAGATATTACTGTTTGTGCATTTACAATATTCATTGATTTTTGCCATTGAAAAACGTCCAGAAATGTTTGAAGCTACTGACTGAATGAAAGGAGCTGGCATCTCACTCTCTTTGAATCTTCTTTATCATGCTAGGATTAGCAGGAAAAAGCAAAAAATTTCAGAATTGCACCTTGCAATGTGGAGATATTACTGTTTGTGCATTTACAATATTCATTGATTTTTGCCATTGAAAAACGTCCAGAAATGTTTGAAGCTACTGACTGAATGAAAGGAGCTGGCATCTCACTCTCTTTGAATCTTCTTTATCATGCTAGGATTAGCAGGAAAAAGCAAAAAATTTCAGAATTGCACCTTGCAATGCGGAGAAATTACTGTTTGTGCATTTACAATATTCATTGATTTTTGCCATTGAAAAACATGTTATTCATATACCAGAAATGTTTGAAGCTACTGACTGAATGAAAAGAGCTGGCATCTCACTCTCTTTGAATCTTCTTTATCATGCCAGGATTAGCAGGAAAAAGCAAAAAATTTCAGAATTGCACCTTGCAATGTGGAGATATTACTGTTTGTGCATTTACAATATTCATTGATTTTTGCCATTGAAAAACGTCCAGAAATGTTTGAAGCTACTGACTGAATGAAAGGAGCTGGCATCTCACTCTCTTTGAATCTTCTTTATCATGCTAGGATTAGCAGGAAAAAGCAAAAAATTTCAGAATTGCACCTTGCAATGCGGAGAAATTACTGTGTGTGCATTTACAATATTCATTGATTTTTGCCATTGAAAAACATCGTTATTCATATACCAGAAATGTTTGAAGCTACTGACTGAATGAAAAGAGCTGGCATCTCACTTTCTTTGAATCTTCTTTATCATGCCAGGATTAGCAGGAAAAAGCAAAAAATTTCAGAATTGCACGTTGCAATGTGGAGATATTACTGTTTGTGCATTTACAATATTCATTGATTTTTGCCATTGAAAAACATCGTTATTCATATACCAGAAATGTTTGAAGCTACTGACTGAATGAAAAGAGCTGGCATCTCACTCTCTTTGAATCCTCTTCATCATGCCAGGTTTAGCAGGAAAAAGCAAAAAATTTCAGAATTGCACGTTGCAATGTGGAGATATTACTGTTTGTGCATTTACAATATTCATTGATTTTTGCCATTGAAAAACGTCCAGAAATGTTTGAAGCTACTGACTGAATGAAAGGAGCTGGCATCTCACTCTCTTTGAATCTTCTTTATCATGCTAGGATTAGCAGGAAAAAGCAAAAAATTTCAGAATTGCACCTTGCAATGCGGAGAAATTACTGTTTGTGCATTTACAATATTCATTGATTTTTGCCATTGAAAAACGTCCAGAAATGTTTGAAGCTACTGACTGAATGAAAAGAGCTGGCATCTCACTCTCTTTGAATCTTCTTTATCATGCTAAGAGGAGCAGGAAAAAGCAAAAAATTTCAGAATTGCACGTTGCAATGTGGAGATATTACTGTTTGTGCATTTACAATATTCATTGATTTTTGCCATTGAAAAACGTCCAGAAATGTTTGAAGCTACTGACTGAATGAAAAGAGCTGGCATCTCACTCTCTTTGAATCTTCTTTATCATGCTAGGATTAGCAGGAAAAAGCAAAAAATTTCAGAATTGCACCTTGCAATGCGGAGAAATTACTGTTTGTGCATTTACAATATTCATTGATTTCTGCCATTGAAAAACATGTTATTCATATACCAGAAATGTTTGAAGCTACTGACTGAATGAAAAGAGCTGGCATCTCACTCTCTTTGAATCTTCTTTATCATGCTAAGAGGAGCAGGAAAAAGCAAAAAATTTCAGAATTGCACGTTGCAATGTGTAGATATTACTGTTTGTGCATTTACAATATTCATTGATTTTTGCCATTGAAAAACGTCCAGAAATGTTTGAAGCTACTGACTGAATGAAAGGAGCTGGCATCTCACTCTCTTTGAATCTTCTTTATCATGCTAGGATTAGCAGGAAAAAGCAAAAAATTTCAGAATTGCACCTTGCAATGCAGAGAAATTACTGTTTGTGCATTTACAATATTCATTGATTTTTGCCATTGAAAAACATCATGTTATTCATATACCAGAAATGTTTGAAGCTACTGACTGAATGAAAAGAGCTGGCATCTCACTCTCTTTGAATCTTCTTTATCATGCTAAGAGGAGCAGGAAAAAGCAAAAAATTTCAGAATTGCACGTTGCAATGTGGAGATATTACTGTTTGTGCATTTACAATATTCATTGATTTTTGCCATTGAAAAACATGTTATTCATATACCAGAAATGATTGAAGCTACTGACTGAATGAAAAGAGCTGGCATCTCACTCTCTTTGAATCTTCTTTATCATGCCAGGATTAGCAGGAAAAAGCAAAAAATTTCAGAATTGCACGTTGCAATGTGGAGATATTACTGTTTGTGCATTTACAATATTCATTGATTTTTGCCATTGAAAAACGTCCAGAAATGTTTGAAGCTACTGACTGAATGAAAGGAGCTGGCATCTCACTCTCTTTGAATCTTCTTTATCATGCTAGGATTAGCAGGAAAAAGCAAAAAATTTCAGAATTGCACCTTGCAATGCGGTGAAATTACTGTTTGTGCATTTACAATATTCATTGATTTTTGCCATTGAAAAACATCATGTTATTCATATACCAGAAATGTTTGAAGCTACTGACTGAATGAAAAGAGCTGGCATCTCACTCTCTTTGAATCTTCTTTATCATGCCAGGATTAGCAGGAAAAAGCAAAAAATTTCAGAATTGCACGTTGCAATGTGGAGATATTACTGTTTGTGCATTTACAATATTCATTGATTTTTGCCATTGAAAAACGTCCAGAAATGTTTGAAGCTACTGACTGAATGAAAGGAGCTGGCATCTCACTCTCTTTGAATCTTCTTTATCATGCTAGGATTAGCAGGAAAAAGCAAAAAATTTCAGAATTGCACCTTGCAATGTGGAGATATTACTGTTTGTGCATTTACAATATTCATTGATTTTTGCCATTGAAAAACGTCCAGAAATGTTTGAAGCTACTGACTGAATGAAAGGAGCTGGCATCTCACTCTCTTTGAATCTTCTTTATCATGCTAGGATTAGCAGGAAAAAGCAAAAAATTTCAGAATTGCACCTTGCAATGCGGAGAAATTACTGTTTGTGCATTTACAATATTCATTGATTTTTGCCATTGAAAAACATGTTATTCATATACCAGAAATGTTTGAAGCTACTGACTGAATGAAAAGAGCTGGCATCTCACTCTCTTTGAATCTTCTTTATCATGCCAGGATTAGCAGGAAAAAGCAAAAAATTTCAGAATTGCACCTTGCAATGTGGAGATATTACTGTTTGTGCATTTACAATATTCATTGATTTTTGCCATTGAAAAACGTCCAGAAATGTTTGAAGCTACTGACTGAATGAAAGGAGCTGGCATCTCACTCTCTTTGAATCTTCTTTATCATGCTAGGATTAGCAGGAAAAAGCAAAAAATTTCAGAATTGCACCTTGCAATGCGGAGAAATTACTGTGTGTGCATTTACAATATTCATTGATTTTTGCCATTGAAAAACATCGTTATTCATATACCAGAAATGTTTGAAGCTACTGACTGAATGAAAAGAGCTGGCATCTCACTCTCTTTGAATCTTCTTTATCATGCCAGGATTAGCAGGAAAAAGCAAAAAATTTCAGAATTGCACGTTGCAATGTGGAGATATTACTGTTTGTGCATTTACAATATTCATTGATTTTTGCCATTGAAAAACATCGTTATTCATATACCAGAAATGTTTGAAGCTACTGACTGAATGAAAAGAGCTGGCATCTCACTCTCTTTGAATCCTCTTTATCATGCCAGGATTAGCAGGAAAAAGCAAAAAATTTCAGAATTGCACGTTGCAATGTGGAGATATTACTGTTTGTGCATTTACAATATTCATTGATTTTTGCCATTGAAAAACGTCCAGAAATGTTTGAAGCTACTGACTGAATGAAAGGAGCTGGCATCTCACTCTCTTTGAATCTTCTTTATCATGCTAGGATTAGCAGGAAAAAGCAAAAAATTTCAGAATTGCACGTTGCAATGTGGAGATATTACTGTTTGTGCATTTACAATATTCATTGATTTTTGCCATTGAAAAACGTCCAGAAATGTTTGAAGCTACTGACTGAATGAAAGGAGCTGGCATCTCACTCTCTTTGAATCTTCTTTATCATGCTAGGATTAGCAGGAAAAAGCAAAAAATTTCAGAATTGCACCTTGCAATGTGGAGATATTACTGTTTGTGCATTTACAATATTCATTGATTTTTGCCATTGAAAAACGTCCAGAAATGTTTGAAGCTACTGACTGAATGAAAGGAGCTGGCATCTCACTCTCTTTGAATCTTCTTTATCATGCTAGGATTAGCAGGAAAAAGCAAAAAATTTCAGAATTGCACCTTGCAATGCGGAGAAATTACTGTTTGTGCATTTACAATATTCATTGATTTTTGCCATTGAAAAACATGTTATTCATATACCAGAAATGTTTGAAGCTACTGACTGAATGAAAAGAGCTGGCATCTCACTCTCTTTGAATCTTCTTTATCATGCCAGGATTAGCAGGAAAAAGCAAAAAATTTCAGAATTGCACGTTGCAATGTGGAGATATTACTGTTTGTGCATTTACAATATTCATTGATTTTTGCCATTGAAAAACGTCCAGAAATGTTTGAAGCTACTGACTGAATGAAAGGAGCTGGCATCTCACTCTCTTTGAATCTTCTTTATCATGCTAGGATTAGCAGGAAAAAGCAAAAAATTTCAGAATTGCACCTTGCAATGCGGAGAAATTACTGTGTGTGCATTTACAATATTCATTGATTTTTGCCATTGAAAAACATCGTTATTCATATACCAGAAATGTTTGAAGCTACTGACTGAATGAAAAGAGCTGGCATCTCACTCTCTTTGAATCTTCTTTATCATGCCAGGATTAGCAGGAAAAAGCAAAAAATTTCAGAATTGCACGTTGCAATGTGGAGATATTACTGTTTGTGCATTTACAATATTCATTGATTTTTGCCATTGAAAAACATCGTTATTCATATACCAGAAATGTTTGAAGCTACTGACTGAATGAAAAGAGCTGGCATCTCACTCTCTTTGAATCCTCTTTATCATGCCAGGATTAGCAGGAAAAAGCAAAAAATTTCAGAATTGCACGTTGCAATGTGGAGATATTACTGTTTGTGCATTTACAATATTCATTGATTTTTGCCATTGAAAAACGTCCAGAAATGTTTGAAGCTACTGACTGAATGAAAGGAGCTGGCATCTCACTCTCTTTGAATCTTCTTTATCATGCTAGGATTAGCAGGAAAAAGCAAAAAATTTCAGAATTGCACGTTGCAATGTGGAGATATTACTGTTTGTGCATTTACAATATTCATTAATTTTTGCCATTGAAAAACGTCCAGAAATGTTTGAAGCTACTGACTGAATGAAAAGAGCTGGCATCTCACTCTCTTTGAATCTTCTTTATCATGCTAGGATTAGCAGGAAAAAGCAAAAAATTTCAGAATTGCACCTTGCAATGCGGAGAAATTACTGTTTGTGCATTTACAATATTCATTGATTTCTGCCATTGAAAAACATGTTATTCATATACCAGAAATGTTTGAAGCTACTGACTGAATGAAAAGAGCTGGCATCTCACTCTCTTTGAATCTTCTTTATCATGCTAAGAGGAGCAGGAAAAAGCAAAAAATTTCAGAATTGCACGTTGCAATGTGTAGATATTACTGTTTGTGCATTTACAATATTCATTGATTTTTGCCATTGAAAAACGTCCAGAAATGTTTGAAGCTACTGACTGAATGAAAGGAGCTGGCATCTCACTCTCTTTGAATCTTCTTTATCATGCTAGGATTAGCAGGAAAAAGCAAAAAATTTCAGAATTGCACCTTGCAATGCAGAGAAATTACTGTTTGTGCATTTACAATATTCATTGATTTTTGCCATTGAAAAACATCATGTTATTCATATACCAGAAATGTTTGAAGCTACTGACTGAATGAAAAGAGCTGGCATCTCACTCTCTTTGAATCTTCTTTATCATGCTAAGAGGAGCAGGAAAAAGCAAAAAATTTCAGAATTGCACGTTGCAATGTGGAGATATTACTGTTTGTGCATTTACAATATTCATTGATTTTTGCCATTGAAAAACATGTTATTCATATACCAGAAATGATTGAAGCTACTGACTGAATGAAAAGAGCTGGCATCTCACTCTCTTTGAATCTTCTTTATCATGCCAGGATTAGCAGGAAAAAGCAAAAAATTTCAGAATTGCACGTTGCAATGTGGAGATATTACTATTTGTGCATTTACAATATTCATTGATTTTTGCCATTGAAAAACGTCCAGAAATGTTTGAAGCTACTGACTGAATGAAAGGAGCTGGCATCTCACTCTCTTTGAATCTTCTTTATCATGCTAGGTTTAGCAGGAAAAAGCAAAAAATTTCAGAATTGCACCTTGCAATGCGGTGAAATTACTGTTTGTGCATTTACAATATTCATTGATTTTTGCCATTGAAAAACATCATGTTATTCATATACCAGAAATGTTTGAAGCTACTGACTGAATGAAAAGAGCTGGCATCTCACTCTCTCTGAATCTTCTTTATCATGCCAGGATTAGCAGGAAAAAGCAAAAAATTTCAGAATTGCACGTTGCAATGTGGAGATATTACTGTTTGTGCATTTACAATATTCATTGATTTTTGCCATTGAAAAACGTCCAGAAATGTTTGAAGCTACTGACTGAATGAAAGGAGCTGGCATCTCACTCTCTTTGAATCTTCTTTATCATGCTAGGATTAGCAGGAAAAAGCAAAAAATTTCAGAATTGCACCTTGCAATGCGGATAAAATACTGTTTGTGCATTTACAATATTCATTGATTTTTGCCATTGAAAAACATCATGTTATTCATATACCAGAAATGTTTGAAACTACTGACTGAATGAAAAGAGCTGGCATCTCACTGTCTTCGAATCTTCTTTATCATGCCAGGATTAGCAGGAAAAAGCAAAAAATTTCAGAATTGCACGTTGCAATGTGGAGATATTACTGTTTGTGCATTTACAATATTCATTGATTTTTGCCATTGAATAACGTCCAGAAATGTTTGAAGCTACTGACTGAATGAAAGGAGCTGGCATCTCACTCTCTTTGAATCTTCTTTATCATGCAAGGATTAGCAGGAAAAAGCAAAAAATTTCAGAATTGCACCTTGCAATGCGGAGAAATTACTGTGTGTGCATTTACAATATTCATTGATTTTTGCCATTGAAAAACATCATGTTATTCATATACCAGAAATGTTTGAAGCTACTGACTGAATGAAAAGAACTGGCATCTCACTCTCTTTGAATCTTCTTTATCATGCTAGGATTAGCAGGAAAAAGCAAAAAATTTCAGAATTGCACCTTGCAATGCGGAGAAATTACTGTTTGTGCATTTACAATATTCATTGATTTCTGCCATTGAAAAACATGTTATTCATATACCAGAAATGTTTGAAGCTACTGACTGAATGAAAAGAGCTGGCATCTCACTCTCTTTGAATCTTCTTTATCATGCCAGGATTAGCAGGAAAAAGCAAAAAATTTCAGAATTGCACCTTGCAATGTGGAGATATTACTGTTTGTGCATTTACAATATTCATTGATTTTTGCCATTGAAAAACGTCCAGAAATGTTTGAAGCTACTGACTGAATGAAAAGAGCTGGCATCTCACTCTCTTTGAATCTTCTTTATCATGCTAGGATTAGCAGGAAAAAGCAAAAAATTTCAGAATTGCACCTTGCAATGCGGAGAAATTACTGTTTGTGCATTTACAATATTCATTGATTTTTGCCATTGAAAAACATCATGTTATTCATATACCAGAAATGTTTGAAGCTACTGACTGAATGAAAAGAGCTGGCATCTCACTCTCTTTGAATCTTCTTTATCATGCTAGGATTAGCAGGAAAAAGCAAAAAATTTCAGAATTGCACCTTGCAATGCGGTGAAATTACTGTTTGTGCATTTACAATATTCATTGATTTTTGCCATTGAAAAACATCATGTTATTCATATACCAGAAATGTTTGAAGCTACTGACTGAATGAAAAGAGCTGGCATCTCACTCTCTTTGAATCTTCTTTATCATGCCAGGATTAGCAGGAAAAAGCAAAAAATTTCAGAATTGCACGTTGCAATGTGGAGATATTACTGTTTGTGCATTTACAATATTCATTGATTTTTGCCATTGAAAAACGTCCAGAAATGTTTGAAGCTACTGACTGAATGAAAGGAGCTGGCATCTCACTCTCTTTGAATCTTCTTTATCATGCTAGGATTAGCAGGAAAAAGCAAAAAATTTCAGAATTGCACCTTGCAATGCGGAGAAATTACTGTTTGTGAATTTACAATATTCATTGATTTTTGCCATTGAAAAACATCATGTTATTCATATACCAGAAATGTTTGAAGCTACTGACTGAATGAAAAGAGCTGGCATCTCACTCTCTTCGAATCTTCTTTATCATGCCAGGATTAGCAGGAAAAAGCAAAAAATTTCAGAATTGCACGTTGCAATGTGGAGATATTACTGTTTGTGCATTTACAATATTCATTGATTTTTGCCATTGAATAACGTCCAGAAATGTTTGAAGCTACTGACTGAATGAAAGGAGCTGGCATCTCACTCTCTTTGAATCTTCTTTATCATGCTAGGATTAGCAGGAAAAAGCAAAAAATTTCAGAATTGCACCTTGCAATGCGGAGAAATTACTGTGTGTGCATTTACAATATTCATTGATTTTTGCCATTGAAAAACATCATGTTATTCATATACCAGAAATGTTTGAAGCTACTGACTGAATGAAAAGAGCTGGCATCTCACTCTCTTTGAATCTTCTTTATCATGCTAGGATTAGCAGGAAAAAGCAAAAAATTTCAGAATTGCACCTTGCAATGCGGAGAAATTACTGTTTGTGCATTTACAATATTCATTGATTTCTGCCATTGAAAAACATGTTATTCATATACCAGAAATGTTTGAAGCTACTGACTGAATGAAAAGAGCTGGCATCTCACTCTCTTTGAATCTTCTTTATCATGCCAGGATTAGCAGGAAAAAGCAAAAAATTTCAGAATTGCACCTTGCAATGTGGAGATATTACTGTTTGTGCATTTACAATATTCATTGATTTTTGCCATTGAAAAACGTCCAGAAATGTTTGAAGCTACTGACTGAATGAAAAGAGCTGGCATCTCACTCTCTTTGAATCTTCTTTATCATGATAGGATTAGCAGGAAAAAGCAAAAAATTTCAGAATTGCACCTTGCAATGCGGAGAAATTACTGTTTGTGCATTTACAATATTCATTGATTTTTGCCATTGAAAAACATCATGTTATTCATATACCAGAAATGTTTGAAGCTACTGACTGAATGAAAAGAGCTGGCATCTCACTCTCTTTGAATCTTCTTTATCATGCTAAGAGGAGCAGGAAAAAGCAAAAAATTTCAGAATTGCACGTTGCAATGTGGAGATATTACTGTTTGTGCATTTACAATATTCATTGATTTTTGCCATTGAAAAACGTCCAGAAATGTTTGAAGCTACTGACTGAATGAAAGGAGCTGGCATCTCACTCTCTTTGAATCTTCTTTATCATGCTAGGATTAGCAGGAAAAAGCAAAAAATTTCAGAATTGCACCTTGCAATACAGAGAAATTACTGTTTGTGCATTTACAATATTCATTGATTTTTGCCATTGAAAAACATCATGTTATTCATATACCAGAAATGTTTGAAGCTACTGACTGAATGAAAAGAGCTGGCATCTCACTCTCTTTGAATTTTCTTTATCATGCTAAGAGGAGCAGGAAAAAGCAAAAAATTTCAGAATTGCACGTTGCAATGTGGAGATATTACTTTTTGTGCATTTACAATATTCATTGATTTTTGCCATTGAAAAACGTCCAGAAATGTTTGAAGCTACTGACTGAATGAAAGGAGCTGGCATCTCACTCTCTTTGAATCTTCTTTATCATGCTAGGATTAGCAGGAAAAAGCAAAAAATTTCAGAATTGCACCTTGCAATGCGGAGAAATTACTGTGTGTGCATTTACAATATTCATTGATTTTTGCCATTGAAAAACATGTTATTCATATACCAGAAATGTTTGAAGCTACTGACTGAATGAAAAGAGCTGGCATCTCACTCTCTTTGAATCTTCTTTATCATGCTAGGATTAGCAGGAAAAAGCAAAAAATTTCAGAATTGCACCTTGCAATGCGGAGAAATTACTGTTTGTGCATTTACAATATTCATTGATTTTTGCCATTGAAAAACATGTTATTCATATACCAGAAATGTTTGAAGCTACTGACTGAATGAAAAGAGCTGGCATCTCACTCTCTTTGAATCTTCTTTATCATGCCAGGATTAGCAGGAAAAAGCAAAAAATTTCAGAATTGCACATTGCAATGTGGAGATATTACTGTTTGTGCATTTACAATATTCATTGATTTTTGCCATTGAAAAACGTCCAGAAATGTTTGAAGCTACTGACTGAATGAAAGGAGCTGGCATCTCACTCTCTTTGAATCTTCTTTATCATGCTAGGATTAGCAGGAAAAAGCAAAAAATTTCAGAATTGCACCTTGCAATGCGGAGAAATTACTGTTTGTGCATTTACAATATTCATTGATTTTTGCCATTGAAAAACATCATGTTATTCATATACCAGAAATGTTTGAAGCTACTGACTGAATGAAAAGAGCTGGCATCTCACTCTCTTTGAATCTTCTTTATCATGCCAGGATTAGCAGGAAAAAGCAAAAAATTTCAGAATTGCACGTTGCAATGTGGAGATATTACTGTTTGTGCATTTACAATATTCATTGATTTTTGCCATTGAAAAACGTCCAGAAATGTTTGAAGCTACTGACTGAATGAAAGGAGCTGGCATCTCACTCTCTTTGAATCTTCTTTATCATGCTAGGATTAGCAGGAAAAAGCAAAAAATTTCAGAATTGCACCTTGCAATGCGGAGAAATTACTGTTTGTGCATTTACAATATTCATTGATTTTTGCCATTGAAAAACATCATGTTATTCATATACCAGAAATGTTTGAAGCTACTGACTGAATGAAAAGAGCTGGCATCTCACTCTCTTCGAATCTTCTTTATCATGCCAGGATTAGCAGGAAAAAGCAAAAAATTTCAGAATTGCACGTTGCAATGTGGAGATATTACTGTTTGTGCATTTACAATATTCATTGATTTTTGCCATTGAATAACGTCCAGAAATGTTTGAAGCTACTGACTGAATGAAAGGAGCTGGCATCTCACTCTCTTTGAATCTTCTTTATCATGCTAGGATTAGCAGGAAAAAGCAAAAAATTTCAGAATTGCACCTTGCAATGCGGAGAAATTACTGTGTGTGCATTTACAATATTCATTGATTTTTGCCATTGAAAAACATGATGTTATTCATATACCAGAAATGTTTGAAGCTACTGACTGAATGAAAAGAGCTGGCATCTCACTCTCTTTGAATCTTCTTTATCATGCCAGGATTAGCAGGAAAAAGCAAAAAATTTCAGAATTGCACGTTGTAATGTGGAGATATTACTGTTTGTGCGTTTACAATATTCATTGATTTTTGCCATTGAAAAACATGTTATTCATATACCAGAAATGTTTGAAGCTACTGACTGAATGAAAAGAGCTGGCATCTCACTCTCTTTGAATCTTCTTTATCATGCCAGGATTAGCAGGAAAAAGCAAAAAATTTCAGAATTGCACCTTGCAATGTGGAGATATTACTGTTTGTGCATTTACAATATTCATTGATTTTTGCCATTGAAAAACGTCCAGAAATGTTTGAAGCTACTGACTGAATGAAAGGAGCTGGCATCTCACTCTCTTTGAATCTTCTTTATCATGCTAGGATTAGCAGGAAAAAGCAAAAAATTTCAGAATTGCACCTTGCAATGCGGAGAAATTACTGTTTGTGCATTTACAATATTCATTGATTTTTGCCATTGAAAAACATGTTATTCATATACCAGAAATGTTTGAAGCTACTGACTGAATGAAAAGAGCTGGCATCTCACTCTCTTTGAATCTTCTTTATCATGCCAGGATTAGCAGGAAAAAGCAAAAAATTTCAGAATTGCACGTTGCAATGTGGAGATATTACTGTTTGTGCATTTACAATATTCATTGATTTTTGCCATTGAAAAACGTCCAGAAATGTTTGAAGCTACTGACTGAATGAAAGGAGCTGGCATCTCACTCTCTTTGAATCTTCTTTATCATGCTAGGATTAGCAGGAAAAAGCAAAAAATTTCAGAATTGCACCTTGCAATGCGGAGAAATTACTGTTTGTGCATTTACAATATTCATTGATTTTTGCCATTGAAAAACATCCAGAAATGTTTGAAGCTACTGACTGAATGAAAAGAGCTGGCATCTCACTCTCTTTGAATCTTCTTTATCATGCTAAGAGGAGCAGGAAAAAGCAAAAAATTTCAGAATTGCACGTTGCAATGTGGAGATATTACTGTTTGTGCATTTACAATATTCATTGATTTTTGCCAGTGAAAAACATGTTATTCATATACCAGAAATGTTTGAAGCTACTGACTGAATGAAAAGAGCTGGCATCTCACTCTCTTTGAATCTTCTTTATCATGCCAGGATTAGCAGGAAAAAGCAAAAAATTTCAGAATTGCACCTTGCAATGTGGAGATATTACTGTTTGTGCATTTACAATATTCATTGATTTTTGCCATTGAAAAACGTCCAGAAATGTTTGAAGCTACTGACTGAATGAAAAGAGCTGGCATCTCACTCTCTTTGAATCTTCTTTATCATGCTAGGATTAGCAGGAAAAAGCAAAAAATTTCAGAATTGCACCTTGCAATGCGGAGAAATTACTGTGTGTGCATTTACAATATTCATTGATTTTTGCCATTGAAAAACATCGTTATTCATATACCAGAAATGTTTGAAGCTACTGACTGAATGAAAAGAGCTGGCATCTCACTCTCTTTGAATCTTCTTTATCATGCCAGGATTAGCAGGAAAAAGCAAAAAATTTCAGAATTGCACGTTGCAATGTGGAGATATTACTGTTTGTGCATTTACAATATTCATTGATTTTTGCCATTGAAAAACATCGTTATTCATATACCAGAAATGTTTGAAGCTACTGACTGAATGAAAAGAGCTGGCATCTCACTCTCTTTGAATCTTCTTTATCATGCCAGGATTACCAGGAAAAAGCAAAAAATTTCAGAATTGCACGTTGCAATGTGGAGATATTACTGTTTGTGCATTTACAATATTCATTGATTTTTGCCATTGAAAAACGTCCAGAAATGTTTGAAGCTACTGACTGAATGAAAGGAGCTGGCATCTCACTCTCTTTGAATCTTCTTTATCATGCTAGGATTAGCAGGAAAAAGCAAAAAATTTCAGAATTGCACCTTGCAATGCGGAGAAATTACTGTTTGTGCATTTACAATATTCATTGATTTTTGCCATTGAAAAACGTCCAGAAATGTTTGAAGCTACTGACTGAATGAAAAGAGCTGGCATCTCACTCTCTTTGAATCTTCTTTATCATGCTAAGAGGAGCAGGATAAAGCAAAAAATTTCAGAATTGCACGTTGCAATGTGGAGATATTACTGTTTGTGCATTTACAATATTCATTGATTTTTGCCATTGAAAAACATGTTATTCATATACCAGAAATGTTTGAAGCTACTGACTGAATGAAAAGAGCTGGCATCTCACTCTCTTTGAATCTTCTTTATCATGCCAGGATTAGCAGGAAAAAGCAAAAAATTTCAGAATTGCACCTTGCAATGTGGAGATATTACTGTTTGTGCATTTACAATATTCATTGATTTTTGCCATTGAAAAACGTCCAGAAATGTTTGAAGCTACTGACTGAATGAAAAGAGCTGGCATCTCACTCTCTTTGAATCTTCTTTATCATGCTAGGATTAGCAGGAAAAAGCAAAAAATTTCAGAATTGCACCTTGCAATGCGGAGAAATTACTGTTTGTGCATTTACAATATTCATTGATTTCTGCCATTGAAAAACATGTTATTCATATACCAGAAATGTTTGAAGCTACTGACTGAATGAAAAGAGCTGGCATCTCACTCTCTTTGAATCTTCTTTATCATGCCAGGATTAGCAGGAAAAAGCAAAAAATTTCAGAATTGCACCTTGCAATGTGGAGATATTACTGTTTGTGCATTTACAATATTCATTGATTTTTGCCATTGAAAAACGTCCAGAAATGTTTGAAGCTACTGACTGAATGAAAAGAGCTGGCATCTCACTCTCTTTGAATCTTCTTTATCATGCTAGGATTAGCAGGAAAAAGCAAAAAATTTCAGAATTGCACCTTGCAATGCGGAGAAATTACTGTTTGTGCATTTACAATATTCATTGATTTTTGCCATTGAAAAACATCATGTTATTCATATACCAGAAATGTTTGAAGCTACTGACTGAATGAAAAGAGCTGGCATCTCACTCTCTTTGAATCTTCTTTATCATGCTAAGAGGAGCAGGAAAAAGCAAAAAATTTCAGAATTGCACCTTGCAATGTGGAGATATTACTGTTTGTGCATTTACAATATTCATTGATTTTTGCCATTGAAAAACGTCCAGAAATGTTTGAAGCTACTGACTGAATGAAAGGAGCTGGCATCTCACTCTCTTTGAATCTTCTTTATCATGCTAGGATTAGTAGGAAAAAGCAAAAAATTTCAGAATTGCACCTTGCAATGCAGAGAAATTACTGTTTGTGCATTTACAATATTCATTGATTTTTGCCATTGAAAAACATCATGTTATTCATATACCAGAAATGTTTGAAGCTACTGACTGAATGAAAAGAGCTGGCATCTCACTCTCTTTGAATCTTCTTTATCATGCTAAGAGGAGCAGGAAAAAGCAAAAAATTTCAGAATTGCACGTTGCAATGTGGAGATATTACTTTTTGTGCATTTACAATATTCATTGATTTTTGCCATTGAAAAACGTCCAGAAATGTTTGAAGCTACTGACTGAATGAAAGGAGCTGGCATCTCACTCTCTTTGAATCTTCTTTATCATGCTAGGATTAGCAGGAAAAAGCAAAAAATTTCAGAATTGCACCTTGCAATGCGGAGAAATTACTGTGTGTGCATTTACAATATTCATTGATTTTTGCCATTGAAAAACATGTTATTCATATACCAGAAATGTTTGAAGCTACTGACTGAATGAAAAGAGCTGGCATCTCACTCTCTTTGAATCTTCTTTATCATGCTAGGATTAGCAGGAAAAAGCAAAAAATTTCAGAATTGCACCTTGCAATGCGGAGAAATTACTGTTTGTGCATTTACAATATTCATTGATTTTTGCCATTGAAAAACATGTTATTCATATACCAGAAATGTTTGAAGCTACTGACTGAATGAAAAGAGCTGGCATCTCACTCTCTTTGAATCTTCTTTATCATGCCAGGATTAGCAGGAAAAAGCAAAAAATTTGAGAATTGCACGTTGCAATGTGGAGATATTACTGTTTGTGCATTTACAATATTCATTGATTTTTGCCATTGAAAAACGTCCAGAAATGTTTGAAGCTACTGACTGAATGAAAGGAGCTGGCATCTCACTCTCTTTGAATCTTCTTTATCATGCTAGGATTAGCAGGAAAAAGCAAAAAATTTCAGAATTGCACCTTGCAATGCGGAGAAATTACTGTTTGTGCATTTACAATATTCATTGATTTTTGCCATTGAAAAACATCATGTTATTCATATACCAGAAATGTTTGAAGCTACTGACTGAATGAAAAGAGCTGGCATCTCACTCTCTTTGAATCTTCTTTATCATGCTAAGAGGAGCAGGAAAAAGCAAAAAATTTCAGAATTGCACCTTGCAATGTGGAGATATTACTGTTTGTGCATTTACAATATTCATTGATTTTTGCCATTGAAAAACGTTCAGAAATGTTTGAAGCTACTGACTGAATGAAAGGAGCTGGCATCTCACTCTCTTTGAATCTTCTTTATCATGCTAGGATTAGCAGGAAAAAGCAAAAAATTTCAGAATTGCACCTTGCAATGCGGAGAAATTACTGTTTGTGCATTTACAATATTCATTGATTTTTGCCATTGAAAAACATCATGTTATTCATATACCAGAAATGTTTGAAGCTACTGACTGAATGAAAAGAGCTGGCATCTCACTCTCTTTGAATCTTCTTTATCATGCTAAGAGGAGCAGGAAAAAGCAAAAAATTTCAGAATTGCACCTTGCAATGTGGAGATATTACTGTTTGTGCATTTACAATATTCATTGATTTTTGCAATTGAAAAACGTCCAGAAATGTTTGAAGCTACTGACTGAATGAAAGGAGCTGGCATCTCACTCTCTTTGAATCTTCTTTATCATGCTAGGATTAGCAGGAAAAAGCAAAAAATTTCAGAATTGCACCTTGCAATGCAGAGAAATTACTGTTTGTGCATTTACAATATTCATTGATTTTTGCCATTGAAAAACATGTTATTCATATACCAGAAATGTTTGAAGCTACTGACTGAATGAAAAGAGCTGGCATCTCACTCTCTTTGAATCTTCTTTATCATGCCAGGATTAGCAGGAAAAAGCAAAAAATTTGAGAATTGCACGTTGCAATGTGGAGATATTACTGTTTGTGCATTTACAATATTCATTGATTTTTGCCATTGAAAAACGTCCAGAAATGTTTGAAGCTACTGACTGAATGAAAAGAGCTGGCATCTCACTCTCTTTGAATCTTCTTTATCATGCCAGGATTAGCAGGAAAAAGCAAAAAATTTCAGAATTGCACGTTGCAATGTGGAGATATTACTGTTTGTGCATTTACAATATTCATTGATTTTTGCCATTGAAAAACGTCCAGAAATGTTTGAAGCTACTGACTGAATGAAAGGAGCTGGCATCTCACTCTCTTTGAATCTTCTTTATCATGCTAGGATTAGCAGGAAAAAGCAAAAAATTTCAGAATTGCACCTTGCAATGCGGAGAAATTACTGTTTGTGCATTTACAATATTCATTGACTTTTGCCATTGAAAAACATCATGTTATTCATATACCAGAAATGTTTGAAGCTACTGACTGAATGAAAAGAGCTGGCATCTCACTCTCTTCGAATCTTCTTTATCATGCCAGGATTAGCAGGAAAAAGCAAAAAATTTCAGAATTGCACGTTGCAATGTGGAGATATTACTGTTTGTGCATTTACAATATTCATTGATTTTTGCCATTGAATAACGTCCAGAAATGTTTGAAGCTACTGACTGAATGAAAGGAGCTGGCATCTCACTCTCTTTGAATCTTCTTTATCATGCTAGGATTAGCAGGAAAAAGCAAAAAATTTCAGAATTGCACCTTGCAATGCGAAGAAATTACTGTGTGTGCATTTACAATATTCATTGATTTTTGCCATTGAAAAACATCATGTTATTCATATACCAGAAATGTTTGAAGCTACTGACTGAATGAAAAGAGCTGGCATCTCACTCTCTTTGAATCTTCTTTATCATGCTAGGATTAGCAGGAAAAAGCAAAAAATTTCAGAATTGCACCTTGCAATGCGGAGAAATTACTGTTTGTGCATTTACAATATTCATTGATTTCTGCCATTGAAAAACATGTTATTCATATACCAGAAATGTTTGAAGCTACTGACTGAATGAAAAGAGCTGGCATCTCACTCTCTTTGAATCTTCTTTATCATGCCAGGATTAGCAGGAAAAAGCAAAAAATTTCAGAATTGCACCTTGCAATGTGGAGATATTACTGTTTGTGCATTTACAATATTCATTGATTTTTGCCATTGAAAAACGTCCAGAAATGTTTGAAGCTACTGACTGAATGAAAAGAGCTGGCATCTCACTCTCTTTGAATATTCTTTATCATGCTAGGATTAGCAGGAAAAAGCAAAAAATTTCAGAATTGCACCTTGCAATGCGGAGAAATTACTGTTTGTGCATTTACAATATTCATTGATTTTTGCCATTGAAAAACATCATGTTATTCATATACCAGAAATGTTTGAAGCTACTGACTGAATGAAAAGAGCTGGCATCTCACTCTCTTTGAATCTTCTTTATCATGCTAAGAGGAGCAGGAAAAAGCAAAAAATTTCAGAATTGCACGTTGCAATGTGGAGATATTACTGTTTGTGCATTTACAATATTCATTGATTTTTGCCATTGAAAAACGTCCAGAAATGTTTGAAGCTACTGACTGAATGAAAGGAGCTGGCATCTCACTCTCTTTGAATCTTCTTTATCATGCTAGGATTAGCAGGAAAAAGCAAAAAATTTCAGAATTGCACCTTGCAATGCAGAGAAATTACTGTTTGTGCATTTACAATATTCATTGATTTTTGCCATTGAAAAACATCATGTTATTCATATACCAGAAATGTTTGAAGCTACTGACTGAATGAAAAGAGCTGGCATCTCACTCTCTTTGAATCTTCTTTATCATGCTAAGAGGAGCAGGAAAAAGCAAAAAATTTCAGAATTGCACGTTGCAATGTGGAGATATTACTTTTTGTGCATTTACAATATTCATTGATTTTTGCCATTGAAAAACGTCCAGAAATGTTTGAAGCTACTGACTGAATGAAAGGAGCTGGCATCTCACTCTCTTTGAATCTTCTTTATCATGCTAGGATTAGCAGGAAAAAGCAAAAAATTTCAGAATTGCACCTTGCAATGCGGAGAAATTACTGTGTGTGCATTTACAATATTCATTGATTTTTGCCATTGAAAAACATGTTATTCATATACCAGAAATGTTTGAAGCTACTGACTGAATGAAAAGAGCTGGCATCTCACTCTCTTTGAATCTTCTTTATCATGCTAGGATTAGCAGGAAAAAGCAAAAAATTTCAGAATTGCACCTTGCAATGCGGAGAAATTACTGTTTGTGCATTTACAATATTCATTGATTTTTGCCATTGAAAAACATGTTATTCATATACCAGAAATGTTTGAAGCTACTGACTGAATGAAAAGAGCTGGCATCTCACTCTCTTTGAATCTTCTTTATCATGCTAGGATTAGCAGGAAAAAGCAAAAAATTTCAGAATTGCACCTTGCAATGCGGAGAAATTACTGTTTGTGCATTTACAATATTCATTGATTTTTGCCATTGAAAAACATGTTATTCATATACCAGAAATGTTTGAAGCTACTGACTGAATGAAAAGAGCTGGCATCTCACTCTCTTTGAATCTTCTTTATCATGCCAGGATTAGCAGGAAAAAGCAAAAAATTTGAGAATTGCACGTTGCAATGTGGAGATATTACTGTTTGTGCATTTACAATATTCATTGATTTTTGCCATTGAAAAACGTCCAGAAATGTTTGAAGCTACTGACTGAATGAAAGGAGCTGGCATCTCACTCTCTTTGAATCTTCTTTATCATGCTAGGATTAGCAGGAAAAAGCAAAAAATTTCAGAATTGCACCTTGCAATGCGGAGAAATTACTGTTTGTGCATTTACAATATTCATTGATTTTTGCCATTGAAAAACATCATGTTATTCATATACCAGAAATGTTTGAAGCTACTGACTGAATGAAAAGAGCTGGCATCTCACTCTCTTTGAATCTTCTTTATCATGCTAAGAGGAGCAGGAAAAAGCAAAAAATTTCAGAATTGCACCTTGCAATGTGGAGATATTACTGTTTGTGCATTTACAATATTCATTGATTTTTGCCATTGAAAAACGTTCAGAAATGTTTGAAGCTACTGACTGAATGAAAGGAGCTGGCATCTCACTCTCTTTGAATCTTCTTTATCATGCTAGGATTAGCAGGAAAAAGCAAAAAATTTCAGAATTGCACCTTGCAATGCGGAGAAATTACTGTTTGTGCATTTACAATATTCATTGATTTTTGCCATTGAAAAACATCATGTTATTCATATACCAGAAATGTTTGAAGCTACTGACTGAATGAAAAGAGCTGGCATCTCACTCTCTTTGAATCTTCTTTATCATGCTAAGAGGAGCAGGAAAAAGCAAAAAATTTCAGAATTGCACCTTGCAATGTGGAGATATTACTGTTTGTGCATTTACAATATTCATTGATTTTTGCAATTGAAAAACGTCCAGAAATGTTTGAAGCTACTGACTGAATGAAAGGAGCTGGCATCTCACTCTCTTTGAATCTTCTTTATCATGCTAGGATTAGCAGGAAAAAGCAAAAAATTTCAGAATTGCACCTTGCAATGCAGAGAAATTACTGTTTGTGCATTTACAATATTCATTGATTTTTCCCATTGAAAAACATGTTATTCATATACCAGAAATGTTTGAAGCTACTGACTGAATGAAAAGAGCTGGCATCTCACTCTCTTTGAATCTTCTTTATCATGCCAGGATTAGCAGGAAAAAGCAAAAAATTTGAGAATTGCACGTTGCAATGTGGAGATATTACTGTTTGTGCATTTACAATATTCATTGATTTTTGCCATTGAAAAACGTCCAGAAATGTTTGAAGCTACTGACTGAATGAAAAGAGCTGGCATCTCACTCTCTTTGAATCTTCTTTATCATGCCAGGATTAGCAGGAAAAAGCAAAAAATTTCAGAATTGCACGTTGCAATGTGGAGATATTACTGTTTGTGCATTTACAATATTCATTGATTTTTGCCATTGAAAAACGTCCAGAAATGTTTGAAGCTACTGACTGAATGAAAGGAGCTGGCATCTCACTCTCTTTGAATCTTCTTTATCATGCTAGGATTAGCAGGAAAAAGCAAAAAATTTCAGAATTGCACCTTGCAATGCGGAGAAATTACTGTTTGTGCATTTACAATATTCATTGACTTTTGCCATTGAAAAACATCATGTTATTCATATACCAGAAATGTTTGAAGCTACTGACTGAATGAAAAGAGCTGGCATCTCACTCTCTTCGAATCTTCTTTATCATGCCAGGATTAGCAGGAAAAAGCAAAAAATTTCAGAATTGCACGTTGCAATGTGGAGATATTACTGTTTGTGCATTTACAATATTCATTGATTTTTGCCATTGAATAACGTCCAGAAATGTTTGAAGCTACTGACTGAATGAAAGGAGCTGGCATCTCACTCTCTTTGAATCTTCTTTATCATGCTAGGATTAGCAGGAAAAAGCAAAAAATTTCAGAATTGCACCTTGCAATGCGAAGAAATTACTGTGTGTGCATTTACAATATTCATTGATTTTTGCCATTGAAAAACATCATGTTATTCATATACCAGAAATGTTTGAAGCTACTGACTGAATGAAAAGAGCTGGCATCTCACTCTCTTTGAATCTTCTTTATCATGCTAGGATTAGCAGGAAAAAGCAAAAAATTTCAGAATTGCACCTTGCAATGCGGAGAAATTACTGTTTGTGCATTTACAATATTCATTGATTTCTGCCATTGAAAAACATGTTATTCATATACCAGAAATGTTTGAAGCTACTGACTGAATGAAAAGAGCTGGCATCTCACTCTCTTTGAATCTTCTTTATCATGCCAGGATTAGCAGGAAAAAGCAAAAAATTTCAGAATTGCACCTTGCAATGTGGAGATATTACTGTTTGTGCATTTACAATATTCATTGATTTTTGCCATTGAAAAACGTCCAGAAATGTTTGAAGCTACTGACTGAATGAAAAGAGCTGGCATCTCACTCTCTTTGAATATTCTTTATCATGCTAGGATTAGCAGGAAAAAGCAAAAAATTTCAGAATTGCACCTTGCAATGCGGAGAAATTACTGTTTGTGCATTTACAATATTCATTGATTTTTGCCATTGAAAAACATCATGTTATTCATATACCAGAAATGTTTGAAGCTACTGACTGAATGAAAAGAGCTGGCATCTCACTCTCTTTGAATCTTCTTTATCATGCTAAGAGGAGCAGGAAAAAGCAAAAAATTTCAGAATTGCACGTTGCAATGTGGAGATATTACTGTTTGTGCATTTACAATATTCATTGATTTTTGCCATTGAAAAACGTCCAGAAATGTTTGAAGCTACTGACTGAATGAAAGGAGCTGGCATCTCACTCTCTTTGAATCTTCTTTATCATGCTAGGATTAGCAGGAAAAAGCAAAAAATTTCAGAATTGCACCTTGCAATGCAGAGAAATTACTGTTTGTGCATTTACAATATTCATTGATTTTTGCCATTGAAAAACATCATGTTATTCATATACCAGAAATGTTTGAAGCTACTGACTGAATGAAAAGAGCTGGCATCTCACTCTCTTTGAATCTTCTTTATCATGCTAAGAGGAGCAGGAAAAAGCAAAAAATTTCAGAATTGCACGTTGCAATGTGGAGATATTACTTTTTGTGCATTTACAATATTCATTGATTTTTGCCATTGAAAAACGTCCAGAAATGTTTGAAGCTACTGACTGAATGAAAGGAGCTGGCATCTCACTCTCTTTGAATCTTCTTTATCATGCTAGGATTAGCAGGAAAAAGCAAAAAATTTCAGAATTGCACCTTGCAATGCGGAGAAATTACTGTGTGTGCATTTACAATATTCATTGATTTTTGCCATTGAAAAACATGTTATTCATATACCAGAAATGTTTGAAGCTACTGACTGAATGAAAAGAGCTGGCATCTCACTCTCTTTGAATCTTCTTTATCATGCTAGGATTAGCAGGAAAAAGCAAAAAATTTCAGAATTGCACCTTGCAATGCGGAGAAATTACTGTTTGTGCATTTACAATATTCATTGATTTTTGCCATTGAAAAACATGTTATTCATATACCAGAAATGTTTGAAGCTACTGACTGAATGAAAAGAGCTGGCATCTCACTCTCTTTGAATCTTCTTTATCATGCCAGGATTAGCAGGAAAAAGCAAAAAATTTCAGAATTGCACGTTGCAATGTGGAGATATTACTGTTTGTGCATTTACAATATTCATTGATTTTTGCCATTGAAAAACGTCCAGAAATGTTTGAAGCTACTGACTGAATGAAAGGAGCTGGCATCTCACTCTCTTTGAATCTTCTTTATCATGCTAGGATTAGCAGGAAAAAGCAAAAAATTTCAGAATTGCACCTTGCAATGCGGAGAAATTACTGTTTGTGCATTTACAATATTCATTGATTTTTGCCATTGAAAAACATCATGTTATTCATATACCAGAAATGTTTGAAGCTACTGACTGAATGAAAAGAGCTGGCATCTCACTCTCTTTGAATCTTCTTTATCATGCCAGGATTAGCAGGAAAAAGCAAAAAATTTCAGAATTGCACGTTGCAATGTGGAGATATTACTGTTTGTGCATTTACAATATTCATTGATTTTTGCCATTGAATAACGTCCAGAAATGTTTGAAGCTACTGACTGAATGAAAGGAGCTGGCATCTCACTCTCTTTGAATCTTCTTTATCATGCTAGGATTAGCAGGAAAAAGCAAAAAATTTCAGAATTGCACCTTGCAATGCGGAGAAATTACTGTGTGTGCATTTACAATATTCATTGATTTTTGCCATTGAAAAACATCATGTTATTCATATACCAGAAATGTTTGAAGCTACTGACTGAATGAAAAGAGCTGGCATCTCACTCTCTTTGAATCTTCTTTATCATGCCAGGATTAGCAGGAAAAAGCAAAAAATTTCAGAATTGCACGTTGTAATGTGGAGATATTACTGTTTGTGCATTTACAATATTCATTGATTTTTGCCATTGAAAAACATGTTATTCATATACCAGAAATGTTTGAAGCTACTGACTGAATGAAAAGAGCTGGCATCTCACTCTCTTTGAATCTTCTTTATCATGCCAGGATTAGCAGGAAAAAGCAAAAAATTTCAGAATTGCACCTTGCAATGTGGAGATATTACTGTTTGTGCATTTACAATATTCATTGATTTTTGCCATTGAAAAACGTCCAGAAATGTTTGAAGCTACTGACTGAATGAAAGGAGCTGGCATCTCACTCTCTTTGAATCTTCTTTATCATGCTAGGATTAGCAGGAAAAAGCAAAAAATTTCAGAATTGCACCTTGCAATGCGGAGAAATTACTGTTTGTGCATTTACAATATTCATTGATTTTTGCCATTGAAAAACATGTTATTCATATACCAGAAATGTTTGAAGCTACTGACTGAATGAAAAGAGCTGGCATCTCACTCTCTTTGAATCTTCTTTATCATGCCAGGATTAGCAGGAAAAAGCAAAAAATTTCAGAATTGCACGTTGCAATGTGGAGATATTACTGTTTGTGCATTTACAATATTCATTGATTTTTGCCATTGAAAAACGTCCAGAAATGTTTGAAGCTACTGACTGAATGAAAGGAGCTGGCATCTCACTCTCTTTGAATCTTCTTTATCATGCTAGGATTAGCAGGAAAAAGCAAAAAATTTCAGAATTGCACCTTGCAATGCGGAGAAATTACTGTTTGTGCATTTACAATATTCATTGATTTTTGCCATTGAAAAACGTCCAGAAATGTTTGAAGCTACTGACTGAATGAAAAGAGCTGGCATCTCACTCTCTTTGAATCTTCTTTATCATGCTCAGAGGAGCAGGAAAAAGCAAAAAATTTCAGAATTGCACATTGCAATGTGGAGATATTACTGTTTGTGCATTTACAATATTCATTGATTTTTGCCAGTGAAAAACATGTTATTCATATACCAGAAATGTTTGAAGCTACTGACTGAATGAAAAGAGCTGGCATCTCACTCTCTTTGAATCTTCTTTATCATGCCAGGATTAGCAGGAAAAAGCAAAAAATTTCAGAATTGCACCTTGCAATGTGGAGATATTACTGTTTGTGCATTTACAATATTCATTGATTTTTGCCATTAAAAAACGTCCAGAAATGTTTGAAGCTACTGACTGAATGAAAAGAGCTGGCATCTCACTCTCTTTGAATCTTCTTTATCATGCTAGGATTAGCAGGAAAAAGCAAAAAATTTCAGAATTGCACCTTGCAATGCGGAGAAATTACTGTTTGTGCATTTACAATATTCATTGATTTTTGCCATTGAAAAACATGTTATTCATATACCAGAAATGTTTGAAGCTACTGACTGAATGAAAAGAGCTGGCATCTCACTCTCTTTGAATCTTCTTTATCATGCCAGGATTAGCAGGAAAAAGCAAAAAATTTCAGAATTGCACCTTTCAATGTGGAGGTATTACTGTTTGTGCATTTACAATATTCATTGATTTTTGCCATTGAAAAACGTCCAGAAATGTTTGAAGCTACTGACTGAATGAAAAGAGCTGGCATCTCACTCTCTTTGAATCTTCTTTATCATGCTAGGATTAGCAGGAAAAAGCAAAAAATTTCAGAATTGCACCTTGCAATGCGGAGAAATTACTGTTTGTGCATTTACAATATTCATTGATTTTTGCCATTGAAAAACATCATGTTATTCATATACCAGAAATGTTTGAAGCTACTGACTGAATGAAAAGAGCTGGCATCTCACTCTCTTTGAATCTTTATCATGCCAGGATTAGCAGGAAAAAGCAAAAAATTTCAGAATTGCACCTTGCAATGCGGAGAAATTACTGTGTGTGCATTTACAATATTCATTGATTTTTGCCATTGAAAAACATCGTTATTCATATACCAGAAATGTTTGAAGCTACTGAATGAATGAAAAGAGCTGGCATCTCACTCTCTTTGAATCTTCTTTATCATGCCAGGATTAGCAGGAAAAAGCAAAAAATTTCAGAATTGCACGTTGCAATGTGGAGATATTACTGTTTGTGCATTTACAATATTCATTGATTTTTGCCATTGAAAAACATCGTTATTCATATACCAGAAATGTTTGAAGCTACTGACTGAATGAAAAGAGCTGGCATCTCACTCTCTTTGAATCTTCTTTATCATGCCAGGATTAGCAGGAAAAAGCAAAAAATTTCAGAATTGCACGTTGCAATGTGGAGATATTACTGTTTGTGCATTTACAATATTCATTGATTTTTGCCATTGAAAAACGTCCAGAAATGTTTGAAGCTACTGACTGAATGAAAGGAGCTGGCATCTCACTCTCTTTGAATCTTCTTTATCATGCTAGGATTAGCAGGAAAAAGCAAAAAATTTCAGAATTGCACCTTGCAATGCGGAGAAATTACTGTTTGTGCATTTACAATATTCATTGATTTTTGCCATTGAAAAACGTCCAGAAATGTTTGAAGCTACTGACTGAATGAAAAGAGCTGGCATCTCACTCTCTTTGAATCTTCTTTATCATGCTAAGAGGAGCAGGAAAAAGCAAAAAATTTCAGAATTGCACGTTGCAATGTGGAGATATTACTGTTTGTGCATTTACAATATTCATTGATTTTTGCCAGTGAAAAACATGTTATTCATATACCAGAAATGTTTGAAGCTACTGACTGAATGAAAAGAGCTGGCATCTCACTCTCTTTGAATCTTCTTTATCATGCCAGGATTAGCAGGAAAAAGCAAAAAATTTCAGAATTGCACCTTGCAATGTGGAGATATTACTGTTTGTGCATTTACAATATTCATTGATTTTTGCCATTGAAAAACGTCCAGAAATGTTTGAAGCTACTGACTGAATGAAAAGAGCTGGCATCTCACTCTCTTTGAATCTTCTTTATCATGCTAGGATTAGCAGGAAAAAGCAAAAAATTTCAGAATTGCACCTTGCAATGCGGAGAAATTACTGTTTGTGCATTTACAATATTCATTGATTTTTGCCATTGAAAAACATCATGTTATTCATATACCAGAAATGTTTGAAGCTACTGACTGAATGAAAAGAGCTGGCATCTCACTCTCTTTGAATCTTCTTTATCATGCCAGGATTAGCAGGAAAAAGCAAAAAATTTCAGAATTGCACGTTGTAATGTGGAGATATTACTGTTTGTGCATTTACAATATTCATTGATTTTTGCCATTGAAAAACATGTTATTCATATACCAGAAATGTTTGAAGCTACTGACTGAATGAAAAGAGCTGGCATCTCACTCTCTTTGAATCTTCTTTATCATGCCAGGATTAGCAGGAAAAAGCAAAAAATTTCAGAATTGCACCTTGCAATGTGGAGATATTACTGTTTGTGCATTTACAATATTCATTGATTTTTGCCATTGAAAAACGTCCAGAAATGTTTGAAGCTACTGACTGAATGAAAGGAGCTGGCATCTCACTCTCTTTGAATCTTCTTTATCATGCTAGGATTAGCAGGAAAAAGCAAAAAATTTCAGAATTGCACCTTGCAATGCGGAGAAATTACTGTTTGTGCATTTACAATATTCATTGATTTTTGCCATTGAAAAACATGTTATTCATATACCAGAAATGTTTGAAGCTACTGACTGAATGAAAAGAGCTGGCATCTCACTCTCTTTGAATCTTCTTTATCATGCCAGGATTAGCAGGAAAAAGCAAAAAATTTCAGAATTGCACGTTGCAATGTGGAGATATTACTGTTTGTGCATTTACAATATTCATTGATTTTTGCCATTGAAAAACGTCCAGAAATGTTTGAAGCTACTGACTGAATGAAAAGAGCTGGCATCTCACTCTCTTTGAATCTTCTTTATCATGCTAGGATTAGCAGGAAAAAGCAAAAAATTTCAGAATTGCACCTTGCAATGCGGAGAAATTACTGTTTGTGCATTTACAATATTCATTGATTTTTGCCATTGAAAAACATGTTATTCATATACCAGAAATGTTTGAAGCTACTGACTGAATGAAAAGAGCTGGCATCTCACTCTCTTTGAATCTTCTTTATCATGCCAGGATTAGCAGGAAAAAGCAAAAAATTTCAGAATTGCACCTTGCAATGTGGAGATATTACTGTTTGTGCATTTACAATATTCATTGATTTTTGCCATTGAAAAACGTCCAGAAATGTTTGAAGCTACTGACTAAATGAAAAGAGCTGGCATCTCACTCTCTTTGAATCTTCTTTATCATGCTAGGATTAGCAGGAAAAAGCAAAAAATTTCAGAATTGCACCTTGCAATGCGGAGAAATTACTGTTTGTGCATTTACAATATTCATTGATTTTTGCCATTGAAAAACATCATGTTATTCATATACCAGAAATGTTTGAAGCTACTGACTGAATGAAAAGAGCTGGCATCTCACTCTCTTTGAATCTTTATCATGCCAGGATTAGCAGGAAAAAGCAAAAAATTTCAGAATTGCACCTTGCAATGCGGAGAAATTACTGTGTGTGCATTTACAATATTCATTGATTTTTGCCATTGAAAAACATCGTTATTCATATACCAGAAATGTTTGAAGCTACTGACTGAATGAAAAGAGCTGGCATCTCACTCTCTTTGAATCTTCTTTATCATGCCAGGATTAGCAGGAAAAAGTAAAAAATTACAGAATTGCACGTTGCAATGTGGAGATATTACTGTTTGTGCATTTACAATATTCATTGATTTTTGCCATTGAAAAACGTCCAGAAATGTTTGAAGCTACTGACTGAATGAAAGGAGCTGGCATCTCACTCTCTTTGAATCTTCTTTATCATGCTAGGATTAGCAGGAAAAAGCAAAAAATTTCAGAATTGCACCTTGCAATGCGGAGAAATTACTGTTTGTGCATTTACAATATTCATTGATTTTTGCCATTGAAAAACGTCCAGAAATGTTTGAAGCTACTGACTGAATGAAAAGAGCTGGCATCTCACTCTCTTTGAATCTTCTTTATCATGCTAAGAGGAGCAGGAAAAAGCAAAAAATTTCAGAATTGCACGTTGCAATGTGGAGATATTACTGTTTGTGCATTTACAATATTCATTGATTTTTGCCAGTGAAAAACATGTTATTCATATACCAGAAATGTTTGAAGCTACTGACTGAATGAAAAGAGCTGGCATCTCACTCTCTTTGAATCTTCTTTATCATGCCAGGATTAGCGGAAAAAGCAAAAAATTTCAGAATTGCACCTTGCAATGTGGAGATATTACTGTTTGTGCATTTACAATATTCATTGATTTTTGCCATTGAAAAACGTCCAGAAATGTTTGAAGCTACTGACTGAATGAAAAGAGCTGGCATCTCACTCTCTTTGAATCTTCTTTATCATGCTAGGATTAGCAGGAAAAAGCAAAAAATTTCAGAATTGCACCTTGCAATGCGGAGAAATTACTGTTTGTGCATTTACAATATTCATTGATTTTTGCCATTGAAAAACATGTTATTCATATACCAGAAATGTTTGAAGCTACTGACTGAATGAAAAGAGCTGGCATCTCACTCTCTTTGAATCTTCTTTATCATGCCAGGATTAGCAGGAAAAAGCAAAAAATTTCAGAATTGCACCTTGCAATGTGGAGATATTACTGTTTGTGCATTTACAATATTCATTGATTTTTGCCATTGAAAAACGTCCAGAAATGTTTGAAGCTACTGACTGAATGAAAAGAGCTGGCATCTCACTCTCTTTGAATCTTCTTTATCATGCTAGGATTAGCAGGAAAAAGCAAAAAATTTCAGAATTGCACCTTGCAATGCGGAGAAATTACTGTTTGTGCATTTACAATATTCATTGATTTTTGCCATTGAAAAACATCATGTTATTCATATACCAGAAATGTTTGAAGCTACTGACTGAATGAAAAGAGCTGGCATCTCACTCTCTTTGAATCTTCTTTATCATGCTAAGAGGAGCAGGAAAAAGCAAAAAATTTCAGAATTGCACGTTGCAATGTGGAGATATTACTGTTTGTGCATTTACAATATTCATTGATTTTTGCCATTGAAAAACGTCCAGAAATGTTTGAAGCTACTGACTGAATGAAAGGAGCTGGCATCTCACTCTGAATCTTCTTTATCATGCTAGGATTAGCAGGAAAAAGCAAAAAATTTCAGAATTGCACCTTGCAATGCGGAGAAATTACTGTTTGTGCATTTACAATATTCATTGATTTTTGCCATTGAAAAACATCATGTTATTCATATACCAGAAATGTTTGAAGCTACTGACTGAATGAAAAGAGCTGGCATCTCACTCTCTTTGAATCTTTATCATGCCAGGATTAGCAGGAAAAAGCAAAAAATTTCAGAATTGCACCTTGCAATGCGGAGAAATTACTGTGTGTGCATTTACAATATTCATTGATTTTTGCCATTGAAAAACATCGTTATTCATATACCAGAAATGTTTGAAGCTACTGACTGAATGAAAAGAGCTGGCATCTCACTCTCTTTGAATCTTCTTTATCATGCTAAGAGGAGCAGGAATAAGCAAAAAATTTCAGAATTGCACGTTGCAATGTGGAGATATTACTGTTTGTGCATTTACAATATTCATTGATTTTTGACATTGAAAAACATGTTATTCATATACCAGAAATGTTTGAAGCTACTGACTGAATGAAAAGAGCTGGCATCTCACTCTCTTTGAATCTTCTTTATCATGCCAGGATTAGCAGGAAAAAGCAAAAAATTTCAGAATTGCACGTTGCAATGTGGAGATATTACTGTTTGTGCATTTACAATATTCATTGATTTTTGCCATTGAAAAACGTCCAGAAATGTTTGAAGCTACTGACTGAATGAAAAGAGCTGGCATCTCACTCTCTTTGAATCTTCTTTATCATGCTAAGAGGAGCAGGAAAAAGCAAAAAATTTCAGAATTGCACGTTGCAATGTGGAGATATTACTGTTTGTGCATTTACAATATTCATTGATTTTTGCCATTGAAAAACGTCCAGAAATGTTTGAAGCTACTGACTGAATGAAAGGAGCTGGCATCTCACTCTGAATCTTCTTTATCATGCTAGGATTAGCAGGAAAAAGCAAAAAAATTCAGAATTGCACCTTGCAATGCGGAGAAATTACTGTTTGTGCATTTACAATATTCATTGATTTTTGCCATTGAAAAACATCATGTTATTCATATACCAGAAATGTTTGAAGCTACTGACTGAATGAAAAGAGCTGGCATCTCACTCTCTTTGAATCTTTATCATGCCAGGATTAGCAGGAAAAAGCAAAAAATTTCAGAATTGCACCTTGCAATGCGGAGAAATTACTGTGTGTGCATTTACAATATTCATTGATTTTTGCCATTGAAAAACATCGTTATTCATATACCAGAAATGTTTGAAGCTACTGACTGAATGAAAAGAGCTGGCATCTCACTCTCTTTGAATCTTCTTTATCATGCTAAGAGGAGCAGGAAAAAGCAAAAAATTTCAGAATTGCACGTTGCAATGTGGAGATATTACTGTTTGTGCATTTACAATATTCATTGATTTTTGACATTGAAAAACATGTTATTCATATACCAGAAATGTTTGAAGCTACTGACTGAATGAAAAGAGCTGGCATCTCACTCTCTTTGAATCTTCTTTATCATGCCAGGATTAGCAGGAAAAATCAAAAAATTTCAGAATTGCACGTTGCAATGTGGAGATATTACTGTTTGTGCATTTACAATATTCATTGATTTTTGCCATTGAAAAACGTCCAGAAATGTTTGAAGCTACTGACTGAATGAAAGGAGCTGGCATCTCACTCTCTTTGAATCTTCTTTATCATGCTAGGATTAGCAGGAAAAAGCAAAAAATTTCAGAATTGCACCTTGCAATGTGGAGATATTACTGTTTGTGCATTTACAATATTCATTGATTTTTGCCATTGAAAAACGTCCAGAAATGTTTGAAGCTACTGACTGAATGAAAGGAGCTGGCATCTCACTCTCTTTGAATCTTCTTTATCATGCTAGGATTAGCAGGAAAAAGCAAAAAATTTCAGAATTGCACCTTGCAATGCGGAGAAATTACTGTTTGTGCATTTACAATATTCATTGATTTTTGCCATTGAAAAACATGTTATTCATATACCAGAAATGTTTGAAGCTACTGACTGAATGAAAAGAGCTGGCATCTCACTCTCTTTGAATCTTCTTTATCATGCCAGGATTAGCAGGAAAAAGCAAAAAATTTCAGAATTGCACCTTGCAATGTGGAGATATTACTGTTTGTGCATTTACAATATTCATTGATTTTTGCCATTGAAAAACGTCCAGAAATGTTTGAAGCTACTGACTGAATGAAAGGAGCTGGCATCTCACTCTCTTTGTATCTTCTTTATCATGCTAGGATTAGCAGGAAAAAGCAAAAAATTTCAGAATTGCACCTTGCAATGCGGAGAAATTACTGTGTGTGCATTTACAATATTCATTGATTTTTGCCATTGAAAAACATCGTTATTCATATACCAGAAATGTTTGAAGCTACTGACTGAATGAAAAGAGCTGGCATCTCACTCTCTTTGAATCTTCTTTATCATGCCAGGATTAGCAGGAAAAAGCAAAAAATTTCAGAATTGCACCTTGCAATGTGGAGATATTACTGTTTGTGCATTTACAATATTCATTGATTTTTGCCATTGAAAAACGTCCAGAAATGTTTGAAGCTACTGACTGAATGAAAGGAGCTGGCATCTCACTCTCTTTGAATCTTCTTTATCATGCTAGGATTAGCAGGAAAAAGCAAAAAATTTCAGAATTGCACGTTGCAATGTGGAGATATTACTGTTTGTGCGTTTACAATATTCATTGATTTTTGCCATTGAAAAACATCGTTATTCATATACCAGAAATGTTTGAAGCTACTGACTGAATGAAAAGAGCTGGCATCTCACTCTCTTTGAATCTTCTTTATCATGCCAGGATTAGCAGGAAAAAGCAAAAAATTTCAGAATTGCACGTTGCAATGTGGAGATATTACTGTTTGTGCATTTACAATATTCATTGATTTTTGCCATTGAAAAACGTCCAGAAATGTTTGAAGCTACTGACTGAATGAAAGGAGCTGGCATCTCACTCTCTTTGAATCTTCTTTACCATGCTAGGATTAGCAGGAAAAAGCAAAAAATTTCAGAATTGCACCTTGCAATGCGGAGAAATTACTGTTTGTGCATTTACAATATTCATTGATTTTTGCCATTGAAAAACGTCCAGAAATGTTTGAAGCTACTGACTGAATGAAAAGAGCTGGCATCTCACTCTCTTTGAATCTTCTTTATCATGCCAGGATTAGCAGGAAAAAGCAAAAAATTTCAGAATTGCACCTTGCAATGTGGAGATATTACTGTTTGTGCATTTACAATATTCATTGATTTTTGCCATTGAAAAACGTCCAGAAATGTTTGAAGCTACTGACTGAATGAAAAGAGCTGGCATCTCACTCTCTTTGAATCTTCTTTATCATGCTAGGATTAGCAGGAAAAAGCAAAAAATTTCAGAATTGCACCTTGCAATGCGGAGAAATTACTGTTTGTGCATTTACAATATTCATTGATTTTTGCCATTGAAAAACATCATGTTATTCATATACCAGAAATGTTTGAAGCTACTGACTGAATGAAAAGAGCTGGCATCTCACTCTCTTTGAATCTTCTTTATCATGCTAAGAGGAGCAGGAAAAAGCAAAAAATTTCAGAATTGCACGTTGCAATGTGGAGATATTACTGTTTGTGCATTTACAATATTCATTGATTTTTGCCATTGAAAAACGTCCAGAAATGTTTGAAGCTACTGACTGAATGAAAGGAGCTGGCATCTCACTCTCTTTGAATCTTCTTTATCATGCTAGGATTAGCAGGAAAAAGCAAAAAATTTCAGAATTGCACCTTGCAATGCAGAGAAATTACTGTTTGTGCATTTACAATATTCATTGATTTTTGCCATTGAAAAACATCATGTTATTCATATACCAGAAATGTTTGAAGCTACTGACTGAATGAAAAGAGCTGGCATCTCACTCTCTTTGAATCTTCTTTATCATGCTAAGAGGAGCAGGAAAAAGCAAAAAATTTCAGAATTGCACGTTGCAATGTGGAGATATTACTTTTTGTGCATTTACAATATTCATTGATTTTTGCCATTGAAAAACGTCCAGAAATGTTTGAAGCTACTGACTGAATGAAAGGAGCTGGCATCTCACTCTCTTTGAATCTTCTTTATCATGCTAGGATTAGCAGGAAAAAGCAAAAAATTTCAGAATTGCACCTTGCAATGCGGAGAAATTACTGTGTGTGCATTTACAATATTCATTGATTTTTGCCATTGAAAAACATGTTATTCATATACCAGAAATGTTTGAAGCTACTGACTGAATGAAAAGAGCTGGCATCTCACTCTCTTTGAATCTTCTTTATCATGCTAGGATTAGCAGGAAAAAGCAAAAAATTTCAGAATTGCACCTTGCAATGCGGAGAAATTACTGTTTGTGCATTTACAATATTCATTGATTTTTGCCATTGAAAAACATGTTATTCATATACCAGAAATGTTTGAAGCTACTGACTGAATGAAAAGAGCTGGCATCTCACTCTCTTTGAATCTTCTTTATCATGCCAGGATTAGCAGGAAAAAGCAAAAAATTTCAGAATTGCACGTTGCAATGTGGAGATATTACTGTTTGTGCATTTACAATATTCATTGATTTTTGCCATTGAAAAACGTCCAGAAATGTTTGAAGCTACTGACTGAATGAAAGGAGCTGGCATCTCACTCTCTTTGAATCTTCTTTATCATGCTAGGATTAGCAGGAAAAAGCAAAAAATTTCAGAATTGCACCTTGCAATGCGGAGAAATTACTGTTTGTGCATTTACAATATTCATTGATTTTTGCCATTGAAAAACATCATGTTATTCATATACCAGAAATGTTTGAAGCTACTGACTGAATGAAAAGAGCTGGCATCTCACTCTCTTTGAATCTTCTTTATCATGCCAGGATTAGCAGGAAAAAGCAAAAAATTTCAGAATTGCACGTTGCAATGTGGAGATATTACTGTTTGTGCATTTACAATATTCATTGATTTTTGCCATTGAAAAACGTCCAGAAATGTTTGAAGCTACTGACTGAATGAAAGGAGCTGGCATCTCACTCTCTTTGAATCTTCTTTATCATGCTAGGATTAGCAGGAAAAAGCAAAAAATTTCAGAATTGCACCTTGCAATGCGGAGAAATTACTGTTTGTGCATTTACAATATTCATTGATTTTTGCCATTGAAAAACATCATGTTATTCATATACCAGAAATGTTTGAAGCTACTGACTGAATGAAAAGAGCTGGCATCTCACTCTCTTCGAATCTTCTTTATCATGCCAGGATTAGCAGGAAAAAGCAAAAAATTTCAGAATTGCACGTTGCAATGTGGAGATATTACTGTTTGTGCATTTACAATACTCATTGATTTTTGCCATTGAATAACGTCCAGAAATGTTTGAAGCTACTGACTGAATGAAAGGAGCTGGCATCTCACTCTCTTTGAATCTTCTTTATCATGCTAGGATTAGCAGGAAAAAGCAAAAAATTTCAGAATTTCACCTTGCAATGCGGAGAAATTACTGTTGGTGCATTTACAATATTCATTGATTTTTGCCATTGAAAAACATCCAGAAATGTTTGAAGCTACTGACTGAATGAAAAGAGCTGGCATCTCACTCTCTTTGAATCTTCTTTATCATGCTAAGAGGAGCAGGAAAAAGCAAAAAATTTCAGAATTGCACGTTGCAATGTGGAGATATTACTGTTTGTGCATTTACAATATTCATTGATTTTTGCCAGTGAAAAACATGTTATTCATATACCAGAAATGTTTGAAGCTACTGACTGAATGAAAAGATCTGGCATCTCACTCTCTTTGAATCTTCTTTATCATGCCAGGATTAGCAGGAAAAAGCAAAAAATTTCAGAATTGCACCTTGCAATGTGGAGATATTACTGTTTGTGCATTTACAATATTCATTGATTTTTGCCATTGAAAAACGTCCAGAAATGTTTGAAGCTACTGACTGAATGAAAAGAGCTGGCATCTCACTCTCTTTGAATCTTCTTTATCATGCTAGGATTAGCAGGAAAAAGCAAAAAATTTCAGAATTGCACCTTGCAATGCGGAGAAATTACTGTGTGTGCATTTACAATATTCATTGATTTTTGCCATTGAAAAACATCGTTATTCATATACCAGAAATGTTTGAAGCTACTGACTGAATGAAAAGAGCTGGCATCTCACTCTCTTTGAATCTTCTTTATCATGCCAGGATTAGCAGGAAAAAGCAAAAAATTTCAGAATTGCACGTTGCAATGTGGAGATATTACTGTTTGTGCATTTACAATATTCATTGATTTTTGCCATTGAAAAACATCGTTATTCATATACCAGAAATGTTTGAAGCTACTGACTGAATGAAAAGAGCTGGCATCTCACTCTCTTTGAATCTTCTTTATCATGCCAGGATTACCAGGAAAAAGCAAAAAATTTCAGAATTGCACGTTGCAATGTGGAGATATTACTGTTTGTGCATTTACAATATTCATTGATTTTTGCCATTGAAAAACGTCCAGAAATGTTTGAAGCTACTGACTGAATGAAAGGAGCTGGCATCTCACTCTCTTTGAATCTTCTTTATCATGCTAGGATTAGCAGGAAAAAGCAAAAAATTTCAGAATTGCACCTTGCAATGCGGAGAAATTACTGTTTGTGCATTTACAATATTCATTGATTTTTGCCATTGAAAAACGTCCAGAAATGTTTGAAGCTACTGACTGAATGAAAAGAGCTGGCATCTCACTCTCTTTGAATCTTCTTTATCATGCTAAGAGGAGCAGGATAAAGCAAAAAATTTCAGAATTGCACGTTGCAATGTGGAGATATTACTGTTTGTGCATTTACAATATTCATTGATTTTTGCCATTGAAAAACATGTTATTCATATACCAGAAATGTTTGAAGCTACTGACTGAATGAAAAGAGCTGGCATCTCACTCTCTTTGAATCTTCTTTATCATGCCAGGATTAGCAGGAAAAAGCAAAAAATTTCAGAATTGCACCTTGCAATGTGGAGATATTACTGTTTGTGCATTTACAATATTCATTGATTTTTGCCATTGAAAAACGTCCAGAAATGTTTGAAGCTACTGACTGAATGAAAAGAGCTGGCATCTCACTCTCTTTGAATCTTCTTTATCATGCTAGGATTAGCAGGAAAAAGCAAAAAATTTCAGAATTGCACCTTGCAATGCGGAGAAATTACTGTTTGTGCATTTACAATATTCATTGATTTCTGCCATTGAAAAACATGTTATTCATATACCAGAAATGTTTGAAGCTACTGACTGAATGAAAAGAGCTGGCATCTCACTCTCTTTGAATCTTCTTTATCATGCCAGGATTAGCAGGAAAAAGCAAAAAATTTCAGAATTGCACCTTGCAATGTGGAGATATTACTGTTTGTGCATTTACAATATTCATTGATTTTTGCCATTGAAAAACGTCCAGAAATGTTTGAAGCTACTGACTGAATGAAAAGAGCTGGCATCTCACTCTCTTTGAATCTTCTTTATCATGCTAGGATTAGCAGGAAAAAGCAAAAAAATTCAGAATTGCACCTTGCAATGCGGAGAAATTACTGTTTGTGCATTTACAATATTCATTGATTTTTGCCATTGAAAAACATCATGTTATTCATATACCAGAAATGTTTGAAGCTACTGACTGAATGAAAAGAGCTGGCATCTCACTCTCTTTGAATCTTCTTTATCATGCTAAGAGGAGCAGGAAAAAGCAAAAAATTTCAGAATTGCACCTTGCAATGTGGAGATATTACTGTTTGTGCATTTACAATATTCATTGATTTTTGCCATTGAAAAACGTCCAGAAATGTTTGAAGCTACTGACTGAATGAAAGGAGCTGGCATCTCACTCTCTTTGAATCTTCTTTATCATGCTAGGATTAGTAGGAAAAAGCAAAAAATTTCAGAATTGCACCCTGCAATGCAGAGAAATTACTGTTTGTGCATTTACAATATTCATTGATTTTTGCCATTGAAAAACATCATGTTATTCATATACCAGAAATGTTTGAAGCTACTGACTGAATGAAAAGAGCTGGCATCTCACTCTCTTTGAATCTTCTTTATCATGCTAAGAGGAGCAGGAAAAAGCAAAAAATTTCAGAATTGCACGTTGCAATGTGGAGATATTACTTTTTGTGCATTTACAATATTCATTGATTTTTGCCATTGAAAAACGTCCAGAAATGTTTGAAGCTACTGACTGAATGAAAGGAGCTGGCATCTCACTCTCTTTGAATCTTCTTTATCATGCTAGGATTAGCAGGAAAAAGCAAAAAATTTCAGAATTGCACCTTGCAATGCGGAGAAATTACTGTGTGTGCATTTACAATATTCATTGATTTTTGCCATTGAAAAACATGTTATTCATATACCAGAAATGTTTGAAGCTACTGACTGAATGAAAAGAGCTGGCATCTCACTCTCTTTGAATCTTCTTTATCATGCTAGGATTAGCAGGAAAAAGCAAAAAATTTCAGAATTGCACCTTGCAATGCGGAGAAATTACTGTTTGTGCATTTACAATATTCATTGATTTTTGCCATTGAAAAACATGTTATTCATATACCAGAAATGTTTGAAGCTACTGACTGAATGAAAAGAGCTGGCATCTCACTCTCTTTGAATCTTCTTTATCATGCCAGGATTAGCAGGAAAAAGCAAAAAATTTGAGAATTCCACGTTGCAATGTGGAGATATTACTGTTTGTGCATTTACAATATTCATTGATTTTTGCCATTGAAAAACGTCCAGAAATGTTTGAAGCTACTGACTGAATGAAAGGAGCTGGCATCTCACTCTCTTTGAATCTTCTTTATCATGCTAGGATTAGCAGGAAAAAGCAAAAAATTTCAGAATTGCACCTTGCAATGCGGAGAAATTACTGTTTGTGCATTTACAATATTCATTGATTTTTGCCATTGAAAAACATCATGTTATTCATATACCAGAAATGTTTGAAGCTACTGACTGAATGAAAAGAGCTGGCATCTCACTCTCTTTGAATCTTCTTTATCATGCTAAGAGGAGCAGGAAAAAGCAAAAAATTTCAGAATTGCACCTTGCAATGTGGAGATATTACTGTTTGTGCATTTACAATATTCATTGATTTTTGCCATTGAAAAACGTCCAGAAATGTTTGAAGCTACTGACTGAATGAAAGGAGCTGGCATCTCACTCTCTTTGAATCTTCTTTATCATGCTAGGATTAGCAGGAAAAAGCAAAAAATTTCAGAATTGCACCTTGCAATGCAGAGAAATTACTGTTTGTGCATTTACAATATTCATTGATTTTTGCCATTGAAAAACATGTTATTCATATACCAGAAATGTTTGAAGCTACTGACTGAATGAAAAGAGCTGGCATCTCACTCTCTTTGAATCTTCTTTATCATGCCAGGATTAGCAGGAAAAAGCAAAAAATTTGAGAATTGCACGTTGCAATGTGGAGATATTACTGTTTGTGCATTTACAATATTCATTGATTTTTGCCATTGAAAAACGTCCAGAAATGTTTGAAGCTACTGACTGAATGAAAAGAGCTGGCATCTCACTCTCTTTGAATCTTCTTTATCATGCCAGGATTAGCAGGAAAAAGCAAAAAATTTCAGAATTGCACGTTGCAATGTGGAGATATTACTGTTTGTGCATTTACAATATTCATTGATTTTTGCCATTGAAAAACGTCCAGAAATGTTTGAAGCTACTGACTGAATGAAAGGAGCTGGCATCTCACTCTCTTTGAATCTTCTTTATCATGCTAGGATTAGCAGGAAAAAGCAAAAAATTTCAGAATTGCACCTTGCAATGCGGAGAAATTACTGTTTGTGCATTTACAATATTCATTGATTTTTGCCATTGAAAAACATCATGTTATTCATATACCAGAAATGTTTGAAGCTACTGACTGAATGAAAAGAGCTGGCATCTCACTCTCTTCGAATCTTCTTTATCATGCCAGGATTAGCAGGAAAAAGCAAAAAAATTCAGAATTGCACGTTGCAATGTGGAGATATTACTGTTTGTGCATTTACAATATTCATTGATTTTTGCCATTGAATAACGTCCAGAAATGTTTGAAGCTACTGACTGAATGAAAGGAGCTGGCATCTCACTCTCTTTGAATCTTCTTTATCATGCTAGGATTAGCAGGAAAAAGCAAAAAATTTCAGAATTGCACCTTGCAATGCGAAGAAATTACTGTGTGTGCATTTACAATATTCATTGATTTTTGCCATTGAAAAACATCATGTTATTCATATACCAGAAATGTTTGAAGCTACTGACTGAATGAAAAGAGCTGGCATCTCACTCTCTTTGAATCTTCTTTATCATGCTAGGATTAGCAGGAAAAAGCAAAAAATTTCAGAATTGCACCTTGCAATGCGGAGAAATTACTGTTTGTGCATTTACAATATTCATTGATTTCTGCCATTGAAAAACATGTTATTCATATACCAGAAATGTTTGAAGCTACTGACTGAATGAAAAGAGCTGGCATCTCACTCTCTTTGAATCTTCTTTATCATGCCAGGATTAGCAGGAAAAAGCAAAAAATTTCAGAATTGCACCTTGCAATGTGGAGATATTACTGTTTGTGCATTTACAATATTCATTGATTTTTGCCATTGAAAAACGTCCAGAAATGTTTGAAGCTACTGACTGAATGAAAAGAGCTGGCATCTCACTCTCTTTGAATATTCTTTATCATGCTAGGATTAGCAGGAAAAAGCAAAAAATTTCAGAATTGCACCTTGCAATGCGGAGAAATTACTGTTTGTGCATTTACAATATTCATTGATTTTTGCCATTGAAAAACATCATGTTATTCATATACCAGAAATGTTTGAAGCTACTGACTGAATGAAAAGAGCTGGCATCTCACTCTCTTTGAATCTTCTTTATCATGCTAAGAGGAGCAGGAAAAAGCAAAAAATTTCAGAATTGCACGTTGCAATGTGGAGATATTACTGTTTGTGCATTTACAATATTCATTGATTTTTGCCATTGAAAAACGTCCAGAAATGTTTGAAGCTACTGTCTGAATGAAAGGAGCTGGCATCTCACTCTCTTTGAATCTTCTTTATCATGCTAGGATTAGCAGGAAAAAGCAAAAAATTTCAGAATTGCACCTTGCAATGCAGAGAAATTACTGTTTGTGCATTTACAATATTCATTGATTTTTGCCATTGAAAAACATCATGTTATTCATATACCAGAAATGTTTGAAGCTACTGACTGAATGAAAAGAGCTGGCATCTCACTCTCTTTGAATCTTCTTTATCATGCTAAGAGGAGCAGGAAAAAGCAAAAAATTTCAGAATTGCACGTTGCAATGTGGAGATATTACTTTTTGTGCATTTACAATATTCATTGATTTTTGCCATTGAAAAACGTCCAGAAATGTTTGAAGCTACTGACTGAATGAAAGGAGCTGGCATCTCACTCTCTTTGAATCTTCTTTATCATGCTAGGATTAGCAGGAAAAAGCAAAAAATTTCAGAATTGCACCTTGCAATGCGGAGAAATTACTGTGTGTGCATTTACAATATTCATTGATTTTTGCCATTGAAAAACATGTTATTCATATACCAGAAATGTTTGAAGCTACTGACTGAATGAAAAGAGCTGGCATCTCACTCTCTTTGAATCTTCTTTATCATGCTAGGATTAGCAGGAAAAAGCAAAAAATTTCAGAATTGCACCTTGCAATGCGGAGAAATTACTGTTTGTGCATTTACAATATTCATTGATTTTTGCCATTGAAAAACATGTTATTCATATACCAGAAATGTTTGAAGCTACTGACTGAATGAAAAGAGCTGGCATCTCACTCTCTTTGAATCTTCTTTATCATGCCAGGATTAGCAGGAAAAAGCAAAAAATTTCAGAATTGCACGTTGCAATGTGGAGATATTACTGTTTGTGCATTTACAATATTCATTGATTTTTGCCATTGAAAAACGTCCAGAAATGTTTGAAGCTACTGACTGAATGAAAGGAGCTGGCATCTCACTCTCTTTGAATCTTCTTTATCATGCTAGGATTAGCAGGAAAAAGCAAAAAATTTCAGAATTGCACCTTGCAATGCGGAGAAATTACTGTTTGTGCATTTACAATATTCATTGATTTTTGCCATTGAAAAACATCATGTTATTCATATACCAGAAATGTTTGAAGCTACTGACTGAAGGAAAAGAGCTGGCATCTCACTCTCTTTGAATCTTCTTTATCATGCCAGGATTAGCAGGAAAAAGCAAAAAATTTCAGAATTGCACGTTGCAATGTGGAGATATTACTGTTTGTGCATTTACAATATTCATTGATTTTTGCCATTGAATAACGTCCAGAAATGTTTGAAGCTACTGACTGAATGAAAGGAGCTGGCATCTCACTCTCTTTGAATCTTCTTTATCATGCTAGGATTAGCAGGAAAAAGCAAAAAATTTCAGAATTGCACCTTGCAATGCGGAGAAATTACTGTGTGTGCATTTACAATATTCATTGATTTTTGCCATTGAAAAACATCATGTTATTCATATACCAGAAATGTTTGAAGCTACTGACTGAATGAAAAGAGCTGGCATCTCACTCTCTTTGAATCTTCTTTATCATGCCAGGATTAGCAGGAAAAAGCAAAAAATTTCAGAATTGCACGTTGTAATGTGGAGATATTACTGTTTGTGCATTTACAATATTCATTGATTTTTGCCATTGAAAAACATGTTATTCATATACCAGAAATGTTTGAAGCTACTGACTGAATGAAAAGAGCTGGCATCTCACTCTCTTTGAATCTTCTTTATCATGCCAGGATTAGCAGGAAAAAGCAAAAAATTTCAGAATTGCACCTTGCAATGTGGAGATATTACTGTTTGTGCATTTACAATATTCATTGATTTTTGCCATTGAAAAACGTCCAGAAATGTTTGAAGCTACTGACTGAATGAAAGGAGCTGGCATCTCACTCTCTTTGAATCTTCTTTATCATGCTAGGATTAGCAGGAAAAAGCAAAAAATTTCAGAATTGCACCTTGCAATGCGGAGAAATTACTGTTTGTGCATTTACAATATTCATTGATTTTTGCCATTGAAAAACATGTTATTCATATACCAGAAATGTTTGAAGCTACTGACTGAATGAAAAGAGCTGGCATCTCACTCTCTTTGAATCTTCTTTATCATGCCAGGATTAGCAGGAAAAAGCAAAAAATTTCAGAATTGCACGTTGCAATGTGGAGATATTACTGTTTGTGCATTTACAATATTCATTGATTTTTGCCATTGAAAAACGTCCAGAAATGTTTGAAGCTACTGACTGAATGAAAGGAGCTGGCATCTCACTCTCTTTGAATCTTCTTTATCATGCTAGGATTAGCAGGAAAAAGCAAAAAATTTCAGAATTGCACCTTGCAATGCGGAGAAATTACTGTTTGTGCATTTACAATATTCATTGATTTTTGCCATTGAAAAACGTCCAGAAATGTTTGAAGCTACTGACTGAATGAAAAGAGCTGGCATCTCACTCTCTTTGAATCTTCTTTATCATGCTAAGAGGAGCAGGAAAAAGCAAAAAATTTCAGAATTGCACATTGCAATGTGGAGATATTACTGTTTGTGCATTTACAATATTCATTGATTTTTGCCAGTGAAAAACATGTTATTCATATACCAGAAATGTTTGAAGCTACTGACTGAATGAAAAGAGCTGGCATCTCACTCTCTTTGAATCTTCTTTATCATGCCAGGATTAGCAGGAAAAAGCAAAAAATTTCAGAATTGCACCTTGCAATGTGGAGATATTACTGTTTGTGCATTTACAATATTCATTGATTTTTGCCATTGAAAAACGTCCAGAAATGTTTGAAGCTACTGACTGAATGAAAAGAGCTGGCATCTCACTCTCTTTGAATCTTCTTTATCATGCTAGGATTAGCAGGAAAAAGGAAAAAATTTCAGAATTGCACCTTGCAATGCGGAGAAATTACTGTTTGTGCATTTACAATATTCATTGATTTTTGCCATTGAAAAACATGTTATTCATATACCAGAAATGTTTGAAGCTACTGACTGAATGAAAAGAGCTGGCATCTCACTCTCTTTGAATCTTCTTTATCATGCCAGGATTAGCAGGAAAAAGCAAAAAATTTCAGAATTGCACCTTTCAATGTGGAGGTATTACTGTTTGTGCATTTACAATATTCATTGATTTTTGCCATTGAAAAACGTCCAGAAATGTTTGAAGCTACTGACTGAATGAAAAGAGCTGGCATCTCACTCTCTTTGAATCTTCTTTATCATGCTAGGATTAGCAGGAAAAAGCAAAAAATTTCAGAATTGCACCTTGCAATGCGGAGAAATTACTGTTTGTGCATTTACAATATTCATTGATTTTTGCCATTGAAAAACATCATGTTATTCATATACCAGAAATGTTTGAAGCTACTGACTGAATGAAAAGAGCTGGCATCTCACTCTCTTTGAATCTTTATCATGCCAGGATTAGCAGGAAAAAGCAAAAAATTTCAGAATTGCACCTTGCAATGCGGAGAAATTACTGTGTGTGCATTTACAATATTCATTGATTTTTGCCATTGAAAAACATCGTTATTCATATACCAGAAATGTTTGAAGCTACTGAATGAATGAAAAGAGCTGGCATCTCACTCTCTTTGAATCTTCTTTATCATGCCAGGATTAGCAGGAAAAAGCAAAAAATTTCAGAATTGCACGTTGCAATGTGGAGATATTACTGTTTGTGCATTTACAATATTCATTGATTTTTGCCATTGAAAAACATCGTTATTCATATACCAGAAATGTTTGAAGCTACTGACTGAATGAAAAGAGCTGGCATCTCACTCTCTTTGAATCTTCTTTATCATGCCAGGATTAGCAGGAAAAAGCAAAAAATTTCAGAATTGCACGTTGCAATGTGGAGATATTACTGTTTGTGCATTTACAATATTCATTGATTTTTGCCATTGAAAAACGTCCAGAAATGTTTGAAGCTACTGACTGAATGAAAGGAGCTGGCATCTCACTCTCTTTGAATCTTCTTTATCATGCTAGGATTAGCAGGAAAAAGCAAAAAATTTCAGAATTGCACCTTGCAATGCGGAGAAATTACTGTTTGTGCATTTACAATATTCATTGATTTTTGCCATTGAAAAACGTCCAGAAATGTTTGAAGCTACTGACTGAATGAAAAGAGCTGGCATCTCACTCTCTTTGAATCTTCTTTATCATGCTAAGAGGAGCAGGAAAAAGCAAAAAATTTCAGAATTGCACGTTGCAATGTGGAGATATTACTGTTTGTGCATTTACAATATTCATTGATTTTTGCCAGTGAAAAACATGTTATTCATATACCAGAAATGTTTGAAGCTACTGACTGAATGAAAAGAGCTGGCATCTCACTCTCTTTGAATCTTCTTTATCATGCCAGGATTAGCAGGAAAAAGCAAAAAATTTCAGAATTGCACCTTGCAATGTGGAGATATTACTGTTTGTGCATTTACAATATTCATTGATTTTTGCCATTGAAAAACGTCCAGAAATGTTTGAAGCTACTGACTGAATGAAAAGAGCTGGCATCTCACTCTCTTTGAATCTTCTTTATCATGCTAGGATTAGCAGGAAAAAGCAAAAAATTTCAGAATTGCACCTTGCAATGCGGAGAAATTACTGTTTGTGCATTTACAATATTCATTGATTTTTGCCATTGAAAAACATCATGTTATTCATATACCAGAAATGTTTGAAGCTACTGACTGAATGAAAAGAGCTGGCATCTCACTCTCTTTGAATCTTCTTTATCATGCCAGGATTAGCAGGAAAAAGCAAAAAATTTCAGAATTGCACGTTGTAATGTGGAGATATTACTGTTTGTGCATTTACAATATTCATTGATTTTTGCCATTGAAAAACATGTTATTCATATACCAGAAATGTTTGAAGCTACTGACTGAATGAAAAGAGCTGGCATCTCACTCTCTTTGAATCTTCTTTATCATGCCAGGATTAGCAGGAAAAAGCAAAAAATTTCAGAATTGCACCTTGCAATGTGGAGATATTACTGTTTGTGCATTTACAATATTCATTGATTTTTGCCATTGAAAAACGTCCAGAAATGTTTGAAGCTACTGACTGAATGAAAGGAGCTGGCATCTCAATCTCTTTGAATCTTCTTTATCATGCTAGGATTAGCAGGAAAAAGCAAAAAATTTCAGAATTGCACCTTGCAATGCGGAGAAATTACTGTTTGTGCATTTACAATATTCATTGATTTTTGCCATTGAAAAACATGTTATTCATATACCAGAAATGTTTGAAGCTACTGACTGAATGAAAAGAGCTGGCATCTCACTCTCTTTGAATCTTCTTTATCATGCCAGGATTAGCAGGAAAAAGCAAAAAATTTCAGAATTGCACGTTGCAATGTGGAGATATTACTGTTTGTGCATTTACAATATTCATTGATTTTTGCCATTGAAAAACGTCCAGAAATGTTTGAAGCTACTGACTGAATGAAAAGAGCTGGCATCTCACTCTCTTTGAATCTTCTTTATCATGCTAGGATTAGCAGGAAAAAGCAAAAAATTTCAGAATTGCACCTTGCAATGCGGAGAAATTACTGTTTGTGCATTTACAATATTCATTGATTTTTGCCATTGAAAAACATGTTATTCATATACCAGAAATGTTTGAAGCTACTGACTGAATGAAAAGAGCTGGCATCTCACTCTCTTTGAATCTTCTTTATCATGCCAGGATTAGCAGGAAAAAGCAAAAAATTTCAGAATTGCACCTTGCAATGTGGAGATATTACTGTTTGTGCATTTACAATATTCATTGATTTTTGCCATTGAAAAACGTCCAGAAATGTTTGAAGCTACTGACTAAATGAAAAGAGCTGGCATCTCACTCTCTTTGAATCTTCTTTATCATGCTAGGATTAGCAGGAAAAAGCAAAAAATTTCAGAATTGCACCTTGCAATGCGGAGAAATTACTGTTTGTGCATTTACAATATTCATTGATTTTTGCCATTGAAAAACATCATGTTATTCATATACCAGAAATGTTTGAAGCTACTGACTGAATGAAAAGAGCTGGCATCTCACTCTCTTTGAATCTTTATCATGCCAGGATTAGCAGGAAAAAGCAAAAAATTTCAGAATTGCACCTTGCAATGCGGAGAAATTACTGTGTGTGCATTTACAATATTCATTGATTTTTGCCATTGAAAAACATCGTTATTCATATACCAGAAATGTTTGAAGCTACTGACTGAATGAAAAGAGCTGGCATCTCACTCTCTTTGAATCTTCTTTATCATGCCAGGATTAGCAGGAAAAAGTAAAAAATTACAGAATTGCACGTTGCAATGTGGAGATATTACTGTTTGTGCATTTACAATATTCATTGATTTTTGCCATTGAAAAACGTCCAGAAATGTTTGAAGCTACTGACTGAATGAAAGGAGCTGGCATCTCACTCTCTTTGAATCTTCTTTATCATGCTAGGATTAGCAGGAAAAAGCAAAAAATTTCAGAATTGCACCTTGCAATGCGGAGAAATTACTGTTTGTGCATTTACAATATTCATTGATTTTTGCCATTGAAAAACGTCCAGAAATGTTTGAAGCTACTGACTGAATGAAAAGAGCTGGCATCTCACTCTCTTTGAATCTTCTTTATCATGCTAAGAGGAGCAGGAAAAAGCAAAAAATTTCAGAATTGCACGTTGCAATGTGGAGATATTACTGTTTGTGCATTTACAATATTCATTGATTTTTGCCAGTGAAAAACATGTTATTCATATACCAGAAATGTTTGAAGCTACTGACTGAATGAAAAGAGCTGGCATCTCACTCTCTTTGAATCTTCTTTATCATGCCAGGATTAGCAGGAAAAAGCAAAAAATTTCAGAATTGCACCTTGCAATGTGGAGATATTACTGTTTGTGCATTTACAATATTCATTGATTTTTGCCATTGAAAAACGTCCAGAAATGTTTGAAGCTACTGACTGAATGAAAAGAGCTGGCATCTCACTCTCTTTGAATCTTCTTTATCATGCTAGGATTAGCAGGAAAAAGCAAAAAATTTCAGAATTGCACCTTGCAATGCGGAGAAATTACTGTTTGTGCATTTACAATATTCATTGATTTTTGCCATTGAAAAACATGTTATTCATATACCAGAAATGTTTGAAGCTACTGACTGAATGAAAAGAGCTGGCATCTCACTCTCTTTGAATCTTCTTTATCATGCCAGGATTAGCAGGAAAAAGCAAAAAATTTCAGAATTGCACCTTGCAATGTGGAGATATTACTGTTTGTGCATTTACAATATTCATTGATTTTTGCCATTGAAAAACGTCCAGAAATGTTTGAAGCTACTGACTGAATGAAAAGAGCTGGCATCTCACTCTCTTTGAATCTTCTTTATCATGCTAGGATTAGCAGGAAAAAGCAAAAAATTTCAGAATTGCACCTTGCAATGCGGAGAAATTACTGTTTGTGCATTTACAATATTCATTGATTTTTGCCATTGAAAAACATCATGTTATTCATATACCAGAAATATTTGAAGCTACTGACTGAATGAAAAGAGCTGGCATCTCACTCTCTTTGAATCTTCTTTATCATGCTAAGAGGAGCAGGAAAAAGCAAAAAATTTCAGAATTGCACGTTGCAATGTGGAGATATTACTGTTTGTGCATTTACAATATTCATTGATTTTTGCCATTGAAAAACGTCCAGAAATGTTTGAAACTACTGACTGAATGAAAGGAGCTGGCATCTCACTCTGAATCTTCTTTATCATGCTAGGATTAGCAGGAAAAAGCAAAAAATTTCAGAATTGCACCTTGCAATGCGGAGAAATTACTGTTTGTGCATTTACAATATTCATTGATTTTTGCCATTGAAAAACATCATGTTATTCATATACCAGAAATGTTTGAAGCTACTGACTGAATGAAAAGAGCTGGCATCTCACTCTCTTTGAATCTTTATCATGCCAGGATTAGCAGGAAAAAGCAAAAAATTTCAGAATTGCACCTTGCAATGCGGAGAAATTACTGTGTGTGCATTTACAATATTCATTGATTTTTGCCATTGAAAAACATCGTTATTCATATACCAGAAATGTTTGAAGCTACTGACTGAATGAAAAGAGCTGGCATCTCACTCTCTTTGAAACTTCTTTATCATGCTAAGAGGAGCAGGAAAAAGCAAAAAATTTCAGAATTGCACGTTGCAATGTGGAGATATTACTGTTTGTGCATTTACAATATTCATTGATTTTTGACATTGAAAAACATGTTATTCATATACCAGAAATGTTTGAAGCTACTGACTGAATGAAAAGAGCTGGCATCTCACTCTCATTGAATCTTCTTTATCATGCCAGGATTAGCAGGAAAAAGCAAAAAATTTCAGAATTGCACGTTGCAATGTGGAGATATTACTGTTTGTGCATTTACAATATTCATTGATTTTTGCCATTGAAAAACGTCCAGAAATGTTTGAAGCTACTGACTGAATGAAAAGAGCTGTCATCTCACTCTCTTTGAATCTTCTTTATCATGCTAAGAGGAGCAGGAAAAAGCAAAAAATTTCAGAATTGCACGTTGCAATGTGGAGATATTACTGTTTGTGCATTTACAATATTCATTGATTTTTGCCATTGAAAAACGTCCAGAAATGTTTGAAGCTACTGACTGAATGAAAGGAGCTGGCATCTCACTCTGAATCTTCTTTATCATGCTAGGATTAGCAGGAAAAAGCAAAAAAATTCAGAATTGCACCTTGCAATGCGGAGAAATTACTGTTTGTGCATTTACAATATTCATTGATTTTTGCCATTGAAAAACATCATGTTATTCATATACCAGAAATGTTTGAAGCTACTGACTGAATGAAAAGAGCTGGCATCTCACTCTCTTTGAATCTTTATCATGCCAGGATTAGCAGGAAAAAGCAAAAAATTTCAGAATTGCACCTTGCAATGCGGAGAAATTACTGTGTGTGCATTTACAATATTCATTGATTTTTGCCATTGAAAAACATCGTTATTCATATACCAGAAATGTTTGAAGCTACTGACTGAATGAAAAGAGCTGGCATCTCACTCTCTTTGAATCTTCTTTATCATGCTAAGAGGAGCAGGAAAAAGCAAAAAATTTCAGAATTGCACGTTGCAATGTGGAGATATTACTGTTTGTGCATTTACAATATTCATTGATTTTTGACATTGAAAAACATGTTATTCATATACCAGAAATGTTTGAAGCTACTGACTGAATGAAAAGAGCTGGCATCTCACTCTCTTTGAATCTTCTTTATCATGCCAGGATTAGCAGGAAAAAGCAAAAAATTTCAGAATTGCACGTTGCAATGTGGAGATATTACTGTTTGTGCATTTACAATATTCATTGATTTTTGCCATTGAAAAACGTCCAGAAATGTTTGAAGCTACTGACTGAATGAAAGGAGCTGGCATCTCACTCTCTTTGAATCTTCTTTATCATGCTAGGATTAGCAGGAAAAAGCAAAAAATTTCAGAATTGCACCTTGCAATGTGGAGATATTACTGTTTGTGCATTTACAATATTCATTGATTTTTGCCATTGAAAAACGTCCAGAAATGTTTGAAGCTACTGACTGAATGAAAGGAGCTGGCATCTCACTCTCTTTGAATCTTCTTTATCATGCTAGGATTAGCAGGAAAAAGCAAAAAATTTCAGAATTGCACCTTGCAATGCGGAGAAATTACTGTTTGTGCATTTACAATATTCATTGATTTTTGCCATTGAAAAACATGTTATTCATATACCAGAAATGTTTGAAGCTACTGACTGAATGAAAAGAGCTGACATCTCACTCTCTTTGAATCTTCTTTATCATGCCAGGATTAGCAGGAAAAAGCAAAAAATTTCAGAATTGCACCTTGCAATGTGGAGATATTACTGTTTGTGCATTTACAATATTCATTGATTTTTGCCATTGAAAAACGTCCAGAAATGTTTGAAGCTACTGACTGAATGAAAGGAGCTGGCATCTCACTCTCTTTGAATCTTCTTTATCATGCTAGGATTAGCAGGAAAAAGCAAAAAATTTCAGAATTGCACCTTGCAATGCGGAGAAATTACTGTGTGTGCATTTACAATATTCATTGATTTTTGCCATTGAAAAACATCGTTATTCATATACCAGAAATGTTTGAAGCTACTGACTGAATGAAAAGAGCTGGCATCTCACTCTCTTTGAATCTTCTTTATCATGCCAGGATTAGCAGGAAAAAGCAAAAAATTTCAGAATTGCACGTTGCAATGTGGAGATATTACTGTTTGTGCATTTACAATATTCATTGATTTTTGCCATTGAAAAACATCGTTATTCATATACCAGAAATGTTTGAAGCTACTGACTGAATGAAAAGAGCTGGCATCTCACTCTCTTTGAATCTTCTTTATCATGCCAGGATTAGCAGGAAAAAGCAAAAAATTTCAGAATTGCACGTTGCAATGTGGAGATATTACTGTTTGTGCATTTACAATATTCATTGATTTTTGCCTTTGAAAAACGTCCAGAAATGTTTGAAGCTACTGACTGAATGAAAGGAGCTGGCATCTCACTCTCTTTGAATCTTCTTTACCATGCTAGGATTAGCAGGAAAAAGCAAAAAATTTCAGAATTGCACCTTGCAATGCGGAGAAATTACTGTTTGTGCATTTACAATATTCATTGATTTTTGCCATTGAAAAACGTCCAGAAATGTTTGAAGCTACTGACTGAATGAAAAGAGCTGGCATCTCACTCTCTTTGAATCTTCTTTATCATGCTAAGAGGAGCAGGAAAAAGCAAAAAATTTCAGAATTGCACCTTGCAATGTGGAGATATTACTGTTTGTGCATTTACAATATTCATTGATTTTTGCCATTGAAAAACATGTTATTCATATACCAGAAATGTTTGAAGCTACTGACTGAATGAAAAGAGCTGGCATCTCACTCTCTTTGAATCTTCTTTATCATGCCAGGATTAGCAGGAAAAAGCAAAAAATTTCAGAATTGCACCTTGCAATGTGGAGATATTACTGTTTGTGCATTTACAATATTCATTGATTTTTGCCATTGAAAAACGTCCAGAAATGTTTGAAGCTACTGACTGAATGAAAAGAGCTGGCATCTCACTCTCTTTGAATCTTCTTTATCATGCTAGGATTAGCAGGAAAAAGCAAAAAATTTCAGAATTGCACCTTGCAATGCGGAGAAATTACTGTTTGTGCATTTACAATATTCATTGATTTCTGCCATTGAAAAACATGTTATTCATATACCAGAAATGTTTGAAGCTACTGACTGAATGAAAAGAGCTGGCATCTCACTCTCTTTGAATCTTCTTTATCATGCCAGGATTAGCAGGAAAAAGCAAAAAATTTCAGAATTGCACCTTGCAATGTGGAGATATTACTGTTTGTGCATTTACAATATTCATTGATTTTTGCCATTGAAAAACGTCCAGAAATGTTTGAAGCTACTGACTGAATGAAAAGAGCTGGCATCTCACTCTCTTTGAATCTTCTTTATCATGCTAGGATTAGCAGGAAAAAGCAAAAAATTTCAGAATTGCACCTTGCAATGCGGAGAAATTACTGTTTGTGCATTTACAATATTCATTGATTTTTGCCATTGAAAAACATCATGTTATTCATATACCAGAAATGTTTGAAGCTACTGACTGAATGAAAAGAGCTGGCATCTCACTCTCTTTGAATCTTCTTTATCATGCTAAGAGGAGCAGGAAAAAGCAAAAAATTTCAGAATTGCACGTTGCAATGTGGAGATATTACTGTTTGTGCATTTACAATATTCATTGATTTTTGCCATTGAAAAACGTCCAGAAATGTTTGAAGCTACTGACTGAATGAAAGGAGCTGGCATCTCACTCTCTTTGAATCTTCTTTATCATGCTAGGATTAGCAGGAAAAAGCAAAAAATTTCAGAATTGCACCTTGCAATGCAGAGAAATTACTGTTTGTGCATTTACAATATTCATTGATTTTTGCCATTGAAAAACATCATGTTATTCATATACCAGAAATGTTTGAAGCTACTGACTGAATGAAAAGAGCTGGCATCTCACTCTCTTTGAATCTTCTTTATCATGCTAAGAGGAGCAGGAAAAAGCAAAAAATTTCAGAATTGCACGTTGCAATGTGGAGATATTACTTTTTGTGCATTTACAATATTCATTGATTTTTGCCATTGAAAAACGTCCAGAAATGTTTGAAGCTACTGACTGAATGAAAGGAGCTGGCATCTCACTCTCTTTGAATCTTCTTTATCATGCTAGGATTAGCAGGAAAAAGCAAAAAATTTCAGAATTGCACCTTGCAATGCGGAGAAATTACTGTGTGTGCATTTACAATATTCATTGATTTTTGCCATTGAAAAACATGTTATTCATATACCAGAAATGTTTGAAGCTACTGACTGAATGAAAAGAGCTGGCATCTCACTCTCTTTGAATCTTCTTTATCATGCTAGGATTAGCAGGAAAAAGCAAAAAATTTCAGAATTGCACCTTGCAATGTGGAGAAATTACTGTTTGTGCATTTACAATATTCATTGATTTTTGCCATTGAAAAACATGTTATTCATATACCAGAAATGTTTGAAGCTACTGACTGAATGAAAAGAGCTGGCATCTCACTCTCTTTGAATCTTCTTTATCATGCCAGGATTAGCAGGAAAAAGCAAAAAATTTCAGAATTGCACGTTGCAATGTGGAGATATTACTGTTTGTGCATTTACAATATTCATTGATTTTTGCCATTGAAAAACGTCCAGAAATGTTTGAAGCTACTGACTGAATGAAAGGAGCTGGCATCTCACTCTCTTTGAATCTTCTTTATCATGCTAGGATTAGCAGGAAAAAGCAAAAAATTTCAGAATTGCACCTTGCAATGCGGAGAAATTACTGTTTGTGCATTTACAATATTCATTGATTTTTGCCATTGAAAAACATCATGTTATTCATATACCAGAAATGTTTGAAGCTACTGACTGAATGAAAAGAGCTGGCATCTCACTCTCTTTGAATCTTCTTTATCATGCCAGGATTAGCAGGAAAAAGCAAAAAATTTCAGAATTGCACGTTGCAATGTGGAGATATTACTGTTTGTGCATTTACAATATTCATTGATTTTTGCCATTGAAAAACGTCCAGAAATGTTTGAAGCTACTGACTGAATGAAAGGAGCTGGCATCTCACTCTCTTTGAATCTTCTTTATCATGCTAGGATTAGCAGGAAAAAGCAAAAAATTTCAGAATTGCACCTTGCAATGCGGAGAAATTACTGTTTGTGCATTTACAATATTCATTGATTTTTGCCATTGAAAAACATCATGTTATTCATATACCAGAAATGTTTGAAGCTACTGACTGAATGAAAAGAGCTGGCATCTCACTCTCTTCGAATCTTCTTTATCATGCCAGGATTAGCAGGAAAAAGCAAAAAATTTCAGAATTGCACGTTGCAATGTGGAGATATTACTGTTTGTGCATTTACAATATTCATTGATTTTTGCCATTGAATAACGTCCAGAAATGTTTGAAGCTACTGACTGAATGAAAGGAGCTGGCATCTCACTCTCTTTGAATCTTCTTTATCATGCTAGGATTAGCAGGAAAAAGCAAAAAATTTCAGAATTGCACCTTGCAATGCGGAGAAATTACTGTGTGTGCATTTACAATATTCATTGATTTTTGCCATTGAAAAACATCATGTTATTCATATACCAGAAATGTTTGAAGCTACTGACTGAATGAAAAGAGCTGGCATCTCACTCTCTTTGAATCTTCTTTATCATGCCAGGATTAGCAGGAAAAAGCAAAAAATTTCAGAATTGCACGTTGTAATGTGGAGATATTACTGTTTGTGCATTTACAATATTCATTGATTTTTGCCATTGAAAAACATGTTATTCATATACCAGAAATGTTTGAAGCTACTGACTGAATGAAAAGAGCTGGCATCTCACTCTCTTTGAATCTTCTTTATCATGCCAGGATTAGCAGGAAAGAGCAAAAAATTTCAGAATTGCACCTTGCAATGTGGAGATATTACTGTTTGTGCATTTACAATATTCATTGATTTTTGCCATTGAAAAACATGTTATTCATATACCAGAAATGTTTGAAGCTACTGACTGAATGAAGGGAGCTGGCATCTCACTCTCTTTGAATCTTCTTTATCATGCCAGGATTAGCAGGAAAAAGCAAAAAATTTCAGAATTGCACCTTGCAATGTGGAGATATTACTGTTTGTGCATTTACAATATTCATTGATTTTTGCCATTGAAAAACGTCCAGAAATGTTTGAAGCTACTGACTGAATGAAAGGAGCTGGCATCTCACTCTCTTTGAATCTTCTTTATCATGCTAGGATTAGCAGGAAAAAGCAAAAAATTTCAGAATTGCACATTGCAATGCGGAGAAATTACTGTTTGTGCATTTACAATATTCATTGATTTTTGCCATTGAAAAACATCATGTTATTCATATACCAGAAATGTTTGAAGCTACTGACTGAATGAAAAGATCTGGCATCTCACTCTCTTTGAATCTTCTTTACCATGCTAAGAGGAGCAGGAAAAAGCAAAAAATTTCAGAATTGCACGTTGCAATGTGGAGATATTACTGTTTGTGCATTTACAATATTCATTGATTTTTGCCATTGAAAAACGTCCAGAAATGTTTGAAGCTACTGACTGAATGAAAGGAGCTGGCATCTCACTCTCTTTGAATCTTCTTTATCATGCTAGGATTAGCAGGAAAAAGCAAAAAATTTCAGAATTGCACCTTGCAATGCGGAGAAATTACTGTGTGTGCATTTACAATATTCATTGATTTTTGCCATTGAAAAACATCGTTATTCATATACCAGAAATGTTTGAAGCTACTGACTGAATGAAAAGAGCTGGCATCTCACTCTCTTTGAATCTTCTTTATCATGCCAGGATTAGCAGGAAAAAGCAAAAAATTTCAGAATTGCACGTTGCAATGTGGAGATATTACTGTTTGTGCATTTACAATATTCATTGATTTTTGCCATTGAAAAACGTCCAGAAATGTTTGAAGCTACTGACTGAATGAAAGGAGCTGGCATCTCACTCTCTTTGAATCTTCTTTATCATGCTAGGATTAGCAGGAAAAAGCAAAAAATTTCAGAATTGCACCTTGCAATGTGGAGATATTACTGTTTGTGCATTTACAATATTCATTGATTTTTGCCATTGAAAAACGTCCAGAAATGTTTGAAGCTACTGACTGAATGAAAAGAGCTGGCATCTCACTCTCTTTGAATCTTCTTTATCATGCTAGGATTAGCAGGAAAAAGCAAAAAATTTCAGAATTGCACCTTGCAATGCGGAGAAATTACTGTTTGTGCATTTACAATATTCATTGATTTCTGCCATTGAAAAACATGTTATTCATATACCAGAAATGTTTGAAGCTACTGACTGAATGAAAAGAGCTGGCATCTCACTCTCTTTGAATCTTCTTTATCATGCCAGAATTAGCAGGAAAAAGCAAAAAATTTCAGAATTGCACCTTGCAATGTGGAGATATTACTGTTTGTGCATTTACAATATTCATTGATTTTTGCCATTGAAAAACGTCCAGAAATGTTTGAAGCTACTGACTGAATGAAAAGAGCTGGCATCTCACTCTCTTTGAATCTTCTTTATCATGCTAGGATTAGCAGGAAAAAGCAAAAAATTTCAGAATTGCACCTTGCAATGCGGAGAAATTACTGTTTGTGCATTTACAATATTCATTGATTTTTGCCATTGAAAAACATCATGTTATTCATATACCAGAAATGTTTGAAGCTACTGACTGAATGAAAAGAGCTGGCATCTCACTCTCTTTGAATCTTCTTTATCATGCTAAGAGGAGCAGGAAAAAGCAAAAAATTTCAGAATTGCACGTTGCAATGTGGAGATATTACTGTTTGTGCATTTACAATATTCATTGATTTTTGCCATTGAAAAACGTCCAGAAATGTTTGAAGCTACTGACTGAATGAAAAGAGCTGGCATCTCACTCTCTTTGAATCTTCTTTATCATGCTAGGATTAGCAGGAAAAAGCAAAAAATTTCAGAATTGCACCTTGCAATGCAGAGAAATTACTGTTTGTGCATTTACAATATTCATTGATTTTTGCCATTGAAAAACATCATGTTATTCATATACCAGAAATGTTTGAAGCTACTGACTGAATGAAAAGAGCTGGCATCTCACTCTCTTTGAATCTTCTTTATCATGCTAAGAGGAGCAGGAAAAAGCAAAAAATTTCAGAATTGCACGTTGCAATGTGGCGATATTACTTTTTGTGCATTTACAATATTCATTGATTTTTGCCATTGAAAAACGTCCAGAAATGTTTGAAGCTACTGACTGAATGAAAGGAGCTGGCATCTCACTCTCTTTGTTTTACCATATTTTTTTTTATTTTTAATAAACAATTTAACAGGGGAATAACACACGTGGCATAAAAGTAGTGACAAAAGAATAATCGTAATAAGGGAAAAATTCTGAGGGAAGGGAAAGGGAAAGGGAACAAACGGGAATGGATAATCAGGAAAGATGGGAGAAATTTGTTCGTCAAATAGTATATACGATAATACAGAAATTTGAACACTTTAAACACACATTACTATCATTAGCAAAAATTAAACATATTAATGAGCTAAACACGACACACATTAAGATGTTCCAGCGTTATGAGAGGGTTGAGGGAATTTAGTGAGCCAAATATCCCACTTCCTAGAAAATTTAAGTAAATTATTGTTGATAAGTGCAAATCTGAGTTCAAATATTCTATGGAGATTCATCTTATCAACTAAGTCCTCCAAAGTGGGGACATGTGACTTTCTCCAATAAAAAGCCAATGCGTTCTTACACACTGAAAATAAGTGAATCACCAAAGATCTTTCAAACGACTTATATGGTTCAAGATCTAAGGATAGTAAAGCCATTTGAGGGGTCAATACTACAGGTCTGCCTAAAAGGTCATCTACCAAAGAAGAGATCTGAGCCCATAGATTCCGGATTTTAGGGCAGCTCCAAAAGAGATGTAAAAGATCTCCCCTAAGGCCGCACTCCCTCCAACAAAGGGGAGAGTTGCTGGGCTTTATATGGTGTAGCCTGATTGGAGTGTAATACCATCTGGTTAGAATTTTGAAGTAAGCCTCTTGTAAGGGCATAGATATATTAGAGGCCTGAGAAAAAAGAACAGCACTCTCCCATTGATCGGATTGGAAATTGAGTTTTAGATCTTTTTCCCAGCGTATCATGTAGAGGTGTTTTTGGAAGGAAAGATCATTATTGAAGCTGTTATATATGTGTCTCAGGCTCCAAAAAATTTTGTGAGATGAGTTGCTTAACAGGTTCACCGAGGTTTCAGAAACAATAAGTTTACCAGAAATAAATTCCAGAATAATGCTCTTTAAATGAGAGTATAAAAAGAAATCAGAGGAAGGTAAGTTGAATCTTTTTTTAAGAGTTTGGAAAGGAATAAAGGCAGAAGCTTCATAGAAGTCTCCAATTTTCCTTAATCCTTTATTGTCCCACTGATCTGGAATGGAAGAGTTATACAGATCAGCAACAAAACCAATTGGAAAATTTTTGACAAAAGAAAATTTATCCCTATCAGAATCTCTTAGGGGACTCTTTTTCTTTCTTTTGGCGATTTTTTTCCAGGCGTCAATAATCGCCTGGAAAATAGGATGGGAAGAATCATGAGTGCACTGTTTAAAAAGATGCCTAAGTAACAATTCACGGGGAGAAGAACCATTATTTAAGAAGGTCTCCAGAGTCATCCAAGCTGGGGGACTGTCAGAATTAAACCAATTACTGCTCTGTTTGATGAGGTTTGCCAAATAGTAAGCGGAAATATTAGGGTGGCTTAGACCTCCGTTGCACTTATTCTTGTACAATATATCTGCAGATATCCTCGCACGTTTATTATCCCAGACATAGGAATTAATCTGATTTTGAATTTTTTGAATAAAGATGTGAGAAATAGTTAAAGGTAAGTTGCGGAAAAAATACAAGATTTTGGGTAGAACAAACATCTTAATAGAGAGGACTCTACCCCACCATGACAAATCTCTTTTCAAAAATTCCATCAAATCTCCACGGACGATATCCTCAATCAGAGCCAGGTTGTCAGAAATTGTTGAGTTAATAGTTTTACCAATACTGATCCCCAAATAAGTCAGATTGCGTTTAGCCAAACCGAAGGAAAATCTCGAGTGTAAAACCTCTCTCGTCTGACGGTCCAGATTAATGTTTAAAAGTTTAGACTTCTCATTATTGATCTTAAAATAAGAAATCTGAGAGAATAGTTCTAGAACCTTCGAAACTTCCGCAACCGAATTTACTGGGTCCAGCAAGGAAAGCATAACATCATCTGCAAAGAGGCCAATTTTAAATTCTCGAGATGGGGTAGAAATCCCCCTGATGTCAGTGTTTTCTCTAATCCTCTGTGCCAAAGGCTCCATAGCCAGGACAAAGAGAAGGGGGGAAAGTGGGCAACCCTGTCTAGTACCATTTGTGATAGGGATTGGATTTGAGAGATAATTGTTAACATAAATTTTTGCTTGGGGGTTAGAATAGAGGGCCATAATTGAAGAGAGAAATTTGTTATCAAAACCGAATTTAATAAGGGTGAGTTTAAGGTATAGCCAATTTAACCTGTCGAAAGCTTTTTCAGCGTCTAAAGCAAGCAATGAAGTTGGGAGTTTCGCCGTATTTATCACCTTAATAATATTCAGAAGTCTTCTAGAGCCATCAGTTGCTTGCCTCCCACCAACGAAGCCAATCTGATCGTCGTTGATGAGAGATGGGAGAATAGTCGATAAACGATTGGCCAGAATTTTCGAATATATCTTAATATCAGTGTTAATTAGCGAAATGGGCCTATAATTTTTAACATTATCTCTCTCATCCTTAGACTTGGGTATTAGGGTAATGGTGGCTTCCAGCATTTCTGAGGGGAAGGAGCTTATTGAGGAAGCATGATTGAAAATTTTCGTGAGAGGGGAAGAAAGTAGGTCACAAAAAGTTTTATAATACTCATTGATGAACCCATCTGGACCCGGAGCCTTGAAATCTTTAAGTTGCTTTATTGTGTTACTAATTTCAAGGTTAGAAAAAGGCTTATTCAATGACTCGTGATCCAGAGGGCTCAATTTCGGTAGGTTAATGGAGGATAAAAATTTGTTGATTGCATCTGGGTGGGGATGGGAAATTAGAGGATCAGTTTTGATGTTGTAGAGTTTTTTGTAAAAATTTGCAAACTGGTTCACTATATCTTTAGGGTGGCAAAACGTTATTCCACTATTGTTTTTTATTTTATCTATTCTATTAATTGCTCTTTTACATTTGACTAGGCGGGCCATAAAGCGGGTAGGTTTATTTAGAGCCGCATAGTAATTAAATTTTGATTTCCGAATAATTGCATCATAGGAGGAAGAAATTTCTGATTTTAGCTCTACCCTTAAATTTGAGAGTTCTTTTTGAATTATTGGGGAAGGGGAAGGAAGATTAATTTGCTCTAATTCTTTTTCCCTAATCAGTTTTTGAAGAGAATTAATTTTTGATCTTTTTTCTTTTTTTTCAGATGAGGATATCTGCATTAGTACGCCACGAAGGACGGCCTTGTGAGCGCACCAACTGGAGAAGGGATTAGATAAATCTGGGGTATCGTTCTCCCTAAAATAATCAGAAATAGCTTTTTCAATAATTTTTTTGTTTTTGGGGTTATGAATAAGTGAAGATCTACATTTCCAAAGAAATCCATTTATAATAAGAGGACCAATATGAATTTCACATGACGTAGGGGCATGATCTGATAGAGACCTAAGGCCAATAGATACGTTAGAGAATTTGGGTAAAGAAAAAACGTCAGTTATTATTAAGTCAATTCTAGAGGCCGTTTGGTGCGCATCCGAAAAATGGGAGAATTCTTTGGAGGTAGTTTGCAGACATCTAAATGTATCAAATAATTCATTTTTATAAAGCCAATTATTTAGCGTCGGGTATAAATGACGGCTGGGGGAGGAAGAGTCCATATGCCCGTCCGGGACCATGTTGAAGTCTCCCAAAAGAATCAATTCGCCTCTCCTAACCTCTTCAACCTTTCTAAAAACCTTATTCAAAAAGGGTATTTGCTTTTTATTTGGGGCGTATAGGTTAACAACAGTGCACTCATGATTATTCAGTTTACAGAGCAATATATGGAACCTTCCATTGACATCTCTATGCTGATCTAAAAACTCAAATGGGACAGAATCTCTGATCACTGTAGCTACACCGGCTTTTTTCCGGTCGCTAGTGGATTCAAATATATGAGGGTAGCGTTTGTGGGTGAAGGTAGGGTGTTTTCCCTCGGCAAACCTTGTCTCCTGAAGACACGCAACATCAGCACCAAGATGACCCAATTCCTTCCAAAGGGAGAATCTCTTATTGGGACTGTTTAGGCCTCTTACATTGTAGGTGATGATCTTGATAGGCATAGGTAAATTAATAATTAAAGTAAGTCAAAAGGAGAGGGGTCAGTTGGTCCAACAAATTCCCAAAAAATAAAAATCAACCGACAATCAAAGCTGGAATACAATATCTCTAATATTAATTCAAAGATAGGAATAACAATAACCAAATATTCCAAGAAAAAGGAAAAAAAAAAAACGAATCAAAAAATCTCCTGAGGGAACCTTCACCGAAAAGGTTCTCCCTCAGATTGGGGGGAAAAATAATGTGGACAAACCATGAAGGCCAAATATAAAGAAGAATGATAAATTTATTATAGCATGTTAGGTGAGGTGATAAAATGAGATTATTTTTAAAGAGGGCTCCCGAGGGAGTAGTGTTTATCATTTCAGCGGTGGGGTGCCTTTGTAACTTTGTAGGGAATGTCTTTTATAAAATCAAAAAATTTAGGGCCTTCATCAGGATCTGTAAGAGTAAATGTTTTCCGGTTAAAGAAAATCAGCAACTTTACTGGAAAGCCCCACCTATATGGGATATTCATATCCCTCAGTCTATCTGTGGTCAATTTGTATGACCTTCTTGCATCCATGGTTTCTTTGGAAAAATCGGAGAAGATTTTTAGGTGCGAGAAAGGCTCTGGAAAAGTCCTATTTTCCCTGATATAATTCAAGATTCTCTCTTTGGTCGAGAAAAAATGTAACCTAACTATTACATCCCTAGGAAGATCCGAGGAGATGGAGGTCGGACGAAATAGGCGATGGGCCCTATCGATGATAAGATCCTGCTCAGAGAGGGATGGGATTGTCTTGTGAAATAAGTCTTTGACAAAAGCCAATACATCTGAGGGAGAAACATCCTCAGATATGCCTCTAATTTTCAAATTATTTCTCCTACTCCTATCCTCCAAATCCGCAACTTTTAATCTGAGTCTTTTAAGTTCTGATTTAATTTCTAGATTATCAGAAGAGACAGATTCTATCTTACTCTCCACCGTTTCAAGTCTTTTAGTGTTTTGCTCTAATTTAACTCCAAAAGCTTCCAAAGTAGATTTCATGGTGTCTACCTGTTTCTCGAAGCCCAGTTTCATATTTCTGTCAATCGTCTTTAAAAGATTGTCCAGATATAAACCAAGGTCGGTATTTCCCAAATCTTGAGAAATGGTCATTTTGACCGGGACACTAGGAGTAGGATCTGAGGACGAAGGGGAAAAGTCCCTTTTAGCACGTCTCTTATCTGGACTGGGATTGGGAGATGTGTCCGAGGATTCTTCATCCGAGCTCGAGGCCAGTGAAGAATATTTGTTGCTCCATTCTCCTGGGTCCCTTCTCTTTGATGAGATGGAAATATCCATCTCTTCCACTTTTTTTTCCTTAACTACGGTAGAAGGGGCAGGTTTAGCATCAGGAATTCTCTGTGGTTTTGGAGATAATATAGTTTTAGAAGATTCCTTGGTGGGAGAGCTTACTTTAGAACTCTGTCTGTCTTCCAGATTTCTATGAGGAGATCTGGACTTAAGAGGACTAATAGTATTGACAGCATCTTCTGATGGGTTTGAAAATGAAAAGCGTTTAGAGGACTTCGCTTTTACCGCACTAGATTTAAGGGGAGCTTCCAATGACTTTTGGGTATTTTTTTTATTAGCCGCCATTATAAAATATCAGACCTATAAGTATATATATATAGAAAAATATTAAAATGGCACTAGAAATAATTGACCTGAAGAGTGGACAAAAGACTTTAGAGTTGCAAAATAACTAGGAACAATGACTAGAAGAAATTTGCATAAACAAATATTATTCCGACAAGAGGCAAACAATACTCTTAAAAACTGCGGAGCTATGTACCCCCTAGAATGCAATCCTTTAAATGCAAATCACAGTCAAAAGTATCAAAAGAAATAATGAAAATTGACCTGAGGGATAAAAATAAAGGCACATATAGTTGTCAACAGAAAACTAATTATTATAGAGATCAGCAGTTCTGTAGAATTCCATGAGCACCAACTGTAATATATATATCAGGTAGCGTGGTCACAAAATATATATATGAAGGCAGTAACAGTTCCACTTAACCCTCCTCTCCCCCTCAGAGTCAAACTCCGTGTGTCAGGTTGCTGTCACACCATATATTGGCTGATAGACCGCTTTATATGTACTGATATAAAATCAGTACCTTGGACAGCGGAGCAAAGCGGCACTTCAGCAGTTCAGCAGGGGGCGGGAGATTTAAATGTTGCAGCAGGAGATAGATGCCGGTATCAGGTGGGATCACAGCAGCGCTGCAATAGGAGGGGGCATACAGTCAATGGGAGTCAGTGGGGACCCCACACCAGAGGCACACAGGTGGCAGAGCGGCGCAGCGGGCAGAAGATGGAGGCGGGCCGTGGATGTCAGCGGTGCCTGTCAGCTGGGAGCCGGGAGAATCAGACAGTCCCGCAGTCAAAAGAGGGGGGCACCGCCACCAAGGGAACAGCCCCGGGATCCTCAGACACAGCTTAGGCAGCAGAGCTGGGCGGCGTTGTAATAGGAGGCAGGGGTGATTTGAATGTGCCGGCTGTGTATGCGTGTCAAGTCAGCTGGAGCACAGTGATACTACTGCAGGAGTAGAGGGGCAGTCTGAGTGAGCCTGCAGGGCTTAAATACCGGGGGCATATAAAGCTCAGTGGTGTTTCAGCAGGGGGAGGTAGATCACAGGGTCTGCAGGAGACAGTCACCGGAGGAGTTAATCAGCAGAGCGGCACATCTAAGGATGAACAATGCGGACTGTGGGCACTGTCAGCTCCTATCAGTTGGAGCTGTGAGGAGCGGAGCGGCCCCTCTGCTAAGGAGGGGAAACCTCCGTCGCTATGACAACCTCAGGGACGCGGTGGAACGGGCCGAAGACACCGGCAGTGCCCGACAATGGGAGAGAGCAGTAAGCAGAACGGCTTCAGTACAGAGGAGGGGGCACCGCTACTAAGGGAACAGCCCGGCGGCAGCCGCACAGAGGAGGAGAGAGCCGCGACACAGACACTGACGGTGCCTGTCAGCTGAAGGAAGAGGGGACACCGCTGCCACCAGAGCAGCCTCGGAATCGCGGACAACAGACCCACGGAAACGGTAAGAGCCCTGGTGTTAGCCAGGGCTCATCTAACCTTGATGGCTTGGTGTGTACCGTCCCGCTCCGCCTCTTGATCTTCGTGTCGCTCAGCCTTGGGATCTCGGACTTCAGTTGGTAACAGGAGTCTTGTCCTCAGGGTCCGGTGGAAGTGTGGATACTTGGTCCGGGGGTGCAGCGTCGCTTCTCTATGTAGTGGAGTCTTGCGGGTCCGGTCTGGTCCTCTGTGGGGTCACGTCAGCTGGATGTTGGATGAAATTGTCAGGTGGCCGTCGGTACTTTAAAACAGAGGGGGTCTCCTGGTTTTATTGGGGGGTTGTTTAATAGAGCCCGGACTCTGTCTGTAATATCACTCTGTCACTCAAATACTCCTGGGACCGCGGTCTTCCCTGCACAGCGCCGGCCGGTATTTTCAGTTTAATAGTTCTATCACCGGTCGCAGCTGGTAATGGGGTGACTAGCAGGCAGGGACAGCTTGCAGGCTGAGGATCTGGTTCAGGGAGGCCGCTTTCGGGGTGCAGGATCCCGTGGGACTATTTAGAACTCAGTCTTTGTTTCTTCCCAGCACAGGCTGCAGAAGCTGGCTTACAGAGGTGGTTTGTCCCGCAGCAGAGCCGCACAACTCGCCGGCAGAATGAATGAAAGGAGCCTGTCAGCACGGGGGTCAATTCCAGGGCTCGACTGTATCCCCCCACAGCTTCAAGGTAGGTTTCTGGTTATTTTCAGAGAACCTCTTACCCGATAGGAGAGGTTTGTTGGTAATGTCTGAAGATTGATCTCCCTCAGTGGGGCCTTTCCCGGAGTCGGGACAGAATAGTCTTTCTCTGCATGCAGGGATCAGCTGATCCACGGAGCTCCGTGCCGCCGGCTTCAAAGTATAAATCCTATGCAATCCACCAAGTAACACCCGATGAACGGTGTTCTGAGGCCCGGAGGTAGGGAGTGGTGAGGGTCCCTTTGCAGAGACACACAGACCTGCAAGCCTGCAGGACTATGTCACAATACCCACGACTGGAATGAAATCAAGGACGCACCTCACTGCTTCCAAATGAAATATCTCCTGGAATAACGGGTCAGGGAGAGTCTTTTTAGTATCCAGATGATCCTTAGGCTTTAAGAAGTTTGTCCATGCCAAAATTAAATGAATAAATCCTCTTAAGTTGCTTTTATCGTCGCTTTGTAGTTTTAGCCCTCATGGAGCTCAGACCTATGCTGCCATCCTGGTCTGTGCCTAAGCCACGCCCCCCATCTCACTCTCTTTGAATCTTCTTTATCATGCTAGGATTAGCAGGAAAAAGCAAAAAATTTCAGAATTGCACCTTGCAATGCGGAGAAATTACTGTGTGTGCATTTACAATATTCATTGATTTTTGCCATTGAAAAACATGTTATTCATATACCAGAAATGTTTGAAGCTACTGACTGAATGAAAAGAGCTGGCATCTCACTCTCTTTGAATCTTCTTTATCACGCTAGGATTAGCAGGAAAAAGCAAAAAATTTCAGAATTGCACGTTGCAATGCGGAGAAATTACTGTTTGTGCATTTACAATATTCATTGATTTTTGCCATTGAAAAACATGTTATTCATATACCAGAAATGTTTGAAGCTACTGACTGAATGAAAAGAGCTGGCATCTCACTCTCTTTGAATCTTCTTTATCATGCCAGGATTAGCAGGAAAAAGCAAAAAATTTCAGAATTGCACGTTGCAATGTGGAGATATTACTGTTTGTGCATTTACAATATTCATTGATTTTTGCCATTGAAAAACGTCCAGAAATGTTTGAAGCTACTGACTGAATGAAAGGAGCTGGCATCTCACTCTCTTTGAATCTTCTTTATCATGCTAGGATTAGCAGGAAAAAGCAAAAAATTTCAGAATTGCACCTTGCAATGCGGAGAAATTACTGTTTGTGCATTTACAATATTCATTGATTTTTGCCATTGAAAAACATCATGTTATTCATATACCAGAAATGTTTGAAGCTACTGACTGAATGAAAAGAGCTGGCATCTCACTCTCTTTGAATCTTCTTTATCATGCCAGGATTAGCAGGAAAAAGCAAAAAATTTCAGAATTGCACCTTGCAATGTGGAGATATTACTGTTTGTGCATTTACAATATTCATTGATTTTTGCCATTGAAAAACGTCCAGAAATGTTTGAAGCTACTGACTGAATGAAAGGAGCTGGCATCTCACTCTCTTTGAATCATCTTTATCATGCTAGGATTAGCAGGAAAAAGCAAAAAATTTCAGAATTGCACCTTGCAATGCGGAGAAATTACTGTTTGTGCATTTACAATATTCATTGATTTTTGCCATTGAAAAACATCATGTTATTCATATACCAGAAATGTTTGAAGCTACTGACTGAATGAAAAGAGCTGGCATCTCACTCTCTTCGAATCTTCTTTATCATGCCAGGATTAGCAGGAAAAAGCAAAAAATTTCAGAATTGCACGTTGCAATGTGGAGATATTACTGTTTGTGCATTTACAATATTCATTGATTTTTGCCATTGAAAAACGTCCAGAAATGTTTGAAGCTACTGACTGAATGAAAGGAGCTGGCATCTCACTCTCTTTGAATCTTCTTTATCATGCTAGGATTAGCAGGAAAAAGCAAAAAATTTCAGAATTGCACCTTGCAATGCGGAGAAATTACTGTTTGTGCATTTACAATATTCATTGATTTTTGCCATTGAAAAACATCATGTTATTCATATACCAGAAATGTTTGAAGCTACTGACTGAATGAAAAGAGCTGGCATCTCACTCTCTTTGAATCTTCTTTATCATGCCAGGATTAGCAGGAAAAAGCAAAAAATTTCAGAATTGCACGTTGCAATGTGGAGATATTACTGTTTGTGCATTTACAATATTCATTGATTTTTGCCATTGAAAAACGTCCAGAAATGTTTGAAGCTACTGACTGAATGAAAGGAGCTGGCATCTCACTCTCTTTGAATCATCTTTATCATGCTAGGATTAGCAGGAAAAAGCAAAAAATTTCAGAATTGCACCTTGCAATGCGGAGAAATTACTGTTTGTGCATTTACAATATTCATTGATTTTTGCCATTGAAAAACATCATGTTATTCATATACCAGAAATGTTTGAAGCTACTGACTGAATGAAAAGAGCTGGCATCTCACTCTCTTCGAATCTTCTTTATCATGCCAGGATTAGCAGGAAAAAGCAAAAAATTTCAGAATTGCACGTTGCAATGTGGAGATATTACTGTTTGTGCATTTACAATATTCATTGATTTTTGCCATTGAATAACGTCCAGAAATGTTTGAAGCTACTGACTGAATGAAAGGAGCTGGCATCTCACTCTCTTTGAATCTTCTTTATCATGCTAGGATTAGCAGGAAAAAGCAAAAAATTTCAGAATTGCACCTTGCAATGCGGAGAAATTACTGTGTGTGCATTTACAATATTCATTGATTTTTGCCATTGAAAAACATCATGTTATTCATATACCAGAAATGTTTGAAGCTACTGACTGAATGAAAAGAGCTGGCATCTCACTCTCTTTGAATCTTCTTTATCATGCCAGGATTAGCAGGAAAAAGCAAAAAATTTCAGAATTGCACGTTGTAATGTGGAGATATTACTGTTTGTGCATTTACAATATTCATTGATTTTTGCCATTGAAAAACATGTTATTCATATACCAGAAATGTTTGAAGCTACTGACTGAATGAAAAGAGCTGGCATCTCACTCTCTTTGAATCTTCTTTGTCATGCCAGGATTAGCAGGAAAAAGCAAAAAATTTCAGAATTGCACCTTGCAATGTGGAGATATTACTGTTTGTGCATTTACAATATTCATTGATTTTTGCCATTGAAAAACGTCCAGAAATGTTTGAAGCTACTGACTGAATGAAAGGAGCTGGCATCTCACTCTCTTTGAATCTTCTTTATCATGCTAGGATTAGCAGGAAAAAGCAAAAAATTTCATAATTGCACCTTGCAATGCGGAGAAATTACTGTTTGTGCATTTACAATATTCATTGATTTTTGCCATTGAAAAACATGTTATTCATATACCAGAAATGTTTGAAGCTACTGACTGAATGAAAAGAGCTGGCATCTCACTCTCTTTGAATCTTCTTTATCATGCCAGGATTAGCAGGAAAAAGCAAAAAATTTCAGAATTGCACCTTGCAATGTGGAGATATTACTGTTTGTGCATTTACAATATTCATTGATTTTTGCCATTGAAAAACATGTTATTCATATACCAGAAATGTTTGAAGCTACTGACTGAATGAAGGGAGCTGGCATCTCACTCTCTTTGAATCTTCTTTATCATGCCAGGATTAGCAGGAAAAAGCAAAAAATTTCAGAATTGCACGTTGCAATGTGGAGATATTACTGTTTGTGCATTTACAATATTCATTGATTTTTGCCATTGAAAAACGTCCAGAAATGTTTGAAGCTACTGACTGAATGAAAGGAGCTGGCATCTCACTCTCTTTGAATCTTCTTTATCATGCTAGGATTAGCAGGAAAAAGCAAAAAATTTCAGAATTGCACCTTGCAATGCGGAGAAATTACTGTGTGTGCATTTACAATATTCATTGATTTTTGCCATTGAAAAACATCGTTATTCATATACCAGAAATGTTTGAAGCTACTGACTGAATGAAAAGAGCTGGCATCTCACTCTCTTTGAATCTTCTTTATCATGCCAGGATTAGCAGGAAAAAGCAAAAAATTTCAGAATTGCACGTTGCAATGTGGAGATATTACTGTTTGTGCATTTACAATATTCATTGATTTTTGCCATTGAAAAATGTCCAGAAATGTTTGAAGCTACTGACTGAATGAAAGGAGCTGGCATCTCACTCTCTTTGAATCTTCTTTATCATGCTAGGATTAGCAGGAAAAAGCAAAAAATTTCAGAATTGCACCTTGCAATGTGGAGATATTACTGTTTGTGCATTTACAATATTCATTGATTTTTGCCATTGAAAAACGTCCAGAAATGTTTGAAGCTACTGACTGAATGAAAAGAGCTGGCATCTCACTCTCTTTGAATCTTCTTTATCATGCTAGGATTAGCAGGAAAAAGCAAAAAATTTCAGAATTGCACCTTGCAATGCGGAGAAATTACTGTTTGTGCATTTACAATATTCATTGATTTCTGCCATTGAAAAACATGTTATTCATATACCAGAAATGTTTGAAGCTACTGACTGAATGAAAAGAGCTGGCATCTCACTCTCTTTGAATCTTCTTTATCATGCCAGAATTAGCAGGAAAAAGCAAAAAATTTCAGAATTGCACCTTGCAATGTGGAGATATTACTGTTTGTGCATTTACAATATTCATTGATTTTTGCCATTGAAAAACGTCCAGAAATGTTTGAAGCTACTGACTGAATGAAAAGAGCTGGTATCTCACTCTCTTTGAATCTTCTTTATCATGCTAGGATTAGCAGGAAAAAGCAAAAAATTTCAGAATTGCACCTTGCAATGCGGAGAAATTACTGTTTGTGCATTTACAATATTCATTGATTTTTGCCATTGAAAAACATCATGTTATTCATATACCAGAAATGTTTGAAGCTACTGACTGAATGAAAAGAGCTGGCATCTCACTCTCTTTGAATCTTCTTTATCATGCTAAGAGGAGCAGGAAAAAGCAAAAAATTTCAGAATTGCACGTTGCAATGTGGAGATATTACTGTTTGTGCATTTACAATATTCATTGATTTTTGCCATTGAAAAACGTCCAGAAATGTTTGAAGCTACTGACTGAATGAAAAGAGCTGGCATCTCACTCTCTTTGAATCTTCTTTATCATGCTAGGATTAGCAGGAAAAAGCAAAAAATTTCAGAATTGCACCTTGCAATGCAGAGAAATTACTGTTTGTGCATTTACAATATTCATTGATTTTTGCCATTGAAAAACATCATGTTATTCATATACCAGAAATGTTTGAAGCTACTGACTGAATGAAAAGAGCTGGCATCTCACTCTCTTTGAATCTTCTTTATCATGCTAAGAGGAGCAGGAAAAAGCAAAAAATTTCAGAATTGCACGTTGCAATGTGGCGATATTACTTTTTGTGCATTTACAATATTCATTGATTTTTGCCATTGAAAAACGTCCAGAAATGTTTGAAGCTACTGACTGAATGAAAGGAGCTGGCATCTCACTCTCTTTGAATCTTCTTTATCATGCTAGGATTAGCAGGAAAAAGCAAAAAATTTCAGAATTGCACCTTGCAATGCGGAGAAATTACTGTGTGTGCATTTACAATATTCATTGATTTTTGCCATTGAAAAACATGTTATTCATATACCAGAAATGTTTGAAGCTACTGACTGAATGAAAAGAGCTGGCATCTCACTCTCTTTGAATCTTCTTTATCACGCTAGGATTAGCAGGAAAAAGCAAAAAATTTCAGAATTGCACCTTGCAATGCGGAGAAATTACTGTTTGTACATTTACAATATTCATTGATTTTTGCCATTGAAAAACATGTTATTCATATACCAGAAATGTTTGAAGCTACTGACTGAATGAAAAGAGCTGGCATCTCACTCTCTTTGAATCTTCTTTATCATGCCAGGATTAGCAGGAAAAAGCAAAAAATTTCAGAATTGCACGTTGCAATGTGGAGATATTACTGTTTGTGCATTTACAATATTCATTGATTTTTGCCATTGAAAAACGTCCAGAAATGTTTGAAGCTACTGACTGAATGAAAGGAGCTGGCATCTCACTCTCTTTGAATCTTCTTTATCATGCTAGGATTAGCAGGAAAAAGCAAAAAATTTCAGAATTGCACCTTGCAATGCGGAGAAATTACTGTTTGTGCATTTACAATATTCATTGATTTTTGCCATTGAAAAACATCATGTTATTCATATACCAGAAATGTTTGAAGCTACTGACTGAATGAAAAGAGCTGGCATCTCACTCTCTTTGAATCTTCTTTATCATGCCAGGATTAGCAGGAAAAAGCAAAAAATTTCAGAATTGCACGTTGCAATGTGGAGATATTACTGTTTGTGCATTTACAATATTCATTGATTTTTGCCATTGAAAAACGTCCAGAAATGTTTGAAGCTACTGACTGAATGAAAGGAGCTGGCATCTCACTCTCTTTGAATCTTCTTTATCATGCTAGGATTAGCAGGAAAAAGCAAAAAATTTCAGAATTGCACCTTGCAATGCGGAGAAATTACTGTTTGTGCATTTACAATATTCATTGATTTTTGCCATTGAAAAACATCATGTTATTCATATACCAGAAATGTTTGAAGCTACTGACTGAATGAAAAGAGCTGGCATCTCACTCTCTTCGAATCTTCTTTATCATGCCAGGATTAGCAGGAAAAAGCAAAAAATTTCAGAATTGCACGTTGCAATGTGGAGATATTACTGTTTGTGCATTTACAATATTCATTGATTTTTGCCATTGAATAACGTCCAGAAATGTTTGAAGCTACTGACTGAATGAAAGGAGCTGGCATCTCACTCTCTTTGAATCTTCTTTATCATGCTAGGATTAGCAGGAAAAAGCAAAAAATTTCAGAATTGCACCTTGCAATGCGGAGAAATTACTGTGTGTGCATTTACAATATTCATTGATTTTTGCCATTGAAAAACATCATGTTATTCATATACCAGAAATGTTTGAAGCTACTGACTGAATGAAAAGAGCTGGCATCTCACTCTCTTTGAATCTTCTTTATCATGCCAGGATTAGCAGGAAAAAGCAAAAAATTTCAGAATTGCACGTTGTAATGTGGAGATATTACTGTTTGTGCATTTACAATATTCATTGATTTTTGCCATTGAAAAACATGTTATTCATATACCAGAAATGTTTGAAGCTACTGACTGAATGAAAAGAGCTGGCATCTCACTCTCTTTGAATCTTCTTTGTCATGCCAGGATTAGCAGGAAAAAGCAAAAAATTTCAGAATTGCACCTTGCAATGTGGAGATATTACTGTTTGTGCATTTACAATATTCATTGATTTTTGCCATTGAAAAACGTCCAGAAATGTTTGAAGCTACTGACTGAATGAAAGGAGCTGGCATCTCACTCTCTTTGAATCTTCTTTATCATGCTAGGATTAGCAGGAAAAAGCAAAAAATTTCAGAATTGCACCTTGCAATGCGGAGAAATTACTGTTTGTGCATTTACAATATTCATTGATTTTTGCCATTGAAAAACATGTTATTCATATACCAGAAATGTTTGAAGCTACTGACTGAATGAAAAGAGCTGGCATCTCACTCTCTTTGAATCTTCTTTATCATGCCAGGATTAGCAGGAAAAAGCAAAAAATTTCAGAATTGCACCTTGCAATGTGGAGATATTACTGTTTGTGCATTTACAATATTCATTGATTTTTGCCATTGAAAAACATGTTATTCATATACCAGAAATGTTTGAAGCTACTGACTGAATGAAGGGAGCTGGCATCTCACTCTCTTTGAATCTTCTTTATCATGCCAGGATTAGCAGGAAAAAGCAAAAAATTTCAGAATTGCACCTTGCAATGTGGAGATATTACTGTTTGTGCATTTACAATATTCATTGATTTTTGCCATTGAAAAACGTCCAGAAATGTTTGAAGCTACTGACTGAATGAAAGGAGCTGGCATCTCACTCTCTTTGAATCTTCTTTATCATGCTAGGATTAGCAGGAAAAAGCAAAAAATTTCAGAATTGCACATTGCAATGCGGAGAAATTACTGTTTGTGCATTTACAATATTCATTGATTTTTGCCATTGAAAAACATCATGTTATTCATATACCAGAAATGTTTGAAGCTACTGACTGAATGAAAAGAGCTGGCATCTCACTCTCTTTGAATCTTCTTTACCATGCTAAGAGGAGCAGGAAAAAGCAAAAAATTTCAGAATTGCACGTTGCAATGTGGAGATATTACTGTTTGTGCATTTACAATATTCATTGATTTTTGCCATTGAAAAACGTCCAGAAATGTTTGAAGCTACTGACTGAATGAAAGGAGCTGGCATCTCACTCTCTTTGAATCTTCTTTATCATGCTAGGATTAGCAGGAAAAAGCAAAAAATTTCAGAATTGCACCTTGCAATGCGGAGAAATTACTGTGTGTGCATTTACAATATTCATTGATTTTTGCCATTGAAAAACATCGTTATTCATATACCAGAAATGTTTGAAGCTACTGACTGAATGAAAAGAGCTGGCATCTCACTCTCTTTGAATCTTCTTTATCATGCCAGGATTAGCAGGAAAAAGCAAAAAATTTCAGAATTGCACGTTGCAATGTGGAGATATTACTGTTTGTGCATTTACAATATTCATTGATTTTTGCCATTGAAAAACGTCCAGAAATGTTTGAAGCTACTGACTGAATGAAAGGAGCTGGCATCTCACTCTCTTTGAATCTTCTTTATCATGCTAGGATTAGCAGGAAAAAGCAAAAAATTTCAGAATTGCACCTTGCAATGTGGAGATATTACTGTTTGTGCATTTACAATATTCATTGATTTTTGCCATTGAAAAACGTCCAGAAATGTTTGAAGCTACTGACTGAATGAAAGGAGCTGGCATCTCACTCTCTTTGAATCTTCTTTATCATGCTAGGATTAGCAGGAAAAAGCAAAAAATTTCAGAATTGCACCTTGCAATGCGGAGAAATTACTGTTTGTGCATTTACAATATTCATTGATTTTTGCCATTGAAAAACATGTTATTCATATACCAGAAATGTTTGAAGCTACTGACTGAATGAAAAGAGCTGGCATCTCACTCTCTTTGAATCTTCTTTATCATGCCAGGATTAGCAGGAAAAAGCAAAAAATTTCAGAATTGCACGTTGCAATGTGGAGATATTACTGTTTGTGCATTTACAATATTCATTGATTTTTGCCATTGAAAAACGTCCAGAAATGTTTGAAGCTACTGACTGAATGAAAGGAGCTGGCATCTCACTCTCTTTGAATCTTCTTTATCATGCTAGGATTAGCAGGAAAAAGCAAAAAATTTCAGAATTGCACCTTGCAATGTGGAGATATTACTGTTTGTGCATTTACAATATTCATTGATTTTTGCCATTGAAAAACGTCCAGAAATGTTTGAAGCTACTGACTGAATGAAAGGAGCTGGCATCTCACTCTCTTTGAATCTTCTTTATCATGCTAGGATTAGCAGGAAAAAGCAAAAAATTTCAGAATTGCACCTTGCAATGCGGAGAAATTACTGTTTGTGCATTTACAATATTTATTGATTTTTGCCATTGAAAAACATGTTATTCATATACCAGAAATGTTTGAAGCTACTGACTGAATGAAAAGAGCTGGCATCTCACTCTCTTTGAATCTTCTTTATCATGCCAGGATTAGCAGGAAAAAGCAAAAAATTTCAGAATTGCACCTTGCAATGTGGAGATATTACTGTTTGTGCATTTACAATATTCATTGATTTTTGCCATTGAAAAACGTCCAGAAATGTTTGAAGCTACTGACTGAATGAAAGGAGCTGGCATCTCACTCTCTTTGAATCTTCTTTATCATGCTAGGATTAGCAGGAAAAAGCAAAAAATTTCAGAATTGCACCTTGCAATGCGGAGAAATTACTGTGTGTGCATTTACAATATTCATTGATTTTTGTCATTGAAAAACATCGTTATTCATATACCAGAAATGTTTGAAGCTACTGACTGAATGAAAAGAGCTGGCATCTCACTCTCTTTGAATCTTCTTTATCATGCCAGAATTAGCAGGAAAAAGCAAAAAATTTCAGAATTGCACGTTGCAATGTGGAGATATTACTGTTTGTGCATTTACAATATTCATTGATTTTTGCCATTGAAAAACATCGTTATTCATATACCAGAAATGTTTGAAGCTACTGACTGAATGAAAAGAGCTGGCATCTCACTCTCTTTGAATCTTCTTTATCATGCCAGGATTAGCAGGAAAAAGCAAAAAATTTCAGAATTGCACGTTGCAATGTGGAGATATTACTGTTTGTGCATTTACAATATTCATTGATTTTTGCCATTGAAAAACGTCCAGAAATGTTTGAAGCTACTGACTGAATGAAAGGAGCTGGCATCTCACTCTCTTTGAATCTTCTTTATCATGCTAGGATTAGCAGGAAAAAGCAAAAAATTTCAGAATTGCACCTTGCAATGCGGAGAAATTACTGTTTGTGCATTTACAATATTCATTGAATTTTGCCATTGAAAAACGTCCAGAAATGTTTGAAGCTACTGACTGAATGAAAAGAGCTGGCATCTCACTCTCTTTCAATCTTCTTTATCATGCTAAGAGGAGCAGGAAAAAGCAAAAAATTTCAGAATTGCACGTTGCAATGTGGAGATATTACTGTTTGTGCATTTACAATATTCATTGATTTTTGCCATTGAAAAACATGTTATTCATATACCAGAAATGTTTGAAGCTACTGACTGAATGAAAAGAGCTGGCATCTCACTCTCTTTGAATCTTCTTTATCATGCCAGGATTAGCAGGAAAAAGCAAAAAATTTCAGAATTGCACGTTGCAATGTGGAGATATTACTGTTTGTGCATTTACAATATTCATTGATTTTTGCCATTGAAAAACGTCCAGAAATGTTTGAAGCTACTGACTGAATGAAAGGAGCTGGCATCTCACTCTCTTTGAATCTTCTTTATCATGCTAGGATTAGCAGGAAAATGCAAAAAATTTCAGAATTGCACCTTGCAATGTGGAGATATTACTGTTTGTGCATTTACAATATTCATTGATTTTTGCCATTGAAAAACGTCCAGAAATGTTTGAAGCTACTGACTGAATGAAAGGAGCTGGCATCTCACTCTCTTTGAATCTTATTTATCATGCTAGGATTAGCAGGAAAAAGCAAAAAATTTCAGAATTGCACCTTGCAATGCGGAGAAATTACTGTGTGTGCATTTACAATATTCATTGATTTTTGCCATTGAAAAACATCGTTATTCATATACCAGAAATGTTTGAAGCTACTGACTGAATGAAAAGAGCTGGCATCTCACTCTCTTTGAATCTTCTTTATCATGCCAGGATTAGCAGGAAAAAGCAAAAAAATTCAGAATTGCACCTTGCAATGTGGAGATATTACTGTTTGTGCATTTACAATATTCATTGATTTTTGCCATTGAAAAACGTCCAGAAATGTTTGAAGCTACTGACTGAATGAAAAGAGCTGGCATCTCACTCTCTTTGAATCTTCTTTATCATGCTAGGATTAGCAGGAAAAAGCAAAAAATTTCAGAATTGCACCTTGCAATGCGGAGAAATTACTGTTTGTGCATTTACAATATTCATTGATTTTTGCCATTGAAAAACATGTTATTCATATACCAGAAATGTTTGAAGCTACTGACTGAATGAAAAGAGCTGGCATCTCACTCTCTTTGAATCTTCTTTATCATGCCAGGATTAGCAGGAAAAAGCAAAAAATTTCAGAATTGCACCTTGCAATGTGGAGATAATACTGTTTGTGCATTTACAATATTCATTGATTTTTGCTATTGAAAAACGTCCAGAAATGTTTGAAGCTACTGACTGAATGAAAAGAGCTGGCATCTCACTCTCTTTGAATCTTCTTTATCATGCTAAGAGGAGCAGGAAAAAGCAAAAAATTTCAGAATTGCACGTTGCAATGTGGAGATATTACTGTTTGTGCATTTACAATATTCATTGATTTTTGCCATTGAAAAACATGTTATTCATATACCAGAAATGTTTGAAGCTACTGACTGAATGAAAAGAGCTGGCATCTCACTCTCTTTGAATCTTCTTTATCATGCCAGGATTAGCAGGAAAAAGCAAAAAATTTCAGAATTGCACGTTGCAATGTGGAGATATTACTGTTTGTGCATTTACAATATTCATTGATTTTTGCCATTGAAAAACGTCCAGAAATGTTTGAAGCTACTGACTGAATGAAAGGAGCTGGCATCTCACTCTCTTTGAATCTTCTTTATCATGCTAGGATTAGCAGGAAAAAGCAAAAAATTTCAGAATTGCACCTTGCAATGCGGAGAAATTACTGTTTGTGCATTTACAATATTCATTGATTTTTGCCTATGAAAAACATCATGTTATTCATATACCAGAAATGTTTGAAGCTACTGACAATGAAAAGAGCTGGCATCTCACTCTCTTTGAATCTTCTTTATCATGCTAAGAGGAGCAGGAAAAAGCAAAAAATTTCAGAATTGCACGTTGCAATGTGGAGATATTACTGTTTGTGCATTTACAATATTCATTGATTTTTGCCATTGAAAAACGTCCAGAAATGTTTGAAGCTACTGACTGAATGAAAGGAGCTGGCATCTCACTCTCTTTGAATCTTCTTTATCATGCTAGGATTAGCAGGAAAAAGCAAAAAATTTCAGAATTGCACCTTGCAATGCGGAGAAATTACTGTTTGTGCATTTACAATATTCATTGATTTTTGCCATTGAAAAACATCATGTTATTCATATACCAGAAATGTTTGAAGCTACTGACTGAATGAAAAGAGCTGGCATCTCACTCTCTTTGAATCTTCTTTATCATGCTAAGAGGAGCAGGAAAAAGCAAAAAATTTCAGAATTGCACGTTGCAATGTGGAGATATTACTTTTTGTGCATTTACAATATTCATTGATTTTTGCCATTGAAAAACGTCCAGAAATGTTTGAAGCTACTGACTGAATGAAAGGAGCTGGCATCTCACTCTCTTTGAATCTTCTTTATCATGCTAGGATTAGCAGGAAAAAGCAAAAAATTTCAGAATTGCACCTTGCAATGCGGAGAAATTACTGTGTGTGCATTTACAATATTCATTGATTTTTGCCATTGAAAAACATGTTATTCATATACCAGAAATGTTTGAAGCTACTGACTGAATGAAAAGAGCTGGCATCTCACTCTCTTTGAATCTTCTTTATCATGCTAGGATTAGCAGGAAAAAGCAAAAAATTTCAGAATTGCACCTTGCAATGCGGAGAAATTACTGTTTGTGCATTTACAATATTCATTGATTTTTGCCATTGAAAAACATGTTATTCATATACCAGAAATGTTTGAAGCTACTGACTGAATGAAAAGAGCTGGCATCTCACTCTCTTTGAATCTTCTTTATCATGCCAGGATTAGCAGGAAAAAGCAAAAAATTTCAGAATTGCACGTTGCAATGTGGAGATATTACTGTTTGTGCATTTACAATATTCATTGATTTTTGCCATTGAAAAACGTCCAGAAATGTTTGAAGCTACTGACTGAATGAAAGGAGCTGGCATCTCACTCTCTTTGAATCTTCTTTATCATGCTAGGATTAGCAGGAAAAAGCAAAAAATTTCAGAATTGCACCTTGCAATGCGGAGAAATTACTGTTTGTGCATTTACAATATTCATTGATTTTTGCCATTGAAAAACATCATGTTATTCATATACCAGAAATGTTTGAAGCTACTGACTGAATGAAAAGAGCTGGCATCTCACTCTCTTTGAATCTTCTTTATCATGCCAGGATTAGCAGGAAAAAGCAAAAAATTTCAGAATTGCACGTTGCAATGTGGAGATATTACTGTTTGTGCATTTACAATATTCATTGATTTTTGCCATTGAAAAACGTCCAGAAATGTTTGAAGCTACTGACTGAATGAAAGGAGCTGGCATCTCACTCTCTTTGAATCTTCTTTATCATGCTAGGATTAGCAGGAAAAAGCAAAAAATTTCAGAATTGCACCTTGCAATGCGGAGAAATTACTGTTTGTGCATTTACAATATTCATTGATTTTTGCCATTGAAAAACATCATGTTATTCATATACCAGAAATGTTTGAAGCTACTGACTGAATGAAAAGAGCTGGCATCTCACTCTCTTCGAATCTTCTTTATCATGCCAGGATTAGCAGGAAAAAGCAAAAAATTTCAGAATTGCACGTTGCAATGTGGAGATATTACTGTTTGTGCATTTACAATATTCATTGATTTTTGCCATTGAAAAACGTCCAGAAATGTTTGAAGCTACTGACTGAATGAAAGGAGCTGGCATCTCACTCTCTTTGAATCTTCTTTATCATGCTAGGATTAGCAGGAAAAAGCAAAAAATTTCAGAATTGCACCTTGCAATGCGGAGAAATTACTGTGTGTGCATTTACAATATTCATTGATTTTTGCCATTGAAAAACATCATGTTATTCATATACCAGAAATGTTTGAAGCTACTGACTGAATGAAAAGAGCTGGCATCTCACTCTCTTTGAATCTTCTTTATCATGCCAGGATTAGCAGGAAAAAGCAAAAAATTTCAGAATTGCACGTTGCAATGTGGAGATATTACTGTTTGTGCATTTACAATATTCATTGATTTTTGCCATTGAAAAACATGTTATTCATATACCAGAAATGTTTGAAGCTACTGACTGAATGAAAAGAGCTGGCATCTCACTCTCTTTGAATCTTCTTTATCATGCCAGGATTAGCAGGAAAAAGCAAAAAATTTCAGAATTGCACCTTGCAATGTGGAGATATTACTGTTTGTGCATTTACAATATTCATTGATTTTTGCTATTGAAAAACGTCCAGAAATGTTTGAAGCTACTGACTGAATGAAAGGAGCTGGCATCTCACTCTCTTTGAATCTTCTTTATCATGCTAGGATTAGCAGGAAAAAGCAAAAAATTTCAGAATTGCACCTTGCAATGCGGAGAAATTACTGTTTGTGCATTTACAATATTCATTGATTTTTGCCATTGAAAAACATGGTATTCATATACCAGAAATGTTTGAAGCTACTGACTGAATGAAAAGAGCTGGCATCTCACTCTCTTTGAATCTTCTTTATCATGCCAGGATTAGCAGGAAAAAGCAAAAAATTTCAGAATTGCACCTTGCAATGTGGAGATATTACTGTTTGTGCATTTACAATATTCATTGATTTTTGCCATTGAAAAACATGTTATTCATATACCAGAAATGTTTGAAGCTACTGACTGAATGAAAAGAGCTGGCATCTCACTCTCTTTGAATCTTCTTTTTCATGCCAGGATTAGCAGGAAAAAGCAAAAAATTTCAGAATTGCACGTTGCAATGTGGAGATATTACTGTTTGTGCATTTACAATATTCATTGATTTTTGCCATTGAAAAACGTCCAGAAATGTTTGAAGCTACTGACTGAATGAAAGGAGCTGGCATCTCACTCTCTTTGAATCTTCTTTATCATGCTAGGATTAGCAGGAAAAAGCAAAAAATTTCAGAATTGCACCTTGCAATGCGGAGAAATTACTGTTTGTGCATTTACAATATTCATTGATTTTTGCCATTGAAAAACATCATGTTATTCATATACCAGAAATGTTTGAAGCTACTGACTGAATGAAAAGAGCTGGCATCTCACTCTCTTTGAATCTTCTTTATCATGCTAAGAGGAGCAGGAAAAAGCAAAAAATTTCAGAATTGCACGTTGCAATGTGGAGATATTACTGTTTGTGCATTTACAATATTCATTGATTTTTGCCATTGAAAAACGTCCAGAAATGTTTGAAGCTACTGACTGAATGAAAGGAGCTGGCATCTCACTCTCTTTGAATCTTCTTTATCATGCTAGGATTAGCAGGAAAAAGCAAAAAATTTCAGAATTGCACCTTGCAATGCGGAGAAATTACTGTTTGTGCATTTACAATATTCATTGATTTTTGCCATTGAAAAACATCATGTTATTCATATACCAGAAATGTTTGAAGCTACTGACTGAATGAAAAGAGCTGGCATCTCACTCTCTTTGAATCTTCTTTATCATGCTAAGAGGAGCAGGAAAAAGCAAAAAATTTCAGAATTGCACGTTGCAATGTGGAGATATTACTGTTTGTGCATTTACAATATTCATTGATTTTTGCCATTGAAAAACTTCCAGAAATGTTTGAAGCTACTGACTGAATGAAAGGAGCTGGCATCTCACTCTCTTTGAATCTTCTTTATCATGCTAGGATTAGCAGGAAAAAGCAAAAAATTTCAGAATTGCACCTTGCAATGCGGAGAAATTACTATGTGTGCATTTACAATATTCATTGATTTTTGCCATTGAAAAACATGTTATTCATATACCAGAAATGTTTGAAGCTACTGACTGAATGAAAAGAGCTGGCATCTCACTCTCTTTGAATCTTCTTTATCATGCTAGGATTAGCAGGAAAAAGCAAAAAATTTCAGAATTGCACCTTGCAATGCGGAGAAATTACTGTTTGTGCATTTACAATATTCATTCATTTTTGCCATTGAAAAACATGTTATTCATATACCAGAAATGTTTGAAGCTACTGACTGAATGAAAAGAGCTGGCATCTCACTCTCTTTGAATCTTCTTTATCATGCCAGGATTAGCAGGAAAAAGCAAAAAATTTCAGAATTACACGTTGCAATGTGGAGATATTACTGTTTGTGCATTTACAATATTCATTGATTTTTGCCATTAAAAAACGTCCAGAAATGTTTGAAGCTACTGACTGAATGAAAGGAGCTGGCATCTCACTCTCTTTGAATCTTCTTTATCATGCTAGGATTAGCAGGAAAAAGCAAAAAATTTCAGAATTGCACCTTGCAATGCGGAGAAATTACTGTTTGTGCATTTACAATATTCATTGATTTTTGCCATTGAAAAACATCGTTATTCATATACCAGAAATGTTTGAAGCTACTGACTGAATGAAAAGAGCTGGCATCTCACTCTCTTTGAATCTTCTTTATCATGCCAGGATTAGCAGGAAAAAGCAAAAAAATTTCAGAATTGCACGTTGCAATGTGGAGATATTACTGTTTGTGCATTTACAATATTCATTGATTTTTGCCATTGAAAAACGTCCAGAAATGTTTGAAGCTACTGACTGAATGAAAGGAGCTGGCATCTCACTCTCTTTGAATCTTCTTTATCATGCTAGGATTAGCAGGAAAAAGCAAAAAATTTCAGAATTGCACCTTGCATTGCGGAGAAATTACTGTTTGTGCATTTACAATATTCATTGATTTTTGCCATTGAAAAACATCATGTTATTCATATACCAGAAATGTTTGAAGCTACTGACTGAATGAAAAGAGCTGGCATCTCACTCTCTTTGAATCTTCTTTATCATGCCAGGATTAGCAGGAAAAAGCAAAAAATTTCAGAATTGCACGTTGCAATGTGGAGATATTACTGTTTGTGCATTTACAATATTCATTGATTTTTGCCATTGAAAAACGTCCAGAAATGTTTGAAGCTACTGACTGAATGAAAGGAGCTGGCATCTCACTCTCTTTGAATCTTCTTTATCATGCTAGGATTAGCAGGAAAAAGCAAAAAATTTCAGAATTGCACCTTGCAATGCGGAGAAATTACTGTGTGTGCATTTACAATATTCATTGATTTTTGCCATTGAAAAACATCATGTTATTCATATACCAGAAATGTTTGAAGCTACTGACTGAATGAAAAGAGCTGGCATCTCACTCTCTTTGAATCTTCTTTATCATGCCAGGATTAGCAGGAAAAAGCAAAAAATTTCAGAATTGCACCTTGCAATGTGGAGATATTACTGTTTGTGCATTTACAATATTCATTGATTTTTGCCATTGAAAAACATGTTATTCATATACCAGAAATGTTTGAAGCTACTGACTGAATGAAAAGAGCTGGCATCTCACTCTCTTTGAATCTTCTTTATCATGCTAGGATTAGCAGGAAAAAGCAAAAAATTTCAGAATTGCACCTTGCAATGCGGAGAAATTACTGTTTGTGCATTTACAATATTCATTCATTTTTGCCATTGAAAAACATGTTATTCATATACCAGAAATGTTTGAAGCTACTGACTGAATGAAAAGAGCTGGCATCTCACTCTCTTTGAATCTTCTTTATCATGCCAGGATTAGCAGGAAAAAGCAAAAAATTTCAGAATTACACGTTGCAATGTGGAGATATTACTGTTTGTGCATTTACAATATTCATTGATTTTTGCCATTAAAAAACGTCCAGAAATGTTTGAAGCTACTGACTGAATGAAAGGAGCTGGCATCTCACTCTCTTTGAATCTTCTTTATCATGCTAGGATTAGCAGGAAAAAGCAAAAAATTTCAGAATTGCACCTTGCAATGCGGAGAAATTACTGTTTGTGCATTTACAATATTCATTGATTTTTGCCATTGAAAAACATCGTTATTCATATACCAGAAATGTTTGAAGCTACTGACTGAATGAAAAGAGCTGGCATCTCACTCTCTTTGAATCTTCTTTATCATGCCAGGATTAGCAGGAAAAAGCAAAAAAATTTCAGAATTGCACGTTGCAATGTGGAGATATTACTGTTTGTGCATTTACAATATTCATTGATTTTTGCCATTGAAAAACGTCCAGAAATGTTTGAAGCTACTGACTGAATGAAAGGAGCTGGCATCTCACTCTCTTTGAATCTTCTTTATCATGCTAGGATTAGCAGGAAAAAGCAAAAAATTTCAGAATTGCACCTTGCATTGCGGAGAAATTACTGTTTGTGCATTTACAATATTCATTGATTTTTGCCATTGAAAAACATCATGTTATTCATATACCAGAAATGTTTGAAGCTACTGACTGAATGAAAAGAGCTGGCATCTCACTCTCTTTGAATCTTCTTTATCATGCCAGGATTAGCAGGAAAAAGCAAAAAATTTCAGAATTGCACGTTGCAATGTGGAGATATTACTGTTTGTGCATTTACAATATTCATTGATTTTTGCCATTGAAAAACGTCCAGAAATGTTTGAAGCTACTGACTGAATGAAAGGAGCTGGCATCTCACTCTCTTTGAATCTTCTTTATCATGCTAGGATTAGCAGGAAAAAGCAAAAAATTTCAGAATTGCACCTTGCAATGCGGAGAAATTACTGTGTGTGCATTTACAATATTCATTGATTTTTGCCATTGAAAAACATCATGTTATTCATATACCAGAAATGTTTGAAGCTACTGACTGAATGAAAAGAGCTGGCATCTCACTCTCTTTGAATCTTCTTTATCATGCCAGGATTAGCAGGAAAAAGCAAAAAATTTCAGAATTGCACCTTGCAATGTGGAGATATTACTGTTTGTGCATTTACAATATTCATTGATTTTTGCCATTGAAAAACATGTTATTCATATACCAGAAATGTTTGAAGCTACTGACTGAATGAAAAGAGCTGGCATCTCACTCTCTTTGAATCTTCTTTATCATGCCAGGATTAGCAGGAAAAAGCAAAAAATTTCAGAATTGCACGTTGCAATGTGGAGATATTACTGTTTGTGCATTTACAATATTCATTGATTTTTGCCATTGAAAAACGTCCAGAAATGTTTGAAGCTACTGACTGAATGAAAGGAGCTGGCATCTCACTCTCTTTGAATCTTCTTTATCATGCTAGGATTAGCAGATAAAAGCAAAAAATTTCAGAATTGCACCTTGCAATGTGGAGATATTACTGTTTGTGCATTTACAATATTCATTGATTTTTGCCATTGAAAAACGTCCAGAAATGTTTGAAGCTACTGACTGAATGAAAGGAGCTGGCATCTCACTCTCTTTGAATCTTCTTTATCATGCTAGGATTAGCAGGAAAAAGCAAAAAATTTCAGAATTGCACCTTGCAATGCGGAGAAATTACTGTTTGTGCATTTACAATATTCATTGATTTTTGCCATTGAAAAACATGTTATTCATATACCAGAAATGTTTGAAGCTACTGACTGAATGAAAAGAGCTGGCATCTCACTCTCTTTGAATCTTCTTTACCATGCCAGGATTAGCATGAAAAAGCAAAAAATTTCAGAATTGCACCTTGCAATGTGGAGATATTACTGTTTGTGCATTTACAATATTCATTGATTTTTGCCATTGAAAAACGTCCAGAAATGTTTGAAGCTACTGACTGAATGAAAGGAGCTGGCATCTCACTCTCTTTGAATCTTCTTTATCATGCTAGGATTAGCAGGAAAAAGCAAAAAATTTCAGAATTTCACCTTGCAATGCGGAGAAATTACTGTGTGTGCATTTACAATATTCATTGATTTTTGCCATTGAAAAACATCATGTTATTCATATACCAGAAATGTTTGAAGCTACTGACTGAATGAAAAGAGCTGGCATCTCACTCTCTTTGAATCTTCTTTATCATGCCAGGATTAGCAGGAAAAAGCAAAAAATTTCAGAATTGCACCTTGCAATGTGGAGATATTACTGTTTGTGCATTTACAATATTCATTGATTTTTGCCATTGAAAAACATGTTATTCATATACCAGAAATGTTTGAAGCTACTGACTGAATGAAAAGAGCTGGCATCTCACTCTCTTTGAATCTTCTTTATCATGCCAGGATTAGCAGGAAAAAGCAAAAAATTTCAGAATTGCACGTTGCAATGTGGAGATATTACTGTTTGTGCATTTACAATATTCTTTGATTTTTGCCATTGAAAAACGTCCAGAAATGTTTGAAGCTACTGACTGAATGAAAAGAGCTGGCATCTCACTCTCTTTGAATCTTCTTTATCATGCCAGGATTAGCAGGAAAAAGCAAAAAATTTCAGAATTGCACGTTGCAATGTGGAGATATTACTGTTTGTGCATTTACAAAATTCATTGATTTTTGCCATTGAAAAACGTCCAGAAATGTTTGAAGCTACTGACTGAATGAAAAGAGCTGGCATCTCACTCTCTTTGAATCTTCTTTATCATGCCAGGATTAGCAGGAAAAAGCAAAAAATTTCAGAATTGCACCTTGCAATGTGGAGATATTACTGTTTGTGCATTTACAATATTCATTGATTTTTGCCATTGAAAAACGTCCAGAAATGTTTGAAGCTACTGACTGAATGAAAGGAGCTGGCATCTCACTCTCTTTGAATCTTCTTTATCATGCTAGGATTAGCAGGAAAAAGCAAAAAATTTCAGAATTGCACCTTGCAATGCGGAGAAATTACTGTGTGTGCATTTACAATATTCATTGATTTTTGCCATTGAAAAACATCGTTATTCATATACCAGAAATGTTTGAAGCTACTGACTGAATGAAAAGAGCTGGCATCTCACTCTCTTTGAATCTTCTTTATCATGCCAGGATTAGCAGGAAAAAGCAAAAAATTTCAGAATTGCACCTTGCAATGCGGAGAAATTATTGTGTGTGCATTTACAATATTCATTGATTTTTGCCATTGAAAAACATGTTATTCATATACCAGAAATGTTTGAAGCTACTGACTGAATGAAAAGAGCTGGCATCTCACTCTCTTTGAATCTTCTTTATCATGCTAGGATTAGCAGGAAAAAGCAAAAAATTTCAGAATTGCACCTTGCAATGCGGAGAAATTACTGTTTGTGCATTTACAATATTCGTTCATTTTTGCCATTGAAAAACATGTTATTCATATACCAGAAATGTTTGAAGCTACTGACTGAATGAAAAGAGCTGGCATCTCACTCTCTTTGAATCTTCTTTATCATGCCAGGATTAGCAGGAAAAAGAAAAAATTTCAGAATTACACGTTGCAATGTGGAGATATTACTGTTTGTGCATTTACAATATTCATTGATTTTTGCCATTAAAAAACGTCCAGAAATGTTTGAAGCTACTGACTGAATGAAAGGAGCTGGCATCTCACTCTCTTTGAATCTTCTTTATCATGCTAGGATTAGCAGGAAAAAGCAAAAAATTTCAGAATTGCACCTTGCAATGCGGAGAAATTACTGTTTGTGCATTTAGAATATTCATTGATTTTTGCCATTGAAAAACATCGTTATTCATATACCAGAAATGTTTGAAGCTACTGACTGAATGAAAAGAGCTGGCATCTCACTCTCTTTGAATCTTCTTTATCATGCCAGGATTAGCAGGAAAAAGCAAAAAATTTCAGAATTGCACGTTGCAATGTGGAGATATTACTGTTTGTGCATTTACAATATTCATTGATTTTTGCCATTGAAAAACGTCCAGAAATGTTTGAAGCTACTGACTGAATGAAAGGAGCTGGCATCTCACTCTCTTTGAATCTTCTTTATCATGCTAGGATTAGCAGGAAAAAGCAAAAAATTTCAGAATTGCACCTTGCATTGCGGAGAAATTACTGTTTGTGCATTTACAATATTCATTGATTTTTGCCATTGAAAAACATCATGTTATTCATATACCAGAAATGTTTGAAGCTACTGACTGAATGAAAAGAGCTGGCATCTCACTCTCTTTGAATCTTCTTTATCATGCCAGGATTAGCAGGAAAAAGCAAAAAATTTCAGAATTGCACGTTGCAATGTGGAGATATTACTGTTTGTGCATTTACAATATTCATTGATTTTTGCCATTGAAAAACGTCCAGAAATGTTTGAAGCTACTGACTGAATGAAAGGAGCTGGCATCTCACTCTCTTTGAATCTTCTTTATCATGCTAGGATTAGCAGGAAAAAGCAAAAAATTTCAGAATTGCACCTTGCAATGCGGAGAAATTACTGTGTGTGCATTTACAATATTCATTGATTTTTGCCATTGAAAAACATCATGTTATTCATATACCAGAAATGTTTGAAGCTACTGACTGAATGAAAAGAGCTGGCATCTCACTCTCTTTGAATCTTCTTTATCATGCCAGGATTAGCAGGAAAAAGCAAAAAATTTCAGAATTGCACCTTGCAATGTGGAGATATTACTGTTTGTGCATTTACAATATTCATTGATTTTTGCCATTGAAAAACATGTTATTCATATACCAGAAATGTTTGAAGCTACTGACTGAATGAAAAGAGCTGGCATCTCACTCTCTTTGAATCTTCTTTATCATGCTAGGATTAGCAGGAAAAAGCAAAAAATTTCAGAATTGCACCTTGCAATGCGGAGAAATTACTGTTTGTGCATTTACAATATTCGTTCGTTTTTGCCATTGAAAAACATGTTATTCATATACCAGAAATGTTTGAAGCTACTGACTGAATGAAAAGAGCTGGCATCTCACTCTCTTTGAATCTTCTTTATCATGCCAGGATTAGCAGGAAAAAGAAAAAATTTCAGAATTACACGTTGCAATGTGGAGATATTACTGTTTGTGCATTTACAATATTCATTGATTTTTGCCATTAAAAAACGTCCAGAAATGTTTGAAGCTACTGACTGAATGAAAGGAGCTGGCATCTCACTCTCTTTGAATCTTCTTTATCATGCTAGGATTAGCAGGAAAAAGCAAAAAATTTCAGAATTGCACCTTGCAATGCGGAGAAATTACTGTTTGTGCATTTAGAATATTCATTGATTTTTGCCATTGAAAAACATCGTTATTCATATACCAGAAATGTTTGAAGCTACTGACTGAATGAAAAGAGCTGGCATCTCACTCTCTTTGAATCTTCTTTATCATGCCAGGATTAGCAGGAAAAAGCAAAAAATTTCAGAATTGCACGTTGCAATGTGGAGATATTACTGTTTGTGCATTTACAATATTCATTGATTTTTGCCATTGAAAAACGTCCAGAAATGTTTGAAGCTACTGACTGAATGAAAGGAGCTGGCATCTCACTCTCTTTGAATCTTCTTTATCATGCTAGGATTAGCAGGAAAAAGCAAAAAATTTCAGAATTGCACCTTGCATTGCGGAGAAATTACTGTTTGTGCATTTACAATATTCATTGATTTTTGCCATTGAAAAACATCATGTTATTCATATACCAGAAATGTTTGAAGCTACTGACTGAATGAAAAGAGCTGGCATCTCACTCTCTTTGAATCTTCTTTATCATGCCAGGATTAGCAGGAAAAAGCAAAAAATTTCAGAATTGCACGTTGCAATGTGGAGATATTACTGTTTGTGCATTTACAATATTCATTGATTTTTGCCATTGAAAAACGTCCAGAAATGTTTGAAGCTACTGACTGAATGAAAGGAGCTGGCATCTCACTCTCTTTGAATCTTCTTTATCATGCTAGGATTAGCAGGAAAAAGCAAAAAATTTCAGAATTGCACCTTGCAATGCGGAGAAATTACTGTGTGTGCATTTACAATATTCATTGATTTTTGCCATTGAAAAACATCATGTTATTCATATACCAGAAATGTTTGAAGCTACTGACTGAATGAAAAGAGCTGGCATCTCACTCTCTTTGAATCTTCTTTATCATGCCAGGATTAGCAGGAAAAAGCAAAAAATTTCAGAATTGCACCTTGCAATGTGGAGATATTACTGTTTGTGCATTTACAATATTCATTGATTTTTGCCATTGAAAAACATGTTATTCATATACCAGAAATGTTTGAAGCTACTGACTGAATGAAAAGAGCTGGCATCTCACTCTCTTTGAATCTTCTTTATCATGCCAGGATTAGCAGGAAAAAGCAAAAAATTTCAGAATTGCACGTTGCAATGTGGAGATATTACTGTTTGTGCATTTACAATATTCATTGATTTTTGCCATTGAAAAACGTCCAGAAATGTTTGAAGCTACTGACTGAATGAAAGGAGCTGGCATCTCACTCTCTTTGAATCTTCTTTATCATGCTAGGATTAGCAGATAAAAGCAAAAAATTTCAGAATTGCACCTTGCAATGTGGAGATATTACTGTTTGTGCATTTACAATATTCATTGATTTTTGCCATTGAAAAACGTCCAGAAATGTTTGAAGCTACTGACTGAATGAAAGGAGCTGGCATCTCACTCTCTTTGAATCTTCTTTATCATGCTAGGATTAGCAGGAAAAAGCAAAAAATTTCAGAATTGCACCTTGCAATGCGGAGAAATTACTGTTTGTGCATTTACAATATTCATTGATTTTTGCCATTGAAAAACATGTTATTCATATACCAGAAATGTTTGAAGCTACTGACTGAATGAAAAGAGCTGGCATCTCACTCTCTTTGAATCTTCTTTACCATGCCAGGATTAGCATGAAAAAGCAAAAAATTTCAGAATTGCACCTTGCAATGTGGAGATATTACTGTTTGTGCATTTACAATATTCATTGATTTTTGCCATTGAAAAACGTCCAGAAATGTTTGAAGCTACTGACTGAATGAAAGGAGCTGGCATCTCACTCTCTTTGAATCTTCTTTATCATGCTAGGATTAGCAGGAAAAAGCAAAAAATTTCAGAATTTCACCTTGCAATGCGGAGAAATTACTGTGTGTGCATTTACAATATTCATTGATTTTTGCCATTGAAAAACATCATGTTATTCATATACCAGAAATGTTTGAAGCTACTGACTGAATGAAAAGAGCTGGCATCTCACTCTCTTTGAATCTTCTTTATCATGCCAGGATTAGCAGGAAAAAGCAAAAAATTTCAGAATTGCACCTTGCAATGTGGAGATATTACTGTTTGTGCATTTACAATATTCATTGATTTTTGCCATTGAAAAACATGTTATTCATATACCAGAAATGTTTGAAGCTACTGACTGAATGAAAAGAGCTGGCATCTCACTCTCTTTGAATCTTCTTTATCATGCCAGGATTAGCAGGAAAAAGCAAAAAATTTCAGAATTGCACGTTGCAATGTGGAGATATTACTGTTTGTGCATTTACAATATTCTTTGATTTTTGCCATTGAAAAACGTCCAGAAATGTTTGAAGCTACTGACTGAATGAAAAGAGCTGGCATCTCACTCTCTTTGAATCTTCTTTATCATGCCAGGATTAGCAGGAAAAAGCAAAAAATTTCAGAATTGCACGTTGCAATGTGGAGATATTACTGTTTGTGCATTTACAAAATTCATTGATTTTTGCCATTGAAAAACGTCCAGAAATGTTTGAAGCTACTGACTGAATGAAAAGAGCTGGCATCTCACTCTCTTTGAATCTTCTTTATCATGCCAGGATTAGCAGGAAAAAGCAAAAAATTTCAGAATTGCACCTTGCAATGTGGAGATATTACTGTTTGTGCATTTACAATATTCATTGATTTTTGCCATTGAAAAACGTCCAGAAATGTTTGAAGCTACTGACTGAATGAAAGGAGCTGGCATCTCACTCTCTTTGAATCTTCTTTATCATGCTAGGATTAGCAGGAAAAAGCAAAAAATTTCAGAATTGCACCTTGCAATGCGGAGAAATTACTGTGTGTGCATTTACAATATTCATTGATTTTTGCCATTGAAAAACATCGTTATTCATATACCAGAAATGTTTGAAGCTACTGACTGAATGAAAAGAGCTGGCATCTCACTCTCTTTGAATCTTCTTTATCATGCCAGGATTAGCAGGAAAAAGCAAAAAATTTCAGAATTGCACCTTGCAATGCGGAGAAATTACTGTGTGTGCATTTACAATATTCATTGATTTTTGCCATTGAAAAACATGTTATTCATATACCAGAAATGTTTGAAGCTACTGACTGAATGAAAAGAGCTGGCATCTCACTCTCTTTGAATCTTCTTTATCATGCTAGGATTAGCAGGAAAAAGCAAAAAATTTCAGAATTGCACCTTGCAATGCGGAGAAATTACTGTTTGTGCATTTACAATATTCGTTCATTTTTGCCATTGAAAAACATGTTATTCATATACCAGAAATGTTTGAAGCTACTGACTGAATGAAAAGAGCTGGCATCTCACTCTCTTTGAATCTTCTTTATCATGCCAGGATTAGCAGGAAAAAGAAAAAATTTCAGAATTACACGTTGCAATGTGGAGATATTACTGTTTGTGCATTTACAATATTCATTGATTTTTGCCATTAAAAAACGTCCAGAAATGTTTGAAGCTACTGACTGAATGAAAGGAGCTGGCATCTCACTCTCTTTGAATCTTCTTTATCATGCTAGGATTAGCAGGAAAAAGCAAAAAATTTCAGAATTGCACCTTGCAATGCGGAGAAATTACTGTTTGTGCATTTAGAATATTCATTGATTTTTGCCATTGAAAAACATCGTTATTCATATACCAGAAATGTTTGAAGCTACTGACTGAATGAAAAGAGCTGGCATCTCACTCTCTTTGAATCTTCTTTATCATGCCAGGATTAGCAGGAAAAAGCAAAAAATTTCAGAATTGCACGTTGCAATGTGGAGATATTACTGTTTGTGCATTTACAATATTCATTGATTTTTGCCATTGAAAAACGTCCAGAAATGTTTGAAGCTACTGACTGAATGAAAGGAGCTGGCATCTCACTCTCTTTGAATCTTCTTTATCATGCTAGGATTAGCAGGAAAAAGCAAAAAATTTCAGAATTGCACCTTGCAATGCGGAGAAATTACTGTTTGTGCATTTACAATATTCATTGATTTTTGCCATTGAAAAACATCATGTTATTCATATACCAGAAATGTTTGAAGCTACTGACTGAATGAAAAGAGCTGGCATCTCACTCTCTTTGAATCTTCTTTATCATGCCAGGATTAGCAGGAAAAAGCAAAAAATTTCAGAATTGCACGTTGCAATGTGGAGATATTACTGTTTGTGCATTTACAATATTCATTGATTTTTGCCATTGAAAAACGTCCAGAAATGTTTGAAGCTACTGACTGAATGAAAGGAGCTGGCATCTCACTCTCTTTGAATCTTCTTTATCATGCTAGGATTAGCAGGAAAAAGCAAAAAATTTCAGACTTGCACCTTGCAATGCGGAGAAATTACTGTGTGTGCATTTACAATATTCATTGATTTTTGCCATTGAAAAACATCATGTTATTCATATACCAGAAATGTTTGAAGCTACTGACTGAATGAAAAGAGCTGGCATCTCACTCTCTTTGAATCTTCTTTATCATGCCAGGATTAGCAGGAAAAGCAAAAAAATTCAGAATTGCACCTTGCAATGTGGAGATATTACTGTTTGTGCATTTACAATATTCATTGATTTTTGCCATTGAAAAACATGTTATTCATATACCAGAAATGTTTAAAGCTACTGACTGAATGAAAAGAGCTGGCATCTCACTCTCTTTGAATCTTCTTTATCATGCCAGGATTAGCAGGAAAAAGCAAAAAATTTCAGAATTGCACATTGCAATGTGGAGATATTACTGTTTGTGCATTTACAATATTCATTGATTTTTGCCATTGAAAAACGTCCAGAAATGTTTGAAGCTACTGACTGAATGAAAGAAGCTGGCATCTCACTCTCTTTGAATCTTCTTTATCATGCTAGGATTAGCAGATAAAAGCAAAAAATTTCAGAATTGCACCTTGCAATGTGGAGATATTACTGTGTGTGCATTTACAATATTCATTGATTTTTGCCATTGAAAAAAGTCAAGAAATGTTTGAAGCTACTGACTGAATGAAAGGAGCTGGCATCTCACTCTCTTTGAATCTTCTTTATCATGCTAGGATTAGCAGGAAAAAGCAAAAAATTTCAGAATTGCACCTTGCAATGCGGAGAAATTACTGTTTGTGCATTTACAATATTCATTGATTTTTGCCATTGAAAAACATGTTATTCATATACCAGAAATGTTTGAAGCTACTGACTGAATGAAAAGAGCTGGAATCTCACTCTCTTTGAATCTTCTTTATCATGCCAGGATTAGCAGGAAAAAGCAAAAAATTTCAGAATTGCACGTTGCAATGTGGAGATATTACTGTTTGTGCATTTACAATATTCATTGATTTTTGCCATTGAAAAACGTCCAGAAATGTTTGAAGCTACTGACTGAATGAAAGGAGCTGGCATCTCACTCTCTTTGAATCTTCTTTATCATGCTAGGATTAGCAGGAAAAAGCAAAAAATTTCAGAATTGCACCTTGCAATGCGGAGAAATTACTGTGTGTGCATTTACAATATTCATTGATTTTTGCCATTGAAAAACATCGTTATTCATATACCAGAAATGTTTGAAGCTACTGACTGAATGAAAAGAGCTGGCGTCTCACTCTCTTTGAATCTTCTTTATCATGCCAGGATTAGCAGGAAAAAGCAAAAAATTTCAGAATTGCACGTTGCAATGTGGAGATATTACTGTTTGTGCATTTACAATATTCATTGATTTTTGCCATTGAAAAACATCGTTATTCATATACCAGAAATGTTTCAAGCTACTGACTGAATGAAAAGAGCTGGCATCTCACTCTCTTTGAATCTTCTTTATCATGCCAGGATTAGCAGGAAAAAGCAAAAAATTTCAGAATTGCACGTTGCAAAGTGGAGATATTACTGTTTGTGCATTTACAATATTCATTGATTTTTGCCATTGAAAAACGTCCAGAAATGTTTGAAGCTACTGACTGAATGAAAGGAGCTGGCATCTCACTCTCTTTGAATCTTCTTTATCATGCTAGGATTAGCAGGAAAAAGCAAAAAATTTCAGAATTGCACCTTGCAATGCGGAGAAATTACTGTTTGTGCATTTACAATATTCATTGATTTTTGCCATTGAAAAACGTCCAGAAATGTTTGAAGCTACTGACTGAATGAAAGGAGCTGGCATCTCACTCTCTTTGAATCTTCTTTATCATGCTAAGAGGAGCAGGAAAAAGCAAAAAATTTCAGAATTGCACGTTGCAATGTGGAGATATTACTGTTTGTGCATTTACAATATTCATTGATTTTTGCCATTGAAAAACATGTTATTCATATACCAGAAATGTTTGAAGCTACTGACTGAATGAAAAGAGCTGGCATCTCACTCTCTTTGAATCTTCTTTATCATGCCAGGATTAGCAGGAAAAAGCAAAAAATTTCAGAATTGCACCTTGCAATGTGGAGATATTACTGTTTGTGCATTTACAATATTCATTGATTTTTGCCATTGAAAAACGTCCAGAAATGTTTGAAGCTACTGACTGAATGAAAAGAGCTGGCATCTCACTCTCTTTGAATCTTCATTATCATGCTAGGATTAGCAGGAAAAAGCAAAAAATTTCAGAATTGCACCTTGCAATGCGGAGAAATTACTGTTTGTGCATTTACAATATTCATTGATTTTTGCCATTGAAAAACATGTTATTCATATACCAGAAATGTTTGAAGCTACTGACTGAATGAAAAGAGCTGGCATCTCACTCTCTTTGAATCTTCTTTATCATGCCAGGATTAGCAGGAAAAAGCAAAAAGTTTCAGAATTGCACCTTGCAATGTGGAGATATTACTGTTTGTGCATTTACAATATTCATTGATTTTTGCCATTGAAAAACGTCCAGAAATGTTTGAAGCTACTGACTGAATGAAAAGAGCTGGCATCTCACTCTCTTTGAATCTTCTTTATCATGCTAAGAGGAGCAGGAAAAAGCAAAAAATTTCAGAATTGCACGTTGCAATGTGGAGATATTACTGTTTGTGCATTTACAATATTCATTGATTTTTGCCATTGAAAAACATGTTATTCATATACCAGAAATGTTTGAAGCTACTGACTGAATGAAAAGAGCTGGCATCTCACTCTCTTTGAATCTTCTTTATCATGCCAGGATTAGCAGGAAAAAGCAAAAAATTTCAGAATTGCACGTTGCAATGTGGAGATATTACTGTTTGTGCATTTACAATATTCATTGATTTTTGCCATTGAAAAACATCGTTATTCATATACCAGAAATGTTTGAAGCTACTGACTGAATGAAAAGAGCTGGCATCTCACTCTCTTTGAATCTTCTTTATCATGCCAGGATTAGCAGGAAAAAGCAAAAAATTTCAGAATTGCACGTTGCAAAGTGGAGATATTACAGTTTGTGCATTTACAATATTCATTGATTTTTGCCATTGAAAAACGTCCAGAAATGTTTGAAGCTACTGACTGAATGAAAGGAGCTGGCATCTCACTCTCTTTGAATCTTCTTTATCATGCTAGGATTAGCAGGAAAAAGCAAAAAATTTCAGAATTGCACCTTGCAATGCGGAGAAATTACTGTTTGTGCATTTACAATATTCATTGATTTTTGCCATTGAAAAACGTCCAGAAATGTTTGAAGCTACTGACTGAATGAAAAGAGCTGGAATCTCACTCTCTTTGAATCTTCTTTATCATGCTAAGAGGAGCAGGAAAAAGCAAAAAATTTCAGAATTGCACGTTGCAATGTGGAGATATTACTGTTTGTGCATTTACAATATTCATTGATTTTTGCCATTGAAAAACATGTTATTCATATACCAGAAATGTTTGAAGCTACTGACTGAATGAAAAGAGCTGGCATCTCACTCTCTTTGAATCTTCTTTATCATGCCAGGATTAGCAGGAAAAAGCAAAAAATTTCAGAATTGCACCTTCCAATGTGGAGATATTACTGTTTGTGCATTTACAATATTCATTGATTTTTGCCATTGAAAAACGTCCAGAAATGTTTGAAGCTACTGACTGAATGAAAAGAGCTGGCATCTCACTCTCTTTGAATCTTCTTTATCATGCTAAGAGGAGCAGGAAAAAGCAAAAAATTTCAGAATTGCACGTTGCAATGTGGAGATATTACTGTTTGTGCATTTACAATATTCATTGATTTTTGCCATTGAAAAACATGTTATTCATATACCAGAAATGTTTGAAGCTACTGACTGAATGAAAAGAGCTGGCATCTCACTCTCTTTGAATCTTCTTTATCATGCCAGGATTAGCAGGAAAAAGCAAAAAATTTCAGAATTGCACATTGCAATGTGGAGATATTACTGTTTGTGCATTTACAATATTCATTGATTTTTGCCATTGAAAAACGTCCAGAAATGTTTGAAGCTACTGACTGAATGAAAGGAGCTGGCATCTCACTCTCTTTGAATCTTCTTTATCATGCTAGGATTAGCAGGAAAAAGCAAAAAATTTCAGAATTGCACCTTGCAATGCGGAGAAATTACTGTTTGTGCATTTACAATATTCATTTTTTTTTGCCATTGAAAAACATCATGTTATTCATATACCAGAAATGTTTGAAGCTACTGACTGAATGAAAAGAGCTGGCATCTCACTCTCTTTGAATCTTCTTTATCATGCTAAGAGGAGCAGGAAAAAGCAAAAAATTTCAGAATTGCACGTTGCAATGTGGAGATATTACTGTTTGTGCATTTACAATATTCATTGATTTTTGCCATTGAAAAACGTCCACAAATGTTTGAAGCTACTGACTGAATGAAAGGAGCTGGCATCTCACTCTCTTTGAATCTTCTTTATCATGCTAGGATTAGCAGGAAAAAGCAAAAAATTTCAGAATTGCACCTTGCAATGCGGAGAAATTACTGTTTGTGCATTTACAATATTCATTGATTTTTGCCATTGAAAAACATCATGTTATTCATATACCAGAAATGTTTGAAGCTACTGACTGAATGAAAAGAGCTGGCATCTCACTCTCTTTGAATCTTCTTTATCATGCTAAGAGGAGCAGGAAAAAGCAAAAAATTTCAGAATTGCACGTTGCAATGTGGAGATATTACTTTTTGTGCATTTACAATATTCATTGATTTTTGCCATTGAAAAACGTCCAGAAATGTTTGAAGCTACTGACTGAATGAAAGGAGCTGGCATCTCACTCTCTTTGAATCTTCTTTATCATGCTAGGATTAGCAGGAAAAAGCAAAAAATTTCAGAATTGCACCTTGCAATGCGGAGAAATTACTGTGTGTGCATTTACAATATTCATTGATTTTTGCCATTGAAAAACATGTTATTCATATACCAGAAATGTTTGAAGCTACTGACTGAATGAAAAGAGCTGGCATCTCACTCTCTTTGAATCTTCTTTATCATGCTAAGAGGAGCAGGAAAAAGCAAAAAATTTCAGAATTGCACGTTGCAATGTGTAGATATTACTGTTTGTGCATTTAAAATATTCATTGATTTTTGCCATTGAAAAACATGTTATTCATATACCAGAAATGTTTGAAGCTACTGACTGAATGAAAAGAGCTGGCATCTCACTCTCTTTGAATCTTCTTTATCATGCCAGGATTAGCAGGAAAAAGCAAAAAGTTTCAGAATTGCACCTTGCAATGTGGAGATATTACTGTTTGTGCATTTACAATATTCATTGATTTTTGCCATTGAAAAACGTCCAGAAATGTTTGAAGCTACTGACTGAATGAAAAGAGCTGGCATCTCACTCTCTTTGAATCTTCTTTATCATGCTAAGAGGAGCAGGAAAAAGCAAAAAATTTCAGAATTGCACGTTGCAATGTGGAGATATTACTGTTTGTGCATTTACAATATTCATTGATTTTTGCCATTGAAAAACATGTTATTCATATACCAGAAATGTTTGAAGCTACTGACTGAATGAAAAGAGCTGGCATCTCACTCTCTTTGAATCTTCTTTATCATGCCAGGATTAGCAGGAAAAAGCAAAAAATTTCAGAATTGCACATTGCAATGTGGAGATATTACTGTTTGTGCATTTACAATATTCATTGATTTTTGCCATTGAAAAACGTCCAGAAATGTTTGAAGCTACTGACTGAATGAAAGGAGCTGGCATCTCACTCTCTTTGAATCTTCTTTATCATGCTAGGATTAGCAGGAAAAAGCAAAAAATTTCAGAATTGCACCTTGCAATGCGGAGAAATTACTGTTTGTGCATTTACAATATTCATTTTTTTTTGCCATTGAAAAACATCATGTTATTCATATACCAGAAATGTTTGAAGCTACTGACTGAATGAAAAGAGCTGGCATCTCACTCTCTTTGAATCTTCTTTATCATGCTAAGAGGAGCAGGAAAAAGCAAAAAATTTCAGAATTGCACGTTGCAATGTGGAGATATTACTGTTTGTGCATTTACAATATTCATTGATTTTTGCCATTGAAAAACGTCCACAAATGTTTGAAGCTACTGACTGAATGAAAGGAGCTGGCATCTCACTCTCTTTGAATCTTCTTTATCATGCTAGGATTAGCAGGAAAAAGCAAAAAATTTCAGAATTGCACCTTGCAATGCGGAGAAATTACTGTTTGTGCATTTACAATATTCATTGATTTTTGCCATTGAAAAACATCATGTTATTCATATACCAGAAATGTTTGAAGCTACTGACTGAATGAAAAGAGCTGGCATCTCACTCTCTTTGAATCTTCTTTATCATGCTAAGAGGAGCAGGAAAAAGCAAAAAATTTCAGAATTGCACGTTGCAATGTGGAGATATTACTTTTTGTGCATTTACAATATTCATTGATTTTTGCCATTGAAAAACGTCCAGAAATGTTTGAAGCTACTGACTGAATGAAAGGAGCTGGCATCTCACTCTCTTTGAATCTTCTTTATCATGCTAGGATTAGCAGGAAAAAGCAAAAAATTTCAGAATTGCACCTTGCAATGCGGAGAAATTACTGTGTGTGCATTTACAATATTCATTGATTTTTGCCATTGAAAAACATGTTATTCATATACCAGAAATGTTTGAAGCTACTGACTGAATGAAAAGAGCTGGCATCTCACTCTCTTTGAATCTTCTTTATCATGCTAAGAGGAGCAGGAAAAAGCAAAAAATTTCAGAATTGCACGTTGCAATGTGTAGATATTACTGTTTGTGCATTTACAATATTCATTGATTTTTGCCATTGAAAAACATGTTATTCATATACCAGAAATGTTTGAAGCTACTGACTGAATGAAAAGAGCTGGCATCTCACTCTCTTTGAATCTTCTTTATCATGCCAGGATTAGCAGGAAAAAGCAAAAAATTTCAGAATTGCACGTTGCAATGTGGAGATATTACTGTTTGTGCATTTACAATATTCATTGATTTTTGCCATTGAAAAACGTCCAGAAATGTTTGAAGCTACTGACTGAATGAAAGGAGCTGGCATCTCACTCTCTTTGAATCTTCTTTATCATGCTAGGATTAGCAGGAAAAAGCAAAAAATTTCAGAATTGCACCTTGCAATGCGGAGAAATTACTGTTTGTGCATTTACAATATTCATTGATTTTTGCCATTGAAAAACATCATGTTATTCATATACCAGAAATGTTTGAAGCTACTGACTGAATGAAAAGAGCTGGCATCTCACTCTCTTTGAATCTTCTTTATCATGCTAAGAGGAGCAGGAAAAAGCAAAAAATTTCAGAATTGCACGTTGCAATGTGGAGATATTACTTTTTGTGCATTTACAATATTCATTGATTTTTGCCATTGAAAAACGTCCAGAAATGTTTGAAGCTACTGACTGAATGAAAGGAGCTGGCATCTCACTCTCTTTGAATCTTCTTTAGCATGCTAGGATTAGCAGGAAAAAGCAAAAAATTTCAGAATTGCACCTTGCAATGCGGAGAAATTACTGTGTGTGCATTTACAATATTCATTGATTTTTGCCATTGAAAAACATGTTATTCATATACCAGAAATGTTTGAAGCTACTGACTGAATGAAAAGAGCTGGCATCTCACTCTCTTTGAATCTTCTTTATCATGCCAGGATTAGCAGGAAAAAGCAAAAAATTTCAGAATTGCACGTTGCAATGTGGAGATATTACTGTTTGTGCATTTACAATATTCATTGATTTTTGCCATTGAAAAACGTCCAGAAATGTTTGAAGCTACTGACTGAATGAAAGGAGCTGGCATCTCACTCTCTTTGAATCTTCTTTATCATGCTAGGATTAGCAGGAAAAAGCAAAAAATTTCAGAATTGCACCTTGCAATGCGGAGAAATTACTGTTTGTGCATTTAAAATATTCATTTTTTTTTGCCATTGAAAAACATCATGTTATTCATATACCAGAAATGTTTGAAGCTACTGACTGAATGAAAAGAGCTGGCATCTCACTCTCTTTGAATCTTCTTTATCATGCTAAGAGGAGCAGGAAAAAGCAAAAAATTTCAGAATTGCACGTTGCAATGTGGAGATATTACTGTTTGTGCATTTACAATATTCATTGATTTTTGCCATTGAAAAACGTCCACAAATGTTTGAAGCTACTGACTGAATGAAAGGAGCTGGCATCTCACTCTCTTTGAATCTTCTTTATCATGCTAGGATTAGCAGGAAAAAGCAAAAAATTTCAGAATTGCACCTTGCAATGCGGAGAAATTACTGTTTGTGCATTTACAATATTCATTGATTTTTGCCATTGAAAAACATCATGTTATTCATATACCAGAAATGTTTGAAGCTACTGACTGAATGAAAAGAGCTGGCATCTCACTCTCTTTGAATCTTCTTTATCATGCTAAGAGGAGCAGGAAAAAGCAAAATATTTCAGAATTGCACGTTGCAATGTGGAGATATTACTTTTTGTGCATTTACAATATTCATTGATTTTTGCCATTGAAAAACGTCCAGAAATGTTTGAAGCTACTGACTGAATGAAAGGAGCTGGCATCTCACTCTCTTTGAATCTTCTTTATCATGCTAGGATTAGCAGGAAAAAGCAAAAAATTTCAGAATTGCACCTTGCAATGCGGAGAAATTACTGTGTGTGCATTTACAATATTCATTGATTTTTGCCATTGAAAAACATGTTATTCATATACCAGAAATGTTTGAAGCTACTGACTGAATGAAAAGAGCTGGCATCTCACTCTCTTTGAATCTTCTTTATCATGCTAAGAGGAGCAGGAAAAAGCAAAAAATTTCAGAATTGCACGTTGCAATGTGTAGATATTACTGTTTGTGCATTTACAATATTCATTGATTTTTGCCATTGAAAAACATGTTATTCATATACCAGAAATGTTTGAAGCTACTGACTGAATGAAAAGAGCTGGCATCTCACTCTCTTTGAATCTTCTTTATCATGCCAGGATTAGCAGGAAAAAGCAAAAAATTTCAGAATTGCACGTTGCAATGTGGAGATATTACTGTTTGTGCATTTACAATATTCATTGATTTTTGCCATTGAAAAACGTCCAGAAATGTTTGAAGCTACTGACTGAATGAAAGGAGCTGGCATCTCACTCTCTTTGAATCTTCTTTATCATGCTAGGATTAGCAGGAAAAAGCAAAAAATTTCAGAATTGCACCTTGCAATGCGGAGAAATTACTGTTTGTGCATTTACAATATTCATTGATTTTTGCCATTGAAAAACATCATGTTATTCATATACCAGAAATGTTTGAAGCTACTGACTGAATGAAAAGAGCTGGCATCTCACTCTCTTTGAATCTTCTTTATCATGCTAAGAGGAGCAGGAAAAAGCAAAAAATTTCAGAATTGCACGTTGCAATGTGGAGATATTACTTTTTGTGCATTTACAATATTCATTGATTTTTGCCATTGAAAAACGTCCAGAAATGTTTGAAGCTACTGACTGAATGAAAGGAGCTGGCATCTCACTCTCTTTGAATCTTCTTTATCATGCTAGGATTAGCAGGAAAAAGCAAAAAATTTCAGAATTGCACCTTGCAATGCGGAGAAATTACTGTGTGTGCATTTACAATATTCATTGATTTTTGCCATTGAAAAACATGTTATTCATATACCAGAAATGTTTGAAGCTACTGACTGAATGAAAAGAGCTGGCATCTCACTCTCTTTGAATCTTCTTTATCATGCTAGGATTAGCAGGAAAAAGCAAAAAATTTCAGAATTGCACCTTGCAATGCGGAGAAATTACTGTTTGTGCATTTACAATATTCATTGATTTTTGCCATTGAAAAACATCATGTTATTCATATACCAGAAATGTTTGAAGCTACTGACTGAATGAAAAGAGCTGGCATCTCACTCTCTTTGAATCTTCTTTATCATGCCAGGATTAGCAGGAAAAAGCAAAAAATTTCAGAATTGCACGTTGCAATGTGGAGATATTACTGTTTGTGCATTTACAATATTCATTGATTTTTGCCATTGAAAAACGTCCAGAAATGTTTGAAGCTACTGACTGAATGAAAGGAGCTGGCATCTCACTCTCTTTGAATCTTCTTTATCATGCTAGGATTAGCAGGAAAAAGCAAAAAATTTCAGAATTGCACCTTGCAATGCGGAGAAATTACTGTGTGTGCATTTACAATATTCATTGATTTTTGCCATTGAAAAACATCATGTTATTCATATACCAGAAATGTTTGAAGCTACTGACTGAATGAAAAGAGCTGGCATCTCACTCTCTTTGAATCTTCTTTATCATGCCAGGATTAGCAGGAAAAAGCAAAAAATTTCAGAATTGCACGTTGCAATGTGGAGATATTACTGTTTGTGCATTTACAATATTCATTGATTTTTGCCATTGAAAAACATGTTATTCATATACCAGAAATGTTTGAAGCTACTGACTGAATGAAAAGAGCTGGCATCTCACTCTCTTTGAATCTTCTTTATCATGCCAGGATTAGCAGGAAAAAGCAAAAAATTTCAGAATTGCACCTTGCAATGTGGAGATATTACTGTTTGTGCATTTACAATATTCATTGATTTTTGCCATTGAAAAACGTCCAGAAATGTTTGAAGCTACTGACTGAATGAAAGGAGCTGGCATCTCACTCTCTTTGAATCTTCTTTATCATGCTAGGATTAGCAGGAAAAAGCAAAAAATTTCAGAATTGCACCTTGCAATGCGGAGAAATTACTGTTTGTGCATTTACAATATTCATTGATTTTTGCCATTGAAAAACATGTTATTCATATACCAGAAATGTTTGAAGCTACTGACTGAATGAAAAGAGCTGGCATCTCACTCTCTTTGAATCTTCTTTATCATGCCAGGATTAGCAGGAAAAAGCAAAAAATTTCAGAATTGCACCTTGCAATGTGGAGATATTACTGTTTGTGCATTTACAATATTCATTGATTTTTGCCATTGAAAAACGTCCAGAAATGTTTGAAGCTACTGACTGAATGAAAAGAGCTGGCATCTCACTCTATTTGAATCTTCTTTATCATGCTAGGATTAGCAGGAAAAAGCAAAAAATTTCAGAATTGCTCGTTGCAATGTGGAGATATTACTGTTTGTGCATTTACAATATTCATTGATTTTTGCCATTGAAAAACATGTTATTCATATACCAGAAATGTTTGAAGCTACTGACTGAATGAAAAGAGCTGGCATCTCACTCTCTTTGAATCTTCTTTTTCATGCCAGGATTAGCAGGAAAAAGCAAAAAATTTCAGAATTGCACGTTGCAATGTGGAGATATTACTGTTTGTGCATTTACAATATTCATTGATTTTTGCCATTGAAAAACATCATGTTATTCATATACCAGAAATGTTTGAAGCTACTGACTGAATGAAAAGAGCTGGCATCTCACTCTCTTTGAATCTTCTTTATCATGCTAAGAGGAGCAGGAAAAAGCAAAAAATTTCAGAATTGCACGTTGCAATGTGGAGATATTACTGTTTGTGCATTTACAATATTCATTGATTTTTGCCATTGAAAAACGTCCAGAAATGTTTGAAGCTACTGACTGAATGAAGGGAGCTGGCATCTCACTCTCTTTGAATCTTCTTTATCATGCTAGGATTAGCAGGAAAGAGCAAAAAATTTCAGAATTGCACCTTGCAATGCGGAGAAATTACTGTTTGTGCATTTACAATATTCATTGATTTTTGCCATTGAAAAACATCATGTTATTCATATACCAGAAATGTTTGAAGCTACTGACTGAATGAAAAGAGCTGGCATCTCACTCTCTTTGAATCTTCTTTATCATGCTAAGAGGAGCAGGAAAAAGCAAAAAATGTCAGAATTGCACGTTGCAATGTGGAGATATTACTGTTTGTGCATTTACAATATTCATTGATTTTTGCCATTGAAAAACGTCCAGAAATGTTTGAAGCTACTGACTGAATGAATGGAGCTGGCATCTCACTCTCTTTGAATCTTCTTTATCATGCTAGGATTAGCAGGAAAAAGCAAAAAATTTCAGAATTGCACCTTGCAATGCGGAGAAATTACTGTGTGTGCATTTACAATATTCATTGATTTTTGCCATTGAAAAACATGTTATTCATATACCAGAAATGTTTGAAGCTACTGACTGAATGAAAAGAGCTGGCATCTCAATCTCTTTGAATCTTCTTTATCATGCTAGGATTAGCAGGAAAAAGCAAAAAATTTCAGAATTGCACCTTGCAATGCGGAGAAATTACTGTTTGTGCATTTACAATATTCATTGATTTTTGCCATTGAAAAACATGTTCTTCATATACCAGAAATGTTTGAAGCTACTGACTGAATGAAAAGAGCTGGCATCTCACTCTCTTTGAATCTTCTTTATCATGCCAGGATTAGCAGGAAAAAGCAAAAAATTTCAGAATTGCACGTTGCAATGTGGAGATATTACTGTTTGTGCATTTACAATATTCATTGATTTTTGCCATTGAAAAACGTCCAGAAATGTTTGAAGCTGCTGACTGAATGAAAGGAGCTGGCATCTCAATCTCTTTGAATCTTCTTTATCATGCTAGGATTAGCAGGAAAAAGCAAAAAATTTCAGAATTGCACCTTGCAATGCGGAGAAATTACTGTTTGTGCATTTACAATATTCATTGATTTTTGCCATTGAAAAACATCATGTTATTCATATACCAGAAATGTTTGAAGCTACTGACTGAATGAAAAGAGCTGGCATCTCACTCTCTTTGAATCTTCTTTATCATGCCAGGATTAGCAGGAAAAAGCAAAAAATTTCAGAATTGCACGTTGCAATGTGGAGATATTACTGTTTGTGCATTTACAATATTCATTGATTTTTGCCATTGAAAAACGTCCAGAAATGTTTGAAGCTACTGACTGAATGAAAGGAGCTGGCATCTCACTCTCTTTGAATCTTCTTTATCATGCTAGGATTAGCAGGAAAAAGCAAAAAATTTCAGAATTGCACCTTGCAATGCGGAGAAATTACTGTGTGTGCATTTACAATATTCATTGATTTTTGCCATTGAAAAACATCATGTTATTCATATACCAGAAATGTTTGAAGCTACTGACTGAATGAAAAGAGCTGGCATCTCACTCTCTTTGAATCTTCTTTATCATGCTAAGAGGAGCAGGAAAAAGCAAAAAATGTCAGAATTGCACGTTGCAATGTGGAGATATTACTGTTTGTGCATTTACAATATTCATTGATTTTTGCCATTGAAAAACGTCCAGAAATGTTTGAAGCTACTGACTGAATGAAAGGAGCTGGCATCTCACTCTCTTTGAATCTTCTTTATCATGCTAGGATTAGCAGGAAAAAGCAAAAAATTTCAGAATTGCACCTTGCAATGCGGAGAAATTACTGTGTGTGCATTTACAATATTCATTGATTTTTGCCATTGAAAAACATGTTATTCATATACCAGAAATGTTTGAAGCTACTGACTGAATGAAAAGAGCTGGCATCTCACTCTCTTTGAATCTTCTTTATCATGCTAGGATTAGCAGGAAAAAGCAAAAAATTTCAGAATTGCACCTTGCAATGCGGAGAAATTACTGTTTGTGCATTTACAATATTCATTGATTTTTGCCATTGAAAAACATGTTATTCATATACCAGAAATGTTTGAAGCTACTGACTGAATGAAAAGAGCTGGCATCTCACTCTCTTTGAATCTTCTTTATCATGCCAGGATTAGCAGGAAAAAGCAAGAAATTTCAGAATTACACGTTGCAATGTGGAGATATTACTGTTTGTGCATTAACAATATTCATTGATTTTTGCCATTGAAAAACGTCCAGAAATGTTTGAAGCTACTGACTGAATGAAAGGAGCTGGCATCTCACTCTCTTTGAATCTTCTTTATCATGCTAGGATTAGCAGGAAAAAGCAAAAAATTTCAGAATTGCACCTTGCAATGCGGAGAAATTACTGTTTGTGCATTTACAATATTCATTGATTTTTGCCATTGAAAAACATCATGTTATTCATATACCAGAAATGTTTGAAGCTACTGACTGAATGAAAAGAGCTGGCATCTCACTCTCTTTGAATCTTCTTTATCATGCCAGGATTAGCAGGAAAAAGCAAAAAATTTCAGAATTGCACGTTGCAATGTGGAGATATTACTGTTTGTGCATTTACAATATTCATTGATTTTTGCCATTGAAAAACGTCCAGAAATGTTTGAAGCTACTGACTGAATGAAAGGAGCTGGCATCTCACTCTCTTTGAATCTTCTTTATCATGCTAGGATTAGCAGGAAAAAGCAAAAAATTTCAGAATTGCACCTTGCAATGCGGAGAAATTACTGTTTGTGCATTTACAATATTCATTGATTTTTGCCATTGAAAAACATCATGTTATTCATATACCAGAAATGTTTGAAGCTACTGACTGAATGAAAAGAGCTGGCATCTCACTCTCTTTGAACCTTCTTTATCATGCCAGGATTAGCAGGAAAAAGCAAAAAATTTCAGAATTGCACGTTGCAATGTGGAGATATTACTGTTTGTGCATTTACAATATTCATTGATTTTTGCCATTGAAAAACGTCCAGAAATGTTTGAAGCTACTGACTGAATGAAAAGAGCTGGCATCTCACTCTCTTTGAATCTTCTTTATCATGCTAGGATTAGCAGGAAAAAGCAAAAAATTTCAGAATTGCACCTTGCAATGCGGAGAAATTACTGTTTGTGCATTTACAATATTCATTGATTTTTGCCATTGAAAAACATCATGTTATTCATATACCAGAAATGTTTGAAGCTACTGACTGAATGAAAAGAGCTGGCATCTCACTCTCTTTGAATCTTCTTTATCATGCTAAGAGGAGCAGGAAAAAGCAAAAAATTTCAGAATTGCACGTTGCAATGTGGAGATATTACTGTTTGTGCATTTACAATATTCATTGATTTTTGCCATTGAAAAACGTCCACAAATGTTTGAAGCTACTGACTGAATGAAAGGAGCTGGCATCTCACTCTCTTTGAATCTTCTTTATCATGCTAGGATTAGCAGGAAAAAGCAAAAAATTTCAGAATTGCACCTTGCAATGCGGAGAAATTACTGTTTGTGCATTTACAATATTCATTGATTTTTGCCATTGAAAAACATCATGTTATTCATATACCAGAAATGTTTGAAGCTACTGACTGAATGAAAAGAGCTGGCATCTCACTCTCTTTGAATCTTCTTTATCATGCTAAGAGGAGCAGGAAAAAGCAAAATATTTCAGAATTGCACGTTGCAATGTGGAGATATTACTTTTTGTGCATTTACAATATTCATTGATTTTTGCCATTGAAAAACGTCCAGAAATGTTTGAAGCTACTGACTGAATGAAAGGAGCTGGCATCTCACTCTCTTTGAATCTTCTTTATCATGCTAGGATTAGCAGGAAAAAGCAAAAAATTTCAGAATTGCACCTTGCAATGCGGAGAAATTACTGTGTGTGCATTTACAATATTCATTGATTTTTGCCATTGAAAAACATGTTATTCATATACCAGAAATGTTTGAAGCTACTGACTGAATGAAAAGAGCTGGCATCTCACTCTCTTTGAATCTTCTTTATCATGCTAAGAGGAGCAGGAAAAAGCAAAAAATTTCAGAATTGCACGTTGCAATGTGTAGATATTACTGTTTGTGCATTTACAATATTCATTGATTTTTGCCATTGAAAAACATGTTATTCATATACCAGAAATGTTTGAAGCTACTGACTGAATGAAAAGAGCTGGCATCTCACTCTCTTTGAATCTTCTTTATCATGCCAGGATTAGCAGGAAAAAGCAAAAAATTTCAGAATTGCACGTTGCAATGTGGAGATATTACTGTTTGTGCATTTACAATATTCATTGATTTTTGCCATTGAAAAACGTCCAGAAATGTTTGAAGCTACTGACTGAATGAAAGGAGCTGGCATCTCACTCTCTTTGAATCTTCTTTATCATGCTAGGATTAGCAGGAAAAAGCAAAAAATTTCAGAATTGCACCTTGCAATGCGGAGAAATTACTGTTTGTGCATTTACAATATTCATTGATTTTTGCCATTGAAAAACATCATGTTATTCATATACCAGAAATGTTTGAAGCTACTGACTGAATGAAAAGAGCTGGCATCTCACTCTCTTTGAATCTTCTTTATCATGCTAAGAGGAGCAGGAAAAAGCAAAAAATTTCAGAATTGCACGTTGCAATGTGGAGATATTACTTTTTGTGCATTTACAATATTCATTGATTTTTGCCATTGAAAAACGTCCAGAAATGTTTGAAGCTACTGACTGAATGAAAGGAGCTGGCATCTCACTCTCTTTGAATCTTCTTTATCATGCTAGGATTAGCAGGAAAAAGCAAAAAATTTCAGAATTGCACCTTGCAATGCGGAGAAATTACTGTGTGTGCATTTACAATATTCATTGATTTTTGCCATTGAAAAACATGTTATTCATATACCAGAAATGTTTGAAGCTACTGACTGAATGAAAAGAGCTGGCATCTCACTCTCTTTGAATCTTCTTTATCATGCTAGGATTAGCAGGAAAAAGCAAAAAATTTCAGAATTGCACCTTGCAATGCGGAGAAATTACTGTTTGTGCATTTACAATATTCATTGATTTTTGCCATTGAAAAACATCATGTTATTCATATACCAGAAATGTTTGAAGCTACTGACTGAATGAAAAGAGCTGGCATCTCACTCTCTTTGAATCTTCTTTATCATGCCAGGATTAGCAGGAAAAAGCAAAAAATTTCAGAATTGCACGTTGCAATGTGGAGATATTACTGTTTGTGCATTTACAATATTCATTGATTTTTGCCATTGAAAAACGTCCAGAAATGTTTGAAGCTACTGACTGAATGAAAGGAGCTGGCATCTCACTCTCTTTGAATCTTCTTTATCATGCTAGGATTAGCAGGAAAAAGCAAAAAATTTCAGAATTGCACCTTGCAATGCGGAGAAATTACTGTGTGTGCATTTACAATATTCATTGATTTTTGCCATTGAAAAACATCATGTTATTCATATACCAGAAATGTTTGAAGCTACTGACTGAATGAAAAGAGCTGGCATCTCACTCTCTTTGAATCTTCTTTATCATGCCAGGATTAGCAGGAAAAAGCAAAAAATTTCAGAATTGCACGTTGCAATGTGGAGATATTACTGTTTGTGCATTTACAATATTCATTGATTTTTGCCATTGAAAAACATGTTATTCATATACCAGAAATGTTTGAAGCTACTGACTGAATGAAAAGAGCTGGCATCTCACTCTCTTTGAATCTTCTTTATCATGCCAGGATTAGCAGGAAAAAGCAAAAAATTTCAGAATTGCACCTTGCAATGTGGAGATATTACTGTTTGTGCATTTACAATATTCATTGATTTTTGCCATTGAAAAACGTCCAGAAATGTTTGAAGCTACTGACTGAATGAAAGGAGCTGGCATCTCACTCTCTTTGAATCTTCTTTATCATGCTAGGATTAGCAGGAAAAAGCAAAAAATTTCAGAATTGCACCTTGCAATGCGGAGAAATTACTGTTTGTGCATTTACAATATTCATTGATTTTTGCCATTGAAAAACATGTTATTCATATACCAGAAATGTTTGAAGCTACTGACTGAATGAAAAGAGCTGGCATCTCACTCTCTTTGAATCTTCTTTATCATGCCAGGATTAGCAGGAAAAAGCAAAAAATTTCAGAATTGCACCTTGCAATGTGGAGATATTACTGTTTGTGCATTTACAATATTCATTGATTTTTGCCATTGAAAAACGTCCAGAAATGTTTGAAGCTACTGACTGAATGAAAAGAGCTGGCATCTCACTCTCTTTGAATCTTCTTTATCATGCTAGGATTAGCAGGAATAAGCAAAAAATTTCAGAATTGCTCGTTGCAATGTGGAGATATTACTGTTTGTGCATTTACAATATTCATTGATTTTTGCCATTGAAAAACATGTTATTCATATACCAGAAATGTTTGAAGCTACTGACTGAATGAAAAGAGCTGGCATCTCACTCTCTTTGAATCTTCTTTTTCATGCCAGGATTAGCAGGAAAAAGCAAAAAATTTCAGAATTGCACGTTGCAATGTGGAGATATTACTGTTTGTGCATTTACAATATTCATTGATTTTTGCCATTGAAAAACATCATGTTATTCATATACCAGAAATGTTTGAAGCTACTGACTGAATGAAAAGAGCTGGCATCTCACTCTCTTTGAATCTTCTTTATCATGCTAAGAGGAGCAGGAAAAAGCAAAAAATTTCAGAATTGCACGTTGCAATGTGGAGATATTACTGTTTGTGCATTTACAATATTCATTGATTTTTGCCATTGAAAAACGTCCAGAAATGTTTGAAGCTACTGACTGAATGAAGGGAGCTGGCATCTCACTCTCTTTGAATCTTCTTTATCATGCTAGGATTAGCAGGAAAGAGCAAAAAATTTCAGAATTGCACCTTGCAATGCGGAGAAATTACTGTTTGTGCATTTACAATATTCATTGATTTTTGCCATTGAAAAACATCATGTTATTCATATACCAGAAATGTTTGAAGCTACTGACAATGAAAAGAGCTGGCATCTCACTCTCTTTGAATCTTCTTTATCATGCTAAGAGGAGCAGGAAAAAGCAAAAAATGTCAGAATTGCACGTTGCAATGTGGAGATATTACTGTTTGTGCATTTACAATATTCATTGATTTTTACCATTGAAAAACGTCCAGAAATGTTTGAAGCTACTGACTGAATGAATGGAGCTGGCATCTCACTCTCTTTGAATCTTCTTTATCATGCTAGGATTAGCAGGAAAAAGCAAAAAATTTCAGAATTGCACCTTGCAATGCGGAGAAATTACTGTGTGTGCATTTACAATATTCATTGATTTTTGCCATTGAAAAACATGTTATTCATATACCAGAAATGTTTGAAGCTACTGACTGAATGAAAGGAGCTGGCATCTCAATCTCTTTGAATCTTCTTTATCATGCTAGGATTAGCAGGAAAAAGCAAAAAATTTCAGAATTGCACCTTGCAATGCGGAGAAATTACTGTTTGTGCATTTACAATATTCATTGATTTTTGCCATTGAAAAACATCATGTTATTCATATACCAGAAATGTTTGAAGCTACTGACTGAATGAAAAGAGCTGGCATCTCACTCTCTTTGAATCTTCTTTATCATGCTAAGAGGAGCAGGAAAAAGCAAAAAATGTCAGAATTGCACGTTGCAATGTGGAGATATTACTGTTTGTGCATTTACAATATTCATTGATTTTTGCCATTGAAAAACGTCCAGAAATGTTTGAAGCTACTGACTGAATGAAAGGGGCTGGCATCTCACTCTCTTTGAATCTTCTTTATCATGCTAGGATTAGCAGGAAAAAGCAAAAAATTTCAGAATTGCACCTTGCAATGCGGAGAAATTACTGTGTGTGCATTTACAATATTCATTGATTTTTGCCATTGAAAAACATGTTATTCATATACCAGAAATGTTTGAAGCTACTGACTGAATGAAAAGAGCTGGCATCTCACTCTCTTTGAATCTTCTTTATCATGCTAGGATTAGCAGGAAAAAGCAAAAAATTTCAGAATTGCACCTTGCAATGCGGAGAAATTACTGTTTGTGCATTTACAATATTCATTGATTTTTGCCATTGAAAAACATGTTATTCATATACCAGAAATGTTTGAAGCTACTGACTGAATGAAAAGAGCTGGCATCTCACTCTCTTTGAATCTTCTTTATCATGCCAGGATTAGCAGGAAAAAGCAAGAAATTTCAGAATTACACGTTGCAATGTGGAGATATTACTGTTTGTGCATTAACAATATTCATTGATTTTTGCCATTGAAAAACGTCCAGAAATGTTTGAAGCTACTGACTGAATGAAAGGAGCTGGCATCTCACTCTCTTTGAATCTTCTTTATCATGCTAGGATTAGCAGGAAAAAGCAAAAAATTTCAGAATTGCACCTTGCAATGCGGAGAAATTACTGTTTGTGCATTTACAATATTCATTGATTTTTGCCATTGAAAAACATCATGTTATTCATATACCAGAAATGTTTGAAGCTACTGACTGAATGAAAAGAGCTGGCATCTCACTCTCTTTGAATCTTCTTTATCATGCCAGGATTAGCAGGAAAAAGCAAAAAATTTCAGAATTGCACGTTGCAATGTGGAGATATTACTGTTTGTGCATTTACAATATTCATTGATTTTTGCCATTGAAAAACGTCCAGAAATGTTTGAAGCTACTGACTGAATGAAAGGAGCTGGCATCTCACTCTCTTTGAATCTTCTTTATCATGCTAGGATTAGCAGGAAAAAGCAAAAAATTTCAGAATTGCACCTTGCAATGCGGAGAAATTACTGTTTGTGCATTTACAATATTCATTGATTTTTGCCATTGAAAAACATCATGTTATTCATATACCAGAAATGTTTGAAGCTACTGACTGAATGAAAAGAGCTGGCATCTCACTCTCTTTGAACCTTCTTTATCATGCCAGGATTAGCAGGAAAAAGCAAAAAATTTCAGAATTGCACGTTGCAATGTGGAGATATTACTGTTTGTGCATTTACAATATTCATTGATTTTTGCCATTGAAAAACGTCCAGAAATGTTTGAAGCTACTGACTGAATGAAAAGAGCTGGCATCTCACTCTCTTTGAATCTTCTTTATCATGCTAGGATTAGCAGGAAAAAGCAAAAAATTTCAGAATTGCACCTTGCAATGCGGAGAAATTACTGTTTGTGCATTTACAATATTCATTGATTTTTGCCATTGAAAAACATCATGTTATTCATATACCAGAAATGTTTGAAGCTACTGACTGAATGAAAAGAGCTGGCATCTCACTCTCTTTGAATCTTCTTTTTCATGCCAGGATTAGCAGGAAAAAGCAAAAAATTTCAGAATTGCACGTTGCAATGTGGAGATATTACTGTTTGTGCATTTACAATATTCATTGATTTTTGCCATTGAAAAACATCATGTTATTCATATACCAGAAATGTTTGAAGCTACTGACTGAATGAAAAGAGCTGGCATCTCACTCTCTTTGAATCTTCTTTATCTTGCTAAGAGGAGCAGGAAAAAGCAAAAAATTTCAGAATTGCACGTTGCAATGTGGAGATATTACTGTTTGTGCATTTACAATATTCATTGATTTTTGCCATTGAAAAACGTCCAGAAATGTTTGAAGCTACTGACTGAATGAAAGGAGCTGGCATCTCACTCTCTTTGAATCTTCTTTATCATGCTAGGATTAGCAGGAAAAAGCAAAAAATTTCAGAATTGCACCTTGCAATGCGGAGAAATTACTGTTTGTGCATTTACAATATTCATTGATTTTTGCCATTGAAAAACATCATGTTATTCATATACCAGAAATGTTTGAAGCTACTGACTGAATGAAAAGAGCTGGCATCTCACTCTCTTTGAATCTTCTTTATCATGCTAAGAGGAGCAGGAAAAAGCAAAAAATGTCAGAATTGCACGTTGCAATGTGGAGATATTACTGTTTGTGCATTTACAATATTCATTGATTTTTGCCATTGAAAAACGTCCAGAAATGTTTGAATCTACTGACTGAATGAATGGAGCTGACATCTCACTCTCTTTGAATCTTCTTTATCATGCTAGGATTAGCAGGAAAAAGCAAAAAATTTCAGAATTGCACCTTGCAATGCGGAGAAATTACTGTGTGTGCATTTACAATATTCATTGATTTTTGCCATTGAAAAACATGTTATTCATATACCAGAAATGTTTGAAGCTACTGACTGAATGAAAAGAGCTGGCATGTCACTCTCTTTGAATCTTCTTTATCATGCTAGGATTAGCAGGAAAAAGCAAAAAATTTCAGAATTGCACCTTGCAATGCGGAGAAATTACTGTTTGTGCATTTACAATATTCATTGATTTTTGCCATTGAAAAACATGTTATTCATATACCAGAAATGTTTGAAGCTACTGACTGAATGAAAAGAGCTGGCCTCTCACTCTCTTTGAATCTTCTTTATCATGCCAGGATTAGCAGGAAAAAGCAAAAAATTTCAGAATTACACGTTGCAATGTGGAGATATTACTGTTTGTGCATTTACAATATTCATTGATTTTTGCCATTGAAAAACGTCCAGAAATGTTTGAAGCTACTGACTGAATGAAAGGAGCTGGCATCTCACTCTCTTTGAATCTTCTTTATCATGCTAGGATTAGCAGGAAAAAGCAAAAAATTTCAGAATTGCACCTTGCAATGCGGAGAAATTACTGTTTGTGCATTTACAATATTCATTGATTTTTGCCATTGAAAAACATCATGTTATTCATATACCAGAAATGTTTGAAGCTACTGACTGAATGAAAAGAGCTGGCATCTCACTCTCTTTGAATCTTCTTTATCATGCCAGGATTAGCAGGAAAAAGCAAAAAATTTCAGAATTGCACGTTGCAATGTGGAGATATTACTGTTTGTGCATTTACAATATTCATTGATTTTTGCCATTGAAAAACGTCCAGAAATGTTTGAAGCTACTGACTGAATGAAAGGAGCTGGCATCTCACTCTCTTTGAATCTTCTTTATCATGCTAGGATTAGCAGGAAAAAGCAAAAAATTTCAGAATTGCACCTTGCAATGCGGAGAAATTACTGTTTGTGCATTTACAATATTCATTGATTTTTGCCATTGAAAAACATCATGTTATTCATATACCAGAAATGTTTGAAGCTACTGACTGAAAGAAAAGAGCTGGCATCTCACTCTCTTTGAATCTTCTTTATCATGCCAGGATTAGCAGGAACAAGCAAAAAATTTCAGAATTGCACGTTGCAATGTGGAGATATTACTGTTTGTGCATTTACAATATTCATTGATTTTTGCCATTGAAAAACGTCCAGAAATGTTTGAAGCTACTGACTGAATGAAAGGAGCTGGCATCTCACTCTCTTTGAATCTTCTTTATCATGCTAGGATTAGCAGGAAAAAGCAAAAAATTTCAGAATTGCACCTTGCAATGCGGAGAAATTACTGTGTGTGCATTTACAATATTCATTGATTTTTGCCATTGAAAAACATCATGTTATTCATATACCAGAAATGTTTGAAGCTACTGACTGAATGAAAAGAGCTGGCATCTCACTCTCTTTGAATCTTCTTTATCATGCTAAGAGGAGCAGGAAAAAGCAAAAAATGTCAGAATTGCACGTTGCAATGTGGAGATATTACTGTTTGTGCATTTACAATATTCATTGATTTTTGCCATTGAAAAACGTCCAGAAATGTTTGAAGCTACTGACTGAATGAAAGGAGCTGGCATCTCACTCTCTTTGAATCTTCTTTATCATGCTAGGATTAGCAGGAAAAAGCAAAAAATTTCAGAATTGCACCTTGCAATGCGGAGAAATTACTGTGTGTGCATTTACAATATTCATTGATTTTTGCCATTGAAAAACATGTTATTCATATACCAGAAATGTTTGAAGCTTCTGACAATGAAAAGAGCTGGCATCTCACTCTCTTTGAATCTTCTTTATCATGCTAGGATTAGCAGGAAAAAGCAAAAAATTTCAGAATTGCACCTTGCAATGCGGAGAAATTACTGTTTGTGCATTTACAATATTCATTGATTTTTGCCATTGAAAAACATGTTATTCATATACCAGAAATGTTTGAAGCTACTGACTGAATGAAAAGAGCTGGCATCTCACTCTCTTTGAATCTTCTTTATCATGCCAGGATTAGCAGGAAAAAGCAAAAAATTTCAGAATTACACGTTGCAATGTGGAGATATTACTGTTTGTGCATTTACAATATTCATTGATTTTTGCCATTGAAAAACGTCCAGAAATGTTTGAAGCTACTGACTGAATGAAAGGAGCTGGCATCTCACTCTCTTTGAATCTTCTTTATCATGCTAGGATTAGCAGGAAAAAGCAAAAAATTTCAGAATTGCACCTTGCAATGCGGAGAAATTACTGTTTGTGCATTTACAATATTCATTGATTTTTGCCATTGAAAAACATCATGTTATTCATATACCAGAAATGTTTGAAGCTACTGACTGAATGAAAAGAGCTGGCATCTCACTCTCTTTGAATCTTCTTTATCATGCCAGGATTAGCAGGAAAAAGCAAAAAATTTCAGAATTGCACGTTGCAATGTGGAGATATTACTGTTTGTGCATTTACAATATTCATTGATTTTTGCCATTGAAAAACATCCAGAAATGTTTGAAGCTACTGACTGAATGAAAGGAGCTGGCATCTCACTCTCTTTGAATCTTCTTTATCATGCTAGGATTAGCAGGAAAAAGCAAAAAATTTCAGAATTGCACCTTGCAATGCGGAGAAATTACTGTTTGTGCATTTACAATATTCATTGATTTTTTGCCATTGAAAAACATCATGTTATTCATATACCAGAAATGTTTGAAGCTACTGACTGAAAGAAAAGAGCTGGCATCTCACTCTCTTTGAATCTTCTTTATCATGCCAGGATTAGCAGGAAAAAGCAAAAAATTTCAGAATTGCACGTTGCAATGTGGAGATATTACTGTTTGTGCATTTACAATATTCATTGATTTTTGCCATTGAAAAACGTCCAGAAATGTTTGAAGCTACTGACTGAATGAAAGGAGCTGGCATCTCACTCTCTTTGAATCTTCTTTATCATGCTAGGATAAGCAGGAAAAAGCAAAAATTTTCAGAATTGCACCTTGCAATGCGGAGAAATTACTGTGTGTGCATTTACAATATTCATTGATTTTTGCCATTGAAAAACATCATGTTATTCATATACCAGAAATGTTTGAAGCTACTGACTGAATGAAAAGAGCTGGCATCTCACTCTCTTTGAATCTTCTTTATCATGCTAAGAGGAGCAGGAAAAAGCAAAAAATGTCAGAATTGCACGTTGCAATGTGGAGATATTACTGTTTGTGCATTTACAATATTCATTGATTTTTGCCATTGAAAAACGTCCAGAAATGTTTGAAGCTACTGACTGAATGAAAGGAGCTGGCATCTCACTCTCTTTGAATCTTCTTTATCATGCTAGGATTAGCAGGAAAAAGCAAAAAATTTCAGAATTGCACCTTGCAATGCGGAGAAATTACTGTGTGTGCATTTACAATATTCATTGATTTTTGCCATTGAAAAACATGTTATTCATATACCAGAAATGTTTGAAGCTTCTGACTGAATGAAAAGAGCTGGCATCTCACTCTCTTTGAATCTTCTTTATCATGCTAGGATTAGCAGGAAAAAGCAAAAAATTTCAGAATTGCACCTTGCAATGCGGAGAAATTACTGTTTGTGCATTTACAATATTCATTGATTTTTGCCATTGAAAAACATGTTATTCATATACCAGAAATGTTTGAAGCTACTGACTGAATGAAAAGAGCTGGCATCTCACTCTCTTTGAATCTTCTTTATCATGCCAGGATTAGCAGGAAAAAGCAAAAAATTTCAGAATTACACGTTGCAATGTGGAGATATTACTGTTTGTGCATTTACAATATTCATTGATTTTTGCCATTGAAAAACGTCCAGAAATGTTTGAAGCTACTGACTGAATGAAAGGAGCTGGCATCTCACTCTCTTTGAATCTTCTTTATCATGCTAGGATTAGCAGGAAAAAGCAAAAAATTTCAGAATTGCACCTTGCAATGCGGAGAAATTACTGTTTGTGCATTTACAATATTCATTGATTTTTTGCCATTGAAAAACATCATGTTATTCATATACCAGAAATGTTTGAAGCTACTGACTGAAAGAAAAGAGCTGGCATCTCACTCTCTTTGAATCTTCTTTATCATGCCAGGATTAGCAGGAAAAAGCAAAAAATTTCAGAATTGCACGTTGCAATGTGGAGATATTACTGTTTGTGCATTTACAATATTCATTGATTTTTGCCATTGAAAAACGTCCAGAAATGTTTGAAGCTACTGACTGAATGAAAGGAGCTGGCATCTCACTCTCTTTGAATCTTCTTTATCATGCTAGGATTAGCAGGAAAAAGCAAAAAATTTCAGAATTGCACCTTGCAATGCGGAGAAATTACTGTGTGTGCATTTACAATATTCATTGATTTTTGCCATTGAAAAACATCATGTTATTCATATACCAGAAATGTTTGAAGCTACTGACTGAATGAAAAGAGCTGGCATCTCACTCTCTTTGAATCTTCTTTATCATGCTAAGAGGAGCAGGAAAAAGCAAAAAATGTCAGAATTGCACGTTGCAATGTGGAGATATTACTGTTTGTGCATTTACAATATTCATTGATTTTTGCCATTGAAAAACGTCCAGAAATGTTTGAAGCTACTGACTGAATGAAAGGAGCTGGCATCTCACTCTCTTTGAATCTTCTTTATCATGCTAGGATTAGCAGGAAAAAGCAAAAAATTTCAGAATTGCACCTTGCAATGCGGAGAAATTACTGTGTGTGCATTTACAATATTCATTGATTTTTGCCATTGAAAAACATGTTATTCATATACCAGAAATGTTTGAAGCTTCTGACTGAATGAAAAGAGCTGGCATCTCACTCACTTTGAATCTTCTTTATCATGCTAGGATTAGCAGGAAAAAGCAAAAAATTTCAGAATTGCACCTTGCAATGCGGAGAAATTACTGTTTGTGCATTTACAATATTCATTGATTTTTGCCATTGAAAAGCATGTTATTCATATACCTGAAATGTTTGAAGCTACTGACTGAATGAAAAGAGCTGGCATCTCACTCTCTTTGAATCTTCTTTATCATGCCAGGATTAGCAGGAAAAAGCAAAAAATTTCAGAATTACACGTTGCAATGTGGAGATATTACTGTTTGTGCATTTACAATATTCATTGATTTTTGCCATTGAAAAACGTCCAGAAATGTTTGAAGCTACTGACTGAATGAAAGGAGCTGGCATCTCACTCTCTTTGAATCTTCTTTATCATGCTAGGAGTAGCAGGAAAAAGCAAAAAATTTCAGAATTGCACCTTGCAATGCAGAGAAATTACTGTTTGTGCATTTACAATATTCATTGATTTTTGCCATTGAAAAACATCATGTTATTCATATACCAGAAATGTTTGAAGCTACTGACTGAATGAAAAGAGCTGGCATCTCACTCTCTTTGAATCTTCTTTATCATGCCAGGATTAGCAGGAAAAAGCAAAAAATTTCAGAATTGCACGTTGCAATGTGGAGATATTACTGTTTGTGCATTTACAATATTCATTGACTTTTGCCATTGAAAAACGTCCAGAAATGTTTGAAGCTACTGACTGAATGAAAGGAGCTGGCATCTCACTCTCTTTGAATCTTCTTTATCATGCTAGGATTAGCAGGAAAAAGCAAAAAATTTCAGAATTGCACCTTGCAATGCGGAGAAATTACTGTTTGTGCATTTACAATATTCATTGATTTTTGCCATTGAAAAACATCATGTTATTCATATACCAGAAATGTTTGAAGCTACTGACTGAAAGAAAAGAGCTGGCATCTCACTCTCTTTGAATCTTCTTTATCATGCCAGGATTAGCAGGAAAAAGCAAAAAATTTCAGAATTGCACGTTGCAATGTGGAGATATTACTGTTTGTGCATTTACAATATTCATTGATTTTTGCCATTGAAAAACGTCCAGAAATGTTTGAAGCTACTGACTGAATGAAAGGAGCTGGCATCTCACTCTCTTTGAATCTTCTTTATCATGCTAGGATTAGCAGGAAAAAGCAAAAAATTTCAGAATTGCACCTTGCAATGCGGAGAAATTACTGTGTGTGCATTTACAATATTCATTGATTTTTGCCATTGAAAAACATGTTATTCATATACCAGAAATGTTTGAAGCTTCTGACTGAATGAAAAGAGCTGGCATCTCACTCTCTTTGAATCTTCTTTATCATGCTAGGATTAGCAGGAAAAAGCAAAAAATTTCAGAATTGCACCTTGCAATGCGGAGAAATTACTCTTTGTGCATTTACAATATTCATTGATTTTTGCCATTGAAAAACATGTTATTCATATACCAGAAATGTTTGAAGCTACTGACTGAATGAAAAGAGCTGGCATCTCACTCTCTTTGAATCTTCTTTATCATGCCAGGATTAGCAGGAAAAAGCAAAAAATTTCAGAATTGCACCTTGCAATGTGGAGATATTACTGTTTGTGCATTTACAATATTCATTGATTTTTGCCATTGAAAAACGTCCAGAAATGTTTGAAGCTACTGACTGAATGAAAGGAGCTGGCATCTCACTCTCTTTGAATCTTCTTTATCATGCTAGGATTAGCAGGAAAAAGCAAAAAATTTCAGAATTGCACCTTGCAATGCGGAGAAATTACTGTTTGTGCATTTACAATATTCATTGATTTTTGCCATTGAAAAACATGTTATTCATATACCAGAAATGTTTGAAGCTACTGACTGAATGAAAAGAGCTGGCATCTCACTCTCTTTGAATCTTCTTTATCATGCCAGGATTAGCAGGAAAAAGCAAAAAATTTCAGAATTGCACCTTGCAATGTGGAGATATTACTGTTTGTGCATTTACAATATTCATTGATTTTTGCCATTGAAAAACGTCCAGAAATGTTTGAAGCTACTGACTGAATGAAAAGAGCTGGCATCTCACTCTCTTTGAATCTTCTTTATCATGCTAAGAGGAGCAGGAAAAAGCAAAAAATTTCAGAATTGCACGTTGCAATGTGGAGATATTACTGTTTGTGCATTTACAATATTCATTGATTTTTGCCATTGAAAAACATGTTATTCATATACCAGAAATGTTTGAAGCTACTGACTGAATGAAAAGAGCTGGCATCTCACTCTCTTTGAATCTTCTTTTTCATGCCAGGATTAGCAGGAAAAAGCAAAAAATTTCAGAATTGCACGTTGCAATGTGGAGATATTACTGTTTGTGCATTTACAATATTCATTGATTTTTGCCATTGAAAAACATCATGTTATTCATATACCAGAAATGTTTGAAGCTACTGACTGAATGAAAAGAGCTGGCATCTCACTCTCTTTGAATCTTCTTTATCATGCTAAGATGAGCAGGAAAAAGCAAAAAATTTCAGAATTGCACGTTGCAATGTGGAGATATTACTGTTTGTGCATTTACAATATTCATTGATTTTTGCCATTGAAAAACGTCCAGAAATGTTTGAAGCTACTGACTGAATGAAGGGAGCTGGCATCTCACTCTCTTTGAATCTTCTTTATCATGCTAGGGTTAGCAGGAAAAAGCAAAAAATTTCAGAATTGCACCTTGCAATGCGGAGAAATTACTGTTTGTGCATTTACAATATTCATTGATTTTTGCCATTGAAAAACATCATGTTATTCATATACCAGAAATGTTTGAAGCTACTGACTGAATGAAAAGAGCTGGCATCTCACTCTCTTTGAATCTTCTTTATCATGCTAAGAGGAGCAGGAAAAAGCAAAAAATGTCAGAATTGCACGTTGCAATGTGGAGATATTACTGTTTGTGCATTTACAATATTCATTGATTTTTGCCATTGAAAAACGTCCAGAAATGTTTGAAGCTACTGACTGAATGAATGGAGCTGGCATCTCACTCTCTTTGAATCTTCTTTATCATGCTAGGATTAGCAGGAAAAAGCAAAAAATTTCAGAATTGCACCTTGCAATGCGGAGAAATTACTGTGTGTGCATTTACAATATTCATTGATTTTTGCCATTGAAAAACATGTTATTCATATACCAGAAATGTTTGAAGCTACTGACTGAATGAAAAGAGCTGGCATCTCACTCTCTTTGAATCTTCTTTATCATGCTAGGATTAGCAGGAAAAAGCAAAAAATTTCAAAATTGCACCTTGCAATGCGGAGAAATTACTGTTTGTGCATTTACAATATTCATTGATTTTTGCCATTGAAAAACATGTTCTTCATATACCAGAAATGTTTGAAGCTACTGACTGAATGAAAAGAGCTGGCATCTCACTCTCTTTGAATCTTCTTTATCATGCCAGGATTAGCAGGAAAAAGCAAAAAATTTCAGAATTGCACGTTGCAATGTGGAGATATTACTGTTTGTGCATTTACAATATTCATTGATTTTTGCCATTGAAAAACGTCCAGAAATGTTTGAAGCTACTGACTGAATGAAAAGAGCTGGCATCTCACTCTCTTTGAATCTTCTTTATCATGCTAAGAGGAGCAGGAAAAAGCAAAAAATTTCAGAATTGCACGTTGCAATGTGGAGATATTACTGTTTGTGAATTTACAATATTCATTGATTTTTGCCATTGAAAAACGTCCAGAAATGTTTGAAGCTACTGACTGAATGAAGGGAGCTGGCATCTCACTCTCTTTGAATCTTCTTTATCATGCTAGGGTTAGCAGGAAAAAGCAAAAAATTTCAGAATTGCACTCTGCAATGCGGAGAAATTAGTTTGTGCATTTACAATATTCATTGATTTTTGCCATTGAAAAACATCATGTTATTCATATACCAGAAATGTTTGAAGCTACTGACTGAATGAAAAGAGCTGGCATCTCACTCTCTTTCAATCTTCTTTATCATGCTAAGAGGAGCAGGAAAAAGCAAAAAATGTCAGAATTGCACGTTGCAATGTGGAGATATTACTGTTTGTGCATTTACAATATTCATTGATTTTTGCCATTGAAAAACGTCCAGAAATGTTTGAAGCTACTGACTGAATGAATGGAGCTGGCATCTCACTCTCTTTGAATCTTCTTTATCATGCTAGGATTAGCAGGAAAAAGCAAAAAATTTCAGAATTGCACCTTGCAATGCGGAGAAATTACTGTGTGTGCATTTACAATATTCATTGATTTTTGCCATTGAAAAACATGTTATTCATATACCAGAAATGTTTGAAGCTACTGACTGAATGAAAAGAGCTGGCATCTCACTCTCTTTGAATCTTCTTTATCATGCTAGGATTAGCAGGAAAAAGCAAAAAATTTCAGAATTGCACCTTGCAATGCGGAGAAATTACTGTTTGTGCATTTACAATATTCATTGATTTTTGCCATTGAAAAACATGTTCTTCATATACCAAAAATGTTTGAAGCTACTGACTGAATGAAAAGAGCTGGCATCTCACTCTCTTTGAATCTTCTTTATCATGCCAGGATTAGCAGGAAAAAGCAAAAAATTTCAGAATTGCACGTTGCAATGTGGAGATATTACTGTTTGTGCATTTACAATATTCATTGATTTTTGCCATTGAAAAACGTCCAGAAATGTTTGAAGCTACTGACTGAATGAAAGGAGCTGGCATCTCACTCTCTTTGAATCTTCTTTATCATGCTAGGATTAGCAGGAAAAAGCAAAAAATTTCAGAATTGCACCTTGCAATGCGGAGAAATTACTGTTTGTGCATTTACAATATTCATTGATTTTTGCCATTGAAAAACATCATGTTATTCATATACCAGAAATGTTTGAAGCTACTGACTGAATGAAAAGAGCTGGCATCTCACTCTCTTTGAATCTTCTTTATCATGCCAGGATTAGCAGGAAAAAGCAAAAAATGTCAGAATTGCACGTTGCAATGTGGAGATATTACTGTTTGTGCATTTACAATATTCATTGATTTTTGCCATTGAAAAACGTCCAGAAATGTTTGAAGCTACTGGCTGAATGAAAGGAGCTGGCATCTCACTCTCTTTGAATCTTCTTTATCATGCTAGGATTAGCAGGAAAAAGCAAAAAATTTCAGAATTGCACCTTGCAATGCGGAGAAATTACTGTGTGTGCATTTACAATATTCATTGATTTTTGCCATTGAAAAACATGTTATTCATATACCAGAAATGTTTGAAGCTACTGACTGAATGAAAAGAGCTGGCATCTCACTCTCTTTGAATCTTCTTTATCATGCTAGGATTAGCAGGAAAAAGCAAAAAATTTCAGAATTGCACCTTGCAATGCGGAGAAATTACTGTTTGTGCATTTACAATATTCATTGATTTTTGCCATTGAAAAACATGTTATTCATATACCAGAAATGTTTGAAGCTACTGACTGAATGAAAAGAGCTGGCATCTCACTCTCTTTGAATCTTCTTTATCATGCCAGGATTAGCAGGAAAAAGCAAAAAATTTCAGAATTACACGTTGCAATGTGGAGATATTACTGTTTGTGCATTAACAATATTCATTGATTTTTGCCATTGAAAAACGTCCAGAAATGTTTGAAGCTACTGACTGAATGAAAGGAGCTGGCATCTCACTCTCTTTGAATCTTCTTTATCATGCTAGGATTAGCAGGAAAAAGCAAAAAATTTCAGAATTGCACCTTGCAATGCGGAGAAATTACTGTTTGTGCATTTACAATATTCATTGATTTTTGCCATTGAAAAACATCATGTTATTCATATACCAGAAATGTTTGAAGCTCCTGACTGAATGAAAAGAGCTGGCATCTCACTCTCTTTGAATCTTCTTTATCATGCCAGGATTAGCAGGAAAAAGCAAAAAATTTCAGAATTGCACGTTGCAATGTGGAGATATTACTGTTTGTGCATTTACAATATTCATTGATTTTTGCCATTGAAAAACGTCCAGAAATGTTTGAAGCTACTGACTGAATGAAAGGAGCTGGCATCTCACTCTCTTTGAATCTTCTTTATCATGCTAGGATTAGCAGGAAAAAGCAAAAAATTTCAGAATTGCACCTTGCAATGCGGAGAAATTACTGTGTGTGCATTTACAATATTCATTGATTTTTGCCATTGAAAAACATGTTATTCATATACCAGAAATGTTTGAAGCTTCTGACTGAATGAAAAGAGCTGGCATCTCACTCTCTTTGAATCTTCTTTATCATGCTAGGATTAGCAGGAAAAAGCAAAAAATTTCAGAATTGCACCTTGCAATGCGGAGAAATTACTGTTTGTGCATTTACAATATTCATTGATTTTTGCCATTGAAAAACATGTTATTCATATACCAGAAATGTTTGAAGCTACTGACTGAATGAAAAGAGCTGGCATCTCACTCTCTTTGAATCTTCTTTATCATGCCAGGATTAGCAGGAAAAAGCAAAAAATTTCAGAATTACACGTTGCAATGTGGAGATATTACTGTTTGTGCATTTACAATATTCATTGATTTTTGCCATTGAAAAACGTCCAGAAATGTTTGAAGCTACTGACTGAATGAAAGGAGCTGGCATCTCACTCTCTTTGAATCTTCTTTATCATGCTAGGATTAGCAGGAAAAAGCAAAAAATTTCAGAATTGCACCTTGCAATGCGGAGAAATTACTGTTTGTGCATTTACAATATTCATTGATTTTTGCCATTGAAAAACATCATGTTATTCATATACCAGAAATGTTTGAAGCTACTGACTGAATGAAAAGAGCTGGCATCTCACTCTCTTTGAATCTTCTTTATCATGCCAGGATTAGCAGGAAAAAGCAAAAAATTTCAGAATTGCACGTTGCAATGTGGAGATATTACTGTTTGTGCATTTACAATATTCATTGATTTTTGCCATTGAAAAACGTCCAGAAATGTTTGAAGCTACTGACTGAATGAAAGGAGCTGGCATCTCACTCTCTTTGAATCTTCTTTATCATGCTAGGATTAGCAGGAAAAAGCAAAAAATTTCAGAATTGCACCTTGCAATGCGGAGAAATTACTGTTTGTGCATTTACAATATTCATTGATTTTTGCCATTGAAAAACATCATGTTATTCATATACCAGAAGTGTTTGAAGCTACTGACTGAAAGAAAAGAGCTGGCATCTCACTCTCTTTGATTCTTCTTTATCATGCCAGGATTAGCAGGAAAAAGCAAAAAATTTCAGAATTGCACGTTGCAATGTGGAGATATTACTGTTTGTGCATTTACAATATTCATTGATTTTTGCCATTGAAAAACGTCCAGAAATGTTTGAAGCTACTGACTGAATGAAAGGAGCTGGCATCTCACTCTCTTTGAATCTTCTTTATCATGCTAGGATTAGCAGGAAAAAGCAAAAAATTTCAGAATTGCACCTTGCAATGCGGAGAAATTACTGTGTGTGCATTTACAATATTCATTGATTTTTGCCATTGAAAAACATCATGTTATTCATATACCAGAAATGTTTGAAGCTACTGACTGAATGAAAAGAGCTGGCATCTCACTCTCTTTGAATCTTCTTTATCATGCTAAGAGGAGCAGGAAAAAGCAAAAAATGTCAGAATTGCACGTTGCAATGTGGAGATATTACTGTTTGTGCATTTACAATATTCATTGATTTTTGCCATTGAAAAACGTCCAGAAATGTTTGAAGCTACTGACTGAATGAAAGGAGCTGGCATCTCACTCTCTTTGAATCTTCTTTATCATGCTAGGATTAGCAGGAAAAAGCAAAAAATTTCAGAATTTCACCTTGCAATGCGGAGAAATTACTGTGTGTGCATTTACAATATTCATTGATTTTTGCCATTGAAAAACATGTTATTCATATACCAGAAATGTTTGAAGCTTCTGACTGAATGAAAAGAGCTGGCATCTCACTCTCTTTGAATCTTCTTTATCATGCTAGGATTAGCAGGAAAAAGCAAAAAATTTCAGAATTGCACCTTGCAATGCGGAGAAATTACTGTTTGTGCATTTACAATATTCATTGATTTTTGCCATTGAAAAACATGTTATTCATATACCAGAAATGTTTGAAGCTACTGACTGAATGAAAAGAGCTGGCATCTCACTCTCTTTGAATCTTCTTTATCATGCCAGGATTAGCAGGAAAAAGCAAAAAATTTCAGAATTACACGTTGCAATGTGGAGATATTACTGTTTGTGCATTAACAATATTCATTGATTTTTGCCATTGAAAAACGTCCAGAAATGTTTGAAGCTACTGACTGAATGAAAGGAGCTGGCATCTCACTCTCTTTGAATCTTCTTTATCATGCTAGGATTAGCAGGAAAAAGCAAAAAATTTCAGAATTGCACCTTGCAATGCGGAGAAATTACTGTTTGTGCATTTACAATATTCATTGATTTTTGCCATTGAAAAACATCATGTTATTCATATACCAGAAATGTTTGAAGCTACTGACTGAAAGAAAAGAGCTGGCATCTCACTCTCTTTGAATCTTCTTTATCATGCCAGGATTAGCAGGAAAAAGCAAAAAATTTCAGAATTGCACGTTGCAATGTGGAGATATTACTGTTTGTGCATTTACAATATTCATTGATTTTTGCCATTGAAAAACGTCCAGAAATGTTTGAAGCTACTGACTGAATGAAAGGAGCTGGCATCTCACTCTCTTTGAATCTTCTTTATCATGCTAGGATTAGCAGGAAAAAGCAAAAAATTTCAGAATTGCACCTTGCAATGCGGAGAAATTACTGTGTGTGCATTTACAATATTCATTGATTTTTGCCATTGAAAAACATCATGTTATTCATATACCAGAAATGTTTGAAGCTACTGACTGAATGAAAAGAGCTGGCATCTCACTCTCTTTGAATCTTCTTTATCATGCTAAGAGGAGCAGGAAAAAGCAAAAAATGTCAGAATTGCACGTTGCAATGTGGAGATATTACTGTTTGTGCATTTACAATATTCATTGATTTTTGCCATTGAATAACGTCCAGAAATGTTTGAAGCTACTGACTGAATGAAAGGAGCTGGCATCTCACTCTCTTTGAATCTTCTTTATCATGCTAGGATTAGCAGGAAAAAGCAAAAAATTTCAGAATTGCACCTTGCAATGCGGAGAAATTACCGTGTGTGCATTTACAATATTCATTGATTTTTGCCATTGAAAAACATGTTATTCATATACCAGAAATGTTTGAAGCTTCTGACTGAATGAAAAGAGCTGGCATCTCACTCTCTTTGAATCTTCTTTATCATGCTAGGATTAGCAGGAAAAAGCAAAAAATTTCAGAATTGCACCTTGCAATGCGGAGAAATTACTGTTTGTGCATTTACAATATTCATTGATTTTTGCCATTGAAAAACATGTTATTCATATACCAGAAATGTTTGAAGCTACTGACTGAATGAAAAGAGCTGGCATCTCACTCTCTTTGAATCTTCTTTATCATGCCAGGATTAGCAGGAAAAAGCAAAAAATTTCAGAATTACACGTTGCAATGTGGAGATATTACTGTTTGTGCATTTACAATATTCATTGATTTTTGCCATTGAAAAACGTCCAGAAATGTTTGAAGCTACTGACTGAATGAAAGGAGCTGGCATCTCACTCTCTTTGAATCTTCTTTATCATGCTAGGATTAGCAGGAAAAAGCAAAAAATTTCAGAATTGCACCTTGCAATGCGGAGAAATTACTGTTTGTGCATTTACAATATTCATTGATTTTTGCCATTGAAAAACATCATGTTATTCATATACCAGAAATGTTTGAAGCTACTGACTGAATGAAAAGAGCTGGCATCTCACTCTCTTTGAATCTTCTTTATCATGCCAGGATTAGCAGGAAAAAGCAAAAAATGTCAGAATTGCACGTTGCAATGTGGAGATATTACTGTTTGTGCATTTACAATATTCATTGATTTTTGCCATTGAAAAACGTCCAGAAATGTTTGAAGCTACTGACTGAATGAAAGGAGCTGGCATCTCACTCTCTTTGAATCTTCTTTATCATGCTAGGATTAGCAGGAAAAAGCAAAAAATTTCAGAATTGCACCTTGCAATGCGGAGAAATTACTGTTTGTGCATTTACAATATTCATTGATTTTTGCCATTGAAAAACATCATGTTATTCATATACCAGAAGTGTTTGAAGCTACTGACTGAAAGAAAAGAGCTGGCATCTCACTCTCTTTGATTCTTCTTTATCATGCCAGGATTAGCAGGAAAAAGCAAAAAATTTCAGAATTGCACGTTGCAATGTGGAGATATTACTGTTTGTGCATTTACAATATTCATTGATTTTTGCCATTGAAAAACGTCCAGAAATGTTTGAAGCTACTGACTGAATGAAAGGAGCTGGCATCTCACTCTCTTTGAATCTTCTTTATCATGCTATGATTAGCAGGAAAAAGCAAAAAATTTCAGAATTGCACCTTGCAATGCGGAGAAATTACTGTGTGTGCATTTACAATATTCATTGATTTTTGCCATTGAAAAACATCATGTTATTCATATACCAGAAATGTTTGAAGCTACTGACTGAATGAAAAGAGCTGGCATCTCACTCTCTTTGAATCTTCTTTATCATGCTAAGAGGAGCAGGAAAAAGCAAAAAATGTCAGAATTGCACGTTGCAATGTGGAGATATTACTGTTTGTGCATTTACAATATTCATTGATTTTTGCCATTGAAAAACGTCCAGAAATGTTTGAAGCTACTGACTGAATGAAAGGAGCTGGCATCTCACTCTCTTTGAATCTTCTTTATCATGCTATGATTAGCAGGAAAAAGCAAAAAATTTCAGAATTGCACCTTGCAATGCGGAGAAATTACTGTTTGTGCATTTACAATATTCATTGATTTTTGCCATTGAAAAACATGTTATTCATATACCAGAAATGTTTGAAGCTACTGACTGAATGAAAAGAGCTGGCATCTCACTCTCTTTGAATCTTCTTTATCATGCCAGGATTAGCAGGAAAAAGCAAAAAATTTCAGAATTACACGTTGCAATGTGGAGATATTACTGTTTGTGCATTAACAATATTCATTGATTTTTGCCATTGAAAAACGTCCAGAAATGTTTGAAGCTACTGACTGAATGAAAGGAGCTGGCATCTCACTCTCTTTGAATCTTCTTTATCATGCTAGGATTAGCAGGAAAAAGCAAAAAATTTCAGAATTGCACCTTGCAATGCGGAGAAATTACTGTTTGTGCATTTACAATATTCATTGATTTTTGCCATTGAAAAACATCATGTTATTCATATACCAGAAATGTTTGAAGCTACTGACTGAAAGAAAAGAGCTGGCATCTCACTCTCTTTGAATCTTCTTTATCATGCCAGGATTAGCAGGAAAAAGCAAAAAATTTCAGAATTGCACGTTGCAATGTGGAGATATTACTGTTTGTGCATTTACAATATTCATTGATTTTTGCCATTGAAAAACGTCCAGAAATGTTTGAAGCTACTGACTGAATGAAAGGAGCTGGCATCTCACTCTCTTTGAATCTTCTTTATCATGCTAGGATTAGCAGGAAAAAGCAAAAAATTTCAGAATTGCACCTTGCAATGCGGAGAAATTACTGTGTGTGCATTTACAATATTCATTGATTTTTGCCATTGAAAAACATCATGTTATTCATATACCAGAAATGTTTGAAGCTACTGACTGAATGAAAAGAGCTGGCATCTCACTCTCTTTGAATCTTCTTTATCATGCTAAGAGGAGCAGGAAAAAGCAAAAAATGTCAGAATTGCACGTTGCAATGTGGAGATATTACTGTTTGTGCATTTACAATATTCATTGATTTTTGCCATTGAATAACGTCCAGAAATGTTTGAAGCTACTGACTGAATGAAAGGAGCTGGCATCTCACTCTCTTTGAATCTTCTTTATCATGCTAGGATTAGCAGGAAAAAGCAAAAAATTTCAGAATTGCACCTTGCAATGCGGAGAAATTACCGTGTGTGCATTTACAATATTCATTGATTTTTGCCATTGAAAAACATGTTATTCATATACCAGAAATGTTTGAAGCTTCTGACTGAATGAAAAGAGCTGGCATCTCACTCTCTTTGAATCTTCTTTATCATGCTAGGATTAGCAGGAAAAAGCAAAAAATTTCAGAATTGCACCTTGCAATGCGGAGAAATTACTGTTTGTGCATTTACAATATTCATTGATTTTTGCCATTGAAAAACATGTTATTCATATACCAGAAATGTTTGAAGCTACTGACTGAATGAAAAGAGCTGGCATCTCACTCTCTTTGAATCTTCTTTATCATGCCAGGATTAGCAGGAAAAAGCAAAAAATTTCAGAATTACACGTTGCAATGTGGAGATATTACTGTTTGTGCATTTACAATATTCATTGATTTTTGCCATTGAAAAACGTCCAGAAATGTTTGAAGCTACTGACTGAATGAAAGGAGCTGGCATCTCACTCTCTTTGAATCTTCTTTATCATGCTAGGATTAGCAGGAAAAAGCAAAAAATTTCAGAATTGCACCTTGCAATGCGGAGAAATTACTGTTTGTGCATTTACAATATTCATTGATTTTTGCCATTGAAAAACATCATGTTATTCATATACCAGAAATGTTTGAAGCTACTGACTGAATGAAAAGAGCTGGCATCTCACTCTCTTTGAATCTTCTTTATCATGCCAGGATTAGCAGGAAAAAGCAAAAAATGTCAGAATTGCACGTTGCAATGTGGAGATATTACTGTTTGTGCATTTACAATATTCATTGATTTTTGCCATTGAAAAACGTCCAGAAATGTTTGAAGCTACTGACTGAATGAAAGGAGCTGGCATCTCACTCTCTTTGAATCTTCTTTATCATGCTAGGATTAGCAGGAAAAAGCAAAAAATTTCAGAATTGCACCTTGCAATGCGGAGAAATTACTGTTTGTGCATTTACAATATTCATTGATTTTTGCCATTGAAAAACATCATGTTATTCATATACCAGAAGTGTTTGAAGCTACTGACTGAAAGAAAAGAGCTGGCATCTCACTCTCTTTGATTCTTCTTTATCATGCCAGGATTAGCAGGAAAAAGCAAAAAATTTCAGAATTGCACGTTGCAATGTGGAGATATTACTGTTTGTGCATTTACAATATTCATTGATTTTTGCCATTGAAAAACGTCCAGAAATGTTTGAAGCTACTGACTGAATGAAAGGAGCTGGCATCTCACTCTCTTTGAATCTTCTTTATCATGCTATGATTAGCAGGAAAAAGCAAAAAATTTCAGAATTGCACCTTGCAATGCGGAGAAATTACTGTGTGTGCATTTACAATATTCATTGATTTTTGCCATTGAAAAACATCATGTTATTCATATACCAGAAATGTTTGAAGCTACTGACTGAATGAAAAGAGCTGGCATCTCACTCTCTTTGAATCTTCTTTATCATGCTAAGAGGAGCAGGAAAAAGCAAAAAATGTCAGAATTGCACGTTGCAATGTGGAGATATTACTGTTTGTGCATTTACAATATTCATTGATTTTTGCCATTGAAAAACGTCCAGAAATGTTTGAAGCTACTGACTGAATGAAAGGAGCTGGCATCTCACTCTCTTTGAATCTTCTTTATCATGCTAGGATTAGCAGGAAAAAGCAAAAAATTTCAGAATTGCACCTTGCAATGCGGAGAAATTACTGTGTGTGCATTTACAATATTCATTGATTTTTGCCATTGAAAAACATGTTATTCATATACCAGAAATGTTTGAAGCTTCTGACTGAATGAAAAGAGCTGGCATCTCACTCTCTTTGAATCTTCTTTATCATGCTAGGATTAGCAGGAAAAAGCAAAAAATTTCAGAATTGCACCTTGCAATGCGGAGAAATTACTGTTTGTGCATTTACAATATTCATTGATTTTTGCCATTGAAAAACATGTTATTCATATACCAGAAATGTTTGAAGCTACTGACTGAATGAAAAGAGCTGGCATCTCACTCTCTTTGAATCTTCTTTATCATGCCAGGATTAGCAGGAAAAAGCAAAAAATTTCAGAATTACACGTTGCAATGTGGAGATATTACTGTTTGTGCATTAACAATATTCATTGATTTTTGCCATTGAAAAACGTCCAGAAATGTTTGAAGCTACTGACTGAATGAAAGGAGCTGGCATCTCACTCTCTTTGAATCTTCTTTATCATGCTAGGATTAGCAGGAAAAAGCAAAAAATTTCAGAATTGCACCTTGCAATGCGGAGAAATTACTGTTTGTGCATTTACAATATTCATTGATTTTTGCCATTGAAAAACATCATGTTATTCATATACCAGAAATGTTTGAAGCTACTGACTGAATGAAAAGAGCTGGCATCTCACTCTCTTTGAATCTTCTTTATCATGCCAGGATTAGCAGGAAAAAGCAAAAAATTTCAGAATTGCACGTTGCAATGTGGAGATATTACTGTTTGTGCATTTACAATATTCATTGATTTTTGCCATTGAAAAACGTCCAGAAATGTTTGAAGCTACTGACTGAATGAAAGGAGCTGGCATCTCACTCTCTTTGAATCTTCTTTATCATGCTAGGATTAGCAGGAAAAAGCAAAAAATTTCAGAATTGCACCTTGCAATGCGGAGAAATTACTGTTTGTGCATTTACAATATTCATTGATTTTTGCCATTGAAAAACATCATGTTATTCATATACCAGAAATGTTTGAAGCTACTGACTGAATGAAAAGAGCTGGCATCTCACTCTCTTTGAACATTCTTTATCATGCCAGGATTAGCAGGAAAAAGCAAAAAATTTCAGAATTGCACGTTGCAATGTGGAGATATTACTGTTTGTGCATTTACAATATTCATTGATTTTTGCCATTGAAAAACGTCCAGAAATGTTTGAAGCTACTGACTGAATGAAAAGAGCTGGCATCTCACTCTCTTTGAATCTTCTTTATCATGCTAGGATTAGCAGGAAAAAGCAAAAAATTTCAGAATTGCACCTTGCAATGCGGAGAAATTACTGTTTGTGCATTTACAATATTCATTGATTTTTGCCATTGAAAAACATCATGTTATTCATATACCAGAAATGTTTGAAGCTACTGACTGAATGAAAAGAGCTGGCATCTCACTCTCTTTGAATCTTCTTTTTCATGCCAGGATTAGCAGGAAAAAGCAAAAAATTTCAGAATTGCACGTTGCAATGTGGAGATATTACTGTTTGTGCATTTACAATATTCATTGATTTTTGCCATTGAAAAACATCATGTTATTCATATACCAGAAATGTTTGAAGCTACTGACTGAATGAAAAGAGCTGGCATCTCACTCTCTTTGAATCTTCTTTATCATGCTAAGAGGAGCAGGAAAAAGCAAAAAATTTCAGAATTTCACGTTGCAATGTGGAGATATTACTGTTTGTGCATTTACAATATTCATTGATTTTTGCCATTGAAAAACGTCCAGAAATGTTTGAAGCTACTGACTGAATGAAAGGAGCTGGCATCTCACTCTCTTTGAATCTTTATCATGCTAGGATTAGCAGGAAAAAGCAAAAAATTTCAGAATTGCACCTTGCAATGCGGAGAAATTACTGTTTGTGCATTTACAATATTCATTGATTTTTGCCATTGAAAAACATCATGTTATTCATATACCAGAAATGTTTGAAGCTACTGACTGAATGAAAAGAGCTGGCATCTCACTCTCTTTGAATCTTCTTTATCATGCTAAGAGGAGCAGGAAAAAGCAAAAAATGTCAGAATTGCACGTTGCAATGTGGAGATATTACTGTTTGTGCATTTACAATATTCATTGATTTTTGCCATTGAAAAACGTCCAGAAATGTTTGAAGCTACTGACTGAATGAATGGAGCTGACATCTCACTCTCTTTGAATCTTCTTTATCATGCTAAAATTAGCAGGAAAAAGCAAAAAATTTCAGAATTGCACCTTGCAATGCGGAGAAATTACTGTGTGTGCATTTACAATATTCATTGATTTTTGCCATTGAAAAACATGTTATTCATATACCAGAAATGTTTGAAGCTACTGACTGAATGAAAAGAGCTGGCATGTCACTCTCTTTGAATCTTCTTTATCATGCTAGGATTAGCAGGAAAAAGCAAAAAATTTCAGAATTGCACCTTGCAATGCGGAGAAATTACTGTGTGTGCATTTACAATATTCATTGATTTTTGCCATTGAAAAACATCATGTTATTCATATACCAGAAATGTTTGAAGCTACTGACTGAATGAAAAGAGCTGGCATCTCACTCTCTTTGAATCTTCTTTATCATGCTAAGAGGAGCAGGAAAAAGCAAAAAATGTCAGAATTGCACGTTGCAATGTGGAGATATTACTGTTTGTGCATTTACAATATTCATTGATTTTTGCCATTGAAAAACGTCCAGAAATGTTTGAAGCTACTGACTGAATGAAAGGAGCTGGCATCTCACTCTCTTTGAATCTTCTTTATCATGCTAGGATTAGCAGGAAAAAGCAAAAAATTTCAGAATTGCACCTTGCAATGCGGAGAAATTACTGTGTGTGCATTTACAATATTCATTGATTTTTGCCATTGAAAAACATGTTATTCATATACCAGAAATGTTTGAAGCTTCTGACTGAATGAAAAGAGCTGGCATCTCACTCTCTTTGAATCTTCTTTATCATGCTAGGATTAGCAGGAAAAAGCAAAAAATTTCAGAATTGCACCTTGCAATGCGGAGAAATTACTGTTTGTGCATTTACAATATTCATTGATTTTTGCCATTGAAAAACATGTTATTCATATACCAGAAATGTTTGAAGCTACTGACTGAATGAAAAGAGCTGGCATCTCACTCTCTTTGAATCTTCTTTATCATGCCAGGATTAGCAGGAAAAAGCAAAAAATTTCAGAATTACACGTTGCAATGTGGAGATATTACTGTTTGTGCATTAACAATATTCATTGATTTTTGCCATTGAAAAACGTCCAGAAATGTTTGAAGCTACTGACTGAATGAAAGGAGCTGGCATCTCACTCTCTTTGAATCTTCTTTATCATGCTAGGATTAGCAGGAAAAAGCAAAAAATTTCAGAATTGCACCTTGCAATGCGGAGAAATTACTGTTTGTGCATTTACAATATTCATTGATTTTTGCCATTGAAAAACATCATGTTATTCATATACCAGAAATGTTTGAAGCTACTGACTGAATGAAAAGAGCTGGCATCTCACTCTCTTTGAATCTTCTTTATCATGCCAGGATTAGCAGGAAAAAGCAAAAAATTTCAGAATTGCACGTTGCAATGTGGAGATATTACTGTTTGTGCATTTACAATATTCATTGATTTTTGCCATTGAAAAACGTCCAGAAATGTTTGAAGCTACTGACTGAATGAAAGGAGCTGGCATCTCACTCTCTTTGAATCTTCTTTATCATGCTAGGATTAGCAGGAAAAAGCAAAAAATTTCAGAATTGCACCTTGCAATGCGGAGAAATTACTGTTTGTGCATTTACAATATTCATTGATTTTTGCCATTGAAAAACATCATGTTATTCATATACCAGAAATGTTTGAAGCTACTGACTGAATGAAAAGAGCTGGCATCTCACTCTCTTTGAACATTCTTTATCATGCCAGGATTAGCAGGAAAAAGCAAAAAATTTCAGAATTGCACGTTGCAATGTGGAGATATTACTGTTTGTGCATTTACAATATTCATTGATTTTTGCCATTGAAAAACGTCCAGAAATGTTTGAAGCTACTGACTGAATGAAAAGAGCTGGCATCTCACTCTCTTTGAATCTTCTTTATCATGCTAGGATTAGCAGGAAAAAGCAAAAAATTTCAGAATTGCACCTTGCAATGCGGAGAAATTACTGTTTGTGCATTTACAATATTCATTGATTTTTGCCATTGAAAAACATCATGTTATTCATATACCAGAAATGTTTGAAGCTACTGACTGAATGAAAAGAGCTGGCATCTCACTCTCTTTGAATCTTCTTTTTCATGCCAGGATTAGCAGGAAAAAGCAAAAAATTTCAGAATTGCACGTTGCAATGTGGAGATATTACTGTTTGTGCATTTACAATATTCATTGATTTTTGCCATTGAAAAACATCATGTTATTCATATACCAGAAATGTTTGAAGCTACTGACTGAATGAAAAGAGCTGGCATCTCACTCTCTTTGAATCTTCTTTATCATGCTAAGAGGAGCAGGAAAAAGCAAAAAATTTCAGAATTTCACGTTGCAATGTGGAGATATTACTGTTTGTGCATTTACAATATTCATTGATTTTTGCCATTGAAAAACGTCCAGAAATGTTTGAAGCTACTGACTGAATGAAAGGAGCTGGCATCTCACTCTCTTTGAATCTTTATCATGCTAGGATTAGCAGGAAAAAGCAAAAAATTTCAGAATTGCACCTTGCAATGCGGAGAAATTACTGTTTGTGCATTTACAATATTCATTGATTTTTGCCATTGAAAAACATCATGTTATTCATATACCAGAAATGTTTGAAGCTACTGACTGAATGAAAAGAGCTGGCATCTCACTCTCTTTGAATCTTCTTTATCATGCTAAGAGGAGCAGGAAAAAGCAAAAAATGTCAGAATTGCACGTTGCAATGTGGAGATATTACTGTTTGTGCATTTACAATATTCATTGATTTTTGCCATTGAAAAACGTCCAGAAATGTTTGAAGCTACTGACTGAATGAATGGAGCTGACATCTCACTCTCTTTGAATCTTCTTTATCATGCTAAAATTAGCAGGAAAAAGCAAAAAATTTCAGAATTGCACCTTGCAATGCGGAGAAATTACTGTGTGTGCATTTACAATATTCATTGATTTTTGCCATTGAAAAACATGTTATTCATATACCAGAAATGTTTGAAGCTACTGACTGAATGAAAAGAGCTGGCATGTCACTCTCTTTGAATCTTCTTTATCATGCTAGGATTAGCAGGAAAAAGCAAAAAATTTCAGAATTGCACCTTGCAATGCGGAGAAATTACTGTTTGTGCATTTACAATATTCATTGATTTTTGCCATTGAAAAACATGTTATTCATATACCAGAAATGTTTGAAGCTACTGACTGAATGAAAAGAGCTGGCATCTCACTCTCTTTGAATCTTCTTTATCATGCCAGGATTAGCAGGAAAAAGCAAAAAATTTCAGAATTAGACGTTGCAATGTGGAGATATTACTGTTTGTGCATTTACAATATTCATTGATTTTTGCCATTGAAAAACGTCCAGAAATGTTTGAAGCTACTGACTGAATGAAAGGAGCTGGCATCTCACTCTCTTTGAATCTTCTTTATCATGCTAGGATTAGCAGGAAAAAGCAAAAAATTTCAGAATTGCACCTTGCAATGCGGAGAAATTACTGTTTGTGCATTTACAATATTCATTGATTTTTGCCATTGAAAAACATCATGTTATTCATATACCAGAAATGTTTGAAGCTACTGACTGAAAGAAAAGAGCTGGCATCTCACTCTCTTTGAATCTTCTTTATCATGCCAGGATTAGCAGGAAAAAGCAAAAAATTTCAGAATTGCACGTTGCAATGTGGAGATATTACTGTTTGTGCATTTACAATATTCATTGATTTTTGCCATTGAAAAACGTCCAGAAATGTTTGAAGCTACTGACTGAATGAAAGGAGCTGGCATCTCACTCTCTTTGAATCTTCTTTATCATGCTAGGATTAGCAGGAAAAAGCAAAAAATTTCAGAATTGCACCTTGCAATGCGGAGAAATTACTGTGTGTGCATTTACAATATTCATTGATTTTTGCCATTGAAAAACATCATGTTATTCATATACCAGAAATGTTTGAAGCTACTGACTGAATGAAAAGAGCTGGCATCTCACTCTCTTTGAATCTTCTTTATCATGCTAAGAGGAGCAGGAAAAAGCAAAAAATGTCAGAATTGCACGTTGCAATGTGGAGATATTACTGTTTGTGCATTTACAATATTCATTGATTTTTGCCATTGAAAAACGTCCAGAAATGTTTGAAGCTACTGACTGAATGAAAGGAGCTGGCATCTCACTCTCTTTGAATCTTCTTTATCATGCTAGGATTAGCAGGAAAAAGCAAAAAATTTCAGAATTGCACCTTGCAATGCGGAGAAATTACTGTGTGTGCATTTACAATATTCATTGATTTTTGCCATTGAAAAACATGTTATTCATATACCAGAAATGTTTGAAGCTTCTGACTGAATGAAAAGAGCTGGCATCTCACTCTCTTTGAATGTTCTTTATCATGCTAGGATTAGCAGGAAAAAGCAAAAAATTTCAGAATTGCACCTTGCAATGCGGAGAAATTACTGTTTGTGCATTTACAATATTCATTGATTTTTGCCATTGAAAAACATGTTATTCATATACCAGAAATGTTTGAAGCTACTGACTGAATGAAAAGAGCTGGCATCTCACTCTCTTTGAATCTTCTTTATCATGCCAGGATTAGCAGGAAAAAGCAAAAAATTTCAGAATTACACGTTGCAATGTGGAGATATTACTGTTTGTGCATTTACAATATTCATTGATTTTTGCCACTGAAAAACGTCCAGAAATGTTTGAAGCTACTGACTGAATGAAAGGAGCTGGCATCTCACTCTCTTTGAATCTTCTTTATCATGCTAGGATTAGCAGGAAAAAGCAAAAAATTTCAGAATTGCACCTTGCAATGCGGAGAAATTACTGTTTGTGCATTTACAATATTCATTGATTTTTGCCATTGAAAAACATCATGTTATTCATATACCAGAAATGTTTGAAGCTACTGACTGAATGAAAAGAGCTGGCATCTCACTCTCTTTGAATCTTCTTTATCATGCCAGGATTAGCAGGAAAAAGCAAAAAATTTCAGAATTGCACGTTGCAATGTGGAGATATTACTGTTTCTGCATTTACAATATTCATTGATTTTTGCCATTGAAAAACGTCCAGAAATGTTTGAAGCTACTGACTGAATGAAAGGAGCTGGCATCTCACTCTCTTTGAATCTTCTTTATCATGCTAGGATTAGCAGGAAAAAGCAAAAAATTTCAGAATTGCACATTGCAATGCGGAGAAATTACTGTTTGTGCATTTACAATATTCATTGATTTTTTGCCATTGAAAAACATCATGTTATTCATATACCAGAAATGTTTGAAGCTACTGACTGAAAGAAAAGAGCTGGCATCTCACTCTCTTTGAATCTTCTTTATCATGCCAGGATTAGCAGGAAAAAGCAAAAAATTTCAGAATTGCACGTTGCAATGTGGAGATATTACTGTTTGTGCATTTACAATATTCATTGATTTTTGCCATTGAAAAACGTCCAGAAATGTTTGAAGCTACTGACTGAATGAAAGGAGCTGGCATCTCACTCTCTTTGAATCTTCTTTATCATGCTAGGATTAGCAGGAAAAAGCAAAAAATTTCAGAATTGCACCTTGCAATGCGGAGAAATTACTGTGTGTGCATTTACAATATTCATTGATTTTTGCCATTGAAAAACATCATGTTATTCATATACCAGAAATGTTTGAAGCTACTGACTGAATGAAAAGAGCTGGCATCTCACTCTCTTTGAATCTTCTTTATCATGCTAAGAGGAGCAGGAAAAAGCAAAAAATGTCAGAATTGCACGTTGCAATGTGGAGATATTACTGTTTGTGCATTTACAATATTCATTGATTTTTGCCATTGAAAAACGTCCAGAAATGTTTGAAGCTACTGACTGAATGAAAGGAGCTGGCATCTCAATCTCTTTGAATCTTCTTTATCATGCTAGGATTAGCAGGAAAAAGCAAAAAATTTCAGAATTGCACCTTGCAATGCGGAGAAATTACTGTGTGTGCATTTACAATATTCATTGATTTTTGCCATTGAAAAACATGTTATTCATATAACAGAAATGTTTGAAGCTTCTGACTGAATGAAAAGAGCTGGCATCTCACTCTCTTTGAATCTTCTTTATCATGCTAGGATTAGCAGGAAAAAGCAAAAAATTTCAGAATTGCACCTTGCAATGCGGAGAAATTACTGTTTGTGCATTTACAATATTCATTGATTTTTGCCATTGAAAAACATGTTATTCATATACCAGAAATGTTTGAAGCTACTGACTGAATGAAAAGAGCTGGCATCTCACTCTCTTTGAATCTTCTTTATCATGCCAGGATTAGCAGGAAAAAGCAAAAAATTTCAGAATTACACGTTGCAATGTGGAGATATTACTGTTTGTGCATTTACAATATTCATTGATTTTTGCCATTGAAAAACGTCCAGAAATGTTTGAAGCTACTGACTGAATGAAAGGAGCTGGCATCTCACTCTCTTTGAATCTTCTTTATCATGCTAGGATTAGCAGGAAAAAGCAAAAAATTTCAGAATTGCACCTTGCAATGCAGAGATATTACTGTTTGTGCATTTACAATATTCATTGATTTTTGCCATTGAAAAACATCATGTTATTCATATACCAGAAATGTTTGAAGCTACTGACTGAATGAAAAGAGCTGGCATCTCACTCTCTTTGAATCTTCTTTATCATGCCAGGATTAGCAGGAAAAAGCAAAAAATTTCAGAATTGCACGTTGCAATGTGGAGATATTACTGTTTGTGCATTTACAATATTCATTGATTTTTGCCATTGAAAAACGTCCAGAAATGTTTGAAGCTACTGACTGAATGAAAGGAGCTGGCATCTCACTCTCTTTGAATCTTCTTTATCATGCTAGGATTAGCAGGAAAAAGCAAAAAATTTCAGAATTGCACCTTGCAATGCGGAGAAATTACTGTTTGTGCATTTACAATATTCATTGATTTTTGCCATTGAAAAACATCATGTTATTCATATACCAGAAATGTTTGAAGCTACTGACTGAAAGAAAAGAGCTGGCATCTCACTCTCTTTGAATCTTCTTTATCATGCCAGGATTAGCAGGAAAAAGCAAAAAATTTCAGAATTGCACGTTGCAATGTGGAGATATTACTGTTTGTGCATTTACAATATTCATTGATTTTTGCCATTGAAAAACGTCCAGAAATGTTTGAAGCTACTGACTGAATGAAAGGAGCTGGCATCTCACTCTCTTTGAATCTTCTTTATCATGCTAGGATTAGCAGGAAAAAGCAAAAAATTTCAGAATTGCACCTTGCAATGCGGAGAAATTACTGTGTGTGCATTTACAATATTCATTGATTTTTGCCATTGAAAAACATCATGTTATTCATATACCAGAAATGTTTGAAGCTACTGACTGAATGAAAAGAGCTGGCATCTCACTCTCTTTGAATCTTCTTTATCATGCCAGGATTAGCAGGAAAAAGCAAAAAATGTCAGAATTGCACGTTGCAATGTGGAGATATTACTGTTTGTGCATTTACAATATTCATTGATTTTTGCCATTGAAAAACGTCCAGAAATGTTTGAAGCTACTGACTGAATGAAAGGAGCTGGCATCTCACTCTCTTTGAATCTTCTTTATCATGCTAGGATTAGCAGGAAAAAGCAAAAAATTTCAGAATTGCACCTTGCAATGCGGAGAAATTACTGTGTGTGCATTTACAATATTCATTGATTTTTGCCATTGAAAAACATGTTATTCATATACCAGAAATGTTTGAAGCTTCTGACTGAATGAAAAGAGCTGGCATCTCACTCTCTTTGAATCTTCTTTATCATGCTAGGATTAGCAGGAAAAAGCAAAAAATTTCAGAATTGCACCTTGCAATGCGGAGAAATTACTCTTTGTGCATTTACAATATTCATTGATTTTTGCCATTGAAAAACATGTTATTCATATACCAGAAATGTTTGAAGCTACTGACTGAATGAAAAGAGCTGGCATCTCACTCTCTTTGAATCTTCTTTATCATGCCAGGATTAGCAGGAAAAAGCAAAAAATTTCAGAATTGCACCTTGCAATGTGGAGATATTACTGTTTGTGCATTTACAATATTCATTGATTTTTGCCATTGAAAAACGTCCAGAAATGTTTGAAGCTACTGACTGAATGAAAGGAGCTGGCATCTCACTCTCTTTGAATCTTCTTTATCATGCTAGGATTAGCAGGAAAAAGCAAAAAATTTCAGAATTGCACCTTGCAATGCGGAGAAATTACTGTTTGTGCATTTACAATATTCATTGATTTTTGCCATTGAAAAACATGTTATTCATATACCAGAAATGTTTGAAGCTACTGACTGAATGAAAAGAGCTGGCATCTCACTCTCTTTGAATCTTCTTTATCATGCTAAGAGGAGCAGGAAAAAGCAAAAAATGTCAGAATTGCACGTTGCAATGTGGAGATATTACTGTTTGTGCATTTACAATATTCATTGATTTTTGCCATTGAAAAACATGTTATTCATATACCAGAAATGTTTGAAGCTACTGACTGAATGAAAAGAGCTGGCATCTCACTCTGTTTGAATCTTCTTTTTCATGCCAGGATTAGCAGGAAAAAGCAAAAAATTTCAGAATTGCACGTTGCAATGTGGAGATATTACTGTTTGTGCATTTACAATATTCATTGATTTTTGCCATTGAAAAACATCATGTTATTCATATACCAGAAATGTTTGAAGCTACTGACTGAATGAAAAGAGCTGGCATCTCACTCTCTTTGAATCTTCTTTATCATGCTAAGAGGAGCAGGAAAAAGCAAAAAATTTCAGAATTGCACGTTGCAATGTGGAGATATTACTGTTTGTGCATTTACAATATTCATTGATTTTTGCCATTGAAAAACGTCCAGAAATGTTTGAAGCTACTGACTGAATGAAGGGAGCTGGCATCTCACTCTCTTTGAATCTTCTTTATCATGCTAGGGTTAGCAGGAAAAAGCAAAAAATTTCAGAATTGCACCTTGCAATGCGGAGAAATTACTGTTTGTGCATTTACAATATTCATTGATTTTTGCCATTGAAAAACATCATGTTATTCATATACCAGAAATGTTTGAAGCTACTGACTGAATGAAAAGAGCTGGCATCTCACTCTCTTTGAATCTTCTTTATCATGCTAAGAGGAGCAGGAAAAAGCAAAAAATGTCAGAATTGCACGTTGCAATGTGGAGATATTACTGTTTGTGCATTTACAATATTCATTGATTTTTGCCATTGAAAAACGTCCAGAAATGTTTGAAGCTACTGACTGAATGAATGGAGCTGGCATCTCACTCTCTTTGAATCTTCTTTATCATGCTAGGATTAGCAGGAAAAAGCAAAAAATTTCAGAATTGCACCTTGCAATGCGGAGAAATTACTGTGTGTGCATTTACAATATTCATTGATTTTTGCCATTGAAAAACATGTTATTCATATACCAGAAATGTTTGAAGCTACTGACTGAATGAAAAGAGCTGGCATCTCACTCTCTTTGAATCTTCTTTATCATGCTAGGATTAGCAGGAAAAAGCAAAAAATTTCAGAATTGCACCTTGCAATGCGGAGAAATTACTGTTTGTGCATTTACAATATTCATTGATTTTTGCCATTGAAAAACATGTTCTTCATATACCAGAAATGTTTGAAGCTACTGACTGAATGAAAAGAGCTGGCATCTCACTCTCTTTGAATCTTCTTTATCATGCCAGGATTAGCAGGAAAAAGCAAAAAATTTCAGAATTGCACGTTGCAATGTGGAGATATTACTGTTTCTGCATTTACAATATTCATTGATTTTTGCCATTGAAAAACGTCCAGAAATGTTTGAAGCTACTGACTGAATGAAAAGAGCTGGCATCTCACTCTCTTTGAATCTTCTTTATCATGCTAAGAGGAGCAGGAAAAAGCAAAAAATTTCAGAATTGCACGTTGCAATGTGGAGATATTACTGTTTGTGCATTTACAATATTCATTGATTTTTGCCATTGAAAAACGTCCAGAAATGTTTGAAGCTACTGACTGAATGAAGGGAGCTGGCATCTCACTCTCTTTGAATCTTCTTTATCATGCTAGGGTTAGCAGGAAAAAGCAAAAAATTTCAGAATTGCACCTTGCAATGTGGAGAAATTACTGTTTGTGCATTTACAATATTCATTGATTTTTGCCATTGAAAAACATCATGTTATTCATATACCAGAAATGTTTGAAGCTACTGACTGAATGAAAAGAGCTGGCATCTCACTCTCTTTGAATCTTCTTTATCATGCTAAGAGGAGCAGGAAAAAGCAAAAAATGTCAGAATTGCACGTTGCAATGTGGAGATATTACTGTTTGTGCATTTACAATATTCATTGATTTTTGCCATTGAAAAACGTCCAGAAATGTTTGAAGCTACTGACTGAATGAATGGAGCTGGCATCTCACTCTCTTTGAATCTTCTTTATCATGCTAGGATTAGCAGGAAAAAGCAAAAAATTTCAGAATTGCACCTTGCAATGCGGAGAAATTACTGTGTGTGCATTTACAATATTCATTGATTTTTGCCATTGAAAAACATGTTATTCATATACCAGAAATGTTTGAAGCTACTGACTGAATGAAAAGAGCTGGCATCTCACTCTCTTTGAATCTTCTTTATCATGCTAGGATTAGCAGGAAAAAGCAAAAAATTTCAGAATTGCACCTTGCAATGCGGAGAAATTACTGTTTGTGCATTTACAATATTCATTGATTTTTGCCATTGAAAAACATGTTCTTCATATACCAGAAATGTTTGAAGCTACTGACTGAATGAAAAGAGCTGGCATCTCACTCTCTTTGAATCTTCTTTATCATGCCAGGATTAGCAGGAAAAAGCAAAAAATTTCAGAATTGCACGTTGCAATGTGGAGATATTACTGTTTGTGCATTTACAATATTCATTGATTTTTGCCATTGAAAAACGTCCAGAAATGTTTGAAGCTACTGACTGAATGAAAGGAGCTGGCATCTCACTCTCTTTGAATCTTCTTTATCATGCTAGGATTAGCAGGAAAAAGCAAAAAATTTCAGAATTGCACCTTGCAATGCGGAGAAATTACTGTTTGTGCATTTACAATATTCATTGATTTTTGCCATTGAAAAACATCATGTTATTCATATACCAGAAATGTTTGAAGCTACTGACTGAATGAAAAGAGCTGGCATCTCACTCTCTTTGAATCTTCTTTATCATGCCAGGATTAGCAGGAAAAAGCAAAAAATTTCAGAATTGCACGTTGCAATGTGGAGATATTACTGTTTGTGCATTTACAATATTCATTGATTTTTGCCATTGAAAAACGTCCAGAAATGTTTGAAGCTACTGACTGAATGAAAGGAGCTGGCATCTCACTCTCTTTGAATCTTCTTTATCATGCTAGGATTAGCAGGAAAAAGCAAAAAATTTCAGAATTGCACCTTGCAATGCGGAGAAATTACTGTGTGTGCATTTACAATATTCATTGATTTTTGCCATTGAAAAACATCATGTTATTCATATACCAGAAATGTTTGAAGCTACTGACTGAATGAAAAGAGCTGGCATCTCACTCTCTTTGAATCTTCTTTATCATGCTAAGAGGAGCAGGAAAAAGCAAAAAATGTCAGAATTGCACGTTGCAATGTGGAGATATTACTGTTTGTGCATTTACAATATTCATTGATTTTTGCCATTGAAAAACGTCCAGAAATGTTTGAAGCTACTGACTGAATGAAAGGAGCTGGCATCTCACTCTCTTTGAATCTTCTTTATCATGCTAGGATTAGCAGGAAAAAGCAAAAAATTTCAGAATTGCACCTTGCAATGCGGAGAAATTACTGTGTGTGCATTTACAATATTCATTGATTTTTGCCATTGAAAAACATGTTATTCATATACCAGAAATGTTTGAAGCTACTGACTGAATGAAAAGAGCTGGCATCTCACTCTCTTTGAATCTTCTTTATCATGCTAGGATTAGCAGGAAAAAGCAAAAAATTTCAGTATTGCACCTTGCAATGCGGAGAAATTACTGTTGGTGCATTTACAATATTCATTGATTTTTGCCATTGAAAAACATGTTATTCATATACCAGAAATGTTTGAAGCTACTGACTGAATGAAAAGAGCTGGCATCTCACTCTCTTTGAATCTTCTTTATCATGCCAGGATTAGCAGGAAAAAGCAAAAAATTTCAGAATTACACGTTGCAATGTGGAGATATTACTGTTTGTGCATTAACAATATTCATTGATTTTTGCCATTGAAAAACGTCCAGAAATGTTTGAAGCTACTGACTGAATGAAAGGAGCTGGCATCTCACTCTCTTTGAATCTTCTTTATCATGCTAGGATTAGCAGGAAAAAGCAAAAAATTTCAGAATTGCACCTTGCAATGCGGAGAAATTACTGTTTGTGCATTTACAATATTCATTGATTTTTGCCATTGAAAAACATCATGTTATTCATATACCAGAAATGTTTGAAGCTCCTGACTGAATGAAAAGAGCTGGCATCTCACTCTCTTTGAATCTTCTTTATCATGCCAGGATTAGCAGGAAAAAGCAAAAAATTTCAGAATTGCACGTTGCAATGTGGAGATATTACTGTTTGTGCATTTACAATATTCATTGATTTTTGCCATTGAAAAACGTCCAGAAATGTTTGAAGCTACTGACTGAATGAAAGGAGCTGGCATCTCACTCTCTTTGAATCTTCTTTATCATGCTAGGATTAGCAGGAAAAAGCAAAAAATTTCAGAATTGCACCTTGCAATGCGGAGAAATTACTGTTTGTGCATTTACAATATTCATTGATTTTTGCCATTGAAAAACATCATGTTATTCATATACCAGAAATGTTTGAAGCTACTGACTGAATGAAAAGAGCTGGCATCTCACTCTCTTTGAATCTTCTTTATCATGCCAGGATTAGCAGGAAAAAGCAAAAAATTTCAGAATTGCACGTTGCAATGTGGAGATATTACTGTTTGTGCATTTACAATATTCATTGATTTTTGCCATTGAAAAACGTCCAGAAATGTTTGAAGCTACTGACTGAATGAAAGGAGCTGGCATCTCACTCTCTTTGAATCTTCTTTATCATGCTAGGATTAGCAGGAAAAAGCAAAAAATTTCAGAATTGCACCTTGCAATGCGGAGAAATTACTGTTTGTGCATTTACAATATTCATTGATTTTTGCCATTGAAAAACATCATGTTATTCATATACCAGAAATGTTTGAAGCTACTGACTGAATGAAAAGAGCTGGCATCTCACTCTCTTTGAATCTTCTTTTTCATGCCAGGATTAGCAGGAAAAAGCAAAAAATTTCAGAATTGCACGTTGCAATGTGGAGATATTACTGTTTGTGCATTTACAATATTCATTGATTTTTGCCATTGAAAAACATCATGTTATTCATATACCAGAAATGTTTGAAGCTACTGACTGAATGAAAAGAGCTGGCATCTCACTCTCTTTGAATCTTCTTTATCATGCTAAGAGGAGCAGGAAAAAGCAAAAAATTTCAGAATTGCACGTTGCAATGTGGAGATATTACTGTTTGTGCATTTACAATATTCATTGATTTTTGCCATTGAAAAACGTCCAGAAATGTTTGAAGCTACTGACTGAATGAAAGGAGCTGGCATCTCACTCTCTTTGAATCTTCTTTATCATGCTAGGATTAGCAGGAAAAAGCAAAAAATTTCAGAATTGCACCTTGCAATGCGGAGAAATTACTGTTTGTGCATTTACAATATTCATTGATTTTTGCCATTGAAAAACATCATGTTATTCATATACCAGAAATGTTTGAAGCTACTGACTGAATGAAAAGAGCTGGCATCTCACTCTCTTTGAATCTTCTTTATCATGCTAAGAGGAGCAGGAAAAAGCAAAAAATGTCAGAATTGCACGTTGCAATGTGGAGATATTACTGTTTGTGCATTTACAATATTCATTGATTTTTGCCATTGAAAAACGTCCAGAAATGTTTGAAGCTACTGACTGAATGAATGGAGCTGACATCTCACTCTCTTTGAATCTTCTTTATCATGCTAGGATTAGCAGGAAAAAGCAAAAAATTTCAGAATTGCACCTTGCAATGCGGAGAAATTACTGTGTGTGCATTTACGATATTCATTGATTTTTGCCATTGAAAAACATGTTATTCATATACCAGAAATGTTTGAAGCTACTGACTGAATGAAAAGAGCTGGCATGTCACTCTCTTTGAATCTTCTTTATCATGCTAGGATTAGCAGGAAAAAGCAAAAAATTTCAGAATTGCACCTTGCAATGCGGAGAAATTACTGTTTGTGCATTTACAATATTCATTGATTTTTGCCATTGAAAAACATGTTATTCATATACCAGAAATGTTTGAAGCTACTGACTGAATGAAAAGAGCTGGCATCTCACTCTCTTTGAATTTTCTTTATCATGCCAGGATTAGCAGGAAACAGCAAAAAATTTCAGAATTACACGTTGCAATGTGGAGATATTACTGTTTGTGCATTTACAATATTCATTGATTTTTGCCATTGAAAAACGTCCAGAAATGTTTGAAGCTACTGACTGAATGAAAGGAGCTGGCATCTCACTCTCTTTGAATCTTCTTTATCATGCTAGGATTAGCAGGAAAAAGCAAAAAATTTCAGAATTGCACCTTGCAATGCGGAGAAATTACTGTTTGTGCATTTACAATATTCATTGATTTTTGCCATTGAAAAACATCATGTTATTCATATACCAGAAATGTTTGAAGCTACTGACTGAATGAAAAGAGCTGGCATCTCACTCTCTTTGAATATTCTTTATCATGCCAGGATTAGCAGGAAAAAGCAAAAAATTTCAGAATTGCACGTTGCAATGTGGAGATATTACTGTTTGTGCATTTACAATATTCATTGATTTTTGCCATTGAAAAACGTCCAGAAATGTTTGAAGCTACTGACTGAATGAAAGGAGCTGGCATCTCACTCTCTTTGAATCTTCTTTATCATGCTAGGATTAGCGGAAAAAGCAAAAAATTTCAGAATTGCACCTTGCAATGCGGAGAAATTACTGTTTGTGCATTTACAATATTCATTGATTTTTGCCATTGAAAAACATCATGTTATTCATATACCAGAAATGTTTGAAGCTACTGACTGAAAGAAAAGAGCTGGCATCTCACTCTCTTTGAATCTTCTTTATCATGCCAGGATTAGCAGGAAAAAGCAAAAAATTTCAGAATTGCACGTTGCAATGTGGAGATATTACTGTTTGTGCATTTACAATATTCATTGATTTTTGCCATTGAAAAACGTCCAGAAATGTTTGAAGCTACTGACTGAATGAAAGGAGCTGGCATCTCACTCTCTTTGAATCTTCTTTATCATGCTAGGATTAGCAGGAAAAAGCAAAAAATTTCAGAATTGCACCTTGCAATGCGGAGAAATTACTGTGTGTGCATTTACAATATTCATTGATTTTTGCCATTGAAAAACATCATGTTATTCATATACCAGAAATGTTTGAAGCTACTGACTGAATGAAAAGAGCTGGCATCTCACTCTCTTTGAATCTTCTTTATCATGCTAAGAGGAGCAGGAAAAAGCAAAAAATGTCAGAATTGCACGTTGCAATGTGGAGATATTACTGTTTGTGCATTTACAATATTCATTGATTTTTGCCATTGAATAACGTCCAGAAATGTTTGAAGCTACTGACTGAATGAAAGGAGCTGGCATCTCACTCTCTTTGAATCTTCTTTATCATGCTAGGATTAGCAGGAAAAAGCAAAAAATTTCAGAATTGCACCTTGCAATGCGGAGAAATTACTGTGTGTGCATTTACAATATTCATTGATTTTTGCCATTGAAAAACATGTTATTCATATACCAGAAATGTTTGAAGCTACTGACTGAATGAAAAGAGCTGGCATCTCACTCTCTTTGAATCTTCTTTATCATGCCAGGATTAGCAGGAAAAAGAAAAAAATTTCAGAATTACACGTTGCAATGTGGAGATATTACTGTTTGTGCATTTACAATATTCATTGATTTTTGCCATTGAAAAACGTCCAGAAATGTTTGAAGCTACTGACTGAATGAAAGGAGCTGGCATCTCACTCTCTTTGAATCTTCTTTATCATGCTAGGATTAGCAGGAAAAAGCAAAAAATTTCAGAATTGCACCTTGCAATGCGGAGAAATTACTGTTTGTGCATTTACAATATTCATTGATTTTTGCCATTGAAAAACATCATGTTATTCATATACCAGAAATGTTTGAAGCTACTGACTGAATGAAAAGAGCTGGCATCTCACTCTCTTTGAATCTTCTTTATCATGCCAGGATTAGCAGGAAAAAGCAAAAAATGTCAGAATTGCACGTTGCAATGTGGAGATATTACTGTTTGTGCATTTACAATATTCATTGATTTTTGCCATTGAAAAACGTCCAGAAATGTTTGAAGCTACTGACTGAATGAAAGGAGCTGGCATCTCACTCTCTTTGAATCTTCTTTATCATGCTAGGATTAGCAGGAAAAAGCAAAAAATTTCAGAATTGCACCTTGCAATGCGGAGAAATTACTGTTTGTGCATTTACAATATTCATTGATTTTTGCCATTGAAAAACATCATGTTATTCATATACCAGAAATGTTTGAAGCTACTGACTGAAAGAAAAGAGCTGGCATCTCACTCTCTTTGATTCTTCTTTATCATGCCAGGATTAGCAGGAAAAAGCAAAAAATTTCAGAATTGCACGTTGCAATGTGGAGATATTACTGTTTGTGCATTTACAATATTCATTGATTTTTGCCATTGAAAAACGTCCAGAAATGTTTGAAGCTACTGACTGAATGAAAGGAGCTGGCATCTCACTCTCTTTGAATCTTCTTTATCATGCTAGGATTAGCAGGAAAAAGCAAAAAATTTCAGAATTGCACCTTGCAATGCGGAGAAATTACTGTGTGTGCATTTACAATATTCATTGATTTTTGCCATTGAAAAACATCATGTTATTCATATACCAGAAATGTTTGAAGCTACTGACTGAATGAAAAGAGCTGGCATCTCACTCTCTTTGAATCTTCTTTATCATGCTAAGAGGAGCAGGAAAAAGCAAAAAATGTCAGAATTGCACGTTGCAATGTGGAGATATTACTGTTTGTGCATTTACAATATTCATTGATTTTTGCCATTGAAAAACGTCCAGAAATGTTTGAAGCTACTGACTGAATGAAAGGAGCTGGCATCTCACTCTCTTTGAATCTTCTTTATCATGCTAGGATTAGCAGGAAAAAGCAAAAAATTTCAGAATTGCACCTTGCAATGCGGAGAAATTACTGTGTGTGCATTTACAATATTTATTGATTTTTGCCATTGAAAAACATGTTATTCATATACCAGAAATGTTTGAAGCTACTGACTGAATGAAAGAGCTGGCATCTCACTCTCTTTGAATCTTCTTTATCATGCCAGTATTAGCAGGAAAAAGCAAAAAATTTCAGAATTACACGTTGCAATGTGGAGATATTACTGTTTGTGCATTTACAATATTCATTGATTTTTGCCATTGAAAAACGTCCAGAAATGTTTGAAGCTACTGACTGAATGAAAGGAGCTGGCATCTCACTCTCTTTGAATCTTCTTTATCATGCTAGGATTAGCAGGAAAAAGCAAAAAATTTCAGAATTGCACCTTGCAATGCGGAGAAATTACTGTTTGTGCATTTACAATATTCATTGATTTTTGCCATTGAAAAACATCATGTTATTCATATACCAGAAATGTTTGAAGCTACTGACTGAATGAAAAGAGCTGGCATCTCACTCTCTTTGAATCTTCTTTATCATGCCAGGATTAGCAGGAAAAAGCAAAAAATTTCAGAATTGCACGTTGCAATGTGGAGATATTACTGTTTGTGCATTTACAATATTCATTGATTTTTGCCATTGAAAAACGTCCAGAAATGTTTGAAGCTACTGACTGAATGAAAGGAGCTGGCATCTCACTCTCTTTGAATCTTCTTTATCATGCTAGGATTAGCAGGAAAAAGCAAAAAATTTCAGAATTGCACCTTGCAATGCGGAGAAATTACTGTTTGTGCATTTACAATATTCATTGATTTTTGCCATTGAAAAACATCATGTTATTCATATACCAGAAATGTTTGAAGCTACTGACTGAAAGAAAAGAGCTGGCATCTCACTCTCTTTGAATCTTCTTTATCATGCCAGGATTAGCAGGAAAAAGCAAAAAATTTCAGAATTGCACGTTGCAATGTGGAGATATTACTGTTTGTGCATTTACAATATTCATTGATTTTTGCCATTGAAAAACGTCCAGAAATGTTTGAAGCTACTGACTGAATGAAAGGAGCTGGCATCTCACTCTCTTTGAATCTTCTTTATCATGCTAGGATTAGCAGGAAAAAGCAAAAAATTTCAGAATTGCACCTTGCAATGCGGAGAAATTACTGTGTGTGCATTTACAATATTCATTGATTTTTGCCATTGAAAAACATCATGTTATTCATATACCAGAAATGTTTGAAGCTACTGACTGAATGAAAAGAGCTGGCATCTCACTCTCTTTGAATCTTCTTTATCATGCTAAGAGGAGCAGGAAAAAGCAAAAAATGTCAGAATTGCACGTTGCAATGTGGAGATATTACTGTTTGTGCATTTACAATATTCATTGATTTTTGCCATTGAAAAACGTCCAGAAATGTTTGAAGCTACTGACTGAATGAAAGGAGCTGGCATCTCACTCTCTTTGAATCTTCTTTATCATGCTAGGATTAGCAGGAAAAAGCAAAAAATTTCAGAATTGCACCTTGCAATGCGGAGAAATTACTGTGTGTGCATTTACAATATTCATTGATTTTTGCCATTGAAAAACATGTTATTCATATACCAGAAATGTTTGAAGCTTCTGACTGAATGAAAAGAGCTGGCATCTCACTCTCTTTGAATCTTCTTTATCATGCTAGGATTAGCAGGAAAAAGCAAAAAATTTCAGAATTGCACCTTGCAATGCGGAGAAATTACTGTTTGTGCATTTACAATATTCATTGATTTTTGCCATTGAAAAACATGTTATTCATATACCAGAAATGTTTGAAGCTACTGACTGAATGAAAAGAGCTGGCATCTCACTCGCTTTGAATCTTCTTTATCATGCCAGGATTAGCAGGAAAATGCAAAAAATTTCAGAATTACACGTTGCAATGTGGAGATATTACTGTTTGTGCATTTACAATATTCATTGATTTTTGCCATTGAAAAACGTCCAGAAATGTTTGAAGCTACTGACTGAATGAAAGGAGCTGGCATCTCACTCTCTTTGAATCTTCTTTATCATGCTAGGATTAGCAGGAAAAAGCAAAAAATTTCAGAATTGCACCTTGCAATGCGGAGAAATTACTGTTTGTGCATTTACAATATTCATTGATTTTTGCCATTGAAAAACATCATGTTATTCATATACCAGAAATGTTTGAAGCTACTGACTGAATGAAAAGAGCTGGCATGTCACTCTCTTTGAATCTTCTTTATCATGCTAGGATTAGCAGGAAAAAGCAAAAAATTTCAGAATTGCACCTTGCAATGCGGAGAAATTACTGTTTGTGCATTTACAATATTCATTGATTTTTGCCATTGAAAAACATGTTATTCATATACCAGAAATGTTTGAAGCTACTGACTGAATGAAAAGAGCTGGCATCTCACTCTCTTTGAATCTTCTTTATCATGCCAGGATTAGCAGGAAAAAGCAAAAAAATTTCAGAATTACACGTTGCAATGTGGAGATATTACTGTTTGTGCATTTACAATATTCATTGATTTTTGCCATTGAAAAACGTCCAGAAATGTTTGAAGCTACTGACTGAATGAAAGGAGCTGGCATCTCACTCTCTTTGAATCTTCTTTATCATGCTAGGATTAGCAGGAAAAAGCAAAAAATTTCAGAATTGCACCTTGCAATGCGGAGAAATTACTGTTTGTGCATTTACAATATTCATTGATTTTTGCCATTGAAAAACATCATGTTATTCATATACCAGAAATGTTTGAAGCTACTGACTGAATGAAAAGAGCTGGCATCTCACTCTCTTTGAATCTTCTTTATCATGCCAGGATTAGCAGGAAAAAGCAAAAAATTTCAGAATTGCACGTTGCAATGTGGAGATATTACTGTTTGTGCATTTACAATATTCATTGATTTTTGCCATTGAAAAACGTCCAGAAATGTTTGAAGCTACTGACTGAATGAAAGGAGATGGCATCTCACTCTCTTTGAATCTTCTTTATCATGCTAGGATTAGCAGGAAAAAGCAAAAAATTTCAGAATTGCACCTTGCAATGCGGAGAAATTACTGTTTGTGCATTTACAATATTCATTGATTTTTGCCATTGAAAAACATCATGTTATTCATATACCAGAAATGTTTGAAGCTACTGACTGAAAGAAAAGAGCTGGCATCTCACTCTCTTTGAATCTTCTTTATCATGCCAGGATTAGCAGGAAAAAGCAAAAAATTTCAGAATTGCACGTTGCAATGTGGAGATATTACTGTTTGTGCATTTACAATATTCATTGATTTTTGCCATTGAAAAACGTCCAGAAATGTTTGAAGCTACTGACTGAATGAAAGGAGCTGGCATCTCACTCTCTTTGAATCTTCTTTATCATGCTAGGATTAGCAGGAAAAAGCAAAAAATTTCAGAATTGCACCTTGCAATGCGGAGAAATTACTGTGTGTGCATTTACAATATTCATTGATTTTTGCCATTGAAAAACATCATGTTATTCATATACCAGAAATGTTTGAAGCTACTGACTGAATGAAAAGAGCTGGCATCTCACTCTCTTTGAATCTTCTTTATCATGCTAAGAGGAGCAGGAAAAAGCAAAAAATGTCAGAATTGCACGTTGCAATGTGGAGATATTACTGTTTGTGCATTTACAATATTCATTGATTTTTGCCATTGAAAAACGTCCAGAAATGTTTGAAGCTACTGACTGAATGAAAGGAGCTGGCATCTCACTCTCTTTGAATCTTCTTTATCATGCTAGGATTAGCAGGAAAAAGCAAAAAATTTCAGAATTGCACCTTGAAATGCGGAGAAATTACTGTGTGTGCATTTACAATATTCATTGATTTTTGCCATTGAAAAACATGTTATTCATATACCAGAAATGTTTGAAGCTTCTGACTGAATGAAAAGAGCTGGCATCTCACTCTCTTTGAATCTTCTTTATCATGCTAGGATTAGCAGGAAAAAGCAAAAAATTTCAGAATTGCACCTTGCAATGCGGAGAAATTACTGTTTGTGCATTTACAATATTCATTGATTTTTGCCATTGAAAAACATGTTATTCATATACCAGAAATGTTTGAAGCTACTGACTGAATGAAAAGAGCTGGCATCTCACTCTCTTTGAATCTTCTTTATCATGCCAGGATTAGCAGGAAAAAGCAAAAAATTTCAGAATTACACGTTGCAATGTGGAGATATTACTGTTTGTGCATTTACAATATTCATTGATTTTTGCCATTGAAAAACGTCCAGAAATGTTTGAAGCTACTGACTGAATGAAAGGAGCTGGCATCTCACTCTCTTTGAATCTTCTTTATCATGCTAGGATTAGCAGGAAAAAGCAAAAAATTTCAGAATTGCACCTTGCAATGCGGAGAAATTACTGTTTGTGCATTTACAATATTCATTGATTTTTGCCATTGAAAAACATCATGTTATTCATATACCAGAAATGTTTGAAGCTACTGACTGAATGAAAAGAGCTGGCATCTCACTCTCTTTGAATCTTCTTTATCATGCCAGGATTAGCAGGAAAAAGCAAAAAATTTCAGAATTGCACGTTGCAATGTGGAGATATTACTGTTTGTGCATTTACAATATTCATTGATTTTTGCCATTGAAAAACGTCCAGAAATGTTTGAAGCTACTGACTGAATGAAAGGAGCTGGCATCTCACTCTCTTTGAATCTTCTTTATCATGCTAGGATTAGCAGGAAAAAGCAAAAAATTTCAGAATTGCACCTTGCAATGCGGAGAAATTACTGTTTGTGCATTTACAATATTCATTGATTTTTGCCATTGAAAAACATCATGTTATTCATATACCAGAAATGTTTGAAGCTACTGACTGAAAGAAAAGAGCTGGCATCTCACTCTCTTTGAATCTTCTTTATCATGCCAGGATTAGCAGGAAAAAGCAAAAAATTTCAGAATTGCACGTTGCAATGTGGAGATATTACTGTTTGTGCATTTACAATATTCATTGATTTTTGCCATTGAAAAACGTCCAGAAATGTTTGAAGCTACTGACTGAATGAAAGGAGCTGGCATCTCACTCTCTTTGAATCTTCTTTATCATGCTAGGATTAGCAGGAAAAAGCAAAAAATTTCAGAATTGCACCTTGCAATGCGGAGAAATTACTGTGTGTGCATTTACAATATTCATTGATTTTTGCCATTGAAAAACATCATGTTATTCATATACCAGAAATGTTTGAAGCTACTGACTGAATGAAAAGAGCTGGCATCTCACTCTCTTTGAATCTTCTTTATCATGCTAAGAGGAGCAGGAAAAAGCAAAAAATGTCAGAATTGCACGTTGCAATGTGGAGATATTACTGTTTGTGCATTTACAATATTCATTGATTTTTGCCATTGAAAAACGTCCAGAAATGTTTGAAGCTACTGACTGAATGAAAGGAGCTGGCATCTCACTCTCTTTGAATCTTCTTTATCATGCTAGGATTAGCAGGAAAAAGCAAAAAATTTCAGAATTGCACCTTGCAATGCGGAGAAATTACTGTGTGTGCATTTACAATATTCATTGATTTTTGCCATTGAAAAACATGTTATTCATATACCAGAAATGTTTGAAGCTTCTGACTGAATGAAAAGAGCTGGCATCTCACTCTCTTTGAATCTTCTTTATCATGCTAGGATTAGCAGGAAAAAGCAAAAAATTTCAGAATTGCACCTTGCAATGCGGAGAAATTACTGTTTGTGCATTTACAATATTCATTGATTTTTGCCATTGAAAAACATGTTATTCATATACCAGAAATGTTTGAAGCTACTGACTGAATGAAAAGAGCTGGCATCTCACTCTTTGAATCTTCTTTATCATGCCAAGATTAGCAGGAAAAAGCAAAAAATTTCAGAATTACACGTAGCAATGTGGAGATATTACTGTTTGTGCATTTACAATATTCATTGATTTTTGCCATTGAAAAACGTCCAGAAATGTTTGAAGCTACTGACTGAATGAAAGGAGCTGGCATCTCACTCTCTTTGAATCTTCTTTATCATGCTAGGATTAGCAGGAAAAAGCAAAAAATTTCAGAATTGCACCTTGCAATGCGGAGAAATTACTGTTTGTGCATTTACAATATTCATTGATTTTTGCCATTGAAAAACATCATGTTATTCATATACCAGAAATGTTTGAAGCTACTGACTGAATGAAAAGAGCTGGCATCTCACTCTCTTTGAATCTTCTTTATCATGCCAGGATTAGCAGGAAAAAGCAAAAAATTTCAGAATTGCACGTTGCAATGTGGAGATATTACTGTTTGTGCATTTACAATATTCATTGATTTTTGCCATTGAAAAACGTCCAGAAATGTTTGAAGCTACTGACTGAATGAAAGGAGCTGGCATCTCACTCTCTTTGAATCTTCTTTATCATGCTAGGATTAGCAGGAAAAAGCAAAAAATTTCAGAATTGCACCTTGCAATGCGGAGAAATTACTGTTTGTGCATTTACAATATTCATTGATTTTTGCCATTGAAAAACGTCCAGAAATGTTTGAAGCTACTGACTGAATGAAAAGAGCTGGCATCTCACTCTCTTTGAATCCTCTTTATCATGCTAAGAGGAGCAGGAAAAACAAAAAATTTCAGAATTGCACGTTGCAATGTGGAGATATTACTGTTTGTGCATTTACAATATTCATTGATTTTTGCCATTGAAAAACATCCACAAATGTTTGAAGCTACTGACTGAATGAAAAGAGCTGGCATCTCACTCTCTTTGAATCTTCTTTATCATGCTAGGATTAGCAGGAAAAAGCAAAAAATTTCAGAATTGCACCTTGCAATGCGGAGAAATTACTGTTTGTGCATTTACAATATTCATTGATTTTTGCCATTGAAAAACATGTTATTCATATACCAGAAATGTTTGAAGCTACTGACTGAATGACAAGAGCTGGCATCTCACTCTCTTTGAATCTTCTTTATCATGCTAGGATTAGCAGGAAAAAGCAAAAAGTTTCAGAATTGCACCTTGCAATGTGGAGATATTACTGTTTGTGCATTTACAATATTCATTGATTTTTGCCATTGAAAAACGTCCAGAAATGTTTGAAGCTACTGACTGAATGAAAAGAGCTGGCATCTCACTCTCTTTGAATCTTCTTTATCATGCTAAGAGGAGCAGGAAAAAGCAAAAAATTTCAGAATTGCACGTTGCAATGTGGAGATATTACTGTTTGTGCATTTACAATATTCATTGATTTTTGCCGTTGAAAAACATGTTATTCATATACCAGAAATGTTTGAAGCTACTGACTGAATGAAAAGAGCTGGCATCTCACTCTCTTTGAATCTTCTTTATCATGCCAGGATTAGCAGGAAAAAGCAAAAAATTTCAGAATTGCACGTTGCAATGTGGAGATATTACTGTTTGTGCATTTACAATATTCATTGATTTTTGCCATTGAAAAACGTCCAGAAATGTTTGAAGCTACTGACTGAATGAAAGGAGCTGGCATCTCACTCTCTTTGAATCTTCTTTATCATGCTAGGATTAGCAGGAAAAAGCAAAAAATTTCAGAATTGCACCTTGCAATGCGGAGAAATTACTGTTTGTGCATTTACAATATTCATTGATTTTTGCCATTGAAAAACATCATGTTATTCATATACCAGAAATGTTTGAAGCTACTGACTGAATGAAAAGAGCTGGCATGTCACTCTCTTTGAATCTTCTTTATCATGCTAGGATTAGCAGGAAAAAGCAAAAAATTTCAGAATTGCACCTTGCAATGCGGAGAAATTACTGTTTGTGCATTTACAATATTCATTGATTTTTGCCATTGAAAAACATGTTATTCATATACCAGAAATGTTTGAAGCTACTGACTGAATGAAAAGAGCTGGCATCTCACTCTCTTTGAATCTTCTTTATCATGCCAGGATTAGCAGGAAAAAGCAAAAAATTTCAGAATTACACGTTGCAATGTGGAGATATTACTGTTTGTGCATTTACAATATTCATTGATTTTTGCCATTGAAAAACGTCCAGAAATGTTTGAAGCTACTGACTGAATGAAAGGAGCTGGCATCTCACTCTCTTTGAATCTTCTTTATCATGCTAGGATTAGCAGGAAAAAGCAAAAAATTTCAGAATTGCACCTTGCAATGCGGAGAAATTACTGTTTGTGCATTTACAATATTCATTGATTTTTGCCATTGAAAAACATCATGTTATTCATATACCAGAAATGTTTGAAGCTACTGACTGAATGAAAAGAGCTGGCATCTCACTCTCTTTGAATCTTCTTTATCATGCCAGGATTAGCAGGAAAAAGCAAAAAATTTCAGAATTGCACGTTGCAATGTGGAGATATTACTGTTTGTGCATTTACAATATTCATTGATTTTTGCCATTGAAAAACGTCCAGAAATGTTTGAAGCTACTGACTGAATGAAAGGAGATGGCATCTCACTCTCTTTGAATCTTCTTTATCATGCTAGGATTAGCAGGAAAAAGCAAAAAATTTCAGAATTGCACCTTGCAATGCGGAGAAATTACTGTTTGTGCATTTACAATATTCATTGATTTTTGCCATTGAAAAACATCATGTTATTCATATACCAGAAATGTTTGAAGCTACTGACTGAAAGAAAAGAGCTGGCATCTCACTCTCTTTGAATCTTCTTTATCATGCCAGGATTAGCAGGAAAAAGCAAAAAATTTCAGAATTGCACGTTGCAATGTGGAGATATTACTGTTTGTGCATTTACAATATTCATTGATTTTTGCCATTGAAAAACGTCCAGAAATGTTTGAAGCTACTGACTGAATGAAAGGAGCTGGCATCTCACTCTCTTTGAATCTTCTTTATCATGCTAGGATTAGCAGGAAAAAGCAAAAAATTTCAGAATTGCACCTTGCAATGCGGAGAAATTACTGTGTGTGCATTTACAATATTCATTGATTTTTGCCATTGAAAAACATCATGTTATTCATATACCAGAAATGTTTGAAGCTACTGACTGAATGAAAAGAGCTGGCATCTCACTCTCTTTGAATCTTCTTTATCATGCTAAGAGGAGCAGGAAAAAGCAAAAAATGTCAGAATTGCACGTTGCAATGTGGAGATATTACTGTTTGTGCCTTTACAATATTCATTGATTTTTGCCATTGAAAAACGTCCAGAAATGTTTGAAGCTACTGACTGAATGAAAGGAGCTGGCATCTCACTCTCTTTGAATCTTCTTTATCATGCTAGGATTAGCAGGAAAAAGCAAAAAATTTCAGAATTGCACCTTGCAATGCGGAGAAATTACTGTGTGTGCATTTACAATATTCATTGATTTTTGCCATTGAAAAACATGTTATTCATATACCAGAAATGTTTGAAGCTTCTGACTGAATGAAAAGAGCTGGCATCTCACTCTCTTTGAATCTTCTTTATCATGCTAGGATTAGCAGGAAAAAGCAAAAAATTTCAGAATTGCACCTTGCAATGCTGAGAAATTACTGTTTGTGCATTTACAATATTCATTGATTTTTGCCATTGAAAAACATGTTATTCATATACCAGAAATGTTTGAAGCTACTGACTGAATGAAAAGAGCTGGCATCTCACTCTCTTTGAATCTTCTTTATCATGCCAGGATTAGCAGGAAAAAGCAAAAAATTTCAGAATTACACGTTGCAATGTGGAGATATTACTGTTTGTGCATTTACAATATTCATTGATTTTTGCCATTGAAAAACGTCCAGAAATGTTTGAAGCTACTGACTGAATGAAAGGAGCTGGCATCTCACTCTCTTTGAATCTTCTTTATCATGCTAGGATTAGCAGGAAAAAGCAAAAAATTTCAGAATTGCACCTTGCAATGCGGAGAAATTACTGTTTGTGCATTTACAATATTCATTGATTTTTGCCATTGAAAAACATCATGTTATTCATATACCAGAAATGTTTGAAGCTACTGACTGAAAGGAAAGAGCTGGCATCTCACTCTCTTTGAATCTTCTTTATCATGCCAGGATTAGCAGGAAAAAGCAAAAAATTTCAGAATTGCACGTTGCAATGTGGAGATATTACTGTTTGTGCATTTACAATATTCATTGATTTTTGCCATTGAAAAACGTCCAGAAATGTTTGAAGCTACTGACTGAATGAAAGGAGCTGGCATCTCACTCTCTTTGAATCTTCTTTATCATGCTAGGATTAGCAGGAAAAAGCAAAAAATTTCAGAATTGCACCTTGCAATGCGGAGAAATTACTGTGTGTGCATTTACAATATTCATTGATTTTTGCCATTGAAAAACATCATGTTATTCATATACCAGAAATGTTTGAAGCTACTGACTGAATGAAAAGAGCTGGCATCTCACTCTCTTTGAATCTTCTTTATCATGCTAAGAGGAGCAGGAAAAAGCAAAAAATGTCAGAATTGCACGTTGCAATGTGGAGATATTACTGTTTGTGCATTTACAATATTCATTGATTTTTGCCATTGAAAAACGTCCAGAAATGTTTGAAGCTACTGACTGAATGAAAGGAGCTGGCATCTCACTCTCTTTGAATCTTCTTTATCATGCTAGGATTAGCAGGAAAAAGCAAAAAATTTCAGAATTGCACCTTGCAATGCGGAGAAATTACTGTGTGTGCATTTACAATATTCATTGATTTTTGCCATTGAAAAACATGTTATTCATATACCAGAAATGTTTGAAGCTTCTGACTGAATGAAAAGAGCTGGCATCTCACTCTCTTTGAATCTTCTTTATCATGCTAGGATTAGCAGGAAAAAGCAAAAAATTTCAGAATTGCACCTTGCAATGCGGAGAAATTACTGTTTGTGCATTTACAATATTCATTGATTTTTGCCATTGAAAAACATGTTATTCATATACCAGAAATGTTTGAAGCTACTGACTGAATGAAAAGAGCTGGCATCTCACTCTTTGAATCTTCTTTATCATGCCAAGATTAGCAGGAAAAAGCAAAAAATTTCAGAATTACACGTAGCAATGTGGAGATATTACTGTTTGTGCATTTACAATATTCATTGATTTTTGCCATTGAAAAACGTCCAGAAATGTTTGAAGCTACTGACTGAATGAAAGGAGCTGGCATCTCACTCTCTTTGAATCTTCTTTATCATGCTAGGATTAGCAGGAAAAAGCAAAAAATTTCAGAATTGCACCTTGCAATGCGGAGAAATTACTGTTTGTGCATTTACAATATTCATTGATTTTTGCCATTGAAAAACATCATGTTATTCATATACCAGAAATGTTTGAAGCTACTGACTGAATGAAAAGAGCTGGCATCTCACTCTCTTTGAATCTTCTTTATCATGCCAGGATTAGCAGGAAAAAGCAAAAAATTTCAGAATTGCACGTTGCAATGTGGAGATATTACTGTTTGTGCATTTACAATATTCATTGATTTTTGCCATTGAAAAACGTCCAGAAATGTTTGAAGCTACTGACTGAATGAAAGGAGCTGGCATCTCACTCTCTTTGAATCTTCTTTATCATGCTAGGATTAGCAGGAAAAAGCAAAAAATTTCAGAATTGCACCTTGCAATGCGGAGAAATTACTGTTTGTGCATTTACAATATTCATTGATTTTTGCCATTGAAAAACGTCCAGAAATGTTTGAAGCTACTGACTGAATGAAAAGAGCTGGCATCTCACTCTCTTTGAATCTTCTTTATCATGCTAAGAGGAGCAGGAAAAACAAAAAATTTCAGAATTGCACGTTGCAATGTGGAGATATTACTGTTTGTGCATTTACAATATTCATTGATTTTTGCCATTGAAAAACATCCACAAATGTTTGAAGCTACTGACTGAATGAAAAGAGCTGGCATCTCACTCTCTTTGAATCTTCTTTATCATGCTAGGATTAGCAGGAAAAAGCAAAAAATTTCAGAATTGCACCTTGCAATGCGGAGAAATTACTGTTTGTGCATTTACAATATTCATTGATTTTTGCCATTGAAAAACATGTTATTCATATACCAGAAATGTTTGAAGCTACTGACTGAATGACAAGAGCTGGCATCTCACTCTCTTTGAATCTTCTTTATCATGCTAGGATTAGCAGGAAAAAGCAAAAAGTTTCAGAATTGCACCTTGCAATGTGGAGATATTACTGTTTGTGCATTTACAATATTCATTGATTTTTGCCATTGAAAAACGTCCAGAAATGTTTGAAGCTACTGACTGAATGAAAAGAGCTGGCATCTCACTCTCTTTGAATCTTCTTTATCATGCTAAGAGGAGCAGGAAAAAGCAAAAAAATTCAGAATTGCACGTTGCAATGTGGAGATATTACTGTTTGTGCATTTACAATATTCATTGATTTTTGCCGTTGAAAAACATGTTATTCATATACCAGAAATGTTTGAAGCTACTGACTGAATGAAAAGAGCTGGCATCTCACTCTCTTTGAATCTTCTTTATCATGCCAGGATTAGCAGGAAAAAGCAAAAAATTTCAGAATTGCACGTTGCAATGTGGAGATATTACTGTTTGTGCATTTACAATATTCATTGATTTTTGCCATTGAAAAACGTCCAGAAATGTTTGAAGCTACTGACTGAATGAAAGGAGCTGGCATCTCACTCTCTTTGAATCTTCTTTATCATGCTAGGATTAGCAGGAAAAAGCAAAAAATTTCAGAATTGCACCTTGCAATGCGGAGAAATTACTGTTTGTGCATTTACAATATTCATTTTTTTTTGCCATTGAAAAACATCATGTTATTCATATACCAGAAATGTTTGAAGCTACTGACTGAATGAAAAGAGCTGGCATCTCACTCTCTTTGAATCTTCTTTATCATGCTAAGAGGAGCAGGAAAAAGCAAAAAATTTCAGAATTGCACGTTGCAATGTGGAGATATTACTGTTTGTGCATTTACAATATTCATTGATTTTTGCCATTGAAAAACGTCCAGAAATGTTTGAAGCTACTGACTGAATGAAAGGAGCTGGCATCTCATTCTCTTTGAATCTTCTTTATCATGCTAGGATTAGCAGGAAAAAGCAAAAAATTTCAGAATTGCACCTTGCAATGCGGAGAAATTACTGTTTGTGCATTTACAATATTCATTGATTTTTGCCATTGAAAAACATCATGTTATTCATATACCAGAAATGTTTGAAGCTACTGACTGAATGAAAAGAGCTGGCATCTCACTCTCTTTGAATCTTCTTTATCATGCTAAGAGGAGCAGGAAAAAGCAAAAAATTTCAGAATTGCACGTTGCAATGTGGAGATATTACTTTTTGTGCATTTACAATATTCATTGATTTTTGCCATTGAAAAACGTCCAGAAATGTTTGAAGCTACTGACTGAATGAAAGGAGCTGGCATCTCACTCTCTTTGAATCTTCTTTATCATGCTAGGATTAGCAGGAAAAAGCAAAAAATTTCAGAATTGCACCTTGCAATGCGGAGAAATTACTGTGTGTGCATTTACAATATTCATTGATTTTTGCCATTGAAAAACATGTTATTCATATACCAGAAATGTTTGAAGCTTCTGACTGAATGAAAAGAGCTGGCATCTCACTCTCTTTGAATCTTCTTTATCATGCTAGGATTAGCAGGAAAAAGCAAAAAATTTCAGAATTGCACCTTGCAATGCGGAGAAATTACTGTTTGTGCATTTACAATATTCATTGATTTTTGCCATTGAAAAACATGTTATTCATATACCAGAAATGTTTGAAGCTACTGACTGAATGAAAAGAGCTGGCATCTCACTCTCTTTGAATCTTCTTTATCATGCCAGGATTAGCAGGAAAAAGCAAAAAATTTCAGAATTACACGTTGCAATGTGGAGATATTACTGTTTGTGCATTTACAATATTCATTGATTTTTGCCATTGAAAAACGTCCAGAAATGTTTGAAGCTACTGACTGAATGAAAGGAGCTGGCATCTCACTCTCTTTGAATCTTCTTTATCATGCTAGGATTAGCAGGAAAAAGCAAAAAATTTCAGAATTGCACCTTGCAATGCGGAGAAATTACTGTTTGTGCATTTACAATATTCATTGATTTTTGCCATTGAAAAACATCATGTTATTCATATACCAGAAATGTTTGAAGCTACTGACTGAATGAAAAGAGCTGGCATCTCACTCTCTTTGAATCTTCTTTATCATGCCAGGATTAGCAGGAAAAAGCAAAAAATTTCAGAATTGCACGTTGCAATGTGGAGATATTACTGTTTGTGCATTTACAATATTCATTGATTTTTGCCATTGAAAAACGTCCAGAAATGTTTGAAGCTACTGACTGAATGAAAGGAGCTGGCATCTCACTCTCTTTGAATCTTCTTTATCATGCTAGGATTAGCAGGAAAAAGCAAAAAATTTCAGAATTGCACCTTGCAATGCGGAGAAATTACTGTTTGTGCATTTACAATATTCATTGATTTTTGCCATTGAAAAACATCATGTTATTCATATACCAGAAATGTTTGAAGCTACTGACTGAAAGGAAAGAGCTGGCATCTCACTCTCTTTGAATCTTCTTTATCATGCCAGGATTAGCAGGAAAAAGCAAAAAATTTCAGAATTGCACGTTGCAATGTGGAGATATTACTGTTTGTGCATTTACAATATTCATTGATTTTTGCCATTGAAAAACGTCCAGAAATGTTTGAAGCTACTGACTGAATGAAAGGAGCTGGCATCTCACTCTCTTTGAATCTTCTTTATCATGCTAGGATTAGCAGGAAAAAGCAAAAAATTTCAGAATTGCACCTTGCAATGCGGAGAAATTACTGTGTGTGCATTTACAATATTCATTGATTTTTGCCATTGAAAAACATCATGTTATTCATATACCAGAAATGTTTGAAGCTACTGACTGAATGAAAAGAGCTGGCATCTCACTCTCTTTGAATCTTCTTTATCATGCTAAGAGGAGCAGGAAAAAGCAAAAAATGTCAGAATTGCACGTTGCAATGTGGAGATATTACTGTTTGTGCATTTACAATATTCATTGATTTTTGCCATTGAAAAACGTCCAGAAATGTTTGAAGCTACTGACTGAATGAAAGGAGCTGGCATCTCACTCTCTTTGAATCTTCTTTATCATGCTAGGATTAGCAGGAAAAAGCAAAAAATTTCAGAATTGCACCTTGCAATGCGGAGAAATTACTGTGTGTGCATTTACAATATTCATTGATTTTTGCCATTGAAAAACATGTTATTCATATACCAGAAATGTTTGAAGCTTCTGACTGAATGAAAAGAGCTGGCATCTCACTCTCTTTGAATCTTCTTTATCATGCTAGGATTAGCAGGAAAAAGCAAAAAATTTCAGAATTGCACCTTGCAATGCGGAGAAATTACTGTTTGTGCATTTACAATATTCATTGATTTTTGCCATTGAAAAACATGTTATTCATATACCAGAAATGTTTGAAGCTACTGACTGAATGAAAAGAGCTGGCATCTCACTCTTTGAATCTTCTTTATCATGCCAAGATTAGCAGGAAAAAGCAAAAAATTTCAGAATTACACGTAGCAATGTGGAGATATTACTGTTTGTGCATTTACAATATTCATTGATTTTTGCCATTGAAAAACGTCCAGAAATGTTTGAAGCTACTGACTGAATGAAAGGAGCTGGCATCTCACTCTCTTTGAATCTTCTTTATCATGCTAGGATTAGCAGGAAAAAGCAAAAAATTTCAGAATTGCACCTTGCAATGCGGAGAAATTACTGTTTGTGCATTTACAATATTCATTGATTTTTGCCATTGAAAAACATCATGTTATTCATATACCAGAAATGTTTGAAGCTACTGACTGAATGAAAAGAGCTGGCATCTCACTCTCTTTGAATCTTCTTTATCATGCCAGGATTAGCAGGAAAAAGCAAAAAATTTCAGAATTGCACGTTGCAATGTGGAGATATTACTGTTTGTGCATTTACAATATTCATTGATTTTTGCCATTGAAAAACGTCCAGAAATGTTTGAAGCTACTGACTGAATGAAAGGAGCTGGCATCTCACTCTCTTTGAATCTTCTTTATCATGCTAGGATTAGCAGGAAAAAGCAAAAAATTTCAGAATTGCACCTTGCAATGCGGAGAAATTACTGTTTGTGCATTTACTATATTCATTGATTTTTGCCATTGAAAAACGTCCAGAAATGTTTGAAGCTACTGACTGAATGAAAAGAGCTGGCATCTCACTCTCTTTGAATCTTCTTTATCATGCTAAGAGGAGCAGGAAAAACAAAAAATTTCAGAATTGCACGTTGCAATGTGGAGATATTACTGTTTGTGCATTTACAATATTCATTGATTTTTGCCATTGAAAAACATCCACAAATGTTTGAAGCTACTGACTGAATGAAAAGAGCTGGCATCTCACTCTCTTTGAATCTTCTTTATCATGCTAGGATTAGCAGGAAAAAGCAAAAAATTTCAGAATTGCACCTTGCAATGCGGAGAAATTACTGTTTGTGCATTTACAATATTCATTGATTTTTGCCATTGAAAAACATGTTATTCATATACCAGAAATGTTTGAAGCTACTGACTGAATGACAAGAGCTGGCATCTCACTCTCTTTGAATCTTCTTTATCATGCTAGGATTAGCAGGAAAAAGCAAAAAGTTTCAGAATTGCACCTTGCAATGTGGAGATATTACTGTTTGTGCATTTACAATATTCATTGATTTTTGCCATTGAAAAACGTCCAGAAATGTTTGAAGCTACTGACTGAATGAAAAGAGCTGGCATCTCACTCTCTTTGAATCTTCTTTATCATGCTAAGAGGAGCAGGAAAAAGCAAAAAATTTCAGAATTGCACGTTGCAATGTGGAGATATTACTGTTTGTGCATTTACAATATTCATTGATTTTTGCCGTTGAAAAACATGTTATTCATATACCAGAAATGTGTGAAGCTACTGACTGAATGAAAAGAGCTGGCATCTCACTCTCTTTGAATCTTCTTTATCATGCCAGGATTAGCAGGAAAAAGCAAAAAATTTCAGAATTGCACGTTGCAATGTGGAGATATTACTGTTTGTGCATTTACAATATTCATTGATTTTTGCCATTGAAAAACGTCCAGAAATGTTTGAAGCTACTGACTGAATGAAAGGAGCTGGCATCTCACTCTCTTTGAATCTTCTTTATCATGCTAGGATTAGCAGGAAAAAGCAAAAAATTTCAGAATTGCACCTTGCAATGCGGAGAAATTACTGTTTGTGCATTTACAATATTCATTGATTTTTGCCATTGAAAAACATCATGTTATTCATATACCAGAAATGTTTGAAGCTACTGACTGAATGAAAAGAGCTGGCATCTCACTCTCTTTGAATCTTCTTTATCATGCTAAGAGGAGCAGGAAAAAGCAAAAAATTTCAGAATTGCACGTTGCAATGTGGAGATATTACTTTTTGTGCATTTACAATATTCATTGATTTTTGCCATTGAAAAACGTCCAGAAATGTTTGAAGCTACTGACTGAATGAAAGGAGCTGGGATCTCACTCTCTTTGAATCTTCTTAATCATGCTAGGATTAGCAGGAAAATTAAAAAATTTCAGAATTGCACCTTGCAATGCGGAGAAATTACTGTGTGTGCATTTACAATATTCATTGATTTTTGCCATTGAAAAACATGTTATTCATATACCAGAAATGTTTGAAGCTACTGACTGAATGAAAAGAGCTGACATCTCACTCTCTTTGAATCTTCTTTATCATGCTAGGATTAGCAGGAAAAAGCAAAAAATTTCAGAATTGCACCTTGCAATGCGGAGAAATTACTGTTTGTGCATTTACAATATTCATTGATTTTTGCCATTGAAAAACATGTTATTCATATACCAGAAATGTTTGAAGCTACTGACTGAATGAAAAGAGCTGGCATCTCACTCTCTTTGAATCTTCTTTATCATGCCAGGATTAGCAGGAAAAAGCAAAAAATTTCAGAATTGCACCTTGCAATGCGGAGAAATTAGTTTGTGCATTTACAATATTCATTGATTTTTGCCATTGAAAAACGTCCAGAAATGTTTGAAGCTACTGACTGAATGAAAAGAGCTGGCATCTCACTCTCTTTGAATCTTCTTTATCATGCTAAGAGGAGCAGGAAAAAGCAAAAAATTTCAGAATTGCACGTTGCAATGTGGAGATATTACTGTTTGTGCATTTACAATATTCATTGATTTTTGCCATTGAAAAACATGTTATTCATATACCAGAAATGTTTGAAGCTACTGACTGAATGAAAAGAGCTGGCATCTCACTCTCTTTGAATCTTCTTTATCATGCCAGGATTAGCAGGAAAAAGCAAAAAATTTCAGAATTGCACCTTGCAATGTGGAGATATTACTGTTTGTGCATTTACAATATTCATTGATTTTTGCCATTGAAAAACGTCCAGAAATGTTTGAAGCTACTGACTGAATGAAAAGAGCTGGCATCTCACTCTCTTTGAATCTTCTTTATCATGCTAGGATTAGCAGGAAAAAGCAAAAAATTTCAGAATTGCACCTTGCAATGCGGAGAAATTACTGTTTGTGCATTTACAATATTCATTGATTTTTGCCATTGAAAAACATCATGTTATTCATATACCAGAAATGTTTGAAGCTACTGACTGAATGAAAAGAGCTGGCATCTCACTCTCTTTGAATCTTCTTTATCATGCCAGGATTAGCAGGAAAAAGCAAAAAATTTCAGAATTGCACGTTGCAATGTGGAGATATTACTGTTTGTGCATTTACAATATTCATTGATTTTTGCCATTGAAAAACGTCCAGAAATGTTTGAAGCTACTGACTGAATGAAAGGAGCTGGCATCTCACTCTCTTTGAATCTTCTTTATCATGCTAGGATTAGCAGGAAAAAGCAAAAAATTTCAGAATTGCACCTTGCAATGCGGAGAAATTACTGTTTGTGCATTTACTATATTCATTGATTTTTGCCATTGAAAAACGTCCAGAAATGTTTGAAGCTACTGACTGAATGAAAAGAGCTGGCATCTCACTCTCTTTGAATCTTCTTTATCATGCTAAGAGGAGCAGGAAAAACAAAAAATTTCAGAATTGCACGTTGCAATGTGGAGATATTACTGTTTGTGCATTTACAATATTCATTGATTTTTGCCATTGAAAAACATCCACAAATGTTTGAAGCTACTGACTGAATGAAAAGAGCTGGCATCTCACTCTCTTTGAATCTTCTTTATCATGCTAGGATTAGCAGGAAAAAGCAAAAAATTTCAGAATTGCACCTTGCAATGCGGAGAAATTACTGTTTGTGCATTTACAATATTCATTGATTTTTGCCATTGAAAAACATGTTATTCATATACCAGAAATGTTTGAAGCTACTGACTGAATGACAAGAGCTGGCATCTCACTCTCTTTGAATCTTCTTTATCATGCTAGGATTAGCAGGAAAAAGCAAAAAGTTTCAGAATTGCACCTTGCAATGTGGAGATATTACTGTTTGTGCATTTACAATATTCATTGATTTTTGCCATTGAAAAACGTCCAGAAATGTTTGAAGCTACTGACTGAATGAAAAGAGCTGGCATCTCACTCTCTTTGAATCTTCTTTATCATGCTAAGAGGAGCAGGAAAAAGCAAAAAATTTCAGAATTGCACGTTGCAATGTGGAGATATTACTGTTTGTGCATTTACAATATTCATTGATTTTTGCCGTTGAAAAACATGTTATTCATATACCAGAAATGTTTGAAGCTACTGACTGAATGAAAAGAGCTGGCATCTCACTCTCTTTGAATCTTCTTTATCATGCCAGGATTAGCAGGAAAAAGCAAAAAATTTCAGAATTGCACGTTGCAATGTGGAGATATTACTGTTTGTGCATTTACAATATTCATTGATTTTTGCCATTGAAAAACGTCCAGAAATGTTTGAAGCTACTGACTGAATGAAAGGAGCTGGCATCTCACTCTCTTTGAATCTTCTTTATCATGCTAGGATTAGCAGGAAAAAGCAAAAAATTTCAGAATTGCACCTTGCAATGCGGAGAAATTACTGTTTGTGCATTTACAATATTCATTTTTTTTTGCCATTGAAAAACATCATGTTATTCATATACCAGAAATGTTTGAAGCTACTGACTGAATGAAAAGAGCTGGCATCTCACTCTCTTTGAATCTTCTTTATCATGCTAAGAGGAGCAGGAAAAAGCAAAAAATTTCAGAATTGCACGTTGCAATGTGGAGATATTACTGTTTGTGCATTTACAATATTCATTGATTTTTGCCATTGAAAAACGTCCAGAAATGTTTGAAGCTACTGACTGAATGAAAGGAGCTGGCATCTCACTCTCTTTGAATCTTCTTTATCATGCTAGGATTAGCAGGAAAAAGCAAAAAATTTCAGAATTGCACCTTGCAATGCGGAGAAATTACTGTTTGTGCATTTACAATATTCATTGATTTTTGCCATTGAAAAACATCATGTTATTCATATACCAGAAATGTTTGAAGCTACTGACTGAATGAAAAGAGCTGGCATCTCACTCTCTTTGAATCTTCTTTATCATGCTAAGAGGAGCAGGAAAAAGCAAAAAATTTCAGAATTGCACGTTGCAATGTGGAGATATTACTTTTTGTGCATTTACAATATTCATTGATTTTTGCCATTGAAAAACGTCCAGAAATGTTTGAAGCTACTGACTGAATGAAAGGAGCTGGGATCTCACTCTCTTTGAATCTTCTTAATCATGCTAGGATTAGCAGGAAAATTAAAAAATTTCAGAATTGCACCTTGCAATGCGGAGAAATTACTGTGTGTGCATTTACAATATTCATTGATTTTTGCCATTGAAAAACATGTTATTCATATACCAGAAATGTTTGAAGCTACTGACTGAATGAAAAGAGCTGACATCTCACTCTCTTTGAATCTTCTTTATCATGCTAGGATTAGCAGGAAAAAGCAAAAAATTTCAGAATTGCACCTTGCAATGCGGAGAAATTACTGTTTGTGCATTTACAATATTCATTGATTTTTGCCATTGAAAAACATGTTATTCATATACCAGAAATGTTTGAAGCTACTGACTGAATGAAAAGAGCTGGCATCTCACTCTCTTTGAATCTTCTTTATCATGCCAGGATTAGCAGGAAAAAGCAAAAAATTTCAGAATTGCACCTTGCAATGCGGAGAAATTAGTTTGTGCATTTACAATATTCATTGATTTTTGCCATTGAAAAACGTCCAGAAATGTTTGAAGCTACTGACTGAATGAAAAGAGCTGGCATCTCACTCTCTTTGAATCTTCTTTATCATGCTAAGAGGAGCAGGAAAAAGCAAAAAATTTCAGAATTGCACGTTGCAATGTGGAGATATTACTGTTTGTGCATTTACAATATTCATTGATTTTTGCCATTGAAAAACATGTTATTCATATACCAGAAATGTTTGAAGCTACTGACTGAATGAAAAGAGCTGGCATCTCACTCTCTTTGAATCTTCTTTATCATGCCAGGATTAGCAGGAAAAAGCAAAAAATTTCAGAATTGCACCTTGCAATGTGGAGATATTACTGTTTGTGCATTTACAATATTCATTGATTTTTGCCATTGAAAAACGTCCAGAAATGTTTGAAGCTACTGACTGAATGAAAAGAGCTGGCATCTCACTCTCTTTGAATCTTCTTTATCATGCTAGGATTAGCAGGAAAAAGCAAAAAATTTCAGAATTGCACCTTGCAATGCGGAGAAATTACTGTTTGTGCATTTACAATATTCATTGATTTTTGCCATTGAAAAACATCATGTTATTCATATACCAGAAATGTTTGAAGCTACTGACTGAATGAAAAGAGCTGGCATCTCACTCTCTTTGAATCTTCTTTATCATGCCAGGATTAGCAGGAAAAAGCAAAAAATTTCAGAATTGCACGTTGCAATGTGGAGATATTACTGTTTGTGCATTTACAATATTCATTGATTTTTGCCATTGAAAAACGTCCAGAAATGTTTGAAGCTACTGACTGAATGAAAGGAGCTGGCATCTCACTCTCTTTGAATCTTCTTTATTATGCTAGGATTAGCAGGAAAAAGCAAAAAATTTCAGAATTGCACCTTGCAATGCGGAGAAATTACTGTTTGTGCATTTACAATATTCATTGATTTTTGCCATTGAAAAACATCATGTTATTCATATACCAGAAATGTTTGAAGCTACTGACTGAATGAAAAGAGCTGGCATCTCACTCTCTTTGAATCTTCTTTATCATGCCAGGATTAGCAGGAAAAAGCAAAAAATTTCAGAATTGCACGTTGCAATGTGGAGATATTACTGTTTGTGCATTTACAATATTCATTGATTTTTGCCATTGAAAAACGTCCAGAAATGTTTGAAGCTACTGACTGAATGAAAGGAGCTGGCATCTCACTCTCTTTGAATCTTCTTTATCATGCTAGGATTAGCAGGAAAAAGCAAAAAATTTCAGAATTGCACCTTGCAATGCGGAGAAATTACTGTTTGTGCATTTACAATATTCATTGATTTTTGCCATTGAAAAACGTCCAGAAATGTTTGAAGCTACTGACTGAATGAAAAGAGCTGGCATCTCACTCTCTTTGAATCTTCTTTATCATGCTAAGAGGAGCAGGAAAAAGCAAAAAATTTCAGAATTGCACGTTGCAATGTGGAGATATTACTGTTTGTGCATTTACAATATTCATTGATTTTTGCCATTGAAAAACATGTTATTCATATACCAGAAATGTTTGAAGCTACTGACTGAATGAAAGGAGCTGGCATCTCACTCTCTTTGAATCTTCTTTATCATGCTAGGATTAGCAGGAAAAAGCAAAAAATTTCAGAATTGCACCTTGCAATGCGGAGAAATTACTGTTTGTGCATTTACAATATTCATTGATTTTTGCCATTGAAAAACATCATGTTATTCATATACCAGAAATGTTTGAAGCTACTGACTGAATGAAAAGAGCTGGCATCTCACTCTCTTTGAATCTTCTTTATCATGCTAAGAGGAGCAGGAAAAAGCAAAAAATTTCAGAATTGCACGTTGCAATGTGGAGATATTACTTTTTGTGCATTTACAATATTCATTGATTTTTGCCATTGAAAAACGTCCAGAAATGTTTGAAGCTACTGACTGAATGAAAGGAGCTGGGATCTCACTCTCTTTGAATCTTCTTTATCATGCTAGGATTAGCAGGAAAAAGCAAAAAATTTCAGAATTGCACCTTGCAATGCGGAGAAATTACTGTGTGTGCATTTACAATATTCATTGATTTTTGCCATTGAAAAACATGTTATTCATATACCAGAAATGTTTGAAGCTACTGACTGAATGAAAAGAGCTGACATCTCACTCTCTTTGAATCTTCTTTATCATGCTAGGATTAGCAGGAAAAAGCAAAAAATTTCAGAATTGCACCTTGCAATGCGGAGAAATTACTGTTTGTGCATTTACAATATTCATTGATTTTTGCCATTGAAAAACATGTTATTCATATACCAGAAATGTTTGAAGCTACTGACTGAATGAAAAGAGCTGGCATCTCACTCTCTTTGAATCTTCTTTATCATGCCAGGATTAGCAGGAAAAAGCAAAAAATTTCAGAATTGCACGTTGCAATGTGGAGATATTACTGTTTGTGCATTTACAATATTCATTGATTTTTGCCATTGAAAAACGTCCAGAAATGTTTGAAGCTACTGACTGAATGAAAGGAGCTGGCATCTCACTCTCTTTGAATCTTCTTTATCATGCTAGGATTAGCAGGAAAAAGCAAAAAATTCCAGAATTGCACCTTGCAATGCGGAGAAATTACTGTTTGTGCATTTACAATATTCATTGATTTTTGCCATTGAAAAACGTCCAGAAATGTTTGAAGCTACTGACTGAATGAAAAGAGCTGGCATCTCACTCTCTTTGAATCTTCTTTATCATGCTAAGAGGAGCAGGAAAAAGCAAAAAATTTCAGAATTGCATGTTGCAATGTGGAGATATTACTGTTTGTGCATTTACAATATTCATTGATTTTTGCCATTGAAAAACATGTTATTCATATACCAGAAATGTTTGAAGCTACTGACTGAATGAAAAGAGCTGGCATCTCACTCTCTTTGAATCTTCTTTATCATGCCAGGATTAGCAGGAAAAAGCAAAAAATTTCAGAATTGCACCTTGCAATGTGGAGATATTACTGTTTGTGCATTTACAATAATCATTGATTTTTGCCATTGAAAAATGTCCAGAAATGTTTGAAGCTACTGACTGAATGAAAAGAGCTGGCATCTCACTCTCTTTGAATCTTCTTTATCATGCTAGGATTAGCAGGAAAAAGCAAAAAATTTCAGAATTGCAACTTGCAATGCGGAGAAATTACTGTTTGTGCATTTACAATATTCATTGATTTTTGCCATTGAAAAACATGTTATTCATATACCAGAAATGTTTGAAGCTACTGACTGAATGAAAAGAGCTGGCATCTCACTCTCTTTGAATCTTCTTTATCATGCCAGGATTAGCAGGAAAAAGCAAAAAGTTTCAGAATTGCACCTTGCAATGTGGAGATATTACTGTTTGTGCATTTACAATATTCATTGATTTTTGCCATTGAAAAACGTCCAGAAATGTTTGAAGCTACTGACTGAATGAAAAGAGCTGGCATCTCACTCTCTTTGAATCTTCTTTATCATGCTAAGAGGAGCAGGAAAAAGCAAAAAATTTCAGAATTGCACGTTGCAATGTGGAGATATTACTGTTTGTGCATTTACAATATTCATTGATTTTTGCCATTGAAAAACATGTTATTCATATACCAGAAATGTTTGAAGCTACTGACTGAATGAAAAGAGCTGGCATCTCACTCTCTTTGAATCTTCTTTATCATGCCAGGATTAGCAGGAAAAAGCAAAAAATTTCAGAATTGCACGTTGCAATGTGGAGATATTACTGTTTGTGCATTTACAATATTCATTGATTTTTGCCATTGAAAAACGTCCAGAAATGTTTGAAGCTACTGACTGAATGAAAGGAGCTGGCATCTCACTCTCTTTGAATCTTCTTTATCATGCTAGGATTAGCAGGAAAAAGCAAAAAATTTCAGAATTGCACCTTGCAATGCGGAGAAATTACTGTTTGTGCATTTACAATATTCATTGATTTTTGCCATTGAAAAACGTCCAGAAATGTTTGAAGCTACTGACTGAATGAAAAGAGCTGGCATCTCACTCTCTTTGAATCTTCTTTATCATGCTAAGAGGAGCAGGAAAAAGCAAAAAATTTCAGAATTGCACGTTGCAATGTGGAGATATTACTGTTTGTGCATTTACAATATTCATTGATTTTTGCCATTGAAAAACATGTTATTCATATACCAGAAATGTTTGAAGCTACTGACTGAATGAAAGGAGCTGGCATCTCACTCTCTTTGAATCTTCTTTATCATGCTAGGATTAGCAGGAAAAAGCAAAAAATTTCAGAATTGCACCTTGCAATGCGGAGAAATTACTGTTTGTGCATTTACAATATTCATTGATTTTTGCCATTGAAAAACATCATGTTATTCATATACCAGAAATGTTTGAAGCTACTGACTGAATGAAAAGAGCTGGCATCTCACTCTCTTTGAATCTTCTTTATCATGCTAAGAGGAGCAGGAAAAAGCAAAAAATTTCAGAATTGCACGTTGCAATGTGGAGATATTACTTTTTGTGCATTTACAATATTCATTGATTTTTGCCATTGAAAAACGTCCAGAAATGTTTGAAGCTACTGACTGAATGAAAGGAGCTGGGATCTCACTCTCTTTGAATCTTCTTTATCATGCTAGGATTAGCAGGAAAAAGCAAAAAATTTCAGAATTGCACCTTGCAATGCGGAGAAATTACTGTGTGTGCATTTACAATATTCATTGATTTTTGCCATTGAAAAACATGTTATTCATATACCAGAAATGTTTGAAGCTACTGACTGAATGAAAAGAGCTGACATCTCACTCTCTTTGAATCTTCTTTATCATGCTAGGATTAGCAGGAAAAAGCAAAAAATTTCAGAATTGCACCTTGCAATGCGGAGAAATTACTGTTTGTGCATTTACAATATTCATTGATTTTTGCCATTGAAAAACATGTTATTCATATACCAGAAATGTTTGAAGCTACTGACTGAATGAAAAGAGCTGGCATCTCACTCTCTTTGAATCTTCTTTATCATGCCAGGATTAGCAGGAAAAAGCAAAAAATTTCAGAATTGCACGTTGCAATGTGGAGATATTACTGTTTGTGCATTTACAATATTCATTGATTTTTGCCATTGAAAAACGTCCAGAAATGTTTGAAGCTACTGACTGAATGAAAGGAGCTGGCATCTCACTCTCTTTGAATCTTCTTTATCATGCTAGGATTAGCAGGAAAAAGCAAAAAATTTCAGAATTGCACCTTGCAATGCGGAGAAATTACTGTTTGTGCATTTACAATATTCATTGATTTTTGCCATTGAAAAACGTCCAGAAATGTTTGAAGCTACTGACTGAATGAAAAGAGCTGGCATCTCACTCTCTTTGAATCTTCTTTATCATGCTAAGAGGAGCAGGAAAAAGCAAAAAATTTCAGAATTGCACGTTGCAATGTGGAGATATTACTGTTTGTGCATTTACAATATTCATTGATTTTTGCCATTGAAAAACATGTTATTCATATACCAGAAATGTTTGAAGCTACTGACTGAATGAAAAGAGCTGGCATCTCACTCTCTTTGAATCTTCTTTATCATGCCAGGATTAGCAGGAAAAAGCAAAAAATTTCAGAATTGCACCTTGCAATGTGGAGATATTACTGTTTGTGCATTTACAATAATCATTGATTTTTGCCATTGAAAAATGTCCAGAAATGTTTGAAGCTACTGACTGAATGAAAAGAGCTGGCATCTCACTCTCTTTGAATCTTCTTTATCATGCTAGGATTAGCAGGAAAAAGCAAAAAATTTCAGAATTGCAACTTGCAATGCGGAGAAATTACTGTTTGTGCATTTACAATATTCATTGATTTTTGCCATTGAAAAACATGTTATTCATATACCAGAAATGTTTGAAGCTACTGACTGAATGAAAAGAGCTGGCATCTCACTCTCTTTGAATCTTCTTTATCATGCCAGGATTAGCAGGAAAAAGCAAAAAGTTTCAGAATTGCACCTTGCAATGTGGAGATATTACTGTTTGTGCATTTACAATATTCATTGATTTTTGCCATTGAAAAACGTCCAGAAATGTTTGAAGCTACTGACTGAATGAAAAGAGCTGGCATCTCACTCTCTTTGAATCTTCTTTATCATGCTAAGAGGAGCAGGAAAAAGCAAAAAATTTCAGAATTGCACGTTGCAATGTGGAGATATTACTGTTTGTGCATTTACAATATTCATTGATTTTTGCCATTGAAAAACATGTTATTCATATACCAGAAATGTTTGAAGCTACTGACTGAATGAAAAGAGCTGGCATCTCACTCTCTTTGAATCTTCTTTATCATGCCAGGATTAGCAGGAAAAAGCAAAAAATTTCAGAATTGCACGTTGCAATGTGGAGATATTACTGTTTGTGCATTTACAATATTCATTGATTTTTGCCATTGAAAAACGTCCAGAAATGTTTGAAGCTACTGACTGAATGAAAGGAGCTGGCATCTCACTCTCTTTGAATCTTCTTTATCATGCTAGGATTAGCAGGAAAAAGCAAAAAATTTCAGAATTGCACCTTGCAATGCGGAGAAATTACTGTTTGTGCATTTACAATATTCATTGATTTTTGCCATTGAAAAACATCATGTTATTCATATACCAGAAATGTTTGAAGCTACTGACTGAATGAAAAGAGCTGGCATCTCACTCTCTTTGAATCTTCTTTATCATGCTAAGAGGAGCAGGAAAAAGCAAAAAATTTCAGAATTGCACGTTGCAATGTGGAGATATTACTTTTTGTGCATTTACAATATTCATTGATTTTTGCCATTGAAAAACGTCCAGAAATGTTTGAAGCTACTGACTGAATGAAAGGAGCTGGGATCTCACTCTCTTTGAATCTTCTTTATCATGCTAGGATTAGCAGGAAAAAGCAAAAAATTTCAGAATTGCACCTTGCAATGCGGAGAAATTACTGTGTGTGCATTTACAATATTCATTGATTTTTGCCATTGAAAAACATGTTATTCATATACCAGAAATGTTTGAAGCTACTGACTGAATGAAAAGAGCTGGCATCTCACTCTCTTTGAATCTTCTTTATCATGCCAGGATTAGCAGGAAAAAGCAAAAAATTTCAGAATTGCACCTTGCAATGCGGAGAAATTACTGTTTGTGCATTTACAATATTCATTGATTTTTGCCATTGAAAAACATCGTTATTCATATACCAGAAATGTTTGAAGCTACTGACTGAATGAAAAGAGCTGGCATCTCACTCTCTTTGAATCTTCTTTATCATGCCAGGATTAGCAGGAAAAAGCAAAAAATTTCAGAATTGCACCTTGCAATGTGGAGATATTACTGTTTGTGCATTTACAATATTCATTGATTTTTGCCATTGAAAAACGTCCAGAAATGTTTGAAGCTACTGACTGAATGAAAGGAGCTGGCATCTCACTCTCTTTGAATCTTCTTTATCATGCTAGGATTAGCAGGAAAAAGCAAAAAATTTCAGAATTGCACATTGCAATGCGGAGAAATTACTGTTTGTGCATTTACAATATTCATTGATTTTTGCCATTGAAAAACATCATGTTATTCATATACCAGAAATGTTTGAAGCTACTGACTGAATGAAAGGAGCTGGCATCTCACTCTCTTTGAATCTTCTTTATCATGCTAGGATTAGCAGGAAAAAGCAAAAAATTTCAGAATTGCACCTTGCAATGCGGAGAAATTACTGTTTGTGCATTTACAATATTCATTGATTTTTGCCATTGAAAAACATGTTATTCATATACCAGAAATGTTTGAAGCTACTGACTGAATGAAAAGAGCTGGCATCTCACTCTCTTTGAATCTTCTTTATCATGCCAGGATTAGCAGGAAAAAGCAAAAAATTTCAGAATTGCACCTTGCAATGTGGAGATATTACTGTTTGTGCATTTACAATATTCATTGATTTTTGCCATTGAAAAACGTCCAGAAATGTTTGAAGCTACTGACTGAATGAAAGGAGCTGGCATCTCACTCTCTTTGAATCTTCTTTATCATGCTAGGATTAGCAGGAAAAAGCAAAAAATTTCCGAATTGCACCTTGCAATGCGGAGAAATTACTGTGTGTGCATTTACAATATTCATTGATTTTTGCCATTGAAAAACGTCCAGAAATGTTTGAAGCTACTGACTGAATGAAAGGAGCTGGCATCTCACTCTCTTTGAATCTTCTTTATCATGCTAGGATTAGCAGGAAAAAGCAAAAAATTTCAGAATTGCACCTTGCAATGCGGAGAAATTACTGTGTGTGCATTTACAATATTCATTGATTTTTGCCATTGAAAAACATCGTTATTCATATACCAGAAATGTTTGAAGCTACTGACTGAATGAAAAGAGCTGGCATCTCACTCTCTTTGAATCTTCTTTATCATGCCAGGATTAGCAGGAAAAAGCAAAAAATTTCAGAATTGCACCTTGCAATGTGGAGATATTACTGTTTGTGCATTTACAATATTCATTGATTTTTGCCATTGAAAAACATGTTATTCATATACCAGAAATGTTTGAAGCTACAGACTGAATGAAAAGAGCTGGCATCTCACTCTCTTTGAATCTTCTTTATCATGCCAGGATTAGCAGGAAAAAGCAAAAAATTTCAGAATTGCACCTTGCAATGTGGAGATATTACTGTTTGTGCATTTACAATATTCATTGATTTTTGCCATTGAAAAACGTCCAGAAATGTTTGAAGCTACTGACTGAATGAAAGGAGCTGGCATCTCACTCTCTTTGAATCTTCTTTATCATGCTAGGATTAGCAGGAAAAAGCAAAAAATTTCAGAATTGCACCTTGCAATGCGGAGAAATTACTGTGTGTGCATTTACAATATTCATTGATTTTTGCCATTGAAAAACATCGTTATTCATATACCAGAAATGTTTGAAGCTACTGACTGAATGAAAAGAGCTGGCATCTCACTCTCTTTGAATCTTCTTTATCATGCCAGGATTAGCAGGAAAAAGCAAAAAATTTCAGAATTGCACCTTGCAATGTGGAGATATTACTGTTTGTGCATTTACAATATTCATTGATTTTTGCCATTGAAAAACGTCCAGAAATGTTTGAAGCTACTGACTGAATGAAAAGAGCTGGCATCTCACTCTCTTTGAATCTTCTTTATCATGCCAGGATTAGCAGGAAAAAGCAAAAAATTTCAGAATTGCACCTTGCAATGCGGAGAAATTACTGTGTGTGCATTTACAATATTCATTGATTTTTGCCATTGAAAAACATCATGTTATTCATATACCAGAAATGTTTGAAGCTACTGACTGAATGAAAGGAGCTGGCATCTAACTCTCTTTGAATCTTCTTTATCATGCTAGGATTAGCAGGAAAAAGCAAAAAATTTCAGAATTGCACCTTGCAATGCGGAGAAATTACTGTTTGTGCATTTACAATATTCATTGATTTTTGCCATTGAAAAACATGTTATTCATATACCAGAAATGTTTGAAGCTACTGACTGAATGAAAAGAGCTGGCATCTCACTCTCTTTGAATCTTCTTTATCATGCCAGGATTAGCAGAAAAAAGCAAAAAATTTCAGAATTGCACCTTGCAATGTGGAGATATTACTGTTTGTGCATTTACAATATTCATTGATTTTTGCCATTGAAAAACGTCCAGAAATGTTTGAAGCTACTGACTGAATGAAAGGAGCTGGCATCTCACTCTCTTTGAATCTTCTTTATCATGCTAGGATTAGCAGGAAAAAGCAAAAAATTTCAGAATTGCACATTGCAATGCGGAGAAATTACTGTTTGTGCATTTACAATATTCATTGATTTTTGCCATTGAAAAACATCATGTTATTCATATACCAGAAATGTTTGAAGCTACTGACTGAATGAAAGGAGCTGGCATCTCAATCTCTTTGAATCTTCTTTATCATGCTAGGATTAGCAGGAAAAAGCAAAAAATTTCAGAATTGCACCTTGCAATGCAGAGAAATTACTGTTTGTGCATTTACAATATTCATTGATTTTTGCCATTGAAAAACATGTTATTCATATACCAGAAATGTTTGAAGCTACTGACTGAATGAAAAGAGCTGGCATCTCACTCTCTTTGAATCTTCTTTATCATGCCAGGATTAGCAGGTAAAAGCAAAAAATTTCAGAATTGCACCTTGCAATGTGGAGATATTACTGTTTGTGCATTTACAATATTCATTGATTTTTGCCATTGAAAAACGTCCAGAAATGTTTGAAGCTACTGACTGAATGAAAGGAGCTGGCATCTCACTCTCTTTGAATCTTCTTTATCATGCTAGGATTAGCAGGAAAAAGCAAAAAATTTCAGAATTGCACCTTGCAATGCGGAGAAATTACTGTGTGTGCATTTACAATATTCATTGATTTTTGCATTTGAAAAACATCGTTATTCATATACCAGAAATGTTTGAAGCTACTGACTGAATGAAAAGAGCTGGCATCTCACTCTCTTTGAATCTTCTTTATCATGCCAGGATTAGCAGGAAAAAGCAAAAAATTTCAGAATTGCACCTTGCAATGTGGAGATATTACTGTTTGTGCATTTACAATATTCATTGATTTTTGCCATTGAAAAACATGTTATTCATATACCAGAAATGTTTGAAGCTACTGACTGAATGAAAAGAGCTGGCATCTCACTCTCTTTGAATCTTCTTTATCATGCCAGGATTAGCAGGAAAAAGCAAAAAATTTCAGAATTGCACCTTGCAATGTGGAGATATTACTGTTTGTGCATTTACAATATTCATTGATTTTTGCCATTGAAAAACGTCCAGAAATGTTTGAAGCTACTGACTGAATGAAAGGAGCTGGCATCTCACTCTCTTTGAATCTTCTTTATCATGCTAGGATTAGCAGGAAAAAGCAAAAAATTTCAGAATTGCACCTTGCAATGCGGAGAAATTACTGTTTGTGCATTTACAATATTCATTTTTTTTTGCCATTGAAAAACATCATGTTATTCATATACCAGAAATGTTTGAAGCTACTGACTGAATGAAAAGAGCTGGCATCTCACTCTCTTTGAATCTTCTTTATCATGCTAAGAGGAGCAGGAAAAAGCAAAAAATTTCAGAATTGCACGTTGCAATGTGGAGATATTACTGTTTGTGCATTTACAATATTCATTGATTTTTGCCATTGAAAAACGTCCAGAAATGTTTGAAGCTACTGACTGAATGAAAGGAGCTGGCATCTCACTCTCTTTGAATCTTCTTTATCATGCTAGGATTAGCAGGAAAAAGCAAAAAATTTCAGAATTGCACCTTGCAATGCGGAGAAATTACTGTTTGTGCATTTACAATATTCATTGATTTTTGCCATTGAAAAACATCATGTTATTCATATACCAGAAATGTTTGAAGCTACTGACTGAATGAAAAGAGCTGGCATCTCACTCTCTTTGAATCTTCTTTATCATGCTAAGAGGAGCAGGAAAAAGCAAAAAATTTCAGAATTGCACGTTGCAATGTGGAGATATTACTTTTTGTGCATTTACAATATTCATTGATTTTTGCCATTGAAAAACGTCCAGAAATGTTTGAAGCTACTGACTGAATGAAAGGAGCTGGGATCTCACTCTCTTTGAATCTTCTTTATCATGCTAGGATTAGCAGGAAAAAGCAAAAAATTTCAGAATTGCACCTTGCAATGCGGAGAAATTACTGTGTGTGCATTTACAATATTCATTGATTTTTGCCATTGAAAAACATGTTATTCATATACCAGAAATGTTTGAAGCTACTGACTGAATGAAAAGAGCTGACATCTCACTCTCTTTGAATCTTCTTTATCATGCTAGGATTAGCAGGAAAAAGCAAAAAATTTCAGAATTGCACCTTGCAATGCGGAGAAATTACTGTTTGTGCATTTACAATATTCATTGATTTTTGCCTTTGAAAAACATGTTATTCATATACCAGAAATGTTTGAAGCTACTGACTGAATGAAAAGAGCTGGCATCTCACTCTCTTTGAATCTTCTTTATCATGCCAGGATTAGCAGGAAAAAGCAAAAAATTTCAGAATTGCACCTTGCAATGCGGAGAAATTACTGTTTGTGCATTTACAATATTCATTGATTTTTGCCATTGAAAAACGTCCAGAAATGTTTGAAGCTACTGACTGAATGAAAAGAGCTGGCATCTCACTCTCTTTGAATCTTCTTTATCATGCTAAGAGGAGCAGGAAAAAGCAAAAAATTTCAGAATTGCACGTTGCAATGTGGAGATATTACTGTTTGTGCATTTACAATATTCATTGATTTTTGCCATTGAAAAACATGTTATTCATATACCAGAAATGTTTGAAGCTACTGACTGAATGAAAAGAGCTGGCATCTCACTCTCTTTGAATCTTCTTTTTCATGCCAGGATTAGCAGGAAAAAGCAAAAAATTTCAGAATTGCACCTTGCAATGTGGAGATATTACTGTTTGTGCATTTACAATATTCATTGATTTTTGCCATTGAAAAACGTCCAGAAATGTTTGAAGCTACTGACTGAATGAAAAGAGCTGGCATCTCACTCTCTTTGAATCTTCTTTATCATGCTAGGATTAGCAGGAAAAAGCAAAAAATTTCAGAATTGCACCTTGCAATGCGGAGAAATTACTGTTTGTGCATTTACAATATTCATTGATTTTTGCCATTGAAAAACATCATGTTATTCATATACCAGAAATGTTTGAAGCTACTGACTGAATGAAAAGAGCTGGCATCTCACTCTCTTTGAATCTTCTTTATCATGCCAGGATTAGCAGGAAAAAGCAAAAAATTTCAGAATTGCACGTTGCAATGTGGAGATATTACTGTTTGTGCATTTACAATATTCATTGATTTTTGCCATTGAAAAACGTCCAGAAATGTTTGAAGCTACTGACTGAATGAAAGGAGCTGGCATCTCACTCTCTTTGAATCTTCTTTATCATGCTAGGATGAGCAGGAAAAAGCAAAAAATTTCAGAATTGCACCTTGCAATGCGGAGAAATTACTGTGTGTGCATTTACAATATTCATTGATTTTTGCATTTGAAAAACATCGTTATTCATATACCAGAAATGTTTGAAGCTACTGACTGAATGAAAAGAGCTGGCATCTCACTCTCTTTGAATCTTCTTTATCATGCCAGGATTAGCAGGAAAAAGCAAAAAATTTCAGAATTGCACCTTGCAATGTGGAGATATTACTGTTTGTGCATTTACAATATTCATTGATTTTTGCCATTGAAAAACATGTTATTCATATACCAGAAATGTTTGAAGCTACTGACTGAATGAAAAGAGCTGGCATCTCACTCTCTTTGAATCTTCTTTATCATGCCAGGATTAGCAGGAAAAAGCAAAAAATTTCAGAATTGCACCTTGCAATGTGGAGATATTACTGTTTGTGCATTTACAATATTCATTGATTTTTGCCATTGAAAAACGTCCAGAAATGTTTGAAGCTACTGACTGAATGAAAGGAGCTGGCATCTCACTCTCTTTGAATCTTCTTTATCATGCTAGGATTAGCAGGAAAAAGCAAAAAATTTCAGAATTGCACCTTGCAATGCGGAGAAATTACTGTTTGTGCATTTACAATATTCATTTTTTTTTGCCATTGAAAAACATCATGTTATTCATATACCAGAAATGTTTGAAGCTACTGACTGAATGAAAAGAGCTGGCATCTCACTCTCTTTGAATCTTCTTTATCATGCTAAGAGGAGCAGGAAAAAGCAAAAAATTTCAGAATTGCACGTTGCAATGTGGAGATATTACTGTTTGTGCATTTACAATATTCATTGATTTTTGCCATTGAAAAACGTCCAGAAATGTTTGAAGCTACTGACTGAATGAAAGGAGCTGGCATCTCACTCTCTTTGAATCTTCTTTATCATGCTAGGATTAGCAGGAAAAAGCAAAAAATTTCAGAATTGCACATTGCAATGCGGAGAAATTACTGTTTGTGCATTTACAATATTCATTGATTTTTGCCTTTTAAAAACATCATGTTATTCATATACCAGAAATGTTTGAAGCTACTGACTGAATGAAAAGAGCTGGCATCTCACTCTCTTTGAATCTTCTTTATCATGCTAAGAGGAGCAGGAAAAAGCAAAAAATTTCAGAATTGCACGTTGCAATGTGGAGATATTACTTTTTGTGCATTTACAATATTCATTGATTTTTGCCATTGAAAAACGTCCAGAAATGTTTGAAGCTACTGACTGAATGAAAGGAGCTGGGATCTCACTCTCTTTGAATCTTCTTTATCATGCTAGGATTAGCAGGAAAAAGCAAAAAATTTCAGAATTGCACCTTGCAATGCGGAGAAATTACTGTGTGTGCATTTACAATATTCATTGATTTTTGCCATTGAAAAACATGTTATTCATATACCAGAAATGTTTGAAGCTACTGACTGAATGAAAAGAGCTGACATCTCACTCTCTTTGAATCTTCTTTATCATGCTAGGATTAGCAGGAAAAAGCAAAAAATTTCAGAATTGCACCTTGCAATGCGGAGAAATTACTGTTTGTGCATTTACAATATTCATTGATTTTTGCCTTTGAAAAACATGTTATTCATATACCAGAAATGTTTGAAGCTACTGACTGAATGAAAAGAGCTGGCATCTCACTCTCTTTGAATCTTCTTTATCATGCCAGGATTAGCAGGAAAAAGCAAAAAATTTCAGAATTGCACGTTGCAATGTGGAGATATTACTGTTTGTGCATTTACAATATTCATTGATTTTTGCCATTGAAAAACGTCCAGAAATGTTTGAAGCTACTGACTGAATGAAAGGAGCTGGCATCTCACTCTCTTTGAATCTTCTTTATCATGCTAGGATTAGCAGGAAAAAGCAAAAAATTTCAGAATTGCACCTTGCAATGCGGAGAAATTACTGTGTGTGCATTTACAATATTCATTGATTTTTGCATTTGAAAAACATCGTTATTCATATACCAGAAATGTTTGAAGCTACTGACTGAATGAAAAGAGCTGGCATCTCACTCTCTTTGAATCTTCTTTATCATGCCAGGATTAGCAGGAAAAAGCAAAAAATTTCAGAATTGCACCTTGCAATGTGGAGATATTACTGTTTGTGCATTTACAATATTCATTGATTTTTGCCATTGAAAAACATGTTATTCATATACCAGAAATGTTTGAAGCTACTGACTGAATGAAAAGAGCTGGCATCTCACTCTCTTTGAATCTTCTTTATCATGCCAGGATTAGCAGGAAAAAGCAAAAAATTTCAGAATTGCACCTTGCAATGTGGAGATATTACTGTTTGTGCATTTACAATATTCATTGATTTTTGCCATTGAAAAACGTCCAGAAATGTTTGAAGCTACTGACTGAATGAAAGGAGCTGGCATCTCACTCTCTTTGAATCTTCTTTATCATGCTAGGATTAGCAGGAAAAAGCAAAAAATTTCAGAATTGCACCTTGCAATGCGGAGAAATTACTGTTTGTGCATTTACAATATTCATTTTTTTTTGCCATTGAAAAACATCATGTTATTCATATACCAGAAATGTTTGAAGCTACTGACTGAATGAAAAGAGCTGGCATCTCACTCTCTTTGAATCTTCTTTATCATGCTAAGAGGAGCAGGAAAAAGCAAAAAATTTCAGAATTGCACGTTGCAATGTGGAGATATTACTGTTTGTGCATTTACAATATTCATTGATTTTTGCCATTGAAAAACGTCCAGAAATGTTTGAAGCTACTGACTGAATGAAAGGAGCTGGCATCTCACTCTCTTTGAATCTTCTTTATCATGCTAGGATTAGCAGGAAAAAGCAAAAAATTTCAGAATTGCACCTTGCAATGCGGAGAAATTACTGTTTGTGCATTTACAATATTCATTGATTTTTGCCTTTTAAAAACATCATGTTATTCATATACCAGAAATGTTTGAAGCTACTGACTGAATGAAAAGAGCTGGCATCTCACTCTCTTTGAATCTTCTTTATCATGCTAAGAGGAGCAGGAAAAAGCAAAAAATTTCAGAATTGCACGTTGCAATGTGGAGATATTACTTTTTGTGCATTTACAATATTCATTGATTTTTGCCATTGAAAAACGTCCAGAAATGTTTGAAGCTACTGACTGAATGAAAGGAGCTGGGATCTCACTCTCTTTGAATCTTCTTTATCATGCTAGGATTAGCAGGAAAAAGCAAAAAATTTCAGAATTGCACCTTGCAATGCGGAGAAATTACTGTGTGTGCATTTACAATATTCATTGATTTTTGCCATTGAAAAACATGTTATTCATATACCAGAAATGTTTGAAGCTACTGACTGAATGAAAAGAGCTGACATCTCACTCTCTTTGAATCTTCTTTATCATGCTAGGATTAGCAGGAAAAAGCAAAAAATTTCAGAATTGCACCTTGCAATGCGGAGAAATTACTGTTTGTGCATTTACAATATTCATTGATTTTTGCCTTTGAAAAACATGTTATTCATATACCAGAAATGTTTGAAGCTACTGACTGAATGAAAAGAGCTGGCATCTCACTCTCTTTGAATCTTCTTTATCATGCCAGGATTAGCAGGAAAAAGCAAAAAATTTCAGAATTGCACCTTGCAATGCGGAGAAATTACTGTTTGTGCATTTACAATATTCATTGATTTTTGCCATTGAAAAACGTCCAGAAATGTTTGAAGCTACTGACTGAATGAAAAGAGCTGGCATCTCACTCTCTTTGAATCTTCTTTATCATGCTAAGAGGAGCAGGAAAAAGCAAAAAATTTCAGAATTGCACGTTGCAATGTGGAGGTATTACTGTTTGTGCATTTACAATATTCATTGATTTTTGCCATTGAAAAACATGTTATTCATATACCAGAAATGTTTGAAGCTACTGACTGAATGAAAAGAGCTGGCATCTCACTCTCTTTGAATCTTCTTTTTCATGCCAGGATTAGCAGGAAAAAGCAAAAAATTTCAGAATTGCACCTTGCAATGTGGAGATATTACTGTTTGTGCATTTACAATATTCATTGATTTTTGCCATTGAAAAACGTCCAGAAATGTTTGAAGCTACTGACTGAATGAAAAGAGCTGGCATCTCACTCTCTTTGAATCTTCTTTATCATGCTAGGATTAGCAGGAAAAAGCAAAAAATTTCAGAATTGCACCTTGCAATGCGGAGAAATTACTGTTTGTGCATTTACAATATTCATTGATTTTTGCCATTGAAAAACATCATGTTATTCATATACCAGAAATGTTTGAAGCTACTGACTGAATGAAAAGAGCTGGCATCTCACTCTCTTTGAATCTTCTTTATCATGCCAGGATTAGCAGGAAAAAGCAAAAAATTTCAGAATTGCACGTTGCAATGTGGAGATATTACTGTTTGTGCATTTACAATATTCATTGATTTTTGCCATTGAAAAACGTCCAGAAATGTTTGAAGCTACTGACTGAATGAAAGGAGCTGGCATCTCACTCTCTTTGAATCTTCTTTATCATGCTAGGATTAGCAGGAAAAAGCAAAAAATTTCAGAATTGCACCTTGCAATGCGGAGAAATTACTGTTTGTGCATTTACAATATTCATTGATTTTTGCTATTTAAAAACATGTTATTCATATACCAGAAATGTTTGAAGCTACTGACTGAATGAAAAGAGCTGGCATCTCACTCTCTTTGAATCTTCTTTATCATGCCAGGATTAGCAGGTAAAAGCAAAAAATTTCAGAATTGCACCTTGCAATGTGGAGATATTACTGTTTGTGCATTTACAATATTCATTGATTTTTGCCATTGAAAAACGTCCAGAAATGTTTGAAGCTACTGACTGAATGAAAGGAGCTGGCATCTCACTCTCTTTGAATCTTCTTTATCATGCTAGGATTAGCAGGAAAAAGCAAAAAATTTCAGAATTGCACCTTGCAATGCGGAGAAATTACTGTGTGTGCATTTACAATATTCATTGATTTTTGCCATTGAAAAACATCGTTATTCATATACCAGAAATGTTTGAAGCTACCGACTGAATGAAAAGAGCTGGCATCTCACTCTCTTTGAATCTTCTTTATCATGCCAGGATTAGCAGGAAAAAGCAAAAAATTTCAGAATTGCACCTTGCAATGTGGAGATATTACTGTTTGTGCATTTACAATATTCATTGATTTTTGCCATTGAAAAACATGTTATTCATATACCAGAAATGTTTGAAGCTACTGACTGAATGAAAAGAGCTGGCATCTCACTCTCTTTGAATCTTCTTTATCATGCCAGGATTAGCAGGAAAAAGCAAAAAATTTCAGAATTGCACCTTGCAATGTGGAGATATTACTGTTTGTGCATTTACAATATTCATTGATTTTTGCCATTGAAAAACGTCCAGAAATGTTTGAAGCTACTGACTGAATGAAAGGAGCTGGCATCTCACTCTCTTTGAATCTTCTTTATCATGCTAGGATTAGCAGGAAAAAGCAAAAAATTTCAGAATTGCACCTTGCAATGCGGAGAAATTACTGTTTGTGCATTTACAATATTCATTTTTTTTTGCCATTGAAAAACATCATGTTATTCATATACCAGAAATGTTTGAAGCTACTGACTGAATGAAAAGAGCTGGCATCTCACTCTCTTTGAATCTTCTTTATCATGCTAAGAGGAGCAGGAAAAAGCAAAAAATTTCAGAATTGCACGTTGCAATGTGGAGATATTACTGTTTGTGCATTTACAATATTCATTGATTTTTGCCATTGAAAAACGTCCAGAAATGTTTGAAGCTACTGACTGAATGAAAGGAGCTGGCATCTCACTCTCTTTGAATCTTCTTTATCATGCTAGGATTAGCAGGAAAAAGCAAAAAATTTCAGAATTGCACCTTGCAATGCGGAGAAATTACTGTTTGTGCATTTACAATATTCATTGATTTTTGCCATTGAAAAACATCATGTTATTCATATACCAGAAATGTTTGAAGCTACTGACTGAATGAAAAGAGCTGGCATCTCGCTCTCTTTGAATCTTCTTTATCATGCTAAGAGGAGCAGGAAAAAGCAAAAAATTTCAGAATTGCACGTTGCAATGTGGAGATATTACTTTTTGTGCATTTACAATATTCATTGATTTTTGCCATTGAAAAACGTCCAGAAATGTTTGAAGCTACTGACTGAATGAAAGGAGCTGGGATCTCACTCTCTTTGAATCTTCTTTATCATGCTAGGATTAGCAGGAAAAAGCAAAAAATTTCAGAATTGCACCTTGCAATGCGGAGAAATTACTGTGTGTGCATTTACAATATTCATTGATTTTTGCCATTGAAAAACATGTTATTCATATACCAGAAATGTTTGAAGCTACTGACTGAATGAAAAGAGCTGACATCTCACTCTCTTTGAATCTTCTTTATCATGCTAGGATTAGCAGGAAAAAGCAAAAAATTTCAGAATTGCACCTTGCAATGCGGAGAAATTACTGTTTGTGCATTTACAATATTCATTGATTTTTGCCTTTGAAAAACATGTTATTCATATACCAGAAATGTTTGAAGCTACTGACTGAATGAAAAGAGCTGGCATCTCACTCTCTTTGAATCTTCTTTATCATGCCAGGATTAGCAGGAAAAAGCAAAAAATTTCAGAATTGCACCTTGCAATGCGGAGAAATTACTGTTTGTGCATTTACAATATTCATTGATTTTTGCCATTGAAAAACGTCCAGAAATGTTTGAAGCTACTGACTGAATGAAAAGAGCTGGCATCTCACTCTCTTTGAATCTTCTTTATCATGCTCAGAGGAGCAGGAAAAAGCAAAAAATTTCAGAATTGCACGTTGCAATGTGGAGATATTACTGTTTGTGCATTTACAATATTCATTGATTTTTGCCATTGAAAAACATGTTATTCATATACCAGAAATGTTTGAAGCTACTGACTGAATGAAAAGAGCTGGCATCTCACTCTCTTTGAATCTTCTTTTTCATGCCAGGATTAGCAGGAAAAAGCAAAAAATTTCAGAATTGCACCTTGCAATGTGGAGATATTACTGTTTGTGCATTTACAATATTCATTGATTTTTGCCATTGAAAAACGTCCAGAAATGTTTGAAGCTACTGACTGAATGAAAAGAGCTGGCATCTCACTCTCTTTGAATCTTCTTTATCATGCAAGGATTAGCAGGAAAAAGCAAAAAATTTCAGAATTGCACCTTGCAATGCGGAGAAATTACTGTTTGTGCATTTACAATATTCATTGATTTTTGCCATTGAAAAACATCATGTTATTCATATACCAGAAATGTTTGAAGCTACTGACTGAATGAAAAGAGCTGGCATCTCACTCTCTTTGAATCTTCTTTATCATGCCAGGATTAGCAGGAAAAAGCAAAAAATTTCAGAATTGCACGTTGCAATGTGGAGATATTACTGTTTGTGCATTTACAATATTCATTGATTTTTGCCATTGAAAAACGTCCAGAAATGTTTGAAGCTACTGACTGAATGAAAGGAGCTGGCATCTCACTCTCTTTGAATCTTCTTTATCATGCTAGGATTAGCAGGAAAAAGCAAAAAATTTCAGAATTGCACCTTGCAATGCGGAGAAATTACTGTTTGTGCATTTACAATATTCATTGATTTTTGCCATTGAAAAACATCATGTTATTCATATACCAGAAATGTTTGAAGCTACTGACTGAATGAAAAGAGCTGGCATCTCACTCTCTTTGAATCTTCTTTATCATGCCAGGATTAGCAGGAAAAAGCAAAAAATTTCAGAATTGCACGTTGCAATGTGGAGATATTACTGTTTGTGCATTTACAATATTCATTGATTTTTGCCATTGAAAAACGTCCAGAAATGTTTGAAGCTACTGACTGAATGAAAGGAGCTGGCATCTCACTCTCTTTGAATCTTCTTTATCATGCTAGGATTAGCAGGAAAAAGCAAAAAATTTCAGAATTGCACCTTGCAATGCGGAGAAATTACTGTTTGTGCATTTACAATATTCATTGATTTTTGCCATTGAAAAACGTCCAGAAATGTTTGAAGCTACTGACTGAATGAAAAGAGCTGGCATCTCACTCTCTTTGAATCTTCTTTATCATGCTAAGAGGAGCAGGAAAAAGCAAAAAATTTCAGAATTGCACGTTGCAATGTGGAGATATTACTGTTTGTGCATTTACAATATTCATTGATTTTTGCCATTGAAAAACATGTTATTCATATACCAGAAATGTTTGAAGCTACTGACTGAATGAAAAGAGCTGGCATCTCACTCTCTTTGAATCTTCTTTATCATGACAGGATTAGCAGGAAAAAGCAAAAAATTTCAGAATTGCACCTTGCAATGTGGAGATATTACTGTTTGTGCATTTACAATATTCATTGATTTTTGCCATTGAAAAACGTCCAGAAATGTTTGAAGCTACTGACTGAATGAAAAGAGCTGGCATCTCACTCTCTTTGAATCTTCTTTATCATGCTAGGATTAGCAGGAAAAAGCAAAAAATTTCAGAATTGCACCTTGCAATGCGGAGAAATTACTGTTTGTGCATTTACAATATTCATTGATTTTTGCCATTGAAAAACATGTTATTCATATACCAGAAATGTTTGAAGCTACTGACTGAATGAAAAGAGCTGGCATCTCACTCTCTTTGAATCTTCTTTATCATGCCAGGATTAGCAGGAAAAAGCAAAAAGTTTCAGAATTGCACCTTGCAATGTGGAGATATTACTGTTTGTGCATTTACAATATTCATTGATTTTTGCCATTGAAAAAAGTCCAGAAATGTTTGAAGCTACTGACTGAATGAAAAGAGCTGGCATCTCACTCTCTTTGAATCTTCTTTATCATGCTAAGAGGAGCAGGAAAAAGCAAAAAATTTCAGAATTGCACGTTGCAATGTGGAGATATTACTGTTTGTGCATTTACAATATTCATTGATTTTTGCCATTGAAAAACATGTTATTCATATACCAGAAATGTTTGAAGCTACTGACTGAATGAAAAGAGCTGGCATCTCACTCTCTTTGAATCTTCTTTATCATGCCAGGATTAGCAGGAAAAAGCAAAAAATTTCAGAATTGCACGTTGCAATGTGGAGATATTACTGTTTGTGCATTTACAATATTCATTGATTTTTGCCATTGAAAAACGTCCAGAAATGTTTGAAGCTACTGACTGAATGAAAGGAGCTGGCATCTCACTCTCTTTGAATCTTCTTTATCATGCTAGGATTAGCAGGAAAAAGCAAAAAATTTCAGAATTGCACCTTGCAATGCGGAGAAATTACTGTTTGTGCATTTACAATATTCATTTTTTTTTGCCATTGAAAAACATCATGTTATTCATATACCAGAAATGTTTGAAGCTACTGACTGAATGAAAAGAGCTGGCATCTCACTCTCTTTGAATCTTCTTTATCATGCTAAGAGGAGCAGGAAAAAGCAAAAAATTTCAGAATTGCACGTTGCAATGTGGAGATATTACTGTTTGTGCATTTACAATATTCATTGATTTTTGCCATTGAAAAACGTCCAGAAATGTTTGAAGCTACTGACTGAATGAAAAGAGCTGGCATCTCACTCTCTTTGAATCTTCTTTATCATGCTAGGATTAGCAGGAAAAAGCAAAAAATTTCAGAATTGCACCTTGCAATGCGGAGAAATTACTGTTTGTGCATTTACAATATTCATTGATTTTTGCCATTGAAAAACATCATGTTATTCATATACCAGAAATGTTTGAAGCTACTGACTGAATGAAAAGAGCTGGCATCTCACTCTCTTTGAATCTTCTTTATCATGCTAAGAGGAGCAGGAAAAAGCAAAAAATTTCAGAATTGCACGTTGCAATGTGGAGATATTACTTTTTGTGCATTTACAATATTCATTGATTTTTGCCATTGAAAAACGTCCAGAAATGTTTGAAGCTACTGACTGAATGAAAGGAGCTGGCATCTCACTCTCTTTGAATCTTCTTTATCATGCTAGGATTAGCAGGAAAAAGCAAAAAATTTCAGAATTGCACCTTGCAATGCGGAGAAATTACTGTGTGTGCATTTACAATATTCATTGATTTTTGCCATTGAAAAACATGTTATTCATATACCAGAAATGTTTGAAGCTACTGACTGAATGAAAAGAGCTGGCATCTCACTCTCTTTGAATCTTCTTTATCATGCTAGGATTAGCAGGAAAAAGCAAAAAATTTCAGAATTGCACCTTGCAATGCGGAGAAATTACTGTTTGTGCATTTACAATATTCATTGATTTTTGCCATTGAAAAACATGTTATTCATATACCAGAAATGTTTGAAGCTACTGACTGAATGAAAAGAGCTGGCATCTCACTCTCTTTGAATATTCTTTATCATGCCAGGATTAGCAGGAAAAAGCAAAAAATTTCAGAATTGCACCTTGCAATGCGGAGAAATTACTGTTTGTGCATTTACAATATTCATTGATTTTTGCCATTGAAAAACGTCCAGAAATGTTTGAAGCTACTGACTGAATGAAAAGAGCTGGCATCTCACTCTCTTTGAGTCTTCTTTATCATGCTAAGAGGAGCAGGAAAAAGCAAAAAATTTCAGAATTGCACGTTGCAATGTGGAGATATTACTGTTTGTGCATTTACAATATTCATTGATTTTTGCCATTGAAAAACATGTTATTCATATACCAGAAATGTTTGAAGCTACTGACTGAATGAAAAGAGCTGGCATCTCACTCTCTTTGAATCTTCTTTATCATGCCAGGATTAGCAGGAAAAAGCAAAAAATTTCAGAATTGCACCTTGCAATGTGGAGATATTACTGTTTGTGCATTTACAATATTCATTGATTTTTGCCATTGAAAAACGTCCAGAAATGTTTGAAGCTACTGACTGAATGAAAAGAGCTGGCATCTCACTCTCTTTGAATCTTCTTTATCATGCTAGGATTAGCAGGAAAAAGCAAAAAATTTCAGAATTGCACCTTGCAATGCGGAGAAATTACTGTTTGTGCATTTACAATATTCATTGATTTTTGCCATTGAAAAACATGTTATTCATATACCAGAAATGTTTGAAGCTACTGACTGAATGAAAAGAGCTGGCATCTCACTCTCTTTGAATCTTCTTTATCATGCCAGGATTAGCAGGAAAAAGCAAAAAGTTTCAGAATTGCACCTTGCAATGTGGAGATATTACTGTTTGTGCATTTACAATATTCATTGATTTTTGCCATTGAAAAATGTCCAGAAATGTTTGAAGCTACTGACTGAATGAAAAGAGCTGGCATCTCACTCTCTTTGAATCTTCTTTATCATGCTAAGAGGAGGAGGAAAAAGCAAAAAATTTCAGAATTGCACGTTGCAATGTGGAGATATTACTGTTTGTGCATTTACAATATTCATTGATTTTTGCCATTGAAAAACATGTTATTCATATACCAGAAATGTTTGAAGCTACTGACTGAATGAAAAGAGCTGGCATCTCACTCTCTTTGAATCTTCTTTATCATGCCAGGATTAGCAGGAAAAAGCAAAAAATTTCAGAATTGCACCTTGCAATGTGGAGATATTACTGTTTGTGCATTTACAATATTCATTGATTTTTGCCATTGAAAAACGTCCAGAAATGTTTGAAGCTACTGACTGAATGAAAAGAGCTGGCATCTCACTCTCTTTGAATCTTCTTTATCATGCTAAGAGGAGCAGGAAAAAGCAAAAAATTTCAGAATTGCACGTTGCAATGTGGAGATATTACTGTTTGTGCATTTACAATATTCATTGATTTTTGCCATTGAAAAACATGTTATTCATATACCAGAAATGTTTGAAGCTACTGACTGAATGAAAAGAGCTGGCATCTCACTCTCTTTGAATCTTCTTTATCATGCCAGGATTAGCAGGAAAAAGCAAAAAATTTCAGAATTGCACGTTGCAATGTGGAGATATTACTGTTTGTGCATTTACAATATTCATTGATTTTTGCCATTGAAAAACGTCCAGAAATGTTTGAAGCTACTGACTGAATGAAAGGAGCTGGCATCTCACTCTCTTTGAATCTTCTTTATCATGCTAGGATTAGCAGGAAAAAGCAAAAAATTTCAGAATTGCACCTTGCAATGCGGAGAAATTACTGTTTGTGCATTTACAATATTCATTTTTTTTTGCCATTGAAAAACATCATGTTATTCATATACCAGAAATGTTTGAAGCTACTGACTGAATGAAAAGAGCTGGCATCTCACTCTCTTTGAATCTTCTTTATCATGCTAAGAGGAGCAGGAAAAAGCAAAAAATTTCAGAATTGCACGTTGCAATGTGGAGATATTACTGTTTGTGCATTTACAATATTCATTGATTTTTGCCATTGAAAAACGTCCAGAAATGTTTGAAGCTACTGACTGAATGAAAAGAGCTGGCATCTCACTCTCTTTGAATCTTCTTTATCATGCTAGGATTAGCAGGAAAAAGCAAAAAATTTCAGAATTGCACCTTGCAATGCGGAGAAATTACTGTTTGTGCATTTACAATATTCATTGATTTTTGCCATTGAAAAACATCATGTTATTCATATACCAGAAATGTTTGAAGCTACTGACTGAATGAAAAGAGCTGGCATCTCACTCTCTTTGAATCTTCTTTATCATGCTAAGAGGAGCAGGAAAAAGCAAAAAATTTCAGAATTGCACGTTGCAATGTGGAGATATTACTTTTTGTGCATTTACAATATTCATTGATTTTTGCCATTGAAAAACGTCCAGAAATGTTTGAAGCTACTGACTGAATGAAAGGAGCTGGCATCTCACTCTCTTTGAATCTTCTTTATCATGCTAGGATTAGCAGGAAAAAGCAAAAAATTTCAGTATTGCACCTTGCAATGCGGAGAAATTACTGTGTGTGCATTTACAATATTCATTGATTTTTGCCATTGAAAAACATGTTATTCATATACCAGAAATGTTTGAAGCTACTGACTGAATGAAAAGAGCTGGCATCTCACTCTCTTTGAATCTTCTTTATCATGCTAGGATTAGCAGGAAAAAGCAAAAAATTTCAGAATTGCACCTTGCAATGCGGAGAAATTACTGTTTGTGCATTTACAATATTCATTGATTTTTGCCATTGAAAAACATGTTATTCATATACCAGAAATGTTTGAAGCTACTGACTGAATGAAAAGAGCTGGCATCTCACTCTCTTTGAATATTCTTTATCATGCCAGGATTAGCAGGAAAAAGCAAAAAATTTCAGAATTGCACCTTGCAATGCGGAGAAATTACTGTTTGTGCATTTACAATATTCATTGATTTTTGCCATTGAAAAACGTCCAGAAATGTTTGAAGCTACTGACTGAATGAAAAGAGCTGGCATCTCACTCTCTTTGAGTCTTCTTTATCATGCTAAGAGGAGCAGGAAAAAGCAAAAAATTTCAGAATTGCACGTTGCAATGTGGAGATATTACTGTTTGTGCATTTACAATATTCATTGATTTTTGCCATTGAAAAACATGTTATTCATATACCAGAAATGTTTGAAGCTACTGACTGAATGAAAAGAGCTGGCATCTCACTCTCTTTGAATCTTCTTTATCATGCCAGGATTAGCAGGAAAAAGCAAAAAATTTCAGAATTGCACCTTGCAATGTGGAGATATTACTGTTTGTGCATTTACAATATTCATTGATTTTTGCCATTGAAAAACGTCCAGAAATGTTTGAAGCTACTGACTGAATGAAAAGAGCTGGCATCTCACTCTCTTTGAATCTTCTTTATCATGCTAGGATTAGCAGGAAAAAGCAAAAAATTTCAGAATTGCACCTTGCAATGCGGAGAAATTACTGTTTGTGCATTTACAATATTCATTGATTTTTGCCATTGAAAAACATGTTATTCATATACCAGAAATGTTTGAAGCTACTGACTGAATGAAAAGAGCTGGCATCTCACTCTCTTTGAATCTTCTTTATCATGCCAGGATTAGCAGGAAAAAGCAAAAAGTTTCAGAATTGCACCTTGCAATGTGGAGATATTACTGTTTGTGCATTTACAATATTCATTGATTTTTGCCATTGAAAAATGTCCAGAAATGTTTGAAGCTACTGACTGAATGAAAAGAGCT